>NC_091063.1:96405361-97022705 GCF_000393655.2 Nicotiana sylvestris
CCAATTGAAGATCTTAAAAGATGATTGACGGCAGAGGATAGGCCACATACGCATGTCATGGCCATTAGAGTCGGTATTTGCGTTTGATAGATTTTTATTTATAGTTTCTTTTGTAAAAGAGACATTTGTTTCCTTTGTCTTTTATTTTGTGTCTTTTATCTTTCTCCTTTCATAGAAAATTCCCCAATAGAGTCTGTCTGGTCAGAACAAGTATGAAATGACTTCAAATAGGCCATCAGCTTTCCAAAATGAGATCTGACTAGTACATCCAAGTGGTATAGTCAGCGAGGAACAAGCGCAAGGCCAGTGTCAAAATATATATCCCCAGCAAAAGGCCCATGAACAAAGCAAGGAACGCAGTGAGCATAATTTGGCGAAATTCATACAAGACTAAAAGTCGGGGGAAATGCCAGTTTCCAAGCTATGCCACAAAAGAAGAGGGATATCCCCCAGCAGGAGGGGATTATCCCCAGCACATAATATCATCCCAACAAGTTGTGGAACACAAAGCAAGGAGGGAGAAAGGGAAAACCATCCCAGCAGGAGTATCACAACAACCACCATGTTTTAAATTAACAATTTTGTTTGATTTGAAACAGGTAAAAGGAATGGCATTGATGCAGAACTGCATGCCACAAGGGATATTATCAAACTGGGGCAGAAAATTTTCCTTCCATTTAGAAAAATTTTCTGGAAGTCAGGTACCCCCAGCTGATAACATTTTATCCCCCAGCAGGTAAGTAAATAATCCCCAAGTGTTGAGGTAAGACATTTTCAAGCCTTAAGGATATTTTGGGTTCATCCGCCCTCAAATAGGATATGTCGGGTTCATCCGCCCTCAAATAGGATATGTTGGGTTCATCCGCCCTCAAATAGGATATGTCGGGTTCATCCGCCCTCAAATAGGATATGTCGGGTTCATCCGCCCTCAAATAGGATATGTCGGGTTCATCCGCCCTCAAATAGGATATGTTGGGTTCATCCGCCCTCAAATAGGATATGTCGGGTTCATCCGCCCTCAAATAGGATATGTTTGGGTTCATCCGCCCTCAAATAGGATATGTTCGGGTTCATCCACCCTCAAATAGGATCTGTCGGGTTCATCCGCCCTCAAACAGGATATGTCGGGTTCATCCGCCCTCAAACAGGATATGTCGGGTTCATCCGCCCTCAAACAGGATATGTCGGGTTCATCCGCCCTCAAATAGGATATGTCGGGTTCATCCGCCCTCAAACAGGATATGTCGGGTTCATCCGCCCTCAAACAGGATATATTTGGGTTCATCCGCCCTCAAATAGGATATGTTGGGTTCATCCGCCCTCAAATAGGATATGTTGGGTTCATCCACCCTCAAATAGGATATGTTGGGATCATCCGCCCTCAAATAGGATCTTATTTTCAAAATTATTATTGAAGACAGGCGCCCACTTGAATAATGAGAGGAATACATTTTTGTCTTTTCATTTCTGTTCTAGGTCACCCACCAGTATAATGCGGGAATACATTTTTGTCTTTTCATTTATGTTCTAGGTCACCCACCAGTATAATGCGGGAATACATTTTTGTCTTTTCATTTCTGTTCTAGGTCACCCACCAGTATAATGCAGGCATACATTTTCTATCTTTTCATTTCTGTTCAAGGTCACCCACCAGTATAATGCGGGCATATCATTTTTCATATCTTTACCACCAGGCGCCCACCTGAATAACGAGAGGAATACATTTCAGTATTTGCATTTCATGTTCCAGGCGCCCACCTGTATAACGAGAGGAATACATTTCAGTCTTTTATTTCAAGCGTTGAAATTGGGAGCCCGCCCAGATAATAGAGGCATACATTCAGTTTTTACTTTTAAGTGTTGAAGTTGGGAGCCCGCCTAGATAACAGAGGCATACATTCAGTTTTTTTTACTTTTAAGTGTTGAAGTTGGGAGCCCGCCCATAATAACAGAGGAATACATTCAGTCTTTACTTTTAAGTGTTGAAATTGGGAGCCCGCCCAGATAACAGAGGCATACATTCCACGTCTTTACCCATAGGAGATGCATTTCCTCCTAAGTTTTAGTTTTACCCATAGGAGATGCATTTCCTCCTAAGTTCAGTTTTACCATAGGAGACGCACTTTCCTCCTAAGTTCAGTTTTACCATAGGAGACGCACTTCCTAAATTCAATTCTACCAATAGGAGACGCACTTCCTAAATCCATTGTACCAGTAGGAGACGCACTTCCTAAAAAGTTTCACCAGTAGGAGACGCACTTCCTAAGTTTATTGCACCCAATAGGAGACGCACTTCCTAAGCAAGTTTCACCAGTAGGAGACGCACTTCCTAAGCAAGTTTCACCAGTAGGAGACGCACTTCCTAAACAAGTTTCACCAGTAGGAGACGCACTTCCTAAGCAAGTTTCACCAGTAGGAGACGCACTTCCTAAATCCATTGTACCAGTAGGAGACGCACTTCCTAAAAAGTTTCACCAGTAGGAGACGCACTTCCTAAGCAAGTTTCACCAGTAGGAGACGCACTTCCTAAATCCATTGTACCAGTAGGAGACGCACTTCCTAAAAAGTTTCACCAATAGGAGACGCACTTCCTAAGCAAGTTTCATCAATAGGAGACGCACTTCCTAAGTCAGTTTCACCATAGGAGACGTACTTCCTAAAGTTCAGTTTCACCATAGGAGACGCACTTCCTAAGTTCATTTCACCCATAGGAGACGCACTTCCTAAAGTTCAGTTTTACCATAGGAGACGCACTTCCTAAAGCAAGTTTCACCAATAGGAGACGCACTTCCTAAGCAAGTTTCATCAATAGGAGACGCACTTCCTAAGTTCAGTTTTACCATTAGGAGACGCACTTCCTAAGAATAGGTTCACCAATAGGAGACGCACTTCCTAAGTTCAGTTTCACCAATAGGAGACACACTTCCTAAGTCCATTGTACCAATAGGAGACGCACTTCCTAACCTAAGTTTCACAAGTAGGAGACGCACTTCTTAAAAAGTTTCACAAGTAGGAGACGCACTTCCTAAAACGTTTCACAAGTAGGAGACGCACTTCCTAATTTCAGTTTTACCATTAGGAGATGCACTTCCTAAGTTTAATTCCATGCACAGGAAACGCACTTCCTGGATTAAGTTTTCATCATTAGGAGACACACTTCCTAGTCTGGTTCACTCAGGTTATACTTTTGCTTTAGGGGACACACTCCCGAGTTTGGCTTTTTAGATTATATTTTATTTCAGGAAACGCACTTCCGGAATTGAGATTTCACCCCTAGGAGATGCACTTCCTAGTTTGATTCATTTTAAGTTCGACCATAGGAGACACAATTCCTAGTCCTGTTTTTTGAAGTTTACCCGTAGGAGACGCACTTCCTAATCGAGATTTTATTCATAGGAGACACACTTCCTAGTTCTAGTCACTGAAGTTTTCACCCTTAGGAGACGCACTTCCTAGTTTAGCTCATTCCGATTCAACCATAGAAGACACACTTTCTAGTTTGAGTCATTGAGGTTTTTTATTTTAGCAGACACATTTGCTAGCAAGAGTTTTGGTTTTACTCATAGGAGATGCACATCCTAGCCTAGTCTTTAGTTTACTCTAATCATTGCATCAGTAGTGTAAGTGAGTTACGATTTTGCTAACGACTCACAAATCTTCCCGGTACAAACTGGGTTAGAAAATTTTGTTTTGTTTGTTTTGATTTTCAGGGACCCGCCTGTAGAACGGAGGTTGTTGCATGTCGAAGATAGAAGAAGTCAGGAGTCCGCCTGTAGAACGGAGAAACATTTTTCAAGATCAAGCAGTGGCCCACCGGAAAGCAGAAGGTTACAACAAAAATCCCCAGTACTCAATCCAAGATAGAAGCAACAAGAAGCTCGCCCAAGAATGCAAGTCAACAGTCTGGGATGATCAACAGAAGCCGGTCACCAAAAAAAAAAAAAAAAACACAAGAAGAAAAAAGAAGAAAAAGAAAAGAAAGAACCCAGATTACGGAGGTGGAGAACGAATGTGGTCTGCTCAAGAACTAGCACCTACAGCTAGCAAGTATCAAGGTTCAGATCCAAAGTCTGTATGAAGCACCATTCAAGACTCAAGACCAAGTTTCAGAAGACTTAAGAGATAGGAATCCTTGTAACTAGTAGCTGGTAGGCTTAGTTAGTCTTTTTCAGTTTTCATTTTTGTTGTAATGACAGGACCGCGGACCGGAACCTCAACGGAACGGCACCTCGATCGGCTCTTCACCTCGGTACACTTCACTATCTCTCTCATTTCCGAACTACACGTGGCCTGATTCCTGTATAACCAAGGATATGTAGGCAGCTCGGATACCAGGGCTCGGTCACATTCCCTCCCTTTCCTGAAGTGTAGTCCGTCCAAGTAATGGTCGGGTCAAAAACACGGCTAGTCGTTCTTTGTCGGAAAACTCTTCGTGTTTCCAGTCAAAGAGGGGCAGCTGTAAGCACGTGATTTTTGACCCTCCCCGAGAATTTTCACATTTTTAGCGTGAATATGTGAAATTGGGTCTAGTATAGCTATTTTAACTATTTTTACTTTATTTCATTGCAAAAAGAAAAATTTCAAAAAATATATATATAAATCTTAGTTTATGTATCTCTCACAAACTTGAAAAATACAAAAATTGCACTTTATTTTGTACTTTATATAATTTTGAAAATTACAAAAAAAATATATAGTTTTATTAATATTCTATAGTCATTTTTAACTTTGAAAAATACAAAAATATTATCTCATATTTTATCTTAATATTTTAAAAACGAAAATTACAAAAAATATAGTTTTATTAATATTTTGTAGCTATTTTAAATCTTGAAAAATATTCAAAAAGATATAGTTTTGTTTAAATACTAGTCTTATTTTTGGTAGTTATTTTGCTTACATAGGACTAGTTAAGCAACGTGTTCCTATTTCTCGGGTCCGGGCAAAAGAATAATATTCGGGTTCAAACTACCCGGTTTTAGGCCTAATTTTCGGACCTAGCCCATAATAAACCGTGTCCAGGACACGTGGGGAACCCCACCACGCGTGGGGGACATATGCCTCGAACCCCACCACGCGTGGGGCTCATTTTCATGGGCATTGCATTACAAAACGGACAGAATTTGAAAAGAGAGGGGGGACCAACGAAAAGGGACTTGGGAAATTTTAAAAGAAGGAAAAAGCCAACAAAAAGGAGGACTTTTGGGGAAAAGTTGAAAGAACGGGATTTTAGAATTTTTGAAGAACAGATACTATTGTTCCTCCTTCTTCTTGAAGAAAGAAAAAAAAAACCCGACGGCTCTCCTCCCATCGCCAAAACCTCCAGGCAACCACCCTACGTCCACCAAGCCTCCGACCTCCACCCCGTCTCCTCCCAACTCCTACCAGCAGACCCCTCCACTGTTCGAGCTTCTTCTTCCTAAAGAAGAAGAAGCAGAAAACCTAAAACCATCGTCCAAAAACCACCTGACACCACCACGACCTTCCACCTCCAGCTACCAGCCTCACCATCAAACACCATCGCCCAAACACCATAACCAACACCCAAACACCATCACCCTCGTCCCCAGCTGTTCGTCGAAGCTGCGTCTACGTCCTCACCTTCCCATCGTAACCCACCAAACCAGTCGCAACCCTCCGACGCCGGAACTCCAGCTCAACCTCACGTCCAAACCCACCTGCTCGTCGACCTTTTGCTGCATCCTCCTCGCAGCTACAACCCACCCTACTGTCGCAACTAACGCCCTCGTCATTTTCCAGTCGACAACCATCACCCCGTCACTATTAAACACTGCCCGTCGACTCCCACAATCGTCGACTAAACAGTCCGTCAGCTTCACGCCACTAGTTGAGTCGGAGTTCATGGAGGTGAGCTGCTCGACCTTGTGTTGAGGTCGAGTTCCAGTCCAAGGTCCAAAGGTTGAGTCGAGGTCCGGTACATCGAGGCGCTGTCCGAGGTTCCGTCGTTGTTCTTCGTTCAGAAAGGTCCGGCTTAAGTTCCGTCGGAATCGTGTTTGTCGTCCTGAGTTTGTCGAGGTTCAAAGGTTAGTAAACTTCAAGCATTAGATAAGGAAATGTTACGTTGAATGTTCGAAGATGCAATATATAAATTGATGCGATAATGTTCTGCTTATGTTTTCACCATATGCGTTTTGTTCATTTTTGGTGTTTCGTATTTTTGTTTATTTGACATCATTTAATTAAGTAGGGTTAGTTGTTCCATGACACAGTTTGACGTTAATTTGTTCGTCTTTTCTCTTGCTTAGATCATTCGGACAAAACTAGCATTACTTGTTGTTATTACTTCCAAAACACTCATTTTGTTAGATTCCTTTTATTAAAATTGTAATGAGTTATGAGATTTCAGTTGTAAATAGGCTATAAGGTTTAGTATTGTTAAAGGCACAAAAATGGCATCCTTTTAAAATATATATATAAAAAAATAATAATATTAAAATAAATAAAAAATAAATGATAATAAAAAATAAAATGAGACGAGCCTCGCCGAATAAAAATACAAATTGCGGGGCCCTCATAAAACATACGTATCAAATACTTAGATTCCGGGACGGGCCGTTTAGCAAATTTCACGGCCCTATCCCAAAATAATAATGCGTTGGTTGCTTTAGGCGCGTTTTAATAATGTTATCTCCCTAAACTCGGGTGCACATTTATGTGACCCAAATCCAAATCTCAACGGAGTCGAAATATGTCTTTAGTCACGGGCGCATTGATTGTGGCGTGGCCCGAGATGCATTTCCATGACGTTGTAAATTCCTTTTAATAATAAATGAGACGAGCCTCGACAAACAAAAATGTAGAAGCTGCGGGGCCCTCTAAATGCATATATATTAAAAATACTTAGAATTCGGGACATGCCGTTTAGCAAATTTTACGGCCTTCCCCAAAATAACAATACGTTAGTTGCCTTAGGCGCGTCTTAATAATTTATTTTTCTTAATTCGGGTGCACATTTATGTGACCCAAATCCAAATCTCAACCGAGTCGAGATATGTCAATAACCACGGGTGCATTGATGTAACGTGGTTCGAGACATGTTTTCACGACGTTGCAAGTCCTATAAAAATAACAGTGAATGATAAAAGCGGTTAAAAGATAAAATTGGCACATAAGTTCACGTTTGTATAAAATCAGATAATCAAGCCAAATATAACAGTTGAGCGACCGTGCTAGAACCACGGAACTCGGGAATGCCTAACACCTTCTCCCGGGTTAACAGAATTCCTTATCCGAATTTCTGGTACGCAGACTGTAATATAGAGTCATTCTTTTCCTTGATTCGGGATTAAAATTGGTGACTTGGGACACCCTAAATCTCCCAAGTGGCGACTCTGAAATAATTAAACCAATCCCGTTTCAATTGTCCTTTAATTGGAAAAACTCCCTTGCGCCCCTCGGGCGCGGAAAAAGGAGGTGTGACAACAGACCAACTAGAAAACATAAAGATAAACTAAGTAAGAAAATATAGACATAAAAGTAGCACACAAGATAGAAAACATAAATATAAACCAAGGTAGAGTACATGTATATATTTATGGAATGAGTAACCATAACGTAAGGTCCAACTCCCATACTCTCCACACGGAAACAACCCACCTGCCAATCTCATTTCAAACTGCACATAAATACCCATTGTGCCAACATTATATTAATTTGACGGAAATACCTATCGTGCCAAACATTGCCCTAAGGACTCAATCATAGTCTCTTATTACTGATAAAGAAGCTCAAGTAATATGAAAATAATAGGTACATATGTGTGTTCATAATATAAGAATTTCTACGGTCAAGTTAAGTACGTTGACAATCTCAAAAATAGCTCATTAAATACCTTTAAGATATTATGTGTTTTTACAGGATCTCTAGCATGGATAAATTAACTCATTTAGTCATAGAAGTAAATAAAACAAAGGTCAAAAGGTCACAACGTTCAACAAGGCACAAAGAAGTATATAAGTTATCCCCAATATAGATAACTTTGGCACATGCATATACGCTCGTCACCGCGTATATGCATCACCCTCGCATGAGAAAATACCATCAACAAAGCTAGACAAGACACTTACCTCAAACAAGCCAAATCAATACTCTAAAATGCCTTCTCGCGTGAATTTAACCTTTGGAGGGCTCAAATCTAGCGAAAAGAACTTAATATCATAAACAAAAGCTATATGAAACAATTTCGAATAATAAAGCTTCAATCTTTAATTAAAATTAAAAAGTCAACCCAAAAATAACCCCGAGGCCGCACCTTGGAATCCAACAAAACATACAAATTCCGAATACTCATTCTATTATGAGTCCAAAGATATGTGTTTTGTCCAAATCCGATCTCAAATCGACCATCAAATCATCAATTTATGTGTTAGAAAAAGTTTTAGTAAAATTCTCAATTTCTTCAACTTGATTCATCAAACAACCAATAACTTCAAGGTTGGAATCATGAAATATAAATAAATCCGAGTAAAAAATATTTACCCCAATCTAAATTGTGAAAATCCCCTCCAGAATCTCCAAAATCGCCCAAATCCGAGCTTCAAAACCTTGTGAGGAAAAGTGACTAAATTCCAAAACAAGTAAAGAAAAAATGCAGCAGTTGTTCCTGCTCGAATCGGATTCTAGATTATCCCGAAACTCATATTTGATAAGCTCAACATGATCCTTGTGAGGTTACACTCAATATAGCCTTTTGAATCACCCAATTTGGTCTTAAAATAAGAGATATATGATGTTTTGATGTTTTAAAGGAAGTCAGAAAACTTCACGGACATAATTGGTATTTTGTAATTATTTAAACTAGAAAAATCAGAAATAAAAAACCCCTATTTTAGCCCCCAAAACTCATTCGGAACCTCCCGGACACAAATCATATATGCATTTCAATCATAAAATACGTTCCAAACCTACTCGCGCACTCAAAACACCGAAAAGAGGTCATCTTGACCCGAATTGAACATGGTCAAACTCCAAATCCTTAACTTAACTAGTCTCTCAATCAATGATGCAAAACACATCTGAGCTCCTTGGGACCCCACTCAATCATACCAACCAGTACACATACATTATCCAAACTTATCCAAAGCCTCAAAATACCCACGGGAACATCACAACAGAGAATCAAGGCTCATATCGGATAGAATTTCTCTTAAGTTATTAAATATTCATTCCTTCATAAGAGTGTCCGAATCACAGTTACAAACTTCGAATTACTTCCACACTTTTCCTACAAGCTCAGTTCAACTATATAGACCTATCCAAAGTCTTAGAACACTTATTGGAGTCCAATAACATCAAAGTCAACTTTTGGTCAAACCTATGAACTCTTAAATTCTTCAAATTGCCAACTTTCGACAAATACTGTCGCATTCTTCTAGGAACCTCCAAAATCAAATTCGAATATATGTACTAGTCCAAAATCATCATACAAACCTATCGGAACCATGAAAACTCGATTCCAAGCCCGTTTACCCAAAAATCAAATCTTGGTCAACTCTTCCAACTTAAAGCTTCCAAATCGAGAGTCATTCTTTCAAATCAATCCCTAACCAATTAAAAACTAAAATTGACCATAAATGTAAGTCATAATACATTATATGAAGCTACTCAAAGTCTCAAACTACCGAACGAAATATTAAAGCTCAAAACGACAGGTCGGGTCGTTACACATATGAATCTATCTGACTTTCAAATTACTAATCCGAGTCCGTTTACCTAAAATATTGACTTTGGCCAGCTCGCTACTTGCTTAAGTTAAGGCCTCTAATTAGGAATAAAGTATTTCAAATCACTCCCAACACATCCAAAACCCGAACCAACTATACATGTTAGCCATAAAATATCATTTGAACCTATTCAAGGTCTCAAATCACATAACATAATGCTAGAACTCAAAATAGATCGTTATACATTAAAAATCAGGGAAGGCTCATTAAAATTGCACGTGGGCTAAGCAATCTCCAACAATTCAATTTTAATATACATCTCAAGCAAATCAAGATTCATCATGTACCACACCGTGTTAGGTGCGCTAAGAAATTCTTGGAATAATTCACTGTCAATTATGAGAATTTCTATACAACGAGCATTGCCCTAAACAGTAAAAATATGTTATCTACCCGAAATAACAAGCCGTAACTCATTCGCAGGGGCGGATCTACATGTAAGGGACGGGATGATACGTCACCCGCAAGGTTTGGCCGAGACTATGCACTAGTATGTATACATACATATATATATAGAAGGAATGTATACAAATATTTTAAGTGACACCCTCAATAAAAAGAAAATGGCTCTAGGTGCCACCGCTAAGGCACCACCATTTTCACCCCAATAGTGGGGGTTAGAATCCGGCCTAGCTCATTGTTTTAAAAACTTTTGTTTGGTGCATTTAAGACCATTACATGAAGATCCTTTTGTCTCTTCTTTCTCTTTACTTAATTGCTCTTTTTGTTTATTAGTAGGTCCTATTGACTTTTTCTTTGAACTTATTAATTATTTTGATTTTTTTCTCCTTTTTTCCCTTAAACATTTAACAGAAAATATAAGAAAAAAATTCTTTCACAAATCTATTCAAAGAAATCCCCCTTGTTGCACTTTCCTAACTCCTCCGTGATTTATTAATAGATAATAAAAAATTAATTGTTTTCTCCGGGATTTATTTTGTTGTCAAATTGCTCTAAAGTAGGACAATTGTATATAATATATATCTTGTGAATTAATTTTCATAAAAATATAAATTGAAAAATATGTGAGACTTGCTTAATCTTTAGAGTGTGTATTAGTATAAGTTTTTGCCTTAAGTAGCTAAAATGATAATGAGCCTTTTTTCTTGTACAAAATTCATAATCCAGTTGAATTTTTATACTTGTTTTCCATGTTATCATAATTATTACGTAATCTTTTTGCTCGACGATTTGTTTATATTAACTCCAAAGACGAATAATTCGAACCGAAATCCAAATAGACCGAACCGATTAAATTTATACCCTATTTAGTAAATTGTAATATGACTACGTTCAAAAAATTTGGCACCCGAAACCTTTAAATTTTGGATCCGCCTCTGCTCTTTCGGATTAGCTTTCATTCTAGTACGCAAGTTCCTAACTAACCAATCATACTCAACATCTAACGAATGTTTAATAACAGCACGAGCACCATAATTATATTTAACTGCGTCAATTCATGGAGTATATTATATTACCGCCCAATACAAGACAACTCTTACACGTTGTTCAGTTGATATTTTCAGACCTATAAAACCAACAGTAATAATCAATAAATTGTAAATGCAATAGGCATAGAGCATGGAGATAAAATATGAAGAAAGAAAACTAATTTGGCCAAGTACATTTGTTGTTATCTTTCAATAAACTATATTTAAATAAAATATATAATATTTTATGAACTTTGTGATATACATAGCAAGAAATTAGACTGTTAATATAGAGTCTGGGGAGCTGCTGAACAAATTTGAAGGCGTACATCAATTTGCTTTTCTCAGAAAACAAAGAACGCTCAAGCCTTTCATAGATTTTTAAATTTCAAATTGAAATGCGCGATTATGTCGTTGCGCCTTTAGTATGCTACTACCATATTAAAGTTCCATCGATTTTTTTTTATGTTCAATTGGCATACTGAAGGCACAATTACTACTTCGCCCTTAGTATGACCCTTCAGTTCATGATGTTATTTAAGCGTTTATATGACATGTGCTCACCGGTGAGGTGATGAGAGGAGGAGCACTGATGCACCGGTGAGGAGGTGTGAGCGACTGGCTGTAGTGGGCACGCGGAGAGATAGAGGACGACCTAAGAAGTATTGGGGAGAGGTGATCAGACAGGACATGACGCGACTTAGAATTACTGAGGACATGGCCCTTGACAGAGAATTATGGATGTCGAGCATTAAGGTTGTAGGTTAGGGGAAACTTGTGAATATTTCTACAGCACAATAGAGTGAGACTAGCCGGTTAGGAGTTAGACTAAGAATGTCATTGGTCGTCTATTGATGCAGGGCTTTAACTGCTAGTTTTACTATATCAGTCATCTATTTCGTATTTCGTATTCTGTATTTCATATCTCTTATATTGCTGTTATTTTATTATGCATTTTTATGGTACTAATATATCGGCTCCTGTTGCTTTTATGAGCCGAGGGTCTCCTGAAAACAGTCTCTCTACCCTTCGAGGTAGGAGAAAGGTCTGCGTACATATTACCCTCCCCAGACCCCACTTGTGGAATTATACTGGGTTGTTGTTGTTGTTGTTGCTGTATGACATGTGCTCACCATCATGTACAATTTTTCTTTTGTAGTAGTATCTTCTATGATTTTCAACCATTTCATTAACCGCTAAACCCCATCTTTCATAACGATGTAACAATTTTGTCTGAACTATAACTCAATCTCCAATGAGCACAGGTAGGACATGGTTTAATAAAAGGAACATGGTTTATACTTACTACAAATAAAGGGCCATGGCCCGTGGGACTCCAACATTTCCAAAATATAAATCCTTGATGTAGAATTTGTAGATTCTTCTATAGTCATGAGACCATTATGACATATTAAATCTAAACAATTAATGGTTGGATTGGTGGGTCAAAGTTACTATTTGGGGTATATAAAGCCTTAAATCATATAGGAATGAGTGGATGATAAGGAGAAATCAGAGGAATTAGTGGCCTTTTCAACTACTCAAAAGACGTGACAGTTTGTTAATATAATTTCTCTTATGCAGCTTTCATCCTGGTATGCGATACGGGAGACCTCGAAGGAGAGGAGGGGGAGATGTCAATTTTCTAAAAAAAAAATTATATTTGGCCTGTCGGTCAAAAGCAATTATAGCCACTAGTTAAATATTAAAATATATATTAATTATACATAATAAATAAATATTATATATTAATATTCAAAAAATTATATAATTCTCTATTGTTATTTTGGGGGACGCTACACTCTATACATTTTCCAACCAAGCTTAGCTTTCTGAATATCACAATTTGCATTGTAATAACATAAATTTAAATTCACTAACACTAGTAATTTTGTGTACATTTTATTTCCCCTTATTTATTTGTAAAGAAGAAAGATGCCATCCGGTAAACCATTCAAGTAATACCCTCCCCCTAAAGGTAACATAACACAGAAAGTCCCTGATCAAGTGCAGTTAAATGTGAAAACTGTTATATTATGGCAATATTTGACTCGAATTCAATGTGTGCATCAATCCATATAACCTTAGCAGGTTATGTGATATCTTAAGGTAAAAATATATAGAAGTTAATCATATTTACGGTATACGGTAAAATCAGAGGATCCAATTTACGGTCATTACGACGCTTCATAAGCACGTTTCCATAGACTCGAGATTATGGTCGAGATTAACACCCGAAGGGTCATCGACGTCCGACCTCGGGGCAGCGTAGATCGAGAATTATGGTAAAAAAGTGAAAAGCTCCCAAGGCATGCGACTAAAGCTGACCTAGTCTATTTGGCTAGTTCAAGCCCGTACCGTGACATTAAATAGTTGTATCAACCATGTATCTTGGTAATAAATGCATTTGTACTGTGTTGGGATTCCCCCTCATATATAAAGGGGATCCTTGTCATTTTGTAAGGGGATCTAACACACAATATTGAAAATACAAGAACATTCTCTCTGCTCTCTAATATATTTTTTTGGTTTCATTACTCTCATTTATTGATTATATTCATAGTGTTCTATTTATTGTTCTTTATTTATTGTTCATTATTAATCATAAAGAACCGCCATCGTATCTCTCATAACTGCTAATCCTCCCTCGATTGCCTTAAGTCGGGTATCCGACTCAACCTCAAGGCCCCGTATATGTCAGCTCGAGGCCCCGATTTCTGACCATTCGGTTCGGTTATTATATTATCTACAAGCTCTTATCTTATTTTCCAGTCTTTCACTTAGCATCTATTGCCTAACAACTAGCATAAAAATAGATCGCATATTTTTAGAACCACAAAATTAAATCTAATTGTAATTATCATTTTCAAGGTAAACAGTTTGGTGCTCATCGTGGGGCTATATAATAGTGGTTATTTTCTTACTGGTTTACTACATAACGCAAGTTACCTTTCACACTTTTTCTTGTCCAAGATCTTTGATTTCAGGTCAAAATGTCTAACTCGGTAAATGCACGCGAAAACAACAATCTTGAGGACCATGGAGAGAATGGTGTGAATGTTCCAAGTGTTGGTGTACCACCACGGAACCCTAAGAATGCGCCAGAATCAATTCCCGTGGACGTCGTCTTGCGCGACGCTCAACACGTCGAAATAAGCTCCCACACCAACAGGAGCATACACCAGGGAGATCAACAAGAAGCTCAAAAAACCCTGGCTCAGGAAGAACAAGGAGTTAGCCTTCACTTCATCTTCGAAATGTTACAAGCACAACAGCTGGCGATTGCTCGGCTGCAAAGCCACCAAAAGACTCACAGCACGGTAGCTCCGGAAACGGCTCCCCGAGCCGAGAAGGTATCGGAAAGATCAAGCAACAACGGGTCGGCAACCGACCCCGCCATCATAAAGATGCTCGAGGACCTCACAAAGAGGATCGAGTCGGGCGAGAAGAAGATAGAATCCAACGATAAGAAGGTAGAGACCTACTATTCTAAGGTCGATCAAATTCCGGGAGCACCCCTTTCCTGAAAGGTGTAGATTCGAAAAAGTTTGTACAAAAGCCCTTCCCACAGGAAGCGGACCCAAAACCCATTCCAAAGAAGTTCAGAAAGCCCGACCTTCCGAAGTACAATGGAACCTCTGACCCCAACGAGCACGTCACTGCTTACACTTGTGCAGTGAAGGGAAACGACCTAAAGGACGACGAGATTGAGTCTGTCCTACTGAAAAAGTTCGGAGAGACGCTTTCAAAAGGGGCAATGATGTGGTATCACAACCTTGCCCCAAACTCGATAGATCATTTGCCATGCTGGCAGATTCTTTCATAAAGGCACATGTTGGTGCCATCAAAGTAGCTACAAGGAAATCCGACCTCTTCAAAATCAAGCAAAGGGAGAACGAGATGCTGTGAGAATTCGTATCTCGCTTTCAAATGGAACGAATGGAACTACCATCGGTCTCCGACGACTGGGCAGTGCATACCTTCACTCAAGGTTTGAATGAGCAAAGCTCGGTAACTTTGAAGCAGCTGAAGCAGAACTTAGTCGAGTATCCCGCCGTGACTTGGTTGGATATCCACAATCGATACCAATCGAAGATCATGGTTGAAGACGACCAACTAGGAGTCCCCTCGGGCTCGATATATCCTAGCAGGCTTCCAGCAAAGGAGTCAAAGCCGAATAAAGAGAGATACCAACCTTATGTCACACCTCCTTTTTACTCGCGCCCGCAGGGGCGCATAGGGAGTTTTTCCAATTAAAGGACAATCAAAACGGGATTTGTTTATTTATTTCAAAGTCGCCACTTGGGAGATTTAGGGTGTCCCAAGTCACCAGTTTAATCCCGAATCGAGAAAAAAAATGACTCTGTATTACAGTCCGTGAACCAGAAATCCGGATAAGGAATTCAGTTAACCCGGGAGAAGGTGTTAGGCATTCCCGAGTTCCGTGGTTCTAGCACGGTCGCTCAACTGTCACATTCGGCTTATTTATCTGATTTTTACAATTATGAGCTTGTATGCAAGTTTTAACTCTTTATCGATTTTATTATTATTATTATTATTATTATCATTATTTTAACAGAGAATTGCAACGTTGCGAGAACGTATCTCGAACCACATCACATCAATGTACCCGTGGTCCTTGACACATTTTAGCATCGTTGAGATTTGAATGTGGGTCACATAAATGTGCACCCGAGCTTAGGGAAATTAATGTATCACAACTACGTCACGGGAACCGTACTCTAAGCTATGATGATTTTATTATAGTGCGCCTAAAGTAAACTACGGAGGTTCATGAATATTTTTTTAACTACTTTGAGATTACGCGTGAACGAGCTGTGATTATGGAGCACTTTTGCTAAAAGAGATTTCATGCTCATATCTTTTTAACTTCCTCTTTTATTAGGCCGAGCCTGATACCTAAAGCATGTCGACAAATCAATTGCTAATGGGCTTCGGTTTCTCCCCACTCCCACGACCCAACAATCGGACAAAAATGTCACACAAAAGCATCAAGAACACAAAAGAATGTAAGAAGGATGAAACTATTCTGCCGACTTTCGTAATTAATTTCCACCTTCCCGATTGCAACTTTAGCATATCCATTCAATTTTTCCTCAAACTAATTGGCATCTCGCCTGCGCACCCTGCTAATCAAACACACTCATAGTACTAGAACCTTTTAAAAAAGATTTAAACTAACCACAATGCATGGTTACCTGGTTAACTAACAGGGAGAGACCCAAACTCATGATGGAATGCGAGATAGACCAATTTATCACACAAACAAGTGAAAAGTAGCAATTTATACACATGACCAACTCAATCATTAAAGCTTTTAACCTCACGGACCAATTTCGTGTATTGCTGCTATACATAATATTTAGATTTTTCAATAATTATCCATTGACAAATGGAATCATGTCCTCAACAGGAACTCAATTACACACAAAATCCTCAACAGGATAAGGTCAAGCTTTTATGTTTACACTATCATGTTCAAAATCAAGCAAACCCTATAACTCAACCTCCAAGTTTCAGCAAGCAGGAGAAGCTTTGCGTTAACAGACCAACCAACACTAACAGAAAACTTTGCAAACATTAGGGGAACTAGACGGCTTAAAACTAACAGTAATGCAACACTTCAGTAATCTATACCATCGTAAACCAAATCCGACTTCAGTCAAGCATGTTGAAGTCAATCTAGTCTGAGATTATGCAATATCTGAACACAAAGCAAAACAGAGCTGATGCGCGTAGCAAAGCAAATTCATCCAGACTCATCATCAATCAAAATCCGATAATTTGATTCTATTAGCACTTGAACTTACCCATTTTTAAGATTCAAACCAATTCTAACTTGAACAAGTTCAGGTGCCTGTCTTTATTTTTAAAATAGCCTAGCCCAATTCCTCTTCTCTTGACATGAACTTTGCACACACTAAATTCGAGAATCATTTGGTTACTCAATAGCATTATTCAAAGGCAACAAGTACATTGTGACAGCAGAAGAAATAAAATCCATGACTTACCATTGATCAGACCACATATATTATTCATCAAGATTGCTTACCCGTTCAAACAAAATTAAAAGTGAAAGCTCGATAATCCGTAAAACTTTAATAGGACATTACATTCTATATTAGGTACCAATTAAATACAACACTTTGAAAGAAGTTGTCAACAGCCAACAAAATAGTATGCATCAAGGACGAACTAGAACAAAAGGGATTCACGGCAGGGAACAACAAACAATACAGAAGATAAACTATGAACATGTCATTTGAGGCCACTCTTCAAACTACTATCTTTCGTTCGAACTTCACATAGATGAGATTCAAGAACATGTACCTGGAAGTAAAGATTAAACAGAAAGGTGAGGATTTCAGCAGTGACAGCAGTGAAGTAGAATTCAGCAGCAACAGGTGACCAGCAAACCAATTTCAAGCTCAGGAAATAACATACAGTGGCCCAGAAATCAGTTTCGATCGGACATCAAACCAAATTTAATCGACTTTCGATGAAATTGGCTCAAAATCAAAGAGGCAATGAATAAAATGCAGAATATCTCTGTGTATATGAATTCAATCTCTATATCTCACTCCCTATTCCTCTCTGTATTCTCTCTTGCAATCCCTTAGGAACCCCCCTCTGCGTATGCCTGTCCTGCCCTTTTTAAACTTCCAGACCCCCCTTCCTCCCATGTACATCCCTTTAAACTTTTATCATTAGCCCATGTTCTCCCTGATTTCCAACTCCTAAAATCAATTAAGAAAATATTTCCTCCCATCACCCCCTCTGATTTTCCCACCCAAAAAACAAGACAGAAGTGTCAGTTACCCTATTACATCCCAATTTCATTATTTTATTCAAAGGTGTATGGGCATCCTGAATTTAAAACTCAGGCGTGCCCTGACAACCAGAATGGGCTTCCACTTGATTTTAACACCTTCACTTCAGTGATTTACCCTTAACTTCATTAACTGACTAACAAGCATGATACAAATTCAAATAACAGCTAAAACAAACAAATTCATAAAACTCAACTGATTAACCAATTCAGTGTTTCATTCCAACAGCAAAAGAAACAAGACAACACTGAATTGCCCATAAGATTGTTTAACAATACGTACGAGCATGGGATGAACAAGTTCTATTAAGCTGAAATGAACCAGTTTGACTG
This sequence comes from Nicotiana sylvestris, assembly GCF_000393655.2. NCBI lineage: Eukaryota > Viridiplantae > Streptophyta > Magnoliopsida > Solanales > Solanaceae > Nicotiana > Nicotiana sylvestris. Next base: position 96,423,718 of record NC_091063.1, read on the forward strand.
ACTAAATTATTAAACAAGACAGGATTTCACACAACTGACTATACAGACGTCTGAGACCAAGAACAGATTCCTCAAATATTACGATAAACAAAATGGTCGAATAAACAAAATGCCAAAACAGAGGACTGGTCGAGTTTCAACCCGAAAACGACTAGAGAAAAGAAAAAGAGACGGGGAAAGATTGACAACAGAATAAACAAAAATGAAATAAACTCACCGGCTAGGTTCAAACTGGAAATGACATTCTGAGTCAACACAATATAATGCCAAACATTTGTTCTTGTTGGAGAACCAACGGGTGTCATTATTTTATGCTGAAACAGACTTGAATAAACCAAGCAATCCAAACGAACGACCCCCTTGTGCACTGGTCCCAATTTAGGGTTCTAAGGCTTGAACTTAGATTTGATATTCGATGAACTTTGGTATGATTCAAAAGGAATCCAGGATGAATTCGTTATGAAGGAGTCACGGGGGGTATGTGGTGTTGACTTGGGGTCGATTTGGATGAACTAAGGTTTGGGTCGATTTCTTTGATCTAAGATTCGAGGGGCTCAGGGATGATTCGAAGAAAAACGAGCGTGGATTCGGAGAGGGGAGGGTTTGGTGGTTTAGGGGTGTGATTTTGGGGTTGTTTTGCCACCGTCCGCCGCCGTGGGCGATTTACGACGGGCGGAAGACGGTTGTGTGTGGTGGTGTGTGTTTTGGTCTCTGAAGAGACGAGTGGGGGGGAGGGGGGCGTTTGGTATATCAAAATCAGGTGTTTAATCTGGACCGTTGGATGATGGGAACCAACGGTCCAGATTAAGTCACTTAAGCCAAACGGGGTTGTTTAGGCTTAGCTGGGGCGGGTATGGTTCTTGGATACGGGTATTGATCTATGACTGTTGGATGTGGCTTGGTTGAATGGCTGAGATTTTGCCATTGAAACGACGTCGTTTGGCATGGTTTCTGAGACGGACTGGATTGGGGCGGGTATTGGGCTGGTTTTTGGTATGGGCCTGGTCCGATTTCTTTTTTCCCTTTTTTATTTTTATTTTTCCTCTTTTCTTTTATTTTCCTTTTTTTAATTTATTTTCCAAAACTAAAATCCTAACTTAAATTATAAACCAAATTAAAAATACCAATTAAAATAAAACCACACAATTTGACATTAAACGCCAAAAAAATGCAAAGTACATATTTTTGTGATTTTCATTCTCGCAAATCCAAATATTGTTTAATTAATTCCTAATTGTAAAATTAAATCCTAAATGCACATTCAACACATATTTTTGTATTTTTTCTTAAATAAAGTAGAAATAAACATGCACAGACAAAAATACAAATAAATCACAAACAACACAAAACCATTTTATTTTGAATTTTTGGGAGTAGTTCTCGTAGGGAAAAAATCACGTGCTCACACCTTACACTGAAGATAAAGAGAAACGCATCATGGCGCTACATACCCCATAATGACCGAAGGATGGATCGAGGCTAGAATCCTCGGAGACTTGTTAGCAAAGCTGGATTCAATAGGTACACAGGGCCGACGGAGGCGCCCCGCTTGTCGGAATACAACTTCAACGTCGATGTTTCAGACATCATATTCTCCATTAGTAAAATCAGAGACATCAGGTGGCCAAGGCCTGTACAATCATATCCTTCACAAAGGAACCATAACTTAGAGTGTGAATTTCACAACACGCACGGTCACAGGACCGAAGATTGCCGATAACTCTGGGAAGAAGTAGTGCGACTACTCAGCAAAGGTCACCTCCAGGAATTCCTCAGCGACCGAGCCATAAATTAGTTTCGGGAAAGAGAGGCGACCAAAAAGAGTGAAACAGACGAGCCACAACATGTCATCCACATGATCTTTGGAGTTATCGATGCTCCGTAGGAACCCATGGTCAAGAGAACAAAAATATCCATCACCAAGGAAAGACGAACTTGAGGCTACATACCCGAGGATGCCCTCACATTTAGCGACGAAGACATCGAGGCTCTATTTCATGCCCATAACGACGCACAAGTAATTTCGTTTCTTATAAATACATTTCAAATTAAAAGTGTACTTGTGGATCCAGGTAGCTCGGCCAATATTATCAAGTCGAGGGTGGTAGAGCAGCTCGGTCTTCTTGACCAAATCGTGCCCGCATCTCGAGTCCATAACATGTCCAACATGGAGAGCAAAACAACAAAAAGGGAAATCACCCTCCTAGTCAACGTGGCCGGCACAACCCAAAATGCCAAATTACATGTCATCGAAGGAGACATGAGGTATAACGCCTTGTTCGGGAGGCCATGGATACACTACATGAGAGCAGTACCATACACCCTCCATCAAATGATGAAATTCCTGACAAAGGATGGGGTAAAAACCTCCTCGGAGAAGCCAAGATGCGCTAAATGGGGTCTCGATAGGAAAATGATGCATCGGGCCAAACGGTCGAATGAACCGTGTCCGTATAGAATAACCGAGCCCTTAACAGTGAAAACGTGTATACTTGTACCAAGTAATCGAAGAATAGTTTCCCCTCCGTCAAAGCATTTCGCGTTTCTAAGGAGTTCAGTATTTTTTGCAAACATGGCTCCAGAGACAAAAATATCTAGAACACTCGAGGACTGGCGTCAAAAAATCGAAGCTAAGCCCTCAATGAGGCAACATCAAGTTTACAAAACGGCTCCAGATCCAAAAAACGTCCCGAGCACTCGGGGACTGGCATCAAAAACACGAGGACGTATGACCTCCGGGTCAGAAGATTTGAACTCGTATGCCCTCGATGAGGCAATACCAAGTTTTCAAGGAATGGCTCCCGAGCCAAGAAACTTTCGATGACTCGGGGACTGCCGCCAATCGCCACCCCCATCGACTTATCAAAAACGCGAGGCCATAAGACCTCATGTGGGCAGCCTCGGTCTCGTAAGACCTATATAAGTCAATAACAATATCTGTAAGAACTCAAGCAAGGAATGAACCATACTTGTACCATGTAACCAAAACTATAAGACCTCAAGTAAGGCATGAACCATACTTGTACCAAGTAACCAAAACTGTAAGACCTTAAAGGCATGTAAAATTTGTAAGACCTTACAAAAGGCATACTCTCGATCATAAAGTTAAGGCTATATACCGAACTTGTAAGATCCCTAAAAAGGCATACCCTCGATATAGACGCTGAAACTACTTCACTCGGGGCTTGGAAGGCTCTGGCCAAACACAATGACTACGGTCACAAGGCTGTACCAGCCAAACTAACGCGATTCGGGGACGCCCGACACGTCGCTATAAAATCACAGGCCTTTAATTACTTCGAATGTACTTCGAAAAGAGCCGGTTAAATAGGCTACCCTCGATATAGGCGAAAGAGCTTCAACCATGTCAGCTCCAAACTATAGGCTTCAAAACATTTAGCCATCAAGTAAAGCCTCCCTAGGTGCTCGATCATCACCATATAACGACTCACAATCGAGGTTTCTATCGAACCGTCGAAGAGTCAAGCAAACACAATTTCAAAAAGTCCTTAACGAGGGAAAAATAAAGCCTATTAAAGGTCATACTGACCAAATGCATAAGAGCCATTGTCGCCAGCCCATATAAAAGGTCATACCGACCAAATGCGTAAGAGCCACTATCGCCAGCCCATATAAAAGGTCATACTGACCTAATGCATAAGAGCCACTGTCGCCAACCCATATAAAAGGTCATACCGACCCAATACGTAAGAGCCACTATCGCTAGCCCATATAAAATGTCATACCAACCTAATGCGTAAGAGCCACTGCCGCCAGCCCATATAAAATATCATACCGACCCAATGCGAAAGAGCCACTGCCGCCAACCCATATAAAAGGTCGTACCGACCAAATGCGTAAGATCCTAAGGTCCAGCTCTAAATGCAAAAACTTAAGGGTCAATAAGCTCGAGTCGAGACCCGACTCGGAGACTGAACCCGAAACAGTTAACTGAATATGCCTAAGAGCAGAAGCGTAAGATCTTAAATGACGGCTTATACTAAAAGGTCACACCGACCAAACGCGTAAGAGCTTACGGGCCAGCCCAACGAGCCTCAAGGCCGTAAACCTAAGGGTTCTTTTAACTCAAAGACCAGTCCGTCTGGGTAATGGCTGACAAACATCGAAGCAAAGGGAACTACATAAAAAATGAAACCGCAAGGCTTCCTCTTATACTTATATGAGGAAAAAATACAAAACTCCATTTACAGTGTTCTTTAAAAGCACTATGCATAAAATCAAAAAAGAAAGGCCTAATCTGCATCCCCCTCGGGGTCTATGGCCCATTGATCTCTTTCTCGCTATCTTCGGCATTAGACAGAAGGAACTTAGCGTCATATTCATCCGCCTTTGCCTGCTCTATCTCTTCCGAGAGATCGAAGCCCCTGACATGGATCTCCTTGAGGGTTTCCCTCCGAGGTTTACACCTAACATACTCGTTGCTCCTACTCTCCCGGTCGAGGGCCCCTCTCATCTCAGCTCGAGCGTCGGTAGCATCTTGCAAATAGATGACCACTTTTCTATCAGCCTTGTTTTTGATCTCTTCGGCTTTAGCCCGAGCATTTACAACCCCAGACTTCATCTTTAGAAGCTCGGACTCGAGCCCCGCAATTATGCTCGTTTGGAACGAACTATTTGCATGAGGATTCCGGAGTTGCACTTCGAGGGAGGGAGCCTTGGCCAAAACATCCTTCTTGGCCGCAACTTGGGCATCCGCCTAAGCCTTTAGCTAGTTACACTCACGTTTAACCCGGCCAACTTCGCCCCAAAGTCATTCCAGCTCCTCTGTTTTATTCTTCAACTGGAATATCGGAATATTATTCTCCGAAAGTAGAAGGGGAGCATACATCGACACGAAATGAAGGTTACCTGTCTTTCGAGATAGCTTTTGTAGTTCCGACTTTAGTCTGTCTCATACCACAGGTGGTCCAACTCATCTCCCATCTTCTTACAAAGAAGCCTGAGGGATTTTCCCCATCTAAAGATTTCCGCAACATGGCTTCATGACTAAGCAACTCAGACTTGAGCTTGTCAAAAGCCTGTGAAAAGGGAGCTCAATAAGAAAGGGAAGGCATGAAATAAAAAGAAAAGCCTGTGAATGGTACCAAAACTCACCATGGAACTGGGCCACTGAGCTTCGTCGAAAGTCGAGCACACATTTACTGGCTTGGCCTCATTATTCTCAATAAAACTACTCTTGATGGGAGTGTGGCCACCCGATGCTCCACTCGATTCGCTCTGCCCCAGGCCTCGAATTTCCCTCGAAGTACCTTCGATAGGAATATGAGACGACGTCAAGAAAAAAAATGTTTTTCCAAAAATAGAGGACCCAGATGCCGCAGGATCGACCGACACGTCTCTTTTGACCCTCCGAGCAGGGCTCGCCTCACTACGAGCATCCTCGCCCTTCGAAGATTCCTTCCGTTTGTTATCAAACCTCAGTCCCGAGGTTGGCAATCATTCCTCCTCCTTAAGGGGGAACGACCTCATCTCGGAAAAACCTCCAACACGTACGACAACAGAGTTAGTACGCTAAAAAGAAATTACCTTTCTGAGGAAACTGTGAGCACCTAATTTTTGCCCTACATGAAAATAACTCCTAAAAATAAACCAAAAATAATTTTTAAGGGATTTTAGAAGTTTTCTTTTATTTAGTTGTATTTCATACATTTTAATATTTTAAAATCATAGAAAAATCATAAAAATATCACGCTTTAATTTCATGTCAACTTAGGTCCAATTTGCATGTATGAATTAATTTTATTAAGAAAAATCACAAAAAATGGCCATTTTAACATATTTAGCTTTTATTCTTTAGAAAGTAGTGTTTTTATTTAGTTTTAAGTTAATTAGTTGTTTTAATAGATAAACAATTTTAATTTTTACATTTATTTAGGATTTTATTAGATTTTAAAATCAAAGAAAAAGAAAAATGAAAAAAAAAGATTTTGATTTATTCTTCCTACCCCAAAGTTAATTAGCCCAAATTCATGACCCAAATCCCTTCAAGCCTAAAACATTGAGCCCATATCCATTCCCCATTTGACCTAACCTAATTCTCACCCTTATAAAATAATGCTAACTCCTAAAATCAAAGGGACCAGGACCTGGAGAAAAGTAAGAACGACGATTCCAAAAATGGAAACTAGGATCACCCACCCGATTCAGTAACAAAACCTTTAGCCGTTTCCATCTTCTTGGGGACAAGACCAAAAAAGGAGACCCAAAAATTGAGACTGCCATTTTTGAACTCCCAAAAAACACACACACGACAAAGAACAGATGATTTTCCTGAAGAACAAAACTTTGAGAAGAAGCTAAGCGTACAATTTTGATACTTGCACTAGCTTGCTCTCTCAGCTCAAGGTTCTGTTGACCGAATTTAAGAGTTTGCCTCCCTAAAAAGAAATTAAAGACGCAGAAGAAGATGCCGCTAAAACAGTACAATATCAGTAGTTGTTGTTGACCAGAAAAGGCCCTAGAAAATGGCGGTAGCATCAACATCTCTAGTTTCTCAAATGTTCGACCCGAAATCTGCCACTTCCATTTCATGCCCGCAGTTTTCTAGCCTCCGTAAATCTTTCTCCAAGCTTGAAAACTTTGTTTCCTTCTCCACTTCTCAAGCTTTTTTCCATAACGTGGACTCTCAACTTCGCCTTTCTTCAGCCCAAAAAGGTTGTAGGGTTGTTGTCACCATGGTCGGCTCCGGCAAGTTCTTTGTTGGTGGAAATTGGAAATGTAATGGGGCAAAGTATTCCTAAGCAAGCTTGTCTCTGATTTGAACAGTGCTCAGCTCGAGTCTGATGTTGGTCATTCGGGTTTCGAGTTTTCAGGTGTCGATTCGAGGTTCTGGTTTGCAATTTCGGTGTTTCGGTCTAAGGATTGTTGCTTTGTTTAGCCCGATTGATTTGCAATTTTCAGTTTTATTCATCAATAAAAGGTCCATTTCTCAATTTTTATTCTCATTTCATTGTGTTATAATAGCTTGGTGCACGTGTTGATTTGTGATTCTGCGTTGTTTGAATAGCATGTCTTAGTTTTTGTTTAAATTATTTTAATTAGTTTTTATTTCGATTGTGATGTATGTAGTCTTGGTTCTTGAATAAGTGCTTTTAATTGGGTGGATGCAAAATTGAAGTTGTTTCTTTCTTGGCAAGGAATAAGAATGGGCCATAAGGTGGGATTTTTGGACCATAAAGAATCTGGCCAAGTAATAGATCATGTTAGCTAGCCTATTTGCCCCAATAATATCTTGTTCATAAATTGGCTTCACAACAACCTCAAATTATTTTTTTTAGGAAAATAAACAATTGATGAACATCATAGCTGGCTTTAGGCGTGACTTAATAAATTGTGATTGTGTATACGTTCGCGTGACATAATTACGATCCTTAAAAACAAAATCGGGGTATTGGTTCGCGCAACTTTGACCAAAACTTTCTTAATAATTAATAAAGCGCGATTAATTGTGGGCACGTATGCGTGATATGATTTTTGACACGCTAAACGAAATGTGTACACGTATGCGTGAATCAATTTGTTCATTAAGAATAAATCAAGAAACTAAAAGTGGTTAAAGGGATAAATGCCCATAGGTCCTAAAATGAGTAGTTTAAACAATTTAAGCCAAGTATAAATCGTTAAGCGACCGTGCTAGAACTACGGAACCCGAAAATACCTAACACCTTCTCCTAGGTTAACATAGTTCCTTCTCTAGAATTTCTGGTTCGCAGACTTTTAAATAAAGTCGAAAAATTACCTCGATTTGGGATTTAAAAATAAACCGGTGACTTGGGACACCAAATAAACTATTCCAAGTGGCGACTCTGATAAATTAAATAAAAATAATCCCATATCGAATAATATTACTTTAATTGAAAAAACTCCCTTGTATCCCCTCGGGTGGTAAAAAAGGAGGTATGACAGCTCTGGCGACTCTGCTGGGGATAAGAACCCAGAACTTCTGGTTCAGGGTTCAAGAATTCGAGCTTGTTAATATGATTTTTATTTGGCTTTATCTATTGTTGATATTACTGTATTTTGTGGAACTGATGTACTAATTGCCGTTTATTTACCGCTTTGATATTACTTGAACTGTCTTAAACTGTCTCCCTACGCCTCCCTTCTCAGTCTTCTAAAAAACGGTGCATACATTCGCGTGGCCCACTTTTTCTGTTAGAAGTTATACAAAATAAAACGAGGTTAGGCCAGCAACAAAGCCGGGCAGACTTTTGTGCTCCCTGTATGTTGCCCCCTCTTCGGCTCAAGTTGTTCACTCGGGTAAGCCAAGTCTAGAACACAACCCCAAGTCTAAACTTAGAATAACGTAACCTCATGCCGGATCCCTAGTAGGAACGTTTGTTTGCATCATGTGCATTTGACCTTGGGGACTCAACACAGGGGTTGGGTCCGTTTAGGATAGGTGTACCCAAAAATTAAAAGACCATCCTGATGCATCTTACGTGCTACTTGCGCATTTGTTTGATTCAGCTTGCATGTTGGCCGGCTTCTAGATTAGGAAAGAAAAAAAAATAAAAAACAAAAAACAAGAGTGAGGTAGGTATTTGAAAATCCTGAAACTCTTCCGAAATTCTGAAAGAAAAAAGAAAAAAAATCATTTCAAAATAAGCCAAAATTTTCAAGTGCCGTGTTTTCCCTGTTCCGTCAAAACTGACCGAACTATGCAGGTCTGATTCTCACCGGATGTGAGATACGTAGGCAAACCTTATCGGTTCCAACCCCAATTTTCAAAAATCCAAAAATATTTTCCTTTAGTTCCCTCTCTAGAACTCTTTAGAAAAAAAAAAAAAAGTTTTTAAAACTCAAAAAAAGTAGTCTCCTTCTTTCTGAAGTCTTTCATACGGAAAAAAGAAATTAAAAAAACCACAAAATCAAAAAAAAATCGAAATCCAAAATACGGGTTTCCTTCATTTTGAAGTATTTTTCCCAAAAAATCCAAGAAAAATCAGAAACAAAAATCCAAAAATATTATTTTCTTCTTTAGAAGTCTTTCTTTTGTAAATGTCCATAAAAAATTGAGAAATAAAAGTCCAAAAATATTTTCGCTTTCCTTTAAAAGTACTTTCGTAAATTAAAAAAAAAAAAAAAGAGAAACTCAGAAATTCGAAATATTTTCTTAAAAGTTTTTTCAAAAATCCACAAGTCAAATCAAAATCCAAAAAAAAAATATTAAGAAGTCTTTTCCCAAAAAAATAAAAAAAATCAGAAAAAAAGAAAGAACATAAAAAAAATTCTTTCTTTCAAAAAAAAAATTTTAAAAATTCAAGTCCAAAAATATTTTCTTTTTTCTTTAGAAGTACTTTTGTAAATTTATAAACTAAAAAAACTCAAAAATTCAAATATTTTCTTGAAAGTCCCTCTTTCAAAAATTAAGAGGCAACATCCAAAATCCAAAAAATATTTTCTTTTTTCTTTAGAAAAAGAGAAAACAAATAAAAATTCAAAAACAAAATATTTTCCTTTTACCTTTGAAATTCCCAAAGTTCAAATCAAAAGAAAGGAATTTTTAGAAGTCTCTCTTTCAAAAATAAATTAAAAAAAATCAATCAAAATCAAAAATCCAAAAAATATTTCCTTTCTTCTTTTAAAGCATTTTTTCCTAAAATTCCAAAAGAATTAAAAAATATCAAAAATCAAAAAATATTTTTCTTTGGTATTAAAGCTTTCTTGGTCTAAGTTTTACAAAAGTAAAAAAAAAAAGAGTTAGTTTATTTACTCCATTCCTAATCTTCCTGAACTACGCAAGATCTGATTCATGCGGCGTCATGATACGTAGGCAATCTCTATCGAATTTGATCATAGCCATAAAATTAATATTGAGTGAAAATAAACTAAAAAAAAGAGAAAAATTGAGTGAAAAAAAAAGAAAAGAAAAGAAAAGAGTGAAAAAAACAAAAGAGAGTGTCAAAAAATAAAAGAGTGTCAGAAATAAAATGAGAAAATCAATAGTGATTAAAGCGAGGCAAAATTAAAGAAAAAGAGGTACAGAGTGAAAAAAAAGGTTAATTACAGTTGGGATGAAACATCAACCGTTCAAACACATGGTAGAAGAATTTAAATGTTAGGTGCATTGCATCCCAACGTGTGATTTTCTATATGTTAAATATCTCAAAACTAACAAGGTTGTTGGGTGTGCAAACTAGCCAGGTTTCGGTGGTTGGTTTTGTTGGTAATCTGGCTTCCCATCCTTACTTCACAAGATCCAAAGGAAAGGTTCCTATAGCCTCTGAAAGCCATCTACAAATCATCGATCTTGAGGATAACCCAGCAACGGCTATTCCACAACCAGAATCAGCAGCTGCTGAAGAGAATAGAATGTTGCGTCTCCGCATATTGGAAATGTGGGACGCCTGGTTTAATGGTAGGGAACTGCCAAGTGCAATCCCTGGGTTCCCTGAGTTGATCCCCAGGTCAGGTGAGGTTACCAACGCCCATGTGTGCAACCCGCTCATCCCATGCGGGCACCTCCAATGTCGTTCAATGATCCTGGCATGCCTTCTATGGTTCGCCCTCAGGCACCGGCTTCAAGGGCACCGCCTCCAATGTTCATCTTTCAGGGTTCACAGCTTCAATCAGAAATAATATATGTGACCCCGTACTCTTTCACTCAACCTCCGCAATATGATCTCTCGGTAGAGCAAGAAAAGTTTGTTAAAAACCCCGAGCAAGAGGAAATGGCTCGGAAGATGAAGAGCCTGGAACAAAGACTGAAAAACATGCAAAGTCTGAGTGGCCAAAAGAGTGTCTAATACTCTCACCTCTGTATGTTTCCCCATGTCCACTTGCCAGCTGGCTTCAAGATGCCAAATTTGAAAAGTACGACGGGCACGGAGACCCGGGCGCTCACCTGAAACGATACTGTAACCAGCTGAGGGGTGCTGGTGGAAAAGAGGAGCTGCTAATGGCTTATTTTGGGGAAAGCCTCTCCGGAATTGCTTCTGAGTGGTATACGGATCAAGAAATTATCCATTAGCACGTGTAGGACGATATGACCCGAGATTTTCTCTGCCAACTCCAGTATAATGTGGACATCATTCCCGACAGAAACTCTTTGTTCAATTTGAAAAAGAAACCGCGGAAAGCTTCCGTGAATATGTTGTCAAATGGCGTGAGTAAGCTGCCAAGGTAAAGCCTCCAATGAACGAAATTGAAATGGTCACGATCTTTCTACAGGCCCGAGAGGCGAACTAATTCCAGAACATGATGTCCGCTATGGGAAAGCCGTTTGCTGAGGCTACCAAAATTGGGGAGATGGTAGAAAGTGGGCTGAAAACGGGTCGAATCTTGAGTCATGCTGCTTTTAAAGCCACATCATTAGATATTCAAAATGGTTCAGGGGATTTGATAAATTGAAACGGGAGAGAAGAAGAATCCATGATGGCTTCCAGTTCGAGGGGGGCCCGCAAGTCATTCAACCAATCATATATGCTTCCTGAGGTCCCTCAACATTATTATCCCTTTTAAGATGCTGCTTATGCCGTGACACCACCTCCTTATGCGGTGATGAATGCACGACCTTACACGCGGCCACAACATCATACACAAAACCGAGCTCCACCTCCCATAAATGCCTATCCTTACCAAGCTTCATATAATCCTCAACCAAATGATCCCTAATACAATCCTTGCCCAAGAGAGCTTTTCAGAAAGAATAAGTTCACCCCTATTGGTGAATCGTATTCAAGCTTGTTCCAAAAGCTAATCAGACTAGATTTATTGCAGCCAGTGGCCCCGAACCAGCCGAACTCGAGTCCCCAATGCACCGAGCTAATGCTAGATGTGAATACTACTCTGGAGCAGTGTGATACAGTACAGAGGACTGTTGGACCCTCAAAAGGGCAGTTGAAGGCTTGATTGAAGCTGAAAGAATTGTTTTTCAAGATGAAGAAGCTATTGATGTGATGAACAATCTGTTGTCTGCCCACAACATCGGGCCAATAGTCGGAATGATTTGTGAAGATGAGGAATTTAATCCGGCACTGAAGGCCATTGTAGCCATTGCCAAGATAGAAGAAAAGCCAAAAAACGGTCGCCAAGCCTGAAAGTTCCCTATCAGACGGGAGTCTCGGTAGCCAGTCTTGCCATCCTTTCTGCGTCCGGATTATCTCAGGGTGTGATCCGGATGTTTTATTTTATTGTCTTACTTTCCAATGTAAACCCTTCTATCTTCAAAAAAAAAAATCAAATGAAATTAATATTTCATTGTCCATGAATGTCTCTTTTCTTAATCTTGTCATTTTTCTTATTCTCTTTTTAGTTCTGTTAAATGCAAATTTCAATAACATGACATACTTGCGGACTTCATGCCCAGATCCTAAAACGCTGTCAGACTTCGAAATAATGAATCAAGAAATAGATCACAATGAAGATAAGCTGAAGGAAATAAAACAAAGAGTTGGAACAGCTGAAGGAAATTTGGTTCCAGATTGGAAAGGTCCGTACATTGCAACAAGAGTACTGCCAAAAGAGTGCATTGTGCTTGGGACACATCGAAGGAAATGTCCCTCAAATAATTGTCAATGCAAATGCAGTCAAAAGGTACTATGTTGGATCCTCTATATATCATTAATATTCTCCGATTGGGATGAAGACGGCTTTCTTTCTCACTATCCAAATATTCAACCCTTTGCAAACTCTTTGAGCCAGTCACTTTTCTTTGATTACCCTCTTTGGAACCTGAAAGTGTTATTGAAAAAAACAAAGAAAAACAAGAAAAAGAAAAAAAATACAAAAAAAGGAAGAAAAGACAAGGAAAATGAAATGAAAAAAAAATGAAAAAAAGAGAGGAAAAAGGAAAGGAAAAAGAAAGAGAACAAAAGAAAACAGAAAAACAAAAGAAAATCATAAACAAAGTTCCCTGAACTACGTTCGACTTGATTCCGAAAGGATACGTAGGCAACCTCTCTTTGCGGTTCAGTCTCACCAAAATATAAATCCAAATTTCCCCCAAAAAGTGAAACTGGGGCAGATGTTATAATGGTTCGGCGATGGTTTCGCCCGAAAGGTTCCAAAGTTGTAACTCAATCCAAATCCTTTTTACCCCGAAACCCTGTTCAAGTCCTTCTGATCAATCGGCAAAGAGGTTCAAAATGGGAGGATAGAGTTACTTGGATCTGATACAACAAAATGGGAGAAATAAAATGAGAGTTTTATTGGTGAAAACCCACACGGGCACCGTGAGGCGATAGTAAGTAGAGAAATGGAAAATGAGAGAGGCTGGTTAGTGAAACTCGCAAAGATTACTATAAGGCGATGGTGAGAAGAGAAATAAGAGAGGCCAGCTCGTGAAAACCCGCAAAGGGCGCCCATGATCGAAAAGAGGATCCTCACAGCCATCGGCATCGACAGGGTCCTGGCAAGGTTTCTCGATTTTGAGGCAAAAGTTGTGATGAATTTCTGAGAGTCTGACGGTTTACACTGACCAGGCATCCAGTCCAAAAGGCATGTCGTGTTCATTGAAGTCCGCATGTACTCCAGATAAGTCCTTCTTTCCTTTCCCCGAAAAGGACACTTATTGTTTTAAACTCATTCTTCATTCCATTGTTTGTTTTCTTTGAATCCCTTTCGGTTTAACTCTGTTCCGAAACTAAGACAAAGAAAGGATGGTAAGACTAATTTACAGGGTTCTCATTTGATACAAGCTAATATGCAAAAAGGCACCCAACCTCGTCAGGGGCATCAAGTCGACCTCGACCGGCATGGCGGCTGATGTTTTGAAATTGAAAAACTCCTGAATAGAAAGGAAATCAAAGTCAAATGCCCACAAAGGCAAAATGAAGTTAAAAAGGTTGAGTCCCACATGGCTAACTATCTTGGCAAAGGTTTGAAAAGCCAAGGTACCCTAAATGCTCTGAAATTGAAGTTGGAAGAAAGAAGCTAGAAAAGAAAGGCCTACGAAGGCGAAATAAAGTTGGAATAGGTTAAGTCCCACACGACTAGCCGTTGCAGCAAGTTTGAGGAGCCAAAAGTTCCTCAATGCTCCGAAGGTAGGAAAAAAAAGAGAAAAAAAGGAAGGAAAAAAAAAAAGAGAAACTAAAATAACAAGTCAGAAGGGAAGGGCCTATAGAGGCAAAATAAAGTCGAAAAGGTAGAGTCCCGTCGACCAATCGTCATGGCAAAGTCTGGAAAAGCCAGGGTTTTTCCAGAGTCAGAAATGCAATTGGTATTCACGAAACAACCAGTTGCAAATGAAAGGGGCCGAGATCAAGGGGTTGAAATAATCAAGGACATTAAACCAACTACCATTTTAAACTGACAAATTGTTCTTTGTTTGAAAAATAGGAAACAAGTGTAATTCAAAGCAACCTTGCAAGAAGCAGGTGCAACCAAAAAGACACTGCGTAAGGGCTAGAAATAGCTTTGTAGCAACAATCCAAAAAGGGAAGTCCCCTCCAAAATTCTTTCCCGCATTTACTCATTCTATGAAATAAAAAAAAATTAAAAAAAAAAAGAAGAAGAAAAATGATGAAAATGAAAAAAAAGTAGAAAAAAAGAAGAAAAAAAATTCAAAATCATGGTAGCTTAGGGTCCCCAATCTCTAGCTACCTTTTTCCAACATAGGTTCCCATTCCCTAGTCGCTGCCAGCATAACCTGGTAGCCTTTTCCAATATAGAATCCCACTCCCTAGTTGATTCCCGACATAATCCGTGGACATCCCCGGCATAACCCGATGACCTTTTCCGGCATAACCCGATGACTTTCCCAGCATAACCCGTGGACCTCCTCGGTATAACCCGAGGACCTTTTCCGGCATAACCTGATAACTTTCCCGGCATAACCCGTGGACCTCCCCGGCGTAACCCGATGACATTTTCCGGCATAACCTGATGACTCTCCCGGCATAACCTGTGGACCTCCCCGACATAACCCGAGGACCTTTTCCGGCATAACCCGATGACTCTCTCGGCATAACCCGTGGACCTCCCCGACATAACCCGAGGACCTTTTTCCGGCATAACCTGATGACTTTCCCGGCATAACCCGTAGACCTCCCCGGCATAACCCGTAGACCTCCCCGGCATAACCCGTGGACCTCCCTGGCATAACCGAGGACCTTTTTTCAGCATAACCCGTAGACCTCCCCGGCATAACCCGAGGACCCTTTTTCGGCATAACCCGATGACCTCCCCAGCATAACCCGAGGATCTTTTCTGGCATAACCTGGTCATTTTTCCAGCATAACCTCGTAATCTTTCCAGCTTAGGACCTTCGATCCCCATTTGATTTCATTTTAGATATAGGGTCTCCACTCCCTAATTTCTTTTTCTCAAGGATACACAATCCTGACTTTTACTGCTTTCAATGAAGAAGTAGTTTAGATTTTTGTTACAATAACTCACGAAATTTTCCTAGTGAAAACTGCGGCAGAAAAATTTCGTTCGTTTGCTTGTTTTGGTGTTTGAGCATGTTATACCTCGAGACACAGGGTTTGAGACGACCAAAAGAAGAAGTCTCAATCCAGAATAAAAGAAAAGAATAAAAAAGTGAACTTTAAGTGCAGAAGTGAAGAAAAGATGCTGATTGCCCAAGATATGATTGAAACGAGCTTTGCATGTCCCGCCTTGATCTGAAGAGCTGAAGAAAAATGAACCAGCGTTCGCAGCTAACAAGCATTAAGATTCAGATTAGAGTCTGCACGAAGAACCAGCCAAGACTCAAGATCAAGCTTCAGAAGATTTATAGATAGGAATCTTGTAACTCGTAGCTAATAGGTTTAGTTAGTCCTTTTAATTTTGATTTTGATGTAATAACAGGACTGCAGATTGGAGCCTCGACGGAACCTCACTCGACTCTCGAACTCATCACTCTATCATCCTTCCAGAACTACACCGACCTGATTCCTTTATAGCCAAGGATATGTAGGCAACCTCCGAAGCAAGGTTTGGACAAACTTTTTTAAAATGCTTCCAAATGGCATTTCAAACGGGCAAAAATTGCTCATAATCGCTTACTTTATCTTTGTCCGAAAACTCTTCATGTTTCCGAGCAAAGAGGGGCAGCTGTGAGCACCTAACTTTTGCCCTACATGAAAACAACTCCTAAAAATAAACCAAAAATAATTTTTAAGGGATTTTAGAAGTTTTTCTTTATTTAGTTGCATTTCATGAATTTTTAATATTTTGAAGTCATATAAAATGTCATATTTTAATTTCATGTCATCTTAGGTCCAATTTGCATGTAGGAAATAATTTTCTTAAGAAAAATCACAAAAACAAAATGGTCACATATTTAGCTTTTAGTCTTTAGAAAGTAGTGTTTTTATTTAGTTTTAAGTTAATTAGTTGTTTTAATAGATAAACAATTTTAATTTTTACAAATTAGATTGATTTAAGATTAATTTAGGATTTTAAAATCAAATAAAAAGAAAAATAAAAAAAAAAGATTTTTGATTTAGTCTTCCTACTCCCAAAGTTAATTAGCCCAAATTCATGACCCAAATCCCTTCAAGCCCAAAACATTGAGCCCATACCCATTCCCCATTTGACCTAACCTAATTCCTACCCCTATAAAATAATGCTAACTCCTAAAATCAAAAGGGACTTAGGACCTGGAGAAAAGTAAGAACTGCGACTCCAAAAATGGAAACTAGGAGCACCCACCCGATTCAGTAACAAAACTTTTAGCCGTTTTCATCTTCTTGGGGACCAGACCAAAAAAGGAGACCCAAAAATCGAGACTGCCATTTTTGAACTCCCAAAAAACACAAACACGACAAAGAACAGAAGATTTTCCTGAAGAACAAAACTTTGAGAAAAAGCTAAGTGTACAATTTCGATACTTGCACTAGCCTGCTCTCTCAGCTCAAGGTTCTGTTGACCGAATTTAAGAGTTTGCCTCCCTAAAAAGAAACTAAAGACGCAGAAGAAGTAGTAGAAAAAGCTGCCGCTAAAACAGTACAATATAAGTAGTTGTCGTTGTCCAGAAAAGGCCCTAGAAAATGGCGGTAGCATCAACATCTCTAGTTTCTCAAATGTCTGGCCCGAAATCTGCCACTTCCATTTCATGCCCATAGTTTTCTGGCCTCCGTAAATCTTTCTCAAAGCTTGAAAACTCTGTTTCCTTCTCCACTTCTCAAGCTTTTTTCCATAACGTGGACTCTCAACTCCGCTTTTCTTCAGCCCAAAAAGGTTGTAGGGCTGTCGTCACCATGGCCGGCTCCGGCAAGTTCTTTGTTGGTGGAAATTGGAAATGTAATGGGACAAAGGATTCCATAAGCAAGCTTGTCTTTGATTTAAACAGTGCTCAGCTCGAGTCTGATGTTGGTCATTCGGGTTTCGAGTTTTTCGGTGCCGATTCGAGGTTTCGGTTTGCAATTTCGGTGTTTCGGCCCAAGGATTGTTGCTTTGTTTAGCCCGATTGATTTGCAATTTTCAGCTTTGTTCATCAATAAAAGGTTCATTTCTCAATTTTTATTCTCATTTCATTGTGTTATAATAGCTTGGTGCGCGTGTTGATTTGTGATTCTGCGTTGTTTGAATAGCATGTCTTAGTTTTTGTTTAAATTATTTTAATTAGTTTTTATTTCGATTGTGATGTATGTAGTCTTGGTTCTTGAATAAGTGCTTTTAATTGGGTGGATGCAAAATTGGAGTTGTTTCTTTCTTGGCAAGGAATAAGAATGGGCCATAAGGTGGGATTTTTGGACCATAAAGAATCTGGCCAAGTAATAGATCATATTAGCTAGCCTATTTGCCCCAATAATATCTTGTTCATAAATTGGCTTCACAACAACCTCAAATTAGTTTTTTAGGAAAATAAACAATTGATGAACATCGTAGCTGGATTTAGGTGCGACTTAATAAATTGTGATTGTGTATACGTTCGCGTGACATAATAATGGTCCTTAAAAACAAAATCGTAGTATGCGTTCGCGCAACTTCGACCAAAACTTTCTTAATAATTAATAAAGCGTGATTAATTGTGGACATGTATGCGTGATGTGATTTTTGACGTGCCAAACGAAATGAGTACACATACGCGTGACCCAATTTGTTCATTACGAATAAATCAAGTAACTAAAAGCGGTTAAAGGGATAAATGCACATAGGTCGTAAAATGAGTAGTTTAAATAATTTAAGCCAAGTATAAATCGTTAAGCGACCATGCTAGAACCACGGAACCCGGGAATGCCTAACACATTCTCCCGGGTTAATAGAATTCCTTATCTAGAATTTCTGGTTCGCAGACTTTTAAATAAAGTCAAAATATTTCCTCGATTTGGGATTTAAAAATAAACCGGTGACCTGGGACACCAAATAAACTATTCCAAGTGGCGACTCTGATAAATTAAATAAAAATAATCCCATATCGAATAATGTCACTTTAATTGGAAAAACTCCCTTGTATACCCCCATCGGATGGTAAAAAAGGAGGTGTGCAGAAACAAGCCACTAAGCACCTACTATGATGCTTTGCCTCCCATCTCCCCTTGGACAGGTCTCGCCATTTGCACTTATCACAAGTCAAACAAGCTGCCCGCTTATGAGACCATTCAGCCAGGTCAGGAACCTCGTTCGGCAGCCAAGGAATCGCTAAAGAAAATAAAATGATAAACATCTTTACGGAGCCTGCCTCCACTGTGGACAAAAGCGATAAAAACACAAGTGTACCACCTACGTGTGAAATTCCATTTCTTAGGAAATGGCAGAAACTCTCTAGGGATAATATCGATTGTCCGTGCTCGATTAAATCAGCTCATCCACCCTCGGTCCTTGTCCTCTTCGTCGTTAACAGCAAGGGACTAAGTGGATCGACGTCGCAGAGTAATCAAGCCCCGGTAATGCAAAGGCCGATATAACCTAACGAGATGACTAAGGGTGAACTCAAGCCTTTTTCTTACGCAAAGAACCTCATCATCTATACTATCCTCCAAAATGACGAATGAACCTGTGCCAGGGTAACCCGGTACTTTTGACAAAAGTCAAGCACAACCCTATCAGGGGGGGCCCAACGTAAAGGGGTACATGTATACGTTCAAAAACCCCTCGACATGATCCATGATGCTCTCTCCATAGGAAGAAAATAAACTTCGAAACATACTTCCGATGACCCTGGACATCGGGATGTTTTTTTGACGAAAAGTCCCCCTCGAAGCAGAATGTCCCGAGGTTGGCTCGCCTAGCATCAGCGACTCTCCACCAACCAGGTGAGAGCCAGAGGCAGAACTTCCTCCTCCTTGCCGAACGGATCCTGGCATAACATCCATAACTGTAGTAAAATCAGGGAATTGGAGTGGGAATTTGAGCGAGGGTTTCAAAGTTATAGTGGTGAGGGACCCAACGCAGGAAAGAAGAACTCTACGAAGAAGGATAACTACTCAGAATAGTGGGATCCTCAAAGGAAGGAAGACAAACCTTTATATATATATATATATATATATATATATAGAGAGAGAGAGAGAGAGAGAGAGAGAGAAAGTGGTGAATGTCCACCTACCTCAAATGCCAGTTAAAAATACTGACTGAGCCATTATCACTTTGGGAAGATGTATCGGCGCGATCTCCCCGGCCGCTTCATAACCATGTCATACAATTAATGCCTCCGTACGACATTTTGGGGATTAGAGACCCCCTCGTCGACAAGCATCGAGAAGGTACTCGATCTCGAGGACCTTTGCCAAGAAAAAGATAGGCTCTAGGGAGCCATTAATATCATTACAAGCCCCGATATGGTACCCGATCTCGAGGACCTCTGTCAAAAAAGAAGATAGGCTCTAAGGAGCCATTGATATCATTACAAGCCTCGAGATGGTACCCGATCTCGAGGACCTCTGTCAAGAAGAAAATAGGTTAAGGACCCATTGATATTGTTACAAGCCTCGAGATGGTACCCGATCTCGAGGACCTCTATCAAGAAGAATATAGGCTTTAAGGAGCCATTGATATCGTTACAAGTCTCGAGATGGTACCCGATCTCGAGGACCTCTGTCAAGGAGAAGATAGGCTCTAAGGAGCCATTGATATCATTACAAGCCTCGAGATGGTACCCGATCTCGAGGTCCTCTGTCAAATAGAAGATAAGCTCTAAAAACCTACTCATATGGGCTTGACCTCGAGGTGGTACCCTACCCCGAGGATATCTGCTATTGCAAGTGTGGGTCATTTACCCGATCCTCCTGTCCTCGAGCTACCTAAGCCCGAGCCAATTTCCGTTCAAAAACTACCAATAAAGCCTTAGGGCTATCTTTTGCCTTCGGATAAAGTTAAACGTTCTCTCAGTTACTTTAACCTAGGGGCTACCCGAATCCGGGCAAACCCTCATCTGGGGTCTACCTATAACGCCTTGAGGCTATCTTCACTCTCAGTTTCAAAACAAGTTTTCAGGTTGCCCGTGCTCGAGCGAACTCTCGCCCCGAGACTATTTACTGAAACCTAAAGGCTATTTTTATTCTCAGAAGTCCAAGCGAATTATCCCTCAAGGATCATCGACGGGGTCTAAAGGGCCCAGGTTTTAAAAATCAAGGCCTCACCCTCACTCAATTCGAAGTTGTCGGTCCAAATGACCCAAGTTTACATAAAGTCAACTGGGGCTCGGTATTCGGACCGATCGATAGAGTCATACACTCAGATTTTTCACAAACGCAGATAAAGGGAATTATAGCATAAATCGGAGACAAGTTGAAAAAACATCTTTGCATTCATAAAGTGATGGTTACAAAAAACCCATAAAGGGATCTTACACATAATTACAAAAGCCCACAAAGGATCTTTACACATGATTACAAAAGTCCACGAAGGGTCCTTACACAGAAACTGAGAAGCCAAAGAAAAAAGAAAAAATGTATATAACAGCTACAAGCCTAATCTGCTCTTGGGGGTACATCCTCAGGGGTAGTGTCTTCGGGAGCCATTCCCTCGGGGCCTCCTCTCAATCTTTCAAACGTCATCTTCAAGATTGAAGAAGAAGAAACAGATGAAGAAGAAGAAAAGGATGAAGAAGAAGTAGAAAAAGATGAAGAGGAAGTAGAAAAAGATGAAGAAGTGGCTGGGTGAAAAATCTGGCGAGTATGGGTCTTGCCAGCAATACTATTGTGAAGCCACTTCTTGAGACGTTGCACTGATGCGGGATATAACAGTTAGTAGATGGCACCACCTCACTCCACGGAAAGCAAAAGGAGCAAGGCGCTGCACCGGGTAATTAGGGAATATGAGTAGAAGTTCGTGGTACACATATTCTTTAATGCGAAGATAATTTGAGATTTCTCTCTCATTACCTCGGGCCAACAACAACAACAACAAAAACAACAACAAATCATTACAATCTCGCTTAGTAAGGGAAAGCTCTAGAAAAGGGCCATGGCATAGCTGATGAGAACAGTGCCACGTAACCTTAAGGCCATGAGCCTCAAACATGGGAAATAATAATGGATGAGGATGAAGAGAAGAAAGGGGTATGAGACTGTTGAAGAACATTTGAATGAAGTCTTGGTTCAAGAAGGCTTCCATTTATGGAAAAGGTGGCAGCGTAACCGAAATCAATGTGTTTTGGGAACTAGACTGACGACGGTATTATCACTTTGGAGAATATAAATCGGCGGTACATTGAATGATTCTGGAAAAGTGAACCGACGGGACGCCTCAGTTATCACAAAGGCTTACGTCATAAGTATGACATCATCATGGGAAGTTCGAAGAGATGGATATCAAAATCATTTCTTATCATTTCACTCTAAAAAACGCGGGGACTATCTGTATACGGTAAAATCGGATGGGTCCAATTTTCGGTCATTACAACGCTTCATAAGCACGTTTCCATAGACTCGAGATTATGGTCGAGATTAACTCCCGAAGGGTCATCGACATTCGACCTCGGGGCAGCGTAGATCAAGAATTATGGTGAAAAAGTGGGAAGCTCCCAAGGCATGCGACTCAAGCTGACCTAGTCTATTTGGCTAGTTCAAGCCCGTACCGTGACATTAAATAGTTGTACCAATCATGTATCTTGGTAATAAATGCATTTGTACTGTGTTGGAATTCCCCCTCATATATAAAGGAGATCCTTGTCATTTTATAAGGGGATCTGATACACAATATTGAAAATACAAGAACATTCTCTCTGCTCTCTAACATATTCTCTTGATTTCATTACTCGCATTTATTGATTATATTCATAGTGTTCTATTTATTGCTCATTATTAATCATAAAGAGCCGCTATCGTAGCTCTCATAACTGTTAATCTCCCCTCGATTGCCCTAAGCCGGTCATCCGACTCAACCTCAAGGCCCCGTATGCGACAGCTTGAGGCCCCGATTTCTGACCATTTGGTTCGGTTATTACATTATCTACAAGCTCTTATCTTATTTTTCAGTCTTTCACTTAGCATCTATTGCCTAACAACTAGCATAAAAATAGATCGTATATTTTTAGAACTACAAAATTAAATCTAATTGTAATTGTCATTTTCAAGATTACGTGATAAGTCTTTCTTCTTTTCCATCTTTCCCCATATTTGTTACTATAGGTCTCTCACTGCAATTTTCAAAAAACATTGATCGTTATAGAAATTTTTAATCTGACTAAAAGGGTAGCCCGGTGCACTAAGCTCCCGCTATATGCGGGATCCGAAGGAGGGTCAGACTACAAGATTCTATTGTATGCAGCAAGATAAAATAGCGTAATGTGCTTTGTATGTGGTATATTTGGGATTTTATTATTAAATCACACTCTTGTTGTCTTCCACTTACAGTTTTATGTATTTATTGCCCGAACTTTCTGTTTACTTACCAAAATTTATCACAAGAGAGAAACCAAATAAACATTCAAGTAACAAAATTGGTCAGAACTCCGATAAAAATTGTTTAGGTTGAAAGTACTATATATTAAAAGGACTTCAATTGCATAACTTGTCGATTTGATCGGTGCACCTGGACGGATAAAAGTTACAATTGCAAATAAGTAATTAAAAATTTAAGATCTATGTATTGACGATAAAAATAATATTCACATATCCAATTACTTAATAAGTAATTATATGTAAATTACTATGTCAATCATTAGTGGATAATAAAAATAATAACTAACTTGTTAGTTTAACATCCATTAACTTTATGTTGGATTCTTCTCTTAGCACAGTCTGAAAAAAATATTCCAACTCAAGAATCAAGATATATTCCTCTAGTGAGCAAGATGCACTTGAACACCTGATGCCTTCTATTTTATTTTAATTTTTTTTGGTTAGCTTATCTTCTTTCAACGAATCTAATAGCTTTTCGATAGTGACAAAAGTATTACGAATAACATTGAAAGGGACTATTAAAAAAATTTATATATATGAATTGATGTATACCTTATAGCAGTACAAAGTCATAATTTATTAAAGTATAGTTCAAACTCATTGTATGGACGAAATTCCCTTCCTTTAGTCAGATTGAATTTTTTTCTGAATAAGTTAGATCAATTTATTTACCAAATATTTCGCAATTTTATGTTCAAGATTTTGTTACCTCTTGTCTTTGCAAATCAAAATGAATTTTCACAACGAGTTCAACTTTTTTCGTCGTGTTATTAGTCTACATTCAAATTTAAATGGTATCCAAAAATTTGGAGATGACGTTGTTGTTAGTGATAATTTTTACTAAGTTTGGAGTCTCAAATATTTAAGAATTTTTTTTAAAAAATTTAAGCTTTATGCACTGCATGAGATAATTTCTTACTTATCTTTGTACTTTAGCGCTTTTATTAAGTTACATACTAATACTAATCATTAAAAAATATTTATAATTATTTTATATGTGACTGATTATGTCAATATTTTATATAATTAATGTATAAGAACTTAAACTCATTATCGATTTAAGACAAATGAACACAAAATGTAAAAGTCAACTTAATTTTTAAAAGTAGATAATATAAATTTTATATGGGTCGTTTGGTACAATGATCGGATAAATAAAAATATTCCATAAAATATTTATTTCATGAGATTAATTATTCCATATTTTATATAAAATGATTAATTCTATTATTTTAATATAAAACTTATTTCAAAATTAACTAATACCTATAACTAAATATGAAATAAATACAACCTCAAATCGGAGCCTGTTTGGCCAAGCTTCTTGGAGGCCGGAAGTACTTTTTTCTCTCAAAAAAATACTTTTCAAAAAATTTAAGCTGTTTGGCCAAGATGGAGAAGTACTTTTGGCCAGCAGCAGAAGCAGTTTTTCTGCTTTTGGGAAGAAGCAGAAAATTCTAGCTTCTTCCAAGAAGCAGAAACATAAAATTAGTTTATTCAAGACAAAACTATCCTCACCATAAATTTATATTGTCCAAATTATCCCTTACTGATTTAAGTTTTTTCTTTTCATTTTTGTTTCTAGTTTTTACCATTCTTTTAAAATTAAAGATATCATATACATGAATTATATTGTAACTTTTCAAATTCTTTATTGACTTTTCTTGTTTTTGTTTTTTGTTTGTATAATGTCTTGTAACTTTCCAATTTATCTTCTTCTTTTTTCACACTAAAGCAAATTATCTACATCCTTCTTTGGATTATCAATTCTCTTCCTACAAATAATCATTTATAATTTCTTCTGTTATATGTTATTAGTTCCCGAATCTTTAAAATATTTATCAAATCTAATTTGTGAAAATTACCTACAAATAGGTAATAAATTTACAATAGCATCGCATAATCTATCTATATTATTATTAAAAGACGAAGAAAAAAAAACATCCACGTTAAGCCAATTGATAGCCTCACAATAGGTCATTTGGCAATTTAGTACAAAGTTAGTTAGGTTAGGTAATAATTATTTTTTTTGAATTTAAATTCTTAAAAACGAAATTATACATTATGTGTTGTTAATAATTAGTTACTCTTTTTGAATTTGAATTAAACTATTTTTTTATGAAAATAATTTTTATATATTTAAAATTATATTTCTATTTTACCCTTAATGCTATCTTTCAAGTTTGACACTCGGAATCATCTAGTTATAACTATCATGGCTATACGTAATTTCATCCGATAATATTCTTCTACCGATAAGAAATTCAACTATTATGCTAATAAAGATATTACTGTAGAGAGTGAGGAAGGAAATGACCCTTATATTATTCCTTTAGAAATGCAAGGCAAATCTTCTACTAATATGGAGGCGTTGTGCGATAGAAGTAGAGATGCAATTATTGAGAAATGTTATCATCTGTAAGTGAATTTATTTATTATTTTATGGTGGATTATCAATATATAGTAATTTATGGAATAGACTTCTAATTCATACCGAATGATGCATTTTGATTATTCAAGTCATCATGTAACAATAAGTAATTATACAAGATAATATTATATGCTTTGGTATAACTATATATGTAAAATTATTTTAAATCTTTAATATGTATGTTTACTTTATGTTTTATATTTTAATTAAATAAAATAAAGTAATAAAAGTATCTTACGATGAATATTTAAGTTTATTTTTCTCTTTAAAATAATTATAAGACCTTTGTACTGTTCTTTTTGGTAATTTGACATTCAAAATTACTTTTTAGAAAGATTGGCCAAATACAATTTATTTATCAAATATTATAAACTTAAATGAATTGCCCAAATATAAACTATTTTTTTTTTTCAAAAATACTTTTAAAAAAAATACTTATGAAAAAAGTATTTTTCAAAATAAGCAGATTTTGGCAGCTTGACCAAACAAGCTCTAATTTAATAGCAATCTAATGATGTAAACATATTCCAGAAAAATTACGTGCTTTGTGGGCCCGGCATCCGGAGCATCCCAAGTGATCTTAAAATATAGTAAGTACTGCTTTCCAAAAGGTAAAAGAACCAATATTTGGATTTTTTGTCTCTATTGTTTATTGATAATGATGTTTTTCAAAAAGGTAGTACAAACAGTGAAGCGAAAAGTACAACGGTATATACAAGTGACTCCCAAATTATCTATTCTTGCAGAGTACTTATCCAGTTATCCTTCGCTTTTTCATGAGCACTTCACGAAATCTGGTTAATAATTGTAGTAAATTTCACTTTATCCTATCTATTTTTGGGTCTAGAAAATAATATTACCCTTTTTAAATGGGACAGAGAGGACCCTCTTAACCTCAAAATTAAAAATCAAAATCTATATATATTAAAGCAAGAAAATTACCATATATAATTGACATTATGGTTAAACCAAGTGACAAGCTAATAAATGTCAATAGTATATGGTAACTTTATTCTCTATTTGACTATTTTAGTTAAATACAAACTAGTATTAGTACTCGCACGATGTGCGGACATAATCCATTTTAAACAATGATTTAGATTATTTTAATTATGTGCAAATAACCTTAAAATTAAACCTTCTATATAGAAATTATAAATAATTATTTAATATTAATTAAGAAGCATCACATGAAACCATTTTCAAATCTCATAGTAGAAAACCTGTTTTCTTTTTCTATATCTGTAAGAACCCAACCTCATAATTTTGATACTTGTATTTTATTTTATGGTCAATATTAAGGAATACTAAACATGTAACGTTGTGATCTGTCTTGTTTGAGTATATTAAATTATATTATTTTAACAAAATTCTTACTACTACTTTATTTTTTTATCTCAAATTCAAATAAGTCTTATCCTTCTACATTGTTAGACGGAATTTTTTTCTCTTTATTGTTCATTGCTTATAGTTTTTACATTATTTATTACTTAATATTGTTATATTGTAATGTGATTTTTTATTACCTTATAAATTGACTTAATGTCTTGCTTATTACCCTTTTAATAATTATTAATAAATGTAAAAAAAATATTCTCGAAATTTAATGTGTTTTTACACTATTATCCTCTTACTCGGATCTCTTTCATCATTTAAATCTATTAATAATATTTTTGAGTATTATTTAAGAAATTTATTTATTTATTTTTAATAAATTTAAAAATAAAAGTATCCTCGCACTATCTCTATTTTCCTCTTTATAAATTCTCTTCCTTACTAAGAAATTTTAATTAGCTTTTTACATAAATATTTTACCTATATTCAAAATAATATCATATTTTATTTTAAAATATAACTTTAAATTAGTCTAAAAATTACTTCCTCTACTTCAATTTAGATGACACATTTCGCTTATCAACAATCAATTTGACTAAATTTTGAAGCTAAATTCATCTTTGTATTTTAAAATTAAAATTAGATATACAAAACTACACGAAAAGTACTATAAGTTACAATTTTTCTCGTGTCAATATGATAACAAAATATATTGTAAAATGTTGGTCAAACCTAATGCAATTTGACTCTCGATAAACGAAATGGGTCATCTAAATTAAAACAAAGGGAATAATACATAAGTTCTTTTATAATGTTTCAAATCTATTGAATATTCTTATAATAATTTTTTGTATTACGTGCATTTATTCTGTATTTTCTTTTAGTTTCAAGATACAAATTTTGCTTTTAATTTTCATTCGCGAAATTACCTACATGAGATATTTATTTATTATATTTAAATTTTTAGTTTAGTATCAATTTTTTAGTTTTCTTTATCTAGCAAGATTATTTTGTGGTCATATCCGTATTTTGAGCGTACTCATCGTAACTTTAAGATCTTTCTAATCTCAAGTTCAAATAGTATTTTTCTTTTATTTTCAGTATAGATTTTTTTGAATTTTAATTAGTTTTCTTACTTTTACTATAATGTTATCTAATATGTAATATTATCACGTTTTCATATGCTTTTTTAACTTTTCACTTTATTTAATATTTTTATCCGCTATTATTTTTCATATAATATAGATATATATATATATAAATTTTTATATTAAATTAAATAAATTTTTATTTTTATAAATATTGATTGAAATTCTTATATTATTTAAACTTATCAATAATATTTTTAGTATTGTATACTTACTTTATTTTATTTTCTAAAGTAATTCTTTGTAGAAATATCCTCACATTATCTGTAATTTATTTTATTATTAAATATTTTTATTTTTATTCTGTATTTGTTAGACTTTAGTTATGCGTCCTTATATACATGCATGTCATTTTTTATCATACTTAAACAAAACTTTCTCATCTCAAATTTAATAAGTTTTATCCTTTTTCTTTTGTTGATGAAAATTTTGATTTTTTCTCTATATGTTCCTTAGTTTTAGCCTAATATTAAGCTTGACTATTATCCTATCTATTTTTGGGTCTAGAAAATAATATTACCCTTTTTAAACGGGACAGAGAGGACCTCTTAACCTCAAAATTAAAAATCAAAACCTATATCTATATATATATTAAAGCAAGAAAGTTACCATATATAATTAACATTATGGTTAAGCCAAGTGGCAAGCTAATAAATGTCAATAATACATGGTAACTTTATTCTATATTTGACTATTTTAGTTAAATATAATATAATATAATATAATATAATATACTATAATATTATATATTGTCAATATAATATTAAATACAAATATATAATGTCAATAATATATATTTTGAATTAAAAGATAATTTTGAATTTATAGATAAAGTTCTAAAATTTGAATTTAAATTAAAAATAAAATTTATCTTTTTTTATCATGTTATCATACTTAATTCGGTTAATGATCATATGCAATCATGTTAGGAACTTTTGTTATTTTTTCTAATTATTTAAATACTACTTCGCTTCTAGCAAAAAAAACTACGCCATATAACTATAAAATTATTTCACATTTAAAATCTTATAAGTATAATTCTTTGAAACATTGTAGCTAGATTTGAATAAAACGAAACTCTTTTAAAATAAATGTAATATATAGGGTACACGTCTATGTTTATCTAAATAACAAAAAAGACTTTACAAAAGCAAATAAAATTTTACTTACATATATAATAAAGTGAACATACATGCTGGAGAAAGAAATATCACAAAATCAGTCAATATTAAATTTTTTTTTTTCTTTTTTCTTCTTGAAGAATATTTGTTTGAAGAGTCAATTTGCATATAGACATCAAACAAATAACAAAAGTTTGGCTATACAATTGTTATCATTAATTTCAATTTAGCACATTCAAGAAATTGAAGGGTATAAGCTGAAACCCCTTCATTTAGCTGTAGTCAAACCAATATTGCAAGGGTATAATATTTTTTTCGTTGAAGAATATTAGTTTTGAATCATTAGATGATGTGAAAGTTTTTTATTTTTCAAACTCAACAAGAGAAAAATTGGTTTCTAATTGATAGTTTCTATAGCGATTTTTTAGTGTAATAAAGAGTTTATATAAAGAAAAAATTGGTATAACGTGATTTTTTTTAAAATATAAACAAATTATTTTGAAAAAACTATTTACTTTTTTTAATTCAAAGATAATAAAAAGATAAGATATTTTTGAACATTAGTAGCGAGTTTTAAAATTATTATAATATAAGTTATATCATGGATAAACTCAAAAAAATGAAATCTTATGGAATATTTACATAATAACCGGCCATATTTATTGTTTACTTTTTATAGCTAATATAAATAGATGATATACTGACAACACACGATTATACACATATTATATATAGATTATATATAAATTATACATCATTTAATTTTTTTAATATGCAAGATTTTATAATAATAATCAACTAATTTAACATTTAATGATTCAAAAAACAATTTTTTTTTTTGTATATATAGTGTATTAAAAATTCAAATTCTGGGGCTAGAGATATCGATGAACTTAAAGTGGTGTCATACTGAAATAAATCCGGCCAAAGAATCATTTAAATTTTTAGATAGCCGATTAAAGTGAATTTTAAATTAAGGATAATATCTTTACTTGCATCATTATAAAGATAATCATTATTATAATATATATAAAATATATATATATATATATATAATTTAAAATAGAAATATTTTTTGAAAGATAAAATCATACCAAATAAGAGTTCAAGTCGTGGTATAAGAGTCACGTCGTAATCAAAGAATCATTTATATCGTGTCAACCTTTATGCTTTGCCATAAATATGAGTTATTATTTCACTTTGTAGCTATTTTAAGTTCCAATGACACCTATGAGAATAGTGCAAAAATAAAATTATCATTATGAAAATTGAGAAAATGTTAGTCTTTTTTCATGTAGTGTTTCTTAATTAATATCTGACGATTATCTATAATTATTTAGAAGGTTTAACTGTTAAGGTTATTTACATATAATTCAAATAACTCATATATTTAACATGATTATGTCAAATATCAAAATGGAGTAAAAAAAAATCACTAGCTAAAGAATTTTTTATATTTTTAGATAGCCAACTAAAATGAGTTTTGAATTAAGAATAATATTTTAAATTACATTATTATAAAAATAATTATTATTGAAAAATAATATTTTAGAAACTGAAATTTTAAGAAATAATTTTTTTTAAGAGATATCAACACACCAAATAAGAGTTCAAGTAGTAGTAAAAGAGTTAAGTCTTATCCAAAGAGTCATTCATTGTCTCAACATTTGATTGTTTCGCCATAAATATGAGTTATTATTTTGCTTTCTGACTATTTTTAGGATCCAATTACACCGACAAGAATGGTATCAAAAAAGAAAAATAGAAGAAATGGTTAATTTTTTTCATGTAGTTAATATCCAATGATTATCTATGTTTACTGAGAAAATGTAAATTTTAAGATTATTTACATACAATCCAAATAACTTAAATATTTGACATGATTAGTATATGCGCATCCGCACGAATACTAATACTAATAAGAAATTATTGCTGGATTTCAAATTAAAAGGTAAAAATTACCATCAGCTGATAATGATTATGCACGTTTTTAATTCAAAAATAAAAAAAATACTCAATTATATTAAGAAAAGAGTAATTCCAGCTAATCCTTTTTTTTTGGTGGGGGCGTGGATACACACTATCTACATACACACTACATTTCTCATATTCCACTCGTGAGATTATATATTATATATGTTCTTGTTATTGTGGGTGGGGTTATAAATAATCCTTTGTTGTTTAGACGAAATAGAGAACTCCTTGAGCAAACATTTTCTAGCGATTTTCAATTTAAAATATTCCGATATATTCATATTATTTTAATATTTAATTATATTAACTTTTAGTTGTAACATAATTATTGATGATATATTTTCAAACAATTATACCAAGAAATATCTAGGAATGAAAAGAATAATTCAAAAAAATATTTATTCAATTAAAATTCTATTATTATGTTACAAGAGAAATTTCTTTAAAAAGAAAAAGAAAAACAAGGTATAAATTTTTTTGAAGCTCCTGAAAAATCTATAAGGAAATAATGATGCTTTGAAATCAAAGAGAAAATTAAATAAGAAATAATAGAGTTATTGTTTAACAAAAAATCTGAGTCTTTAGTCAAAGCTAAAAATAAAGAGAAATTCGGGTTACTGATAATCAGGAGACGAAAATAATAAAAGATTTTTGAGAACGATGATAAAGCAGTAAATAATTTTGTATTTCGGTGAAAATCTCAATAGTGTTTCGTATCCTTACAGATGTTGAGTCATTCTCCTTTTATAGTTGATTCTAGGAGAAGTGTTATGCCTTTGTCATAATGAGACAATTATGAGCAATAAATGACATTAAATAAGACGTTACACAATCATTCCTATTCAATACCAATTCTCTAACGTATTGGGTATTAATATTGAATTTGAACTCCTTTTCGTCATCATATCCATGTCTTCAATGCCTTCTGATCTCTTGGCTTTAAATGACCTAAATAGGTACGAAGCGTGTATTATTCGAATTGCCTCTCGTGCCTATTTAACTTTCCTTTCCCCGTATCTGTTGTCACTCGTGCCTCTTAACTGATCATCATGTTTTGACCATTTGACCAGTCCACGTGTCATGCCACGTCACCTTCAATGTAAATTCAGTTTTTTTCCCAATACAGTTATAGAATCTCAATTTTATGTTTAATTATAATGAGAATCCCGTATTATAGTAATCCACAATAATTGAGGGCTATTTGTGAACTTTTCAAAATTGGGAATGTTTATCTCATATTAGCGTGTGACACGGGGAAAATTGTTTACACGTTTTTAACAGCAGTTTTGATGAAAAAGAATGGAAAACAGTAGTTTTAATCTGTATGATTTGTATGAGAATCTGAGATAAAGAATGCAGTGAACAACAAGACAATGTTATAGGATAGCAGCAAAACAGAATAATCCACTTTTTGTAATGATTAATGTTCTTTCTTCCAAGGATCATACAAAGAGAGAGAGAGGGTGTTGCTTGTGTTGTAATGGGCATAATTTAGCTTCATTGAGAAGCTAGCGGTATAAAACAAGCAAGAAACTTTTTTGTGATAAGACCCTCCGATAGTGCAAAACGGACCGTTGAAAAAGCGTCTCTGGTTGAGTGCAAAACTTGATGATGGTTAATGCCAGAGAGTTTGTGACAATGCTCTACATTTGGCGCCGGAGTCAGGGTCGAAAGAAAAAGATTTGTTGGCCCGGGAGCCAATGCACCACCGGTCCATGAAGGCCTTATTCTCTCTGAGATAGAACCATTACTTCGAGGCACTGTTTATCAAGATCTCGTAGTACCGGACTAGGGCCATTGACCACGTTATCTCGAGTGTTGAGTTTCTGCTAAGCCCTGACTCCCACGTGTCACGCCCCTATCGATACACCTGGCAGGTCTGAATTTTGCCCCATATAGATAGTCCCCCATTTTTGGAATACTCAATAAAATATATCCGAGAAGTGAAAAAGTTACGAAAATCCTACTAGCGGAAAAGAAACTGAAAAGACTACTGACGGTTTTAGAGACGAGTCGTGACGTGCATTGAAGAGCCCTAATTATTGCCCTTGGGTTTCGTTTAGCGACACATTTTCTTTTAAGCTTACCAACGCATATGGTCGTAATAACTTGATTGGTCGTTTTGAGCTTTAGTATTCCGTTCGGTGGTTTGAGACTTTGAGTTTCTCCATATGATGTATTATGACTTGCGCGTATGGTCGGTTTTAATTTTCAAGTGATTGTGGATTGATTTGGAAGAATGATTCTCGATTTGAAAACTTTAACTTGGAAGAATTAACAAATGTTTGACTTTTGGGTAAACGGACTCGGAATCGAGCTTTTATGGTTTCAATAGGTTCGTATTATGATTTTGGACTTGTTTGTATATTCGGATTCGATTTTGGAGGTTCCTAGAAGAATTCGACACTATTTGTCAAAAGTTGGCAATTTGATGAACTTAAGGGTTCATAAGTTTGACCAAGAGTTGACTTTGATGTTATTGGACTTCAATTGGTATTCCGAGACTTTGGATAGGTCTATATAGTTGAAATGAACTTGTGTGTAAAATTTAGAAGTAATTTGAAGTGTTTAAATGTGATTCAGACACTCTTTTAAAAGAATGGCGATTTAATAACTTAAGAGAAATTATATTCCGTTTTAGCCTCGATTCTTTGTTGTGATATTCCCGTGGATATTTTGAGGCTTTGGATAAGTTTGAATAATGTATTTATACTAGTTGGTATGATTGGATGGGGTCCCGAGGGGCTCGGATGTGTTTTGCATCACTGGTTGAGAAACTAGTTAAGTTTATAATTTGGAGTTTGACCAAGCTCAAAATCGCGTCAAAATGACCTCTTTTCGGTATTTTGAGTGCGCGAGCAAGTTTGTAGCATATTTATGATTGAAATGTATATATGGTTTGTGTTCGGGAGGTTCCACATGAGTTTTGGATGCTAGAATGAAGATTCTTTTGTTGCTGATTTTCTGGTGTAAAATAAATACGACAATGTCATTTTTATCCCTTAAATTTTCTGATTTCCTTTAAAACTTCAAAATATCACATCTCCCTCATTTTGAAGGCCAAATTAGGTGATTCAAATAGCTATCTTGAGTGTAATCTCGCAAGGATTATGTTGGGTATATCGAATGTGAGTTTCAGGGTCATCTAGGATCTGATTCGAGCTATAACAACTGTTGCATTATTTTACTTATTTCGGAATTAGGTCACTTTTTCTCACATGGTTTTGGAGCTCGGATTAGGGCGATTTTGAGGGGATTTTCCAATTTGGATTGGGGTAAGTATTTTTTTAGTTGTATTTAATTATATTACATGATTCCATCTTCGATATTGGCATTTAATTTGATGAATCTAAAAGAGAAATTGGGAGTTTTTATCTAAACTTTCCTAAAGTGAATAATTGGGATTTGAACATTGATTCAGAGTCATATTTGAGTAAAATTAGTATGATTGGACTCATAATTGAATGCGTTGTCGGAATTTGTGAGTCTTGTCGAGTTCCGAGGTGTGGCCCCAGGTTGATTTTTTTGTTGACTTTGAGTATTTGATTAAAGATTCAACCTTTATCATTTGGGTTTGTTTCCAATGACATTATTTGATGATTTTGAGTTGCTTTTGGATAGTTTTGAGCCGTTCGGAGGTTGATTTGTGCGGGACGATGCTTCTAACGTACCAATTTTGCTTATTTGAGGTAAGTGTCTTGCCTAACTTTGTTGGGAGAATTTTTTCTAATAAAATAATAGTGTTTGTCCACATGCGGGGGTGATGCATATATGAGGTGATGAGCGTATATGCATGTGTCAGGGTTAACTATGCCTGAAGGTAGATTATATGGTTCTTTGTGCCTTGTTGGAATATGTGACTTTCATGCTTCATATTTTACTTGACTTTTATATTAATATGAATACGAATTTCAATACTAGAAACCATGATTTAGCTTATTATAACTTGATTTAAAATTTGACGGACTTTTTTGTGAAATTATTGATGTGCTAAATTTGGTCATTGCTATACTTAATCACAAACACATTGCTACGACCGTTATTCTTGAGATATTTGGATTCTATACTTGAGTTGAAGATCGTTTCTTGAGATTTGTTGAGATACTTGAACAATAAGGTAATGTTCATTTAGAATATTCACTTAATCACTCTCTTTGATGTTATTCATGCTTCCAACCTTGCTTGTTATTGATATGAATATGCTTGGTGAGGAAGAGTGTAATGCATGAAGGGTGATGCCGTACCATTGCAAATACATTATCATGTGAGAAAGAGTGTAAAGCACGAAGGATGATGCCGTGCCATTTCATATACATTATCGTGTGAGGAGGAGAGTAAAGCACGAAGGGTGATCCCGTGCCATTGCATTTACATTATCATGTGAGGCCGAGAGTAAAAGCACGAAGGGTGATTATTATTTTTATATTATCATGTGTTCATGGCACGAAGGGTATTTCTGTGCAGGAAAGGACGAGAGACATGCATTATATTGTGATATCTTTTCCTTGTGTATACATTTATACCTTTATCTTGAGCTGTTACTGTTGCACCTATGTTTTCTATGTGACTTGTTGTTGTTGCTGTTCTGTCTTTGTCTTCTATCTCAATTGTTGTTGTATTATCCATGCCTTCTATCTGTTTAGCTTAAAAATATCATGATTTCCTTCTTGTTTGTTATATCTACATCTATGCCATTTCTCATTTGTTGTACTTTCGTATAACCTTCTACCATGTTAGTTATCCATATCTTCTAATTATTTAGTTTATAAGGATTATGATTTCCTTCTTATTTGCTATATCTCTATATATGCCATTTCTAACTTGTTTCACTTTCGTATAAGTCTTCTACCAAGTTAGTTAGTGAAATTATGTTCTCCAATCTTAATTTCCATCATTATTTCTATGCCTCCCACCTAGTCTTTTACCATTGTCCATATGCACTGCCTTATTCATTATTACTACCTGTGTACTTCCCACTTTGTTGTTACCATTATTGGCATTTCTTTCACTTGGTTGATACTGATTTACGTATGCTTGGTGAGGAAGAAATAAATGCATGAAGATTTTTGCCGTACTATTTGATTTGATATCTTGAGTACATTTCTCACACTATGAAAGTTCTGGATTTTCTACCGTAGTTTGATGGTCATCGCTTTAAGGAAAGGATTGGTTGTGATATTGAGAAATATTGACCGTAATTTCTTCTAGTAATTATTTACTGCTTCGCATATATGTTCTTGTACTCCTCTTTATTATGTTCTAGTATTGTTTCTATTGCAGTTCTACTGCACAAGTTATATTATTGAGTATCTTTTAACTAAAAAGCCTTGTCACTACTTCACCGAGGTTAATCAAGATACTTACTGGTACATGTGTTCGGTTTACTCATACTACACTTCTGCACCTTGCATGCAGATCTTGGAGCTACGATGCGGTGGATGACGGGAGCCGACATTGAAGATGTACCTGCTTTCCGCATTTAGCTACCACTTGTCCTTGGGTAGTTTAAGAGTTAAATTCTGTTTATGTACATTTCAAACAAAATTTATATTTTTCATATCAGTGTTTGCAAAATTCAATATTAGCAGCTCATGACTTATACTACCAGTCCTTGGTATATTGTTTGAAATTCAATTATATCAACTTTTGATCACTTTTATTTTATTAGAACTGTGTCGACTGTTATTGGGCTTACCTAGCGGGTTGGGTTAGGTGCCACCATTTGCATTTTGGGTCGTGACAATGGCGCCCTATGATTCGACGGTTACTTGACATAATGATTTCGTGCCTTCCTTTATTATCCAGTTCTAACAGTGAGAGACGCTTATTACCTTCCTTCCAGTTCTTGACTTCTTTTTCACAGAAAATACCGAAAGTTATTATTCTTTGCTTACATCAACCTAATTCAATCATGTTGACTTCCATCATATGTCAAGTAACTGTCTCCCTCTACGTGTAAAAAGGGGAAAACCCCCAAGGTGGAGACTCCTGATGAAATATGACCAGAGGATCTTGCTGCCCGAGATAGTTTCTTAGATCCTAGACTTATGATAGTGATTGACAAAGCATCAACAAAGGTAGTCCGATGAAGGAGTATATGTCTCTAGTGAAGAAGGACTGCCTTTTCCGAGTAAGGGCAGATTGCGCTGTCGCTCCCCCCTTTTTCCCTCCTTGCGGAGAGAGTTCCGGATTTCGACATTCCACGGGGTGTAGTGACTCATTTCCTTTTTGGGAATTGGATATATGAAGAGTCGCCACCTAACGGATTATGATGCGTTAGGGCACCTAGAGGGATTAACTCTTGGGTTGGTTTGCATTACCAGAGATTAGGGTAAGGGCTCGAGATAACCTCGAGGGGAAGGTGTTAGGCACCCCTCTTGGTCCAAGACTGTGGGTCCCGACCAAACTTATATTTTTACAAATTAGTCCATACAAATAATTGAATCAAATAGGTGCAATACATTTGAACAAGTCAAGTAGTGAAATAAAGGTTGAACAAATTATGAAGAAAAGTTTAAACAAGGAGAAGGTTAGGGGGTAAAGAGGGGTCCTAGGTTTTTTATCCTACAGGATCACCCCACGCAATGTCCGGTAAACACTCCTCAATGAGGGGATACACGTGACATTAGCACGTAGTCGTTATATCCCACCTCTACCCTTCTCATCCCCTTATTGGTCATGCAAAACGAGTGCTGGTCATTGATTCCTATTGCGTGCTGCTACCCATCCCTTCTTAATAGTCCCGGAAGGAATTAGGACATGTACCTATAGGCAGTTCTAGACATACCCCTAAGGCTTAAAGGCAAAATTTTAAGGCGATAGTCAAAGAAAAGCAATTTAGGACTTTCACATAAATGGAGCAATTAAAGGCTCATAGTTTCCTCCGCAAACAAGCATACATGCAGCACGACTCAACCACAAATAAGGTCTTTAGCAATCAAAGTCCTAAAGCAGGATTTCTAAATGATTATGCAGGAATAAACCACTCTCAGATGCAGAAGTCACAATATATTAGTTGCCTAGGATCTCTTTTAAAAGCTCATTAGGATTCATAAACGTTGAGTGATAGAAACAACTTCAGAGCTGTGCAAGTTTTAAAAATGCCCTAAGGCTTGCCTACATGCAGGACTGATACTTATGCTAATGCAGAAACAAGCAAGTTTTGAAATAATCCCTTTTAAACCTACATGCATGATATCTAATGGGATTACAACAGTTTTGAAAGGACTAAGTTTAGAAAAAAAGAGTTATTGCCCCGTTTTGAGAAGTAAACTAGGCGAGGTACATTTGATCTATTAGGCTAAACAGAATTGCGAATTAGATCATGGTATCTAGGCGTATTACTGTTTTTAGTCAACTTGCAGCAACATATGAAAGGCTTGCTAAATCAGAATTACACCATATAAGCATGGTATCTACACTTGAGTTGATTTAAAACATGATGACTTGGAACATAGAAATATGGTTTCTATATGACAAGTGCAGGATTTAAGAACATGATTTGTATCAGATGTAAGTGACATTAAAAGCGAAGTCCTTATAGGCATGGTTTCTATTATGATGCAAATGAGATTGAAAGCGAAACCCTACAGGCATGCTTCTACTATGCAAATGGAATCAGATTCAACAGGAACAGAAACCCTATAGGCATGTTCTCTAGTGAGTGAGACAAGCAGATTCAAAATTAAATCCTAAAGCAAGATTTCTACCCAAGTTACCCCATAAAGTATACATCTACCCACCCTTTCACTAAATGCCCCTAATATCTGTTTACAAATTATTAGAGGCCAACAAATGAATTACATAAGTGAAATAAAAATTAAGAAGCTATTCTATAGAGAGCTTGCAATTAGGCCATAGTTACCCAAAGCCTCCAATAGTCTTTCAACCCTTGTTTACATAGACAAATCAGAGTCTAGGTGTATCAAAGTTTCCTAAGGGCCTCAAGGACCCCAGACAATGCTTACACCTAGACTTAATAGCCAAGCATTGAACTAGTGCAGTGTGGAAAACCAGCCTCAGTATGCCAGAGTTCCAAGGGTTCTCAAGGGGATCCCAAGACAGTACATATACTGGAGGGGGAAGAACTTATTAACTAGGAGTAGAGTGAAAGTGCAAGACACATGTTTGAAAGGAGTTTGTTAAAAAACTGGACTGAAAGGTCCATTTTGAAAGTAATTAGTAACAGAGATAGTTGAAAGAAGTTGGATTAGTAAAACAGAGTTCAAACACTTCAGAATAAGACCACACACAGCAAGTGAATGAATTCAGTAATCACACATGGGATTAAGGGGATTTGGGGGATACATATACATTGACTGCAGACACCTGACCCCAGCAGGAGTATTAGGACTGGTATGAACATGCTCAGAGATAGTTGGACACTGGCATATGGGATATGGGATTTGGGTTTCACAAAGTGGTTAGTGCATAGTAGGTAAAAGAATACAATTGTCCAGACATGCTTGAATCACACAAAGGGAATACATGAATTTAAAGGGAGGGGAATCATATCAGCATGCTTAGATGCAGACTTCACAACAAAATCACAAGTAAAAGCAGGCCAGAAATAAAATAAACTGAAACAGGAATAGAAACATGTTGTTGTTGAGACTTTAAATTAAACTAGGACATACTAGTGAAGATAGAGGTAAGCAAAATGAAAGAACCAAGGTTTACAGATGATTAGCCTTGGCTTGAAGCCGGCTAATAGTAGTAGAATAACATAGAGTTTTTTAAGTAAGAGAGGGGTTTTTGAAATCCAAGTCTCGTGTGTTGTTAATGAAAGACTTGGGGTATTTATAGCTTTGAAAATATGTAGAAAATAAGGTAACAAGTAAAGGTTTAGCACAATTATGGAAGTAATCACAATTAGAATCCAATTAATACAAGTACTCCCCTTTAATCATGGAATTACAGCTTAAACGGATACCAACATGGATAACTAAGGAAAGAAAATCAGTTGAAAAAGACGGGTTTTTACCATATAAGAGGTAGTAAAAGTATAGAGCATATGATTGAGTCCAAGTACAGAATACACTAATTAAGGAAATGATTCATCAAGAATGAAGCACCACAATAAATAAGGAAATGGAATCAATCCACTTAAACAGCTGAGTAAGATTTTAGGGTTTTATAAGAAAATCTTGCAATCAAACCATAAATTAAGGAATCAAGATCAATCAAGAGGGAGTCAAGATTCTGTACTTCAACATATAAATAGAGAAGAATGAACAGGCGTAGTAGACATGCAAGGTCAGCCATATTGACAGAAAGAAGCAAGAGATGAGCAAACCAGATGGACACAATCATACAGAAGTGACACGAGTAGGCTAAGGACTCAGTAGAAAACCCCATTCGAAGCATGGTAACCAACAGAAACATAACAAAGTCAAGTAGCCATGGCTAACACACAGAACCAGAGTGAAGAAAATCAATCTAACACACAGAAACAAGTAAAGAAGATAAGGCCAACACACAGAAACAAGTAAACAAAATCTTTAAGAAATTAGGGCTTTTTAACAGAGTTGATTTAAAAAGAAGTAAGAACTTAGAACCGGTCAAGATAAACAAAGAAAAAGGTTTAATCATAAAGAAATCAATCGAAACAGGTATAGAAAGAACTCCAAAAAACCTAGTTTCTCAAATGGAGTAAAAAATGGTTTAAAGTAGAAGATCTTTCAGAAGAAAGCTCGAAAATAAGCAAGTCACAAAAGGAGATAGGCTTAAAACATAAAAATAACACAGATTTGAGAGATTCAGAAGAGAGTTAGGGTTTAAAAAAGAAAACCAAGTAAAAATTAAAGGAACTTGTTGAAACTTCACCGATCGTGACATATAAGGTGTGATTTTGCCCAAAATCACACCGGAGACCCATAAGTAATACGAACAGAAACCCTAGGTCCAAATCGACATGGCCTAGGACCCTTGAGGGCCTTAGAGATGATGAGCAGGGTGATGAGAGACCCATTGGAGGCTTGGGTTTGAAAGGGTGGTCGCCGGAAATGACCGAAGAAGGAGGCGGTGAAAAGTGATTAGGGTTAGGTCGAGAGAGAAGAGAGACAAGAGCATCTCAGGCCGACGCCCTTAGAAAAGTGATTAGGGTTACGGGGTCTCTCAGAATTAAAAAGGAAAGGTTGAACGAGGGTCGTTGATCTAAGAGATCAACGACCAGGATTTAGGATGGCTTGGGTCGGGTAGACATGTACAGGATCTAATACGGGTGGTTTGGTTGTGAAGTTGGGTTGGAAAAGGGTCCAAATTTGGCTATAATTGAAAGCCAAATTTGGTTGTTATTTAAATAGCCAATTTCACCTAGTTAATTTATAAAAACAAATAACAGGAAATTTCTGAAAAATAAATTTAAGGTGCCAAAATGATTTGAAATACATAATTAACAATTTAAAAATACGAGATCCGATTTACTCCATATAAAACATAATTAAATCTTAAAAGGGATAATACTGCAATTATGTGCAATTTAACTTTAAAAAATACTAAATGTAATTGTAAAAATATATAAAAATTACCTTAGCCATATTTTGGCATAAATATTGAAATTACATAGATGAATTATCAAAACAATAATTTTAGAAATAATTATTGGGGATTTTATGGATAAAAAAGGAGAAAATAAGTCAATTTAATCCCTTAAAATTATGGGAAAAATAATAAAAACCTTGGACATGCTTATATATGAATATATATGCTATTTTGAAGGTATTTATGCATATTTAAAATATATAGGAAAAAATTGGGTATCAACAACTGCCCTTCTTTACTCGGGAAGAATGAAAGAGTTTACGAGTAAAGACATGATGACCAATTTTGACCGGACGAGATGTTTTGAAAGATAGAGGCTGAGCTTCGGTTTCCGAGTT
This sequence comes from Nicotiana sylvestris, assembly GCF_000393655.2. Taxonomy (NCBI): domain Eukaryota; kingdom Viridiplantae; phylum Streptophyta; class Magnoliopsida; order Solanales; family Solanaceae; genus Nicotiana; species Nicotiana sylvestris. Next base: position 96,465,361 of record NC_091063.1, read on the forward strand.
GCCTATATATCCCTAGTTTTATAGGAATCAGGCCATGTGTAGTTCTGGATTCACCTGCGGAGTATGCCGATGAAATTTTGTAAGAACGGACACGAGGTGTGGAAACGATTACAGTGAACATTTAAGGCCTGGGACGGTTGGAGGGAACTGGGGCGGGATTGATCCTGCTAGGATAGCGGTTGCTTACTTATTACTTGCAGATAAAAGATGCTACAAACGTATTTGCGAAAATTTAAACATGATGCAAATTCCATTTGGACAATGAAGGTTGTCTTCGGACGATTAAAGATGACGTCCTTAGACCATGACGTCCTGGGCCATGAATTGTTTAATGAGGGATTTTCAGGCCATGAAATGATGTTCTCGGGCCATGAAAATGGTGCCTCCGAACTATGACGCCTTTGAATAATGATATGCAAAAGATTGAAAGAGATCCTCAGGCCATGACATAGTGTTCTAGGGCTATGAAGATGGTGCCTCCGAACGATGACGTCTTTGGATGAGTTGGCAATATTTCAGCCCATAAAGGATGCAGTAGTATGATGCGGATAAGACAGAGCTCAGTCTTGCTAATTGAAGGGCAGAGTTTAGCCCGTAAGAGAAGCGAGATAAATTGTGCTTGGGATAGCGCTTAGTTTCGAAGAAAATTGGAGGCAGAGCTTGGCCTCGAAAGGCAGGAGAGTAGCCTTATGCAAAGATGCAAATGCAGGTGGAGGTAGAGCTTAACTTCGGAAGGCAGAATGGTAGCCTTATGCAAATTGGAAGGCAGAATAGTAGCCTTATGCAATGCGGATGCAGATGGAGGTAGAGCTTAACCTCAGAAGGCAAAATGGTAGCCTTATGCAGATTGGAAGGTAGAATAGTAGCCTTATGCGATGCAGATGCAGATTGAGGTAGATCTTAACTTCGGAAGGTAGAATGGTAGCCTTATGAAAATTAAAAGGCAAAATAGTAGCCTTATGCAATGCAGATACAGATGGAGGTAGAGCTTAACCTCGGAAGGCAGAATGGTAGCCTTATGCAAATTGGAAGGAAGAATAGTAGCCTTATGCAATGCAAATACAGATGGAGATAGCGTTTAGTCTCGGAAGGCAGAATGGTAGCCTTATGCAATGAAAATGCAGATAGAGATAATGTTTAGTCTCGGAAGGCAGAATGGTAGCCTTATGCAAATTGGAAGGCAAAATAGTAGCCTTATGCAATGCAAATGCAGATGGAGACAACGTTTAGTCTCAGAAGGTAGAATGGTAGCCTTATGCAAGAAATAAGATAACAAATGACAGTAGAGTTTTCTTAGCTGATAGCAGATTGCGGTGTCGTGATTACTGGGAACATTGTGACATACGGAACATCACTGGTGTGTGCTGATAGCAAATGTTGGTATGTGCAATGGTTCTGAGAATCGTATTTTGAACAATGTTTGTCCCGTGGGTGTACAGTATGTCTAATGATTTCACAATCCTAGTGCCTGCATTCAAAGAAAAATCGTGAGTTTTGTAAGGGGGAAAGTTAGCTCGTATCCCTGCTAGCTTTGCTTGACTCGTTCAGCTTTGATTTGGTGATATCGTTTGTATTATTGGGGTAGCATTGCTAAACAAGCCGTTTCAATAATAAACATTCACGATTTTGTAAAAGTATGGCATAAAATAACTTTTAGATGAACCAACGACTATGACGTAGTTCAGGACATTGCAACCTATCCTGCTACGAAATTTTGAGGGTCCTCCTCAAGATTCTGCCCCAGTTTGATGGGTTGACATTTCTGACTGTTGCTCATACGACGATCGGCTGAAATTACTTCGGAATTTTGAGGGTCCTCCTCAAAATTCTGCCCCAGTTTCCAATTGTTGGGGAAAATGAAATTTTATTGTATTATGACCGAACCTATAGGGCTACTTACGTATCCCCTCTTAAATGGGAATCAGGTCAGGCGTAGTTCAATTTACATCATATAAGGAAAGCATAAAGATTACACGTAGTAACGCTTGACTGCATCTGAATTGATCGGCTTTGGCCAGACTTCTCCATCCATTTCTGCAAGTATAAGGGCTCTTCCTGTCAAAACACAGTGGACGATGTATGGACCCTACCAGTTGGGAGAGAACTTCCTTTTGGCTTCATCTTGATGTGGAAAAGCTTTCTTTAACACCAGCTGTCTCGGTGCGAACTGTCTTGGCTTGACTCTTTTGTTGAAGGCTCTAGACATTCTGTTATAATAGAGTTGACCATGGCAGACTGCATTCATTCTCTTTTTGTCTATAAGGGCTAGTTGCTCATAACGACTTTTTACCCACTCTGCGTCATTAAGCTCAGCTTCTTGTATGATCCTTAGGGAAGGAATTTCTACCTTAGCAGGAATGACAGCCTCTGTACCGTAAACCAGCATATATGGGGTTGTCCCGGTTGATGTGCGGATTGTGGTGCGATACCCTAATAGAGAAAATGATAACTTCTCGTGCCACTGTTTGTGATTCTTTATCATTTTCCTCAATATTTTCTTGATATTCTTGTTGGCGGCTTTTACGGCTCCATTCATCTGAGGTCTGTAGGCTGTGGAATTCTTGTGTTTGATCTTAAAAGTTTCGCACATAGCTTTCATCAAGTCGCTGTTGTGGTTGGAGCCATTATTAGTAATGATTGACTCTAGAATTCTGAATCGACAAACAATGCGATCGCGGACAAAGTCTGCCACGACTTTCTTAGTCACTACTTTGTAAGACACTGCTTCGACCCATTTGGTGAAATAGTCGATGGCTATTAGGATAAACTTATGTCCATTGGAAGCAGATGACTCGATTGGTCCAATAACGTCCATTCCCCAGGCGGCGAATGACCACAGTGATCTTGTTGTGTTAAGCTCGCTTAAAGGTACCTTTATCATGTCTATATGTATCTGACAACGGTGGCTTTTTCGGACATACTGGATGCAGTCCGTTTCTATAGTCATCCAAAAGTAACTAGCCCGAAGTATCTTCTTAGCTAAGATAAAACCATTCATATATGGACCGCAGGTCCTAACATGAATTTCCTCTAGTAGCTTGGATGCTTCCTTTGCGTCGACACATCTTAATAATCCAAAATCGGGTGTCCTCCTATACATGATTCCTCCATTGTAAAAGAAGTTGTTGGACAATCTCCGAAGTGTGCATTTCTGAGTAGGATTCGCAAGCTTTGGGTACTCTCTTTTTGCTAAATATTCCTTGATATCATGAAACCAAGGCTTTCCGTCTGCTTCCTCTTCAATATGGGAATAATAAGCTGGCTGATTATAGATTTTCACCAGAATGGGATCAATGAAATTCTTGTCGGGATGCTGTATCATAGATGATAGGGTAGACAATGCATCGGCAAACTCATTCTGGATTCTGGGAACATGCTGGAATTCCGTCTTTTGAACCTCATTCTCAATTCCTGTACTTGATGCAGATACGGGAGTATCTTGGAGTTCTTGGTCATCCATTCTCCTCGCACCTGATGTATAAGCAAGTCTGAATCTCCAATCACTAGCAGCTCTTGAACGTTCATGTCAATGGCCATTTTGAGTCCTGAGATGTAGGCTTCATACTTGGCCATATTGTTACTGCATGAGAACCTGAGTTTGGCAGACACCGGATAATGCTGACCGGTTTCTAATATCAGTATTGCTCCTATGCAAAACTCCTTTGAAGTTTGCTGCTCCATCGAAGAACATTCTCCAACCGTTGTAGGATTTTGCAATGTCTTCTCCTATGAATGATACCTCTTTATCAGGAAAATACGTATTCAGGGGTTCATATCCTCCATCTACGGGGTTTTTAGCAAGGTGGTCTGCCAGTGCTTGTCCCTTGACCGCTTTCTGAGTCACGTAAACAATGTCGAACTCACTCAACAAGATTTGCCACTTGGCTAGCTTGCCGGTGGGCATGGGCTTCTGAAAGATTTACTTCAAGGGATCCATTCTCGATATGAGATATATAGTATAGGCGCAGAAGTAATGTCTCAGCTTCTGAGCTACCCAAGTCAAATCACAACAGGTGCATTCCAATAGAGAATACCGGGCCTCGTACGGGGTGAACTTCTTACTGAGATAATAAATGACTTCCTCCTTCCTCCTTGTTTCATCATGCTTCCCCAGAACGCAGCCGAAAGCTCCATCCAACACTACAAGGTAGAGTAATAAGGGTCTACCTGGCTCGGGCGGGACTAAGACTTGTGGTGTTAACAGGTACTTCTTGATTTTGTCAAAGGTCTTTTGGCAGTCGCTGGTCCATTTGGTGGCGACGTCCCTTTTTAGCATCTTAAAGATTGGCTCACAGATAACTGTAGACTGTGCTATGAATCGGCTGATGTAGTTAAGCCTTCCCAAGAAACTCATCACATCCTTCTTGTTCCTTGGCGGCAGTATTTCTTGAATGGCTTTGACTTTCGATGGGTCCAGTTCTATTCCTCGACGGCTCACAATAAACCCAAGCAATTTCCCAACAGGAACCCCAAATGCGCACTTTGTGGGGTTTAGTTTCAGGTTGTATCTCCGCAGTCCTTTAAAGAACTTCCTCAGATCTTCTCTGTGGTCAGTGGCCTTCTTGGATTTGATAATAACATCATCCATATATACCTCTATCTCCTTGTGTATCATATCATGGAAGATAGTAGTCATGGCCCTCATGTAGGTGGCCCCTGCATTCTTCAGGCTGAATGGCATCATCTTATAACAGTACACTCCCCACAGCGTAATGAAAGCCATTTTCTCAACATCTTCCTTATCCATCTAGATCTGATGATAACCAGCGAAGCAATCTACGAATGACTGTAGCTCATACTTGGCGCAATTGTCAATCAGGATGTGTATATTTGGCAAAGGGAAGTCATCTTTCGGACTGGCCAGGTTGAGATCCCGGCAGTCGACACAGACTCTGACTTTCCCATCCTTCTTTGGCACTAGCACAATGTTGGCTAACCATGTCGGGTATTCTACTCCCCTGAGAACCTTAGCGTTGATCTGCTTGGTGACTTCTTCCTTGATTTTCAAACTCATATCATGATTGAGCTTTTACTTTATCGGTGGACACATTGGATTGGTTGGTAGTTTGTGAGCCACAATAGACATACTCAAACCAGTCATGTCATCATACGACTAGGCGAATATGTCCTCATACTCCTTTAGAAATTCTGTGTATTCTTTCTTCTCCGATGGCGATAGGTGAATGCTAATTCGCGTTTCCTTGACATTTTCTGCATCTCCTAGGTTGACAATTTCGGTCTCGTCCAATTTGGACTTAGGTCTGTTCTCAAAGTTCTCAACTTCTTTGACAATCTCGTCAGGTATGTCATCTTCCTCTGAATCCATGTCCGTTTGTTGCATTGTCTTATTGCATGTCACATTCATTGGTTCATCAAGGCAAGTAATAGTGATGCCCGAGGCTCGTCGGGCTTTGGTTGTTCTGATGGTCTAATTCTCGAGATGTGCCCCTCTACTCACAGCCTGTATTGAAGAGCCTTCCTCCCCTTCCTCCTCGAGAATAACGCAATAGTCCATATCACTATCCTCTAGAAACAAGTTCTTCACTGCTGCAAGTGCTTCTTCTTCATCTGACCCATAAATAATGTTAGCCTGTTAGAAGGTCCGCTCCAGATGCAGTATTGGCTGTTCTAGTGGGTAGTAAGGACCGCGCCATGGTGGCGACCAACTATTGAATTCTTCCCAGGTGTATTCATATCCCGAACCGAAGGTAGTGCCATGTTTCTTGAGTTTTATGGGTTTAGAGATTCCTTGGAGGTTCTTGCTGAGCCCTTTGCCGGGTTCGTACCCACTCCAACTCAGTATACTCTTGATTTTGCTATCCCACTATTTGTCTTTGTCGATAGCATTGACTCGCGCAATGTGGTGGTAAGTTTCTCCACCCAGCTTCCTTCTTCCCTCGATCGTCGGAATGGTTTGGCGACTGTATATAGGGTTGCTACCGTCGCCGTGAATGATCACTTCCTGGTGATTCCATTCAAACTTTACTGCCTGATGCAACGTTGAAGCTACGACCGCAGCAGCATGAATCTATGGCCGTCCCAACAGCAAGTTGTAAGACATTAGTACATCTATTACCTGGAAATCGACCTCGAACCAGGTTGGTCCCATCTGCAGGCATAGACTAATCTCACCAATGGTGGACCTCTAAGAACCATCGAGGGCTTTCACATTGATTGCTCCATCCTTTATATCATGCAGCCCTTTACCCAACTTCTTGAGTGTTACCAGCAAACAAATGTTAAGATTGGAACCTTCATCGATCAGGATTCTGGTGATGAAATAATCGTCGCATTGCACGGTGATGTGCAGTGCTTTGTTGTGCCCCAGCCCTTCAGGTGGCAGCTCGTCCTCATAAAAGGTGATCTTATGGCTTTCTAGCACTTGTCCTACCATATTAGCCACTTCCCCGCTGGTGATGTTACTTGGTACGTATGCTTCATTTAGCACCTTTAACAAAGCATTCTTATGCGTCTCAGAATTTTGCAGCAAAGAGAGAATGGATATTTGTGCTGGCGTCTTGTTTAACTGGTCGATGATCGAATATTCCTTGGCCTGTATTTTTCTCCAAAGGTCGTCCGGACCTGTCTCAATGAGGGGCGGCCGACTAGAGACCTGCTTGCTTGATTCAGCCAGATGTTCAGGGGTATAGACTCTACCAGTTCTTGTCATACCTTGTGATGTGACAGTTTCTTCAATCCTGACCTTGCCCTTCCTTCTCGCCTCAGCTGTATAGTCCCAGGGTATAACATTTGTATAGAACGGTGGCATGGTTGACATCGCCACTGGGATCGGTGTGACTATCCTCACTTCGAATGGAACATGTGCCTTGGGTGGCAAAACTGTAGCCTCAAATGGTGCGGGTGCATTTGCCGAAGATGCGAATTCAATCTCAATCGGTGCCGGTGTCTTTGCGGATGGCGCTGCTTCAAACTCAAGAGGTATAGACATATTCACCTCAGCATCCTCAGACAGTTGGAGCTGGACTATGATTGGATTGAGAGTAATTGTCGGTTTCTTTGGGTCATCACCTTCTGCCATCAACCCGATTGATCCCTCGGGATCCCAGTCATCTTCTACTTCAATCATGTGGATACCTCCACCCTTATGGTCTGACAGAGGGGTGTTGCAGACGTTTGGAGCGGTCTCCTTGGCCACAATGATCTTGTTATCAATCAAGGACTATATCTTGTCTTTCAAGGAGTGACATTCATCGATGGTGTGCCCTTTCATGCCAGAGTGGTATGCACAGGACTTGTTTGGGTTAACCCACTAAGAAGGATTCTCAAGGGTTGTATCAGGGATGTGAGTGACATAACCAGCAGCTTTGAGCCTCTCATACAGCTGGTCGATGGGTTCAGCGATGGCTGTGTATTGTTTTGGAGATCCAAATTAGGTCGGGGTCTAGGGAAATTTGGCGTGAAAGGGGTTATTGATAATGGGATGGTTGAGCATTATAAGTTTGGTAGACATGAGCGGGTTAGGAGTATCTGGGTGAAGTAGGTTGATATGTAGGAGGTGGAGATGACTGATAAGTTGGTGGCAGAGCTTGGTATGAGGGTGCTTGGTAATTTGGGGCTGGCTGGTATGTGAGTGGAGGTATTGGGTAAGCTTGGTATTTAAGGGGAGAGTTGGTCCTTTGTGCAATTATCACAGCCCCTACGTCCCTTTTCTTGGACACACCACCAGACTGTAAAGCCTTATTCGTGGCTTGCAAGGCTTTGAAATTTGTAACCATACCACTTTTAATATCTACTTCAATTCTTTCACCTAATTTGATAATGTCGGAGAACTTGTAGTTCTCAATCATCATCAGCCGTTCATAGTACTGCGAGTCCTGAGCCCGGACAAAGAACTTGTTCATTTGCTCCTCTTCTAAGGCGGGTCTGACCTTAGCAGCTTCGGACCTCGAACGAGTAGCATACTCGCGAAACGTCTCCCTAGGCTTCTTCTTCAAATTCTGGATATAGAACACGTCTGGTGCGTTTTCTGTATTAAACCTGAATCTATCCATAAAGTCAGATGTCATGCCTACCTAGCTTGACCACTTCTTTGGATCATGGCTAATGTACCAAGATAATGCATCTCCCTTCAAACTCTTCATGAACAGCTTCATGCAGATCCTTTCATCCTTCCCTACTCCAACTAGCTTGTCGCAATATGTCCTCAGATGGAACCTTGGATCACCCGTACCATCAAACATTTCGAACTTAGAAGGTTTGTACCCCTCAGGCAGTTCGACATCTGGCTGTATGCAAAGGTCCTCATAGTTCAGCCCCTCGATTCATTTGCTTCCCTCCCTGAATCCAGCTGGTCAATTTCTTAAGTTCCTCGGCCAAGTTCCTGATAAGCAGATCCTTTTCATCAGACTCAGGTGTGCATGAGATAGGTTGGGCAGAGTGTGGCATGGTCTCCACGTAGATAAGATTGTTAGGTGGCCTGGTGTATGGGTGTGGAAATGGTTGTTTGTGGAGTTCTGAGGTTCTGGGATAAGCAGTGAAATGTTATTTGGGGTATGGCAGGTGTTACATTGGTTTTTTGGTGGAGCAACGTGATAGTGAGGTACGGGATGATTCTGCTGTTTTGGGATATTTTGAGGAGGTGTAGGGTTTTGAGCGTTGGGGAAGTTGATATCTGGGGTGTTGAGGGAAAATGATAGGTTTGCCAGATTTTGAACCTGATCGAGTTCTTCCTGGAATTTAAACAGTTTCTATTCAAGTTGCGACACATTCTCGTTAGGAATACGAATACCCTGGCCATCAGTGGCCTCTACCCGTTCAGCTGTGTTCTCCTTCCTGATGTTATTTAAATCTTCCATTTTATTCTTGCCTTTGTTCTTGACTTTAAAGGGACTAAGAGGAGGAGTGGGTGGAGGACCCCTGGATCTTGTGAAATAAGATGATGATGCCAGAGTGCATGAACTAACCTTTGGGGAGGGGAATAATAAAAACAAAAATAAAACAAAAGGTAATCAAGTTAGTGAGGAATATAAAAAGTATTGCAATATTTAAACACATAGTGTGAAAATGTAAAGTGTGTCCTAATTTGGGAACTTCTTTGTGCCCGAGGTAGGCCTAGCAACAAATAGATTTAGAGAACCTCGAATGCCAATAAGTGCTTCATTTCATAATATAAAAATAGATGAATCCCAAAACGATACTAAGATAATAATAAGTCACTACTGGCGCTTGGCCTTATTACATTTGGAAAGCAAGTAAACCTAATCTATTTGGCCTCAGAAGGACCTTCCTCAGGTTGAATGCTCTCGTTGATCAAATCCTCCATTTCAGGTAGGTTCACCAGTAAAAATGCCTTTGCCAGGTGTTCTCCTTCGTTTCCCTCAGTGTTCTGGCAGTCGGTGACTCCTTTTCTCACTTTTCCTTCCAATTCCAGCAAACTGTATTCCAGATATTCTAACTTTTCACTGGCTTTGGCGTCCCTCTCTTTCCATTCATTGATTTGGTCATTCGATGGAAGACTCCTCCACCAGTTTAGCAAGAGTGGGGTGTGCTAACCATACCGAAACTGGTGACCTCGTGCCTCATTTTCTGCAAAACAAAAGGGTTAGACCCTACCCCCACCAGACTCGACTATTTATACATTTATGATCAGCGCATTGACATTTAGTTCTCCAAATTAATGCACAAAACGTGGTTGCGTCCGGTGGGATTATGGAAAACCCGATGGACTTTGGATAAGTCTTTATATTAAAGGATCATTATATGGACAACATAACTGATCCAACTAGGTTTGACCAAGATGCATGCACAATTTAAACAGAGTAAGGTTTCGATGGGATTTTAGACTGGTACCCTTGAGCAGACAACTCAAGGGGGAAGGCACGGAGCTTTTGAGTACACCGCTGATCGACTAGTTTTATCGCAAATAAGCCTTTCCAAATTTATGGGGGGTAATGATATAGGAAGGGCGCAACCACTCATCAAGCGTTGCTATAGTATTTGTTTGGCACGAGTGGAGTATGATATGGAGCATGATTTATGCAACAGTTAATAAAATGTAGGCAAGTATTTTCATGTTGGAAAAATAAATACAATATTTAAATAATTGAAAAGATAGTTACAAGAAAAGGAAAACAAAGAGACAAGTCAGTTTTAAGGTTAATAAAGAAATCATAAATGCTTAAAAAGAAATAGACAATTAAATTCAAAATAAGGTAGGAGGGTACGAGATAAAGCATGCTTGGACTAATTTGTAAAGATAAGTCTGTTATGGTAAGAGCCTAAAAAATATCCCCAGCAGAGTCGTCATGCTATCGCGCCCCCCTTTTTTCCTCCTCGTGGAGAGAAGTCTGGGTTTTGACATTCCATGGGGTGCAGTGACTAATTTCCTTTTTGGGAATTGGATATTTGAAGAGTCGCCACCTAACGGATTATGGTGCGTTAGGACACCTAGAGGGATTAACTCTTGGGTTGATTTGCATTACCAGAGATTAGGGTAAGAGCTCGAGATAAACTCGAGGGGAAGGTGTTAGGCACCTCTCTTGGTCCATAACTGTGGATCCCGACCAAACTTATATTTTTACAAATTAGTCCATACAAATAATTGAAAAAATAGGTGCAGTACGTTTGAACAAGTCAAGTAGTGAAATAAAGGTTGAGCAAATTATGAAGAAAAATATAAACAAGGAGAAGGTTAAGGGGTAAAGAGGGGTCCTAGGTTGTTTATCCTACGGGATCACCCCACGCAATGTCCGGTAAACACTCCTCAATGAGGGGCTACACGTGATATTAGCGCGTAGTCATCATATTCCACGTCTACCCTTCCCATCCCCTTATTGGTCATGCAAAGCAAGTGTTCGTCATCGATTCCTATTGCGTGCTGCTACCCGTCCCTTTGTAATAGTCCCGGAGGGAATTAGGACCTCTTCCTATAGGCAGTTCTAGACATACCCCTAAGGCTTAAAGGAAAATTCTAAGGCGACAGTCAAAGAAAAGCAATTTAGGACTTTCACATAAATGGAGAAATTAAAGGCTCATAGTTTCCTCTGAAAACAAGCATACATGCAATACGACTCAACCTCAAATAAGGTCTTTAGCAATCAAAGTCCTAAAGCAGGATTTCTAAATAATTATGCAGGAATAAACCACTTTCAAATGCAGAATTCACAACCTATTAGTTGCCTAGGATCTCTTTTAAAAGCTCATTAGGATTCAGAAACGTTGAGTGACAGAAATAGCTTCAGAGCAGTGCAAGTTTTGAAAATGCTCTAAGGCTTGCCTACATGCAGGACTGATACTTATGCTGATGCAGAAACAAGCAAGTTTTGAAATAATCCCTTTTAAACCTACATGCAGGATATCTAATGGGATTACAACAGTTTTAAAAGGATTAATTTTTAGAAAAAAAGAGTTATTGCCAGGTTTTGAGAAGTAAACTAGGTGAGGTACATTTGATCTATTAGGCTAAATAGAATTGCAAATTAGATCATGGTATCTAAGCGTATTTGCTGATTTTAGTCAACTTGCAGTAACATATGAAAGTCTTGTTGAATCGGAATTACACCCTATAGGCATGGTATCTACACTTGAGTTGATTTAAAACATGATGACTTGGAACCTAGAAACATGGTTTCTACATGATAAATGCAGGATTTAAGAACATGATTTGTAACTGATGCAAGTGACATTAAAAGTGAAGTCCTTATAGGCATGGTTTCTATTATGATGCAAATGAGATTGAAAGCGAAACCCTATAGGCATGCTTCTACTATGCAAATGCAATCAGATTCAACAGGAACAGAAACCTTATAGGCATGTTCTCTAGTGAGTAAGGCAAGCAAATTCGAAATTAAATCCTAAAGCAGGATTCCTACCCAAGTTACCCCATAAAGTATACATCTACCCACCCTTTCACTAAATGCCCCCAATATCTATTTTTAAATTATTACAGGCCAATAAATGAATTACACAAGTGAAATAAAAATTAAGAAGCTATTTTATAGAGAGCCTGCAATTAGGCCATAGTTACCCAAAGCCTCCAATGGTCTATCAATCCTTGTTTACATAGACAAATCAGAGTCTAGGTGCATCAAAGATCCCTAAGGGCCTTAAGGACCCCGGGCAATGCTTACACCTAGACTTTATAGCCAAACATTGAACCAATGCAGTGTGGAAAGCCAGCCTCAGTATGCCAGAGTTCCAAGGGTTCTCAAGGGGATCCCAAGGCAGTACACATACTAGAGGGGGTAGAACTTATTAACTAGGAGTAGAGTAAAAGTGCAAGACACATGTTTGAAAGGAGTTTGTTAAAAAATTGGACTAAAAGGTCCATTTTGAAAGCAATTAGTAATAGAGATGGTTGAAAGAAGTTGGATTAGTAAAACAGAGTTCAAACACTTTAGGGTAAGACCACACATAACGAGTGAATGAATTCAGTAATCACACATGGGGTTAAGGGGGTTTGGGGATACATATACATTGACTGCAGACACCTGAACCCAGCAGGAGTATTAGGACTGGTATGGACATGCTCAGAGAGATAGTTGGACACTGGCATAATCACAAACTAGTCATGAACACATAGAGAAGGGATAGGGGATATGGGATTTGGGATTCACAAAGTGGTAAGTGCATAGTAGGTAAAAGAATACAATTGTCCAGACATAATTGAATCACACAAAGGGAATACATAAATTTAAAGGAAGGGGAGTCATATCAGCATGCTTAGATGCAAACTTCACAACAAAACCACAAGTAAAAGCACGCCAGTAATAAAAGAAACTGAAATAGGAATAAAAACATGTTGTTGTTGAGATTTTCAATTAAACTAGGACATACCAATGAAGATAGAGGTAAGCAAAATGAAAGAACCAAGGTTTACAAATGATTAGCCTTGGCTTGTAGCCGGCTAATAGTAGTAGAATAACACAGAGTTTTTTAAGTAAGAGAGGGGTTTTTGAAAGCTAAGTCTCGTATGTTGTGAATAAAAGACTTGGGGTATTTATAGCTTTGAAAATAGGTAGCAAATAAGGTAACAAGTAAAGGTTTAGCATAATTATGGAAGTAATCATAATTAGAATCCAATTAATACAAGTACTCCCCTTTAATCAAGGAATTATAGCTTAAACGGATACCAACAGGGATAACCAAGGAAAGAAAATTAGTTGAGAAGGACGGGTTTTTACCATATAAGGGGTAGTAAAAGTATAGAGCATATGATTGAGTCTAAGTACAGAATACACTAATTAAGGAAAGGATTCATCAAGAATGAAGCACCACAACAAATAAGGAAATGGAATCAATCAACTTAAACAGCCGAGTAAAATTTTAGGGTTTTATAAGAAAATCTTGCAATCAAACCATAAATTAAGGAAATCAGGAACAATCAAGAGGGAGTCATGATTCTGTACTTTAACATATAAATAGAGAAAAATGAAAAAGCGCAGTAGACATGCAAGGTCAGCCATATTGACAGAAAGAAGCAAGAGATGAGCAAACCATATGGACACAATCATACAGAAGTGACACGAGTAGGCTAAGAACTCTGTAGAAAAACCCATTCGAAGCATGGTAACCAACAGAAACTTAACAAAGTTCAGTAGTCATGGCTAACACACAAAACCAGAGTGAAGAAAATCAATCTAACACACAGAAACAGGTAAAGAAGATCAGGCCAACACACAGAAACAAGTATAGAAAATCTTTAAGAAATTAGGGCTTTTTAACAGAGTTGAGTTAAAAAGCAGTAAGAACTTAGAATCGGTCAAGATAAACAAAGAAAAAGGTTTAATCATAAAGAAATCAGTCAAAACAAGTATAGAAAGAACTCCGAAAACCCTAGTTTCTCAAACGGAGTAAAAAATGGTTTAAAGTAGAAGATCTTTCAGAAGAAAGCTCGAGAATAAGCAAGTCACAGAAGGAGATAGGCTTAAAGCATAAAAATAACATAGATCTGAGAGATTCAGAAGAGAGTTAGGGTTTAAAAAAGAAAACCAAGTAAAAATTAAAGGAACCTGTTGAAACTTCACCGATCGTGACATATAAGGTGTGATTTTGCCCAAAATCACATCGGAGACCCATAAGTAACAGGAACAGAAATCCTAGGTCCAAATCGACATGGCCTAGGACCCTTTAGGGCTTTAGAGATGATGAGCAGGGTGATGAGAGACCCATTGGAGGCTTGGGTTTGAAAGGATGATCGCCGGAGATAACCGGAGAAGAAGGCGGTGAAAGTGATTAGGGTTAGGTCGAGAGAGAAGATAAATAAGAGAATTTGAGGGCGGTGCCCTTAGAAAAGTGATTAGGGTTGGGGGGGGGTCTCTCAGAAATAAAAAGGAAAGGTTGAACGAGGGCCGTTGATCTAAGAGATCAACAGCCAGGATTTAGGTTGGCTTGGGTCGGGTAGACCTGTATAGGATCTAATACGGGTGGTTTGGGTGTGCAATTGGGCTGGAAAGGGGTCCAACTTTGGCTATAATTGAAAGCCAAATTTGGCTGTTATTTAAATAGCCAATTTCACCTACTTAATTTATAAAAACAATAACAGGAAATTTCTGAAAAATAAATTTAAGGTGCCAAAATAATTTGAAATACATAATTAATAATTTAAAAATACGAGATCCAAATTTATGCATATAAAACATAATTAAATCTTAAAAGGGCTAATATTATAATTATGTGCAATTTATCTTTAAAAAATACTAAATGTAATTGTAAAAATATATAAAAATTATATTAGCCATATTTTGGCATAAATATAGAGATTAAATAGATGAAATATCAAAAAAATAATTTTGGAAACAATTATTGGGAATTTTATGGATAAAAAGGGAGAAAATAACTCAATTTAATTACTTAAAATTATGAGAAAAATAATAAAAACCTTGTACATGATTATATATGCATATATATGCTATTTTGAAGGTATTTATGCATATTTAAATATATAGGAAAAATTTGGGTATTAACATGCGCCTGGGATGTTGATGTTGAAGTCGTCGTCGTGGGCGATGAGGCTCGAATTACCCATCATCTAGAGGGCTTCTCCATGATCTATACTAACCCTTTTACCATAGGCTTTGGGTTCTCGGTTCTCGAGATTATCGAAACCTTCTGCCATCGCTATCAATTTTGTTTGGCAAAAATGGTCCCCCAATTATGGTGATTGGTTGCATGCATCCAATTTCTGGATGATCGGGCCCACCTAAATTTTACCTTCGATCATTTGATTCATTTTTAATCTTCTTGAATGTTCTGGGGAGGTATGATATACTTGATTGCGCGAGGTACACACGGTTTGATAACGAGTACCGAAGATGATCATGATCGAGGATGGTGGGATCAGTTTGTTAGAATCCCAACACTTTTCTTGCACCGACTAAATTTTCATCAATTTGTGGAAGTGTGGAGGTTCTCTCGTAAGAACTTAAAACATTCTTCAATTCTTTTTATTAAACATATCTTTACTCATCTTTTACTACCTTTACTCTCGTTTGCAGCCCGCGCGGTGGCCCCTACACCTGTACCCGAGATCCTTGATTGGGTGAGTGATATTTTACTAGCCTCTGGACATGATACCGGACCTGGAGGGCCATCTCTTTAAACTGATGAAAGGGAAAAATCATGGTGACCGGCTACTAAAGCATAAAGCCGAGGTTGTTTTGGTCACATCTCCCTGACCTCTGGGTTTACATTTTCTGCAGGCTAATCTAGGAAGAGATCGACTGCTAGGGTGATCCCCTCGCCTGACTCTGCTGTCTCCTATATTCGAAACTTGACTTCTGGAGTTGCTTTAAATTGGAAGAGGCGGGTCCGGGATTTTGGAGAGCCCACGGTTGAGGGGATCGATGCGTGTCTCCTCTACCACCATCGAGTGGCCTAGAGCCGGAGGGAGAAAATTCCTAAGGTGATTGACATTGATGCCGAGGAGGTAGAGGCTGGTGCTACATGAGGGGCGAATGAGACGAGGTGTCGTCCATGGAACTGTAGGTGCCCAGGGTCCTTGAGCCGGAGAGTGTGGTCCCTTATATTCCTGCAATCATGATCGATCCGGAAAAGGATGGACAAATGGTAGGCCGATATGAATAGCTTCAAGGACCATTGGTGTCGGGAGGTAGCTTCGATGATGAAGCTAGAGGATCAATGCAGAAGGCTCCGGGCACATCGCCAAGCTAACAAAGAGGTGGCCAAGCTGGAGCGAAACTAGGTGATCCTCTCTACCCTCTTGGAGACCCTACGCACAGTCTAGGGAGGCGACCTTGATCTTTCCCATATGATCACTGAGGCTAAAGCGGTCGCCCTTGCTGTAGAGAAAGCCCTGGAATATGGGTCATCCGAGTCTGATAAAGTGAGCTTTGAGAGAGAGTATTCTTACGGTTCTTCTGGAAGTGTTCCCCCATCCTAATTTTTATTTTTGTGATTTCCCTGGGCTATCATTTCCTTTTAATGTTTTGTCTTTGTTATGGGTGCTCAGGTCAGATTTTTATAGACCCCCTTTTTTGTTCGAATGATGTTCGATCCTATCGAATAAAATTCAAACTTTTTCAGTTGTATCTGTGACAGAGTTGTGTTTACAAATATCTGCTTTCTTTTTGTGCTTTTCATGCTTGCGTTGCTTCGTTGCTGACACTTAGCTTTATTTGAATGTTTTATATAAATGAGTTCTTTATAAATGAAAGATGTGGGACCAAGCCTAGATGGAGCCTTAATTTCCCCTAACCGATTATTTAATACTTAATCGTGAAGATTTTCCTACTTTAACCTTCTTCTAGAACTATGTTCCCGGAGAATTTGGGTGACAAATCTGGTTGGCCTTGAAAGTTCTTAAGTGTGTATACTTTACCTTTTGCCGAGGCCAAGTTTTAAACCAGATCCAGATATGTTACATCCAGTGGTGTTGTTATGATCGGGACATACTCATCTGATTCATGAAAAATAACACTTAGCCATAAGGGTTGTTTCGCTGACCCTCTTTCGGAACTATATTCATATTTGGGCAATTGGGGAAAATACTCAGGGATTAGGTGAAAATTTTGGCTTGTTTCAAAGCTGTTTTCTTGTTTTCAATCCTTTTACCGATACCAAGTTTCAGACTAAATCCAGTTATGTAACTTCCATTTGCGTGTTATGATTGGAAATTCACCATCTGACTCATAAAAAGGAGGGACCTTTTTATATGGTTGTTATGAGGAAGACTTCTCGATCTCATTTCTAAGAACAAGCTCTTTTTAGAACTTTACGATTTCAACTCAGAGGTTGTGTCGCGTGTTTTTGCGGATTTTATGATTTTAAGTTCGGAGATCATGTCGTGTATTTGTAGTGGGATTTTACGATCTATGTCTGAAGACTGCATCATGTGTTTGTTACGAGCTAAGTATGGAGATGCATCATGTGAATGGTTTTGAATGAGAACCATACGTATGAATCTAGGAATTTGTTTAATAAAAGAAAATATGAGAAGGCAAACCAATTTGATACTTGCTTTATTTTTTGTGAGGGGAAAACAACCCTAGTTATACATAAAACTCTGCGAGTTTCCTCGGCTTAGGTTGTGTGCTTTTTACAAGGTATGGCAAAAAAGAAACATTCCCGGCTACTGATCTCAATTGAGTAGTCCTCGTCTAGTGGAGTGACCCTGGTTATATGCAGTCTTGCTACCTGCTTCCCGCTCCCTAATGATTAAGTATGAAGGAGAAATACTTGAGAGCTTGGATCATTCTGTGAGTCCCACACTCCGAAGTACCGATAGATGCTCATAGTAATATGTTTTACATTTATTGGCTTATTAAAGACCTTGCCTGAAAAACTCATTCGGGACAAAACTATGGCTAAGGAAAAGAGTAAAAAATGTATTTTCAGATATCTTTCCCTATCTTGCGGGTGCAATGTGTTTGCGAGCAAAAGTTAGCAAATTTAGCCGAGACTAAGAATGTGAGTCATACCTGCGTAGAAATGATAATGCACTAAGTTGAATTCTCATAAGCTCGTGTTGCACTATCTATAATACATCCCAAATTATTAGCTAAATGCACACTCAACCTTGTAACAATCGTGCCATCTTCCTCAAGCGGTCTAGACCCATATCATAGTACATACATCCCATTGGATAGAAGGTAAATTTCTTTATAGGAACCTCAGAAGGAATCACGCACACTCCAACCTTCTCATAAGAGATAGCCCTCATGTGTAACCTCATGTCGACATCTTGCTATGAACTTATCATGGGTACTCCCACTATGCAATCAATGAATCCTCCCTAGTCTACGCTCGTCCACAAGCTATAAGAATCCATTTCATTCCATCATTTCACAACTGAAAGATCCATCAACACATACAAAACTCAAAGTTATGTTGCACACCAAGATGATAATTTCCCTTAGTAGCTCAAGTAAACCCTTCTCCTCAAGTTCGAACTCTCAAGTGTAAAAAGTCATCACCAAAATGAAATGCACACACTTAGTCATTTTTTCAAAACGGTCCAAATAACATCAAACTTCCTCAAGGTCCGTGGCAACCCTACCTCATCAAGCCATAATGATGTGTTCCCACTTCTGCTCAGGTATAGCCATCTTCCGAAGTAAATCACTTGGTCTTTGATGTTCTTTCTTGACTTGCTAATAACCAAACACCACGAGACATGCCCAATAATGTCATTCTTCATACTTGGCCACCCATAATGTTACTTCAACCTATGATACATATTCGCAGCTCTCGAAGGAATAGAATATTTTGTACTATAAGTCTCCTCGAGGATCAACTCCCTCAAACCATCAACACTAGGAATACAAATCGTACCCTAACGTTGAAGTACAACATTATTTCCAATGACCGCCTCCTAAGCACCACCTGCCAACACCATGTCCCTAAGAACAAGCAAATGAAAACTAACATACTGACAATCCTTAATGATCTCAAACAAAGATAACTGCACAGCAACATAAGTGAGAACTGTACTAAGCTTGTAAATACCCAATCTCGCAAATCTATCGACCAAACCTGAACATCCATAGCCCAAATTCCTCTCCTTTGCTGGAATAAATACAAAACCCTAAATCATGAACCGAATAATCCTTCTCATGATGCTCCAACTGTCGTGACACATAAGCAATCATCCTACCATTTTGCACAAAAACTATATGAAGATCAGTGCATAAAGCATCACAATATACAGTATATGGATTGAACCTCTAGTAACACCAACACTGGGCTAAAATGATTAAACATCTCTCCACAAGGCGATAATAGTAGCCTGTCCTCAAACACAAAGGAAAAATATCACTCACCACATCTGTAACCTCATCATAACTTGTCGGTGACCAACTAATATCGATACTCAACACCAAGTACAAATGAGTAGGAAAGAACTAAAGATATAAGTGTATACGGCCAAAATTAGGAAGTTCGACTTTGGGGCTACTGTCGTACACCATGCCCAACCCCAAGAAGCTCGAAGCAGAATGTGAAGTGTGACCTCGAGGTGCGTCCCTCGAAGGAGCACATAGAAGGTTTACTATGGTCGATCTCAGAGCAGTACCAATCAATGATCATCATGGAAAGGCTGGAAAGGTCCCAAGTACATGTGGATATAGCTGACCAGGTCTACAAGAATAGTACTAATCCATACTAGGTCATTATACAACTATACCAATAATATTTCCTTGTCATTATTAAACATGTACTATGTTGGGATTCCCCCTCCTATATAAAGGGGACCCTTGTCATTTTGTAACACACATGAATATTGAATACAATAGAACATTCTCTGCTTTACTTGCCTAAAATGTGCTCAACAATTACTCTACAGATTCATTCCTTGTTCATCTATTGTTCATTCATTGTTCATTTACTATTCTTCATTTGTTGTTTATTTATCAACCTTTAAAGGCTGCTCTTGAGGTTCTATATCGCTGAGCTCGAGTCCCTCAATCTTGTGACCACTTTGGTT
The DNA here is from genome assembly GCF_000393655.2 of Nicotiana sylvestris. Lineage (NCBI taxonomy): Eukaryota > Viridiplantae > Streptophyta > Magnoliopsida > Solanales > Solanaceae > Nicotiana > Nicotiana sylvestris. Next base: position 96,485,261 of record NC_091063.1, read on the forward strand.
TGCTTATCATTTCTCGCTCATTTACACTGAGCATTATTCACATAACAACTAGTATTAAGATAAATCACGTATTTTTAGAACCACAAATCAAATATAATTGTTAACACCATTTTCAAGGTAACAGTTTGGCACCCACCGTGGGGCAAAAAATAATAGTGATTATTTTGGTGCTAGTTTCTGATAACACACGTTATTCTTCCCATTTTTCTTGTCAATTTTTTTTATTTATTTCAGGCCAAAATATGTCTAGCACACAAAATGCACCGCCTCATGACAGTGAAGGAGTTGGAGAAAACAGAGGCATAGGGCTTGGTGTACCACCTATAAACCCTGAGGGAGTGCCAAATGTGGAGCCAGTTGATATCAGCTCCCACAATGCTCTAAACACGAAAGTAGGCGCAGACCCCATGAGGAATGGATGCAGGGAAGCCCAGGCTGGAGGCCAAGAGGCACGAGGAATGGAAGAAGGAGGAGTCAGCCTCCAAGTGATATTCGAGATGCTGCAAGCTCAGCAAGTCGCCATCGCTCAACTTCAAAGTCAGAACAGAACCCCTAACACCGCCGAACCAGTAAACATGCAACACAAACCAATGATAGAAAGGCCCGATGAAAGCGGCTCGGGGAGTGACCCCACAATTATGAAAATGCTTGAGAAATTGACTAAAAGAATCTAGTCGGGAGAAAAGAAGATAGAGGCTAACGATAAAAAGGTGGAGACTTATAACTCGAGGGTCGATCAAATCCCGGGCGCACCCCCGATTCTGAAGGGTGCAGATTCAAAGAAGTTCGTATAGAAACCATTCCCATCAAGTGCGGCTCCGAAGCCCATCTTGAAGAAATTCAGAATGCCCGATGTCCCAAAGTATAACGGGACCACGGACCCCAATGATCACATTACCGCTTATACTTGCGCTGTAAAAGGGAATGACTTAAAGGATGACGAGATTGAATCCGTTTTGCTGAAGAAATTTGGAGAAGCACTATCTAAAGGAGCCATGATGTGGTATCACAACCTACCCCTGAACTCGATGGATTAATTTGCCATGTTGGCAGATTCTTTTGTGAAGGCACATGCTGGTGCCATCAAGTTGCTACAAGGAAGTCCGACGTCTTCAAGATCAAACAAAGGGAGAACGAGATGCTGAGGGAATTTGTATCTCGCTTCCAGATGGAGCAAATGGAATTAGCACCGGTATTCGATGATTGGGCAGTGCAGGCCTTCACTCAGGGCTTGAACGAACAAAGGTTGATAGCTTTGAAGCAGCTAAAGCAAAATTTGATCGAATATCCCGCTATGACCTGGGTGGATATGCACAACAGGTATCAATCGAAGATCAGGGTCGAACACGACTAATTAGGAGCCCCATCGGGCTTAGTATATCCTAGAAAGCTCTTAACAAAGGAACAAAGATTTACAGAAAGGGAGTCGAGACCAAACAAGGAAAGATACCAACCGTATGTAGAAGATCGAAGAAACGCACTGAGGCATAATATACCTCGAGGCGATTGAAGGATAGATCGAGGTCAAAGTTCCTCGAGAATCATGAGTAAAGCCGGGTTCGATAGGCACACTGGGCTAGTATAGGCACCCCAAATATCTGAGTACAACTTCAATGTCAATGTCTCGGACATCGTATCGGCCATAGGTAAAATCAAAGATACCAGCTGGCCAAAACTCATACTGTCAGATCCTTCATAGAGGAACCCTAACTTGGTATGCAAATATCACGGCACTCATGGTCATAGGACCAAGGATTGCAGATAACTTCGAGAAGAGGTAGCCCGACTGATCAGTAAAGGGCACCTTCGAGAGTTCCTTAGCGACCGAGCTAAAAGGCCATTTCGGGAAAGAGAGGCGAACAGGAAGAACGAATTAGAAGAACCATAGCACGTCATCCACATGATCATTGGAGGGATCGACGCCCCACAGGGACCCGTTGTCAAGCGAACGAAAATATCCATCAATAGGGAAAAGTGAACTCGGGGTTATATACTAGAGGATGCTCTCACATTCAGCGAAGAGGATACCGAGACCTTGTCTTAGCCTCATAATGAAGCACTGGTAATTTCCTTTCTTTTGAATAAATTTTAAATTAAATATGTGCTTGTGGATCCATGTAGCTCGGCCAACATAATCAGGTTGAGGGTGGTGGAGAAGCTTTTACTACTCGACCAGATCGTACTCGCCTCTCGAGTCCTCAATAGATTCAACATGACGAGCGAGACACCGAAAGAAGAGATCGTCCTCCCGGTCAACGTGGGCGGTACAATCCAGGATATCAAGTTTCATGTCATCGAAGGTGAGATGAGATACAATGCCTTACTTGGAAAGTCGTGGATACACAGTATGAGGGCAGTACCATCAACCCTTCATCAAATGATGAAATTTCCAACCAAGGATGGAGTAAAAGTAGTGTACGAGGAGTGACATGCAGTAAGAGAGATGTTCGCGGTGCACGACGTAGTACCGACATCGATGACCTCTACGTCGAAGAAGCCAAAAGACAAACAAACAGCCAAGTAGCAACCATAACCTACTTTCTCGGTTGCACCCGAATGAGTGAATATAGGACCGTGCCGCGTCCTCATAGCGAGCAATTGAGACGTATTGAGGCTCAAACGTTATCATTGCTAAGGTACAACCCTCTCCTTTTTCATTTATGTTTTATACTAACTTATTGCATGTGTTCAATTGAGAGGCATCTCAGCACCCTCCAGCTCAAAGACCTTGGGTTTTAAAGCATGTGTTGCACTCTTTTTTCCCATAGGTCGGGTTTAATCTCAAACGGGTTTTACTGGCGAGGTTTTTAACGAGGCAACATCCATATGCTACATAAGGAGATCTCATCAAGCATTCAAGGCTTCTCTTCGATCAACCTCAAGTAATGAGGGGCATCACCCCGGGAGGTCACTTCTTCAAAGAAATCGAACTATGCCTAGGAGGACCTCAATAGGAGAATGTTGTATTGGGCCAAATGGTCAAAAGAACCGTGTCAATGTGGAATAATCAAGCCTCCAAAGGCAAAAAACATGTACGCATATATCGACTAATTGAGGAAGCCTCTTTGCTTATTAAAACACTTTGTGCCTCGAAGAAGTTCACTACTTTCTCATAAAACGGCTCAAGGGGCAGAAACTCTCAAATACTCGGGGACTGTCATCGATAGTCAGCTCATCGAGCCATCGAAAACTCGAATTCGTAAGTCCTCGATCAGGCAACTTTGAGCTCGTAAGCCCTCAATGAGGCAACGTCAAATCTGTAAGACCTCAACGAGGCATGCCCAAACTTATAAGACCTTAAAAAGCATAACCCCAATATTAAGGCCAATGCTATATATCCGAACTTGTAAGACCCCTAAAAAGGCATACCCTCGATATGAACGCTCAGTTCATCTCACTCGGGGACTAAAGGCTATGGCTGAACATAAAGACTACGGTCATATCAAAAGGCTCCAGCCAAATTAACACGGCTCAGAGACATCTGGCCACCGCTATAAAATTAAAGGCCTTCAAATACTTCGAAAAGAGCCGGTTAATCAGGCTACCCCCAGTATAAGAAAAGGAGCTTCGATCATATCAGCTCTAAACAATGAAAAGGCTTCGAGACAATCAGCCTTCAGCAAAAAAGCTTCGAAAAATCAGCCTTCAAGAGAACCTCCCGAGGTACTCAATTATCGTCACATATCGACTCATAATCAAGGTTCTTATTTTAGCCGTCGAAGAGTCGGACGAACACAAAACATGCCAAGGCATAATCAAAACTTCAAAGTTTTCAACTGAAATGGGGAAAACTATAGCAATATTAGAGGTCGCATCGACCCAATCTAAAAGTACCTAAGGGACAATGCGTAAGAGCCTAAGGGCCAGTCTAAAGAGCCTAAGGGCCAATGCGTAAGAGCCTAAGGGCCAACCTAAAGAGCCTAAGAGCCAATACAAAAGAGCCTAAGGGCCAATATGTTGAAAACCTAAGGGTCAATGAGCTTGAGTCAAAACTTGATTCGAGGACCGAGCCCTGAACAGTCAACTATTATCAATTACTCGTCAAGCACAACCTAAGGGTTCATATCTTAAAGTCCAACATATCGGACTAATTATCGACAAACATCAACACTCAAAACATAAACAAAGACACAAACAAGTGGAAATTTATATAAAGGAAAAACCAAAGGTTTTCTTTTTTATTATAAATAATGGTACAAAGTTACATTTACAACACTCCCACATGGAGCCCTATATGAAGAACAAGAAAGAAAAACCTAGTCTACCCTCGGGAACTTAGCCTTTCCCCCCTCGGGGACTATGTCTCCATCGGCTCCCTCGGGACCAGCTCCCTCACCGGCCTCCTCCTTGTTGTCTTTAGTATCGAAAATGAGGAACTTGGCATCGAACTCTTCCGAATTGGCCTGCTCTATCTCCTATGAGAGATCGAAGCCCTTACCATGAATCTCCTAGAGAGTTTCCCTCCGAGATTTGCATCGGGCATATTCATTGCTTCTTTTCTCTCTATCGGAATCCCCCCTCAAATTCTACGAGCATCAGCAACATCTTTCAAATATATGGCTACCTTCTTATCAGCCTTTGCTTGGACCTCTTCGGCTTCGGCTTGAGCGTCCACAACTTTGGCCTTCATCTTCAAAAGATCTGTTTCAAGCTTAGCAACCCTTCTCGCCTAGACCAAGTTGCTTTCCCGAGCATTGCAAAGTTGTATCTCGAGGGAAGAGGCCTTAGCCAAAGCGTTCCTTTTGGCCGCAACATGAGCATCTATATGTGCCTTCAAGTCGTTGCATTCAGAATTAACCTGGTTGGCTTCGCCCCGAAGGCGCTCCAACGTCTCTGTCTTTCTCTGCAACTGAGATACCAAAATGTTAGTTTCCAAAGATGGGAGAAAAAGCATGTATTCCCTCAAAATAAAGGTTACCTATTTCTCGAGGTTGCCTTCGTAATCATGACTTCGGTCCAACTCCGATCGAAGATGTATCAGCTCTCTTGTCTTCTTATCACAAAGAAGCCTGAGAGATTTCTCCCCATTCAAGGCTTTACGCAACTTAGATTCACAGTGAAGCAGCTCATACTTGAGCTTATCAAAGGCTTATGAGAAAGAAAAGTTCAGTTAAAAAGAAGAAATGATGAAGTTGGAAAAGATATAATGACTTCAAAACTCACCATAGAGCAGAGTCGCTTAGCCTCCTCGAAGGTCGATTTCACATCTACCGGCTTGGTATCATCGGCCCCGATAGAGAAACCCGAGGCGCTTTGATTGGGTGGATATGAGTCGAAGCCATTTCCCTTGAAGTATTTCCCGGCGTCCGAGAACCAGCTACCAAATCAGGTAATGAAGGGCTTTCGCCCCTCCTCTCTTGTGGAATCTCTCCCTCAAGACTAGGGGCCTCGAGCCCAATAGGCTCAACAGTCTCGAGAGGCCTCCTGGTTCGAGCCATCAATGTGGAATTATTCTCTCCGAGTGCATTGATGTCCACAGAACAACCGATAAAAATGAGATCTTCGTTAGCGGCAACATCCTCCTCGCGCCCCCAGGCGGATCCTGCTTTGCTATGAGAATCCTTGTTCTTCGAGGACCATTTCCTTGTATTATCCTTTTTGTCTCAAAAATTGAAGGCCATTCCTCCTCCTCGAAAGGGGACGGTTTCACCTCAAAAAACTCACCAATGCATGCAACAAAGAAATTAGTGTACTAAAGGCAAAGTACTTCTCGAGAGAAGGACTACATAGCACATACCATGGTTCTTAGCCTCCCATTTGCCCTTCAACAAATCTCGCCACTTGCGCTTGTCATAAGTCGAAGAGGCCGTAAGTTTGCGGGCTCAGTACGCAAGGTCTGGGACCTCATTTGGCATCCACGAAATCACTGCGAAAAAGGAAAGAAAACGTCCTTACGGAGTCTGGCTCTACCGAGAACAAAAATAATAGAGTATAGTATATCACTTACGCTTGAAATTCCATTTCTCGGGGAATGGCATAAACTCCGCAGGAATAATATCAATAGTCCCCACTCGAACAAATTGACTCATCCACCCTCGATCCCTGTCCTCGTCATCACTAGCAATAAAGGGCTTGGTGGATCGGCGTCGTAATGTAATTAGACCTCGATGATGCAAAGGCCAATACAATCTGATGAGGTGGCTAAGGGTGAACTCGAGCTTGGCCCTTTTAGTGAAAATCCTCATCATCAACACGATCAACCAGAAAGATGGATAGATCTTAGCCAAAGTAACTCGATATCTTCGACAGAATTCGAGCACAAGTCGGTGAGAGGACCCAATGTAAAAGGGTACGTGTACACATTCAGAAACCCCTCTACGTGGGCCATAATATCCTCTTCCCGGGAGGGTATCTACAGCCTCACCTTTTCTCCCCATCCGCAGTCTCTCCTTATAGCCTCGAGGTGCCTCTCTTCTATTGATCGAATGAACCTCGATGCATGCTCTCAATGGACCGGAACATCGAGAGGTTTCTCTATCGTAAAATCTCTCATCAAGATGACACAGTTCGAAGTTAGCCCGCCAAACACCGGCGGTGTACCACCGGCCGGTCGGGAAGCAGAGGTGGGACTTCCCTCTTCCCGGTGAGCGAGCTTGGGCATGGTAACCATGGTTCCTTCAAAACAAGAAAGGGAAGGTGAAAACTCAAGCGAAAGCTTTGATCTGATGTGGCACTAGAACTAGCACAAAAAGGGAACTCTATAAAGAAAGGTAGTTGCACAAAGCGGCAATGCCCTCAATAAAAGGAAAGAAAGTATATATCAAAAGAGCATCGACTATTCATTAACTTTGATAGACAATCAGCTCTGACAAACCAATTATGACTTTTTAGGAAAATGTACTGACGGGGCCATTTCGGTCACTTCACGGTCATGTCACAGGAATGGCATTACCACACAGTGCTCAAAGGATCGAGGAGTCAAATCAATTCCTTACCAACCCGACCTAGGGAAGGTATGCGATTGAAGCCAGAACAACCTGATCTCAAGGGTCTCTGTTACCCCAAGACCAAGCTTGAAAGAGTTAAATTCAAGCTCGAAGCCTGACTCTGGCATGAACACTAAAAGGCAAAACTTTGAAGACATTAAACAAGAAAATCCTTTGCATTCCAAAACTATATTTACAAAGGTGCATTTACAAAACTCCCACGCGGAGTCTGCATACAAAAGAAGAAAAAGTGAAAAAAGCAAAGGTGGCCTAGTCTTCATCTTCGCTACTCTCCGAGCTACTCCTAGAGCCCTCATCCGACGTAGTCGGAGCTGCTGACTCCTCTTCCAAGGCCTTCACTTCTTCGATCTCGGTAGAAAGATCGAAACACTTGGCGTGCACTTCCTCAAAGGCCTGCCTCCGAGATTCTAATCGAGCATGTGTGAGGGCACGAGCTAGTTTGAGCTCAGCCTCTTCAGATATCTCCCTATCTCGAGTATTCGCTGCAGCAGCAGCATCCCGATATGATAATATGAGTGCATCGACCTTAGACTTGGCCGCGGATAACACGGCAACCGACTTAACATGAAGAGTCTTGAATTTGTGAGCCTCCTCTTTAGCAACTTGAAGAAGACTCTAGGTTGAGGCCAGCTCCCCTCGAAGAGTATCCCTTTCCAAGGCCATGCTATCCTTGTACCGCTTCAGCTCAAGGATCTCGACATCTTTGGCCGCAATTTCTTCTCGAAGATGCTCTGCTAGGGCATCCTTTCTCTCAATCTACAAATGCTGAGTCAAGATAATAAATACCAAGTTATGAAAACATAAAGCAAGCTCATGAATATCGAACTACCTGCTCGATGAAGTTTGCCCATTTCTGGAGCACTTTCTTCGAGCTTTCTCGAAGGCTATTCAGTTCCTCCTCCCTTCAGGCGTATAGAGTTTTTAGCTCTTTTGACTCCGAAGCAAGCTTCTAGAACTTCTCCTCGCAATGAGTCAGATCAGCTCGTAACTTGGAGAAGACCTAGTCGTACAACATCGTGACCTATAGCACGAAGGAAAGAAGTTAGAAAAACAAAGATCAAAATCTAACTCAAGGCACAAAGGTTATGTCAAAAATCACATATTTTTGGAGTTTTGAAGCCTCCTCGAGAATGATTGGGGCATCAAGATCATTATCCTCTTCGACACCCGCAAAAAAACCTCCAAATTTATCATCCTCTCCTTGGGATGCCCCCACATCGGAAGTCTCCCTATTCTGGGCATCCCGTATTTGCCCTGGAGAAAATGACAGGCCCGGTTGAAGATCGCCTAAGGCATCAACCTCTATCGGGGCTTTCTCTTGCTCTCGAGGGGCCTCAGAGCTAGATCCTCCGAAAGCGCCAACCAAGTGCTCATCAGCATAAGTTGTATCTTGTTCAATGGTCAGCTCGGGCACTGCATCCAAACCCTCTTCCAGGGTCTCCTCAATATGAGGTGGGACCACATCGACCACCTCTGACTCGGTAGTCTTCTGCGCGGCAACCTTCGAAGCATCAACGCTTCGTCTTGCCCTATGTACCAGTGGGCAACCGTCATCGTCTTCGTCTTCAGCACGAAGACTCTCAGCAGCTACCAAAGTTAGGACCGTTGCATCGGCTCTAGGCTTTCGAGCTTTAGCTCTCTTTGGTTTCGGGGACTCCGCTGGCGTCTCCTTCTTTCTCTTTCTATCTTTGGCGGGTTTTTGGGTCTCCTCTTCACCAGGAGGAGGCAGTCTCATTGAAACTTCTTCCCCAAGGTCTGCACAGGCGTAAAATGTCAAACATACCACCAAGAAATCTATTCATAAGGGATTTAGAAGTGATATCGGTGAGGGCGTACCATGATTTTTGGCCTCCCATAGAATATTGGCCAAATCACACCAAACGCGCTTGTCGTATGAGGAGGTGGAGTCTAAGTGTTTAACCCAGCCCGGGAGGTCCTTGACTGCACCAGGGAACCACACGGTGGCTAAGCAATCGGAGGAGAATCAATTCAAAAAAGAAAGGAATTATTTCGAAAGTGGAAAAGAGGATCCAGGTGATAAAACAAGCTCGGTGTAACGACACTTACGTTTCATATTCCATTCCTTAGGGAATGACATCTTATCGGTAGGGATGAAGTTCGAAGTCCTGACTAGAACGAAGCGACTCATCCACCCCTGGTCCTTATCTTCGTCGATGGTGACAAAAAATACTTTGGTAGATGGATGTCGTAGTTTGACTAGGCCCCCTCGATATAGACAATGGCTATACAATCTAATCAGATGATCGAGGGTGAAATTCATCCCCTTTACCATATTTGAGAAATATCTAATCAAATAGACAATTCTCCAAAAAGAGGGATAAATTTGACCAAGCGTCACTCGATATTATCGACAAAAATCGAGGATCACCAGGTCTATCAGTGGAGAAGAAGAATTTACAAGGCCTAAGGTAAATGGATACGTATATACGCTGAGGAAACCAGCTCTGTATGTAGTTATATCCTCTTCCGATGAAGGGATCTCCACTTGTACCGCCTCTCTCCAGCGGTAATCTATTTTCACTTTCTCTATGTCGGTTATTAGACTAATGTACCGAGACATAGGCTCGCATCGGCCCGATATCGAAGAAGGTTTTTCAATTTTGAAATTGGAGGATGTATCGAAGGGCCCATGAATACACTCCTCAATACGAGGAGGCACTATCTTTTTGCTCTTAGTCGAGCGTGACGAAGAAGGGGCTTCCTCTTTTTGAGGTACTGTCTTAGAAGTTTTGGCCATGGTTACAACAAAGTTTCAAAGTAAGCTGACAAAGAAGTGAACACGGAAGAAGGATGAAAACATGAAACTGTTAACAAAGATTTGAATATTTGAAGACGTTGTAAAGGTTTAAAAGATAGGGAATTTGAGTATTTATAATAGTCATCTAAGTATACTGGAGGAGTTGAAAGGGCAACCAATAGTGGTTCGTGGGCTTTTCGAGAACCGCGTTTGACAAGACCTCTATACAACTTTTCTATCACACCATTTAATGATCTCATGTGGCTGATGTCACAATGGGGGTATCGAAGAGGTAAGAACTCAAGATCGTTTCTTATCATTTCATTCTAAGAAACGCGGGGACTATCTGTATATGATCAAAATTGGGGAGTTCGACCTTGGGGCTACTGTGGCACTCCATGCCCAACCCCGAGAAGCTCGAAGTAGAATGTGAAGTGTGACCTCGAGGTGCGTCCCTCGAGGGAGCACATCAAAGGTTTACTATGGCCGATCTTGGAGCAGTACCAATCGATGATCGTCATGGAAAGGCGGGAAAGCTCCCAAGTAGACGTGGTTAGAGTTGACCAGGTCTGCTAGAATAGTACTAATTCGTACTAGGTCATTATACAGCTGTATCAATAGCATTTTCTCGTCATTATTAAACATGTACTATGTTGGGATTCCTCCCTCCTATATAAAAGGACCCTTGTTATTTTGTAACACACATGAATATTGAATACAATAGAACATTCTCTGCTTTCCTTGCCTAAAACATGCTCAATAATTACTCTACAAATTCATTCCTTGTTCATTTATTGTTCATCTATTGTTCATTCATTGTTCATTTACTGTTCTTCATTTGTTGTTCATTTATCAACCTTTAAAGGCTGCCCTCGAGGTTCTATATCACTGAGCTCGAGGCCCTCAATCTTGTGACTACACTAGTTTGCTTATCATTTCTCGCTCATTTACACCTAGCATTATTCACATAATAACTAGTATTAAGATAAATCACGTATTTGTAGAATCACAAATAAACTATAATTGTTAATACCATTTTCAAGGTAAACAATAAGCTTTAAGTCGAAACAAAATCGCATAATAAAGAATCAAGAAATGGAAAGTTCCTAAACCTCTATAACCTCTCGCAGATAGATACTGACGTCTCTATATCGATCCACAAGACTCTACTATGCTCGTTCATGATTAGTGAGAACCTTAGAACCTAGAGCTCTGATACCAACTTATCACGACCCAAAGTCCCACTAAAAGTCGTAATGGCGCCTAACCAGCTTGCTAGGCAAGCCAACACTCAATCGACAATAATATAATCTAATTATTAAGTCATTAACTATTTCATGATATAACTAACAATGCAAAATAATCTCAAATTAATCTCATAAAGGCATAATCAATGACAAAGTCTAAACACGACCACAAATGTCTAATAACGCCCAAAACCAAGTGTCACTATATCACGAGCATCTAATAAGAGCAACTAGAATCAACTGAACTAATACACCTGTTCGAAAAGGAAGTACATAGACATAAATATATAAGTAGGGAATGGGGACTTCATGTGCTGCATATCGAATCAAGCAGCTCATCACGAAGTCTCCAATAACACACTCATACTCAGCTCAAAGGGTACCAAAACTACCATTCTCAGAACATGCACAACAGATGCAAAAGTGTAGTATGAGTACAAAACCATGATACTTAGTAAGTATCAAGTCTAACCTCGAAGAAATAGTGATACAGGGTCAACACCGACACTTACTAACATCTCAACAAGAATATGAAGCATAAATAGAGCAAGGAATAAAGCATGATATTATCAATCGGGTCTGTCAATAGAAATATTATAAAATTTGAAATTTAGACATACTTTTTAGACAAGGAGATAGAATTCAACATCAATTATCTTAGTTCATTGTATAATCATGATACGAGGCAATCAACGTTCACATATAGTATAAGAGCCGCTACATGAGTCTAAGCTATCAATGCATGCACAAACAAGGGGGATAACAGAATATCAGTTATCTCAATCTTTCACACTCACAATAGGACTCAGTCAATTATATATATATATATATATATATATATATTATATATGCCATTCCACGAGTCGAGACTTCCATGCTCACAATACAATACCAGATCTCACTGATTTCATATATCAAACACTGATCAAGTATCCAAACTAGCACCAATCTGAGTGCATGAGCTCACAGGGCCCAAAGTAACATGAGAAATCACCTCACTTTAGAGGGATGGTACCAAATCTAAGCGCCCGTTGTGGCGTGCAACCCTGTCCATATGTACAACCATTGCAGCGTGTGACCCAATCCACATATAATATCATTGCATCATGCAACTCGATCTACATATAATATTGTTGTGGTGTACAACTCGATCCACATAAAATATCGTTATGGCATGCAATCTGATTCATATAACATCATCAATAATCAATATCCGCTCATAAGGTTCGCATGCCAAAATTCTCATCTTTTCACAATATTTTACTCTCCACCTTATAAATATACATATGAGGCAATATAATTAAAAGCACCGGATCATAATAATAGAAATGCGAATAAAAGCACATATGGCTAAAAGATGACAATGGCTAATCATGTAACTCACGACATCTCAACAATTCCATAAGCAATTTTATCATTCTAAAGTCTTACCATAAAATTAAACAAAAATGAAATAAGTCATTTAACCACCAAATCATGAATCAATAGGACAAGCATTTGACAACGACTCGACACAAAAACTCAATATGATAACCCAATTATTTATTCTCAATTCAACAGGTCCTAACCCTGAACATGCTTCTAAACCACAATTATGAGGCATCATGTAGTCATAGAATCAATGAAACATGAGTAATAAGTTTAATCCATTCAAGGCATAATCATAAGCCAAACATTTACTGGATATGATCATAACCAAGCTACACATACACACTCACTACCCCACATATACGTGGCTTCTAAATTTAGCAACAAGTAGAAAATAAATCACCTATGGGGAGAATTCCCTCCTACAACGACAAACAAGAGACTTACCTCTACCCTGCAAGCTCTAATCATTCAACAATCGCCTTGCTATTCAAATTCAACATCAAATGACTCGAATATAGTCAAATACAACTCAATGTCAAATAAAGCCATAGGAAACAATTTTAAGCAATAAAGCTTCAATCTTTAATCAAATCTCCAAAAGTTAACTTCGGTCCTGCATGGCCAAAATCCGAGTCAAGAGGTAGATCCCGTCTACCCATAGCCTCACGAGTCCAAATATCTGATTAGAATCTAAAACCACGTCCAAATCAATTTCATATCCGAAATTTACACTCTCCAAGACTGTAGACAAAATTCCCAAAATGTCTCTTTCAAATTCCATAATATAAGTGTATAAATCCATGGGAAAATAAGATGTATTATCAAAATCAAGTAGAAATCACTTACCTTCAAAATTATAGTGAAAATCCTTTCTAAAATTGCCTCTACCTGAGTTCCAAAACTCAAAATTGAGAAAAATGAGCCAAACCCTCGAAATTATAAAGTTAGCTAGTGGTCTTGCATCTGCGAACAAAAGAGTCGCTTCTCGATATTGCTTTTGAGACACAACGATCGCATCTACAATCATCACTAATATAGCCCTCCATCGCATTTGGGAGAAACTACCGCATCTGCTGCTTTGAGGTGCGGCAAGATACACACGTCTGCTTTACCTCCTCAGCCAGCCCAACCTCGCATCTGTTCAAGAACGACTACTTCCACGAAGGCGCAGGTGCGACCAACCCATCACTTCTACGACCTCTCACCTGCGCAAAAACCATTGCAGGGGCAACACACCAGTACTAGATCTGCCAAACCACTTTCAAATGGTCTAAAATCAACTCAATAGCACCCGAGCCCCCGACCCTATACAACTATGCCAACAAGTTTAAATACGTCATATAAACTTATCCAAGTGCTCAAAACACCACAATTAACATCAAAATCAAGAATCGATGTCAAAATTCATCTCTTAACTTTCAAACTTTCTAACTTCACCAAGCACGTCTGAATCATGCCTAAACATTCTAGATTTCAATCAAATTTGCACACAAGTCAAAATCAACTAAAAGAACCTATTTAAAGTTTCGAAACACCAATCTGATCCCAGTATCATCAAAGTCAACTATTGGTCAAACCTACCAATTCTCTAATTTTTTAAATTGCCAACTTTCGGCAAATATGGCCAAAATCTCCTTGGAACCTCCAAATTCAAACTCGGACATACGCCTAAGTCCAAAGACAGAGTCAACCGATAGATCAAAGAGTCATCATCATACGAACATATAGGAACCATCAAATCACAAATCCGAGGCCATCTACTCAAAAGTTAAACCTTCGTCAAGTCTTCCAACTTAAAGCTTTCAAATTAAGAATCACTCTTCCGAATCAACTCTGAACCCCTCGAAAATCAAAACCAACCATATACGCAAGTCATAATGTATCATATGAAGCTACTCAGGCCCCAAACCACCGAACGGAATGCTAAAGCTCTAAACGATTGATTGAGTCGTTACCAGAAGTATTTTCTCTTTTTTTAATTCAGATTAATCAAGGACCAATGCGGCACTTGGCATTGATAAAAAAACACAAAAAATATAAAATGGGTCGTTTGTCCTAGAAAATATTGAAAGATGTATCAGCCAAAAAATTAAGAGCAGTTTGTAAAAACAATTTTAGTAGTAGTAATGTTTTTCGAGATATTGATCGAACTCGAGTTTAAATTCGTAGGTTTTTAATATAGAAATCCGATGTAGCCGCCGAAAAGAACTCCTGATGTAATAAAAATATCAAACGCCACTCAGAACCCACACACATTTGTTTAATCTTTTCCACAACTGTTTGGGCCTGTCCATACCTGACAGATTGTTACATAAAATAATAATCTGTCACGGATCTCCCGCTTCTCTCTCTTTCACCTCCCCCACCGGCCACCACCCACCCCATATATAATTGAAGCAGATTGAGAAGATTCAATGATCATTTCCATTTTCCTATATGTGGGTTTGTCTGCATACACGTACTATTCATAATACATACAGTAACTTTTAGATAAGAAAAGACTATTCATATAGTTGGATCCAACTCTTAAATTAGTTTGAGATTGAGTTATACTTGGTTGTATGTACGATCTCAAACTAATTTGAAATTGAGGCGTATGGAGAACCAAGTTGACATAGAGAATGAAGGAGGGATGGTGGAGGAAGAGAAAATAGAATTGGAGAGAAATTTTTCGACAATTTCAGAAAGTGGGATAAGAGAGCCTTTGCTTAATTCCAAGAGCAGAGTCAACAACACCTCTCAAATCGCTATTGTTGGAGCCAATGTTTACCCCATTGAAAGCCTCGACTACGAGTATGATTACTTACTTTTCTCTTATTCTGTGCTCTTTTGCTCCTTTTATTCTTTAGTTTATTGCAGAATCAATCAATTTACTGTTCCTCTATTTTAAAATATCTGGGTCTGTCTCTATGAATTTTCTGCTTGAAGGGATTCATTATAGTTTGACTATTTTTAGGATGGTAGTCATTAGTCAACTTTCTGGTAACATCTTCGGGCTTGAGATTTTTCTTGTGCAATTAGTGTGATGATGGAAAAAGATTCTTTTGCTGTGATATTATTAAAAGGAAAAACTAGTGAACTTCCATAGTAAGAGATATGAATGGTGAAAGAAATCAGAGATCTCTGATGTTCAAATTTTGTAGTCTATGTATTATATATATAGTTGGTAATTACAAACTTAAGTTGGGGTTGAAATCTTAATGACTTATGCTGATCAGAACACAGAAGTTTTCTTTCTGAGGTTGGACCCTCAAATCCTATGTTTTGGTCCTGGAGTACAATTTGTTTCTTTTATCGACGAATTCCTGAACGCGCTTGCTTCACGAGTTTATACGCTGGAGATCCTGGCCAGCGTCCTAATACCTTTTCAACGCAAATGAAATCTCTCTATCATTTAATAATTACCCAAGATTTATTTTTTCATTTTGTAGTAACTTGCAGTTAACCAAAATACATGTTTTTCTGGTAACTTTTATCTGTCCTATATTCACTTGAAGTATATATCCAACGTTCCATTTTGATCTTGTTAGTCATTTTTATGCAGGATTGTAGAAAATGACCTTTTCAAGCAAGACTGGAGATCTAGGAAAAAGGTCCAGATATTTCAATATATATTTCTCAAGTGGACTCTTGTGCTTCTCATTGGATTAAGTACTGGCCTTGTTGGTTTCTTTAATAACATAGGAGTGGAAAATATTGCTGGTTTCAAGCTACTGCTAACTAGCAACTTAATGCTTGAAGGAAAGTAAGTACAACTTCAATCAAGTTATAGTTTATCAAATAAGTTGTGATTTCAAAATACCAACTACGAATGCATAAATGACAAAAGCCTGCGACTCATTCTGTTCAAGTTATTAAGTTATTTTACTTTCAGAGCAGATATTTCCGGGCATTTGCTGCTTTTGCGGGTTGCAATGTGGTTCTTGCAACTTGTGCTGCGGCCCTCTGTGCACTTATTGCACCTGCAGCTGCAGGGTCTGGGATACCTGAAGTAAAAGCATATCTAAATGGTATCGATGCTCATTCCATATTGGCTCCAAGTACATTACTTGTCAAGGTGGGTTTCTCCGTCTTTTTCCCTCTCGTGTATTTCTTGTTACTTGCCACATGGACATCTCTAAGAAGCATGATTATCTGGCTTGTAAAAAGTATCACTTGATACTATTTTTCCAACTGTTCATGTAACTTGATTAGCATTTTCAAATTGCTTATCCTGGTATATTCCTTCTTTTCCAAAGAACAAATTATCATGTTATTACTACTTACTAGTGCTATTGAGTTTATACTGAATTGAACTTACAACAACAATAATAAAGATTTCAAATAACAATATTTGATTTAAGGATAACTGAATATGAATTAACACTCAGATAACCATGTTTATATTTGTGCACTGCAGTCCAGTTCATCCTTTTTTACCTTACTATGGACATCAATGAAGTAAATTAGAAATGAAATTGTGTAGTAAAGACCCCGAAGCTTTGGTCTAGGGTAAGAGTGCATCTTGTGATGTGTGGTTAGGCACACATCATAGGTTCAATCTCTACCGCAGGCAAAACTTGGTATTTAAGTGAAGAAGAATATGGGGGAATTCTCCATCGACTTCGAACAATGCGCTACTGGCCCTCATGGATTTCTCGTTTATCAAAAATAACTATGTGGCAAAAAATGATTGATTTGCATTATATGACGCGCTTTAAATTCCTCTGATTAGGTACATTTGATATGGTTATCCCTGCTTGTTGCCCTTTCACTTGTTCGTTCTTAGGTTTGTTTTCTCAGACTGCCATGTTAAAATGAACTCTGGAGGTGTATCTTTATCTTCTTTTATTTTGCTGTATATCAACAATCTGGCATTCTCCTCACAGACATCATTTACCACTATAAATGATAAGTTACAAGCTGAAGCAGTTAGCACCATAATTCACATTAAATGATTGTTTTAGTGGTTTGTTTGTTTCTTCTTGTTCAATGGGTTGTAATTTACCCTACTTCATGCTTTATTATAGTGCTGATTGGCTCATTCTCTGAAAGTCATTCTCGAAAACACTAACTCTGACATTTTGCACTCGGCAGATTTTTGGTTCCATTTTGGGTGTTGCTGCTGGATTTGTTGTTGGCAAGGAAGGACCCATGGTCCATACTGGTGCTTGCATAGCAAACTTACTTGGACAAGGGGGTTCCCGCAAGTATCATTTAACTTGGAACTGGCTAAAATACTTCAAAAACGACCGTGATCGTAGGGATTTGATCACTTGTGGTGCTGCTGCTGGTGTCGCAGCTGCTTTTCGTGCCCCAGTTGGAGGAGTCCTTTTTGCTCTTGAAGAAATAGCATCATGGTCTCTCTCTCTCTCTCTCTCACACACACACACACACACACACACACACACACACACGCACAAAGCTGCACACACACATATTGATACTAGCTTGCATTCATAAGAAGGCTTATATCTCAAAATGTTCGATCGTTCTATTTGATGTTTTAGGTGGCGAAGTGCTTTACTTTGGAGGACTTTCTTCACAACTGCTGTCGTTGCTATGGTGCTCAGATCTCTCATACAATTCTGTCGCAGTGGGAAATGTGGACTATTTGGGCAAGGAGGTTTGATAATGTTTGATGTCAATTCAGGAGTATCTAATTACAACACAATAGATGTATTGGCAATAATTTTAATTGGAGTACTTGGAGGCCTTTTGGGAAGCCTTTATAACTATCTTGTCGACAAGGTCCTCCGGACTTACAGCGTCATTAATGAGTTAGTCTTCTAAACCCCTCTTGCCAACACTATATGTTTAGTTCTCTCTCAGTTGTTAGTCAGTGGAGGGGTAGGTGCATGTTCTAGTCTGATGAAGTAACAATTTTAAGAAGTATGCAAGGTTTTCCTGAAGCATGTCTCACTTCTCTTTTGATTTCAACTTTATATTTTTCTTTTCTTTCTTTTGCAGATTGGATTTCCAGGTAGATAACTGTAACTGATCCATAATGATTTTGTGGTTAACAGTGTATTTCATCAGGATATTTCACCTAAGCATGCGTACATAGTTCGAAAAGTTCATCTTAAATGGGTCATTTACTCTTTGCCACCAAAACATGTTTGATCAATGTTCTTCGTTTCGAAGTTATTTAGTACTTGTAAAAGATATACTATATGTATTCGTTGGTTATTTATTTATTTATTTTGTGATGCCATCTCTACAGTAAGTTACATGAGCTGTTATTTCCACAAGTAGAATTTTCTTGGTGCGTAAATTGTGGTTGTACTCCTGCCTTTTTCTTTGGCTGATTCTTGGAATAAAAAATGATAATCATGATATTCTTTCTGCCTGGTTTTCCCTTTATTTCTGCTTTTCCTTTGGCTAATTTTTGGCAGTGAATTACAGGAGAGGTGCTGCTTTCAAGATCTTGCTTGTCATGACTGTTTCTATCCTGACTTCTTGTTGCTCTTATGGCCTACCATGGCTGGCAAGGTGCACCCCTTGTCCTGCCGGCTTGGAGGAGAAATGCCCAACTATAGGTCGCTCTGGAAGCTACAAGAATTTCCAGTGTCCACCAGGGCATTACAATGATCTCGCATCCCTCTTTCTGAACACCAATGATGATGCCATTCGCAATTTGTTTAGTTCAAATAATTCAAACGAATTTCACATCTCTTCACTTCTTGTCTTCTTTGCTGGGGTATATTGCCTTGGCATTATCACTTATGGAATTGCTATTCCTTCTGGACTTTTCATTCCTGTCATACTTGCTGGAGCCTCCTATGGGCGTATTTTTGGCAGAGCCTTGGGTTCGTTGTCCAATCTTAATGTTGGCCTGTTTTCGCTACTTGGTGCTGCTTCTTTCCTTGGTGGTACCATGAGAATGACAGTATCAATTTGTGTCATACTCCTTGAGCTCACAAACAATCTATTAATGCTTCCATTGGTGATGCTTGTTCTTCTCATATCAAAAACTGTGGCCGATAGTTTTAACAAGGGTGTGTATGACCAAATTGTGAAAATGAAAGGCTTGCCTTTCTTGGAAGCTCATGCTGAACCATTTATGAGGCATTTGGTCGCTGGAGATGTTTGTTCTGGGCCATTATTGTCATTTTCAGGTGTAGAGAAGGTGGGGAACATCGTGCATGCTTTGAAGTATACTAGGCATAATGGATTTCCTGTGATTGATGAGCCACCTTTCTCAGAGGCACCAGAGTTGTGTGGGCTCGTTCTAAGGTCTCATTTACTTGTCTTGCTCAATGGAAAGAAATTCATGAAACAGCGTGTATTGAGCGGCTCCAGTATTTTAAGGAGGTTTCATGCGTTTGATTTTGCTAAGCCAGGATCAGGGAAGGGGCTTAAGTTTGAGGATCTCGTCATCACGCAGGAGGAGATGGAAATGTATGTTGATCTCCATCCTATAACAAATACATCCCCATACACAGTAGTGGAAACCATGTCTCTGGCCAAAGCTGCAATCCTTTTCCGACAACTTGGACTCAGACACTTGTGTGTTGTCCCAAAGAAAACTGGGGTAAGTCCTTCTCCCCCCTTCCTCTCTCTCCAGCCCCCTCTGTCCCCTGTTTCTTTTGCCATTTTTTCCCGAAATGTTCTTTTCTGATCTCCTTTTGTACATTGATTTAGTACATAATGTGTATGATCTGCATCACTAGTTTTAGTGGAAACTTGGGAACTAGGATCATCTTGGCCCATTTGGACGGATTGGAACTTCATTTAGTAAACTATGGTGGGAGTAAAGGTTTCAAAACCATCAATGATTAGTGATACTTTAATACTAAGTATTTCAAGTGACATCTCAATCAAAAGTATTTAATTTGAAATCCATTGAATATGTTGTGAGAATTCTTAGATGTCGATAGCATGAGTTGGAACGCATTAACTTATATCTGCAATATTACATGTGCTAATACATCACAGTTGCATACAAGTGGATCCATGCATTCGGGGGTTGGGGCGTGGTTTTCGTGTTCTTGTTATGCACTTTTTGCTTTGTGGTAGCTTATTCTGCATTCTACTACTTTACAATAATGTCCTGAAAATGTAGCTCTTTTGAATTTGTAGAGGGCTCCAATCGCTGGAATCTTAACAAGGCATGACTTCATGCATGAACATATATCGAACCTCTACCCGCATCTCGTCCCCCACAAGTAGCAAGAGAAGTTTGCTCATTCCACAGGCAAACACGCAGCCTATTGTGTATTATTACTATTCCTTATTGTTTTGGTTTCCAGAATTACTCTCCTTGTAATTCTTTTGGTCTTCATGTTTGTATAACTACGAATACTCCGAATTTTTCATTATCTAGCTTGTAGTCTAGCTCGATCAAAGCAGTTCCTGGAGAAGTTAGTACCATGGCCCCACTTCCCCTCCCCTCCCCCCCCCCCCCCCCCAAAAAAAAAGAAAAACAACAAAAAAAATACATAATAACGTAGTTGAAAACGATTAAGCAAAATGGTTTGGTTGTTGACCAACGGAGAGCATGGGAGAAAAAAAATGTACAACCTTCTTTGTTTGAGTATCTTTTCTCATGATATTTATTGAAAATTGGAGCCTTCAATCAAAGCATGGTTACAAGAAGGATAACGTGGTTGGGCGAGATATTATAGCCTCGAACTCATAATGTACAATGGTATTGCTGAAGCATTTAATTTATGTCGATTGATAGTGAAAAAATATATGTAGTACCGTGGGCTGGCGACATCCTAAATAATCAATGCCTTAGATTAGATTACCTCCTTTTGACACAGATCACTGATTTAATGCATGTTTGCATCATTTCGTACTCAGATAAGTTCTATTTTACATGGGCCTAAAGTACCTTATGACTGCTCTTCAATTGCCTCACTTCTTGGCTAATTGCACCAAAGCTGCAGAAAGCTACTCCCTCTATCCCAAAAACATGATACTTCTCAGATTTCACCACTACTTTTTCATATACATTTTAAATATTTTAAACTTTTAATTATTATGACTTATAGTATTTTTTTAATGCAATTTTTAAATATCTAACCTTTTTTTTTAGAAAAACATAAAGGTTCCATCTCTGAATTCATAATCAAAATTAAAAAGTTTGACTTTCGAAATTCGAAAAGTATTAAATAAGCTGCTTGATCAACCATTTCACGTGGAAGTTCACATTTGAAAATCCCCCAAATTAAATATAATCTTATTGGCAAGTCTACATCTCAACACCCAAACATGATTAGGACTTCTTTCGTGTTTTAAATTTATTTTACATAGAGGGAGAGGGAGGGAAAATAAGATCGGATCCACATCAATAAGGTAGAAATAACCAACTAGGGCTACCATGATTCCCCAAACATGATCAGGACTAGGTTGTCAAATGCTATATCATGTTTGAGCTCTAAAGCAAGTCCATGTAAAATGTCCATATGTGGCTAAATTAGCCTTGCAAATTGAAGTTCAACAAGAATATCTGAGTGTATACATATTAACATCTATTTAGTAAAGTTATATTTGATGTTTAGGTTTCTTCACAAGTTTGTTTTACTCTTCTCTTGTCAATGATTTGACTAATGGATCAGCCCAATTCTTACTAGATCTCACATACACTATGCTATAGTCCATTTGCAATTAATTCTCTTATATAAACATGTCTTAAGCTTATATGTCTTGATTTTCTATTTGTGAGTCACACACATTATAGTCTCACTATCATCAAATATAACAATGGCTGGCATAGGTTGTGGCCACACCTTTAAATCTAATGACATATTCCTTAGCCATTTTGCTTCTTTGCCAACCTCAGAGTAAATATTTATCTCGAAATGAATTTATTATCATTAACATTTTGCATCAAATTATCCTTCTAATACAGTAGGAAAATCATTAAAGCAAATGCCTAAATGTTTTCTATGTCACTTATCGGATTAGTAATGTACATACGTGGGCTTATTTTTGTATTTGCTCAAACAAAAAGAAATCAAACTTCACAGGATGCTTTTCGATTTTACTACTACACTAAAAAAAACTCACTATTAGTATAGAAAAGAAATCTAATAAACTAATAATGAAATATATGGTAAGTTTCCGGCCTTTTGGTTTACAAAGAGCCCGTAAGGAAATTTTTGATAAAGAATAAGATAGTTTTAAGATAATTTTTTTTAAGAGGAGGACAATCAAGCCAGCACAGACTCAATCTCGGAACTTCTTGAACTGTTTGAACCCACTAGACCATTGCTCCACAGCCAGGGCCGGCCTAATGGCCAAGCAAGTAAAGCAATTTGTGGGGCCCCCAAAATTTTCTAATAGTTAATGTATTTTCAATTTTTTTTTAAAAGAATATTAAGTGTTTGAAAAGAAAAATAATGCAAGTTTTAAGGAAAGGGGACTGTTGGAGAACAATGGAAAAGGAATACATTTTTGGGATCCACTCCTTATTTACGTGTGATCATTCCACAATCTTGCCTCATCTAAGCATCACTAGGGGTGTACGAAGGAAACCGACAAATCGTATCAACCCGATAATCTGAGTCAAATTGAGAAAAAAAACCTGACTCTAGTTTGGTTTGATTTGGCTTGTTGTTGGAAAAAAAACCCGACCATAATTGATTTGGTTTGGTTTGGTTTGGTTTTAACTAAATAAAGTCAAACCGAAACCAAACCAACCCGACATTATATATATCGAAATTTTAGATATATTTAATATATAAATATACTAATTGTGATGTAATTTATAAATATTTCTTAAAAAAATTCATAATTTTATCTTTTAAGGTATTATTTCAAGGTTGAACTTAGAACTTTTGAATGCTTAGCCATTAATATTAGTAAATTAAAAGAATGCTAACAAAAGCCCAAACCAAAATCAAATCAATACTAGTGCTAACAAAAGACATTCAATTTAATACTACGAACAGGAATGTATTGAATATCTACTTTTTGTTTTGCAATAATTTAGACAAAAATGCATAATCTACTTTTATTTTTCTTTAGCGATTAGTCATGTAATTAATACTCCCTTATTATTCTATATATTTAACATGACTTAGTACCTTTAGATTATGTTTATTTTTATTATGGCTTTTTAATTAGCAATATTAATATTACATAATTTTATTGTCTTTATTGTTGAATATTTTAGGATAATGCCATGATACATCTCATATTTTGTATTATTTTCTTGGAAAATACTTTATATAGTTGTATCTTATTAGGATTAAAGAAATATTTTGAGCATACGTATATTTTGTTCTATGAAGATTTTACCGGAAAAAAAATCGAAAAATCCGAATAACCCGAAAACCCGAGAAAAACTGAAATTGAAAAACCCGAATTTTATTGGTTTGGTTTGGTCTTTAGATTTAATAACCCAACACAATTGATTTGGTTTGGTAATTGTAAAATCCGAACCAACCCGGCCTACGTACACCCCTACGCACCACTATTATTATGGGCCTACATTCTTTTTATCTCTTTTTATCTTTCTCTGCAAAAGTCTATTAACTTTTACTTTTCTATTGTTCCTTCGGCCTTCTCTACATTCCAATCTCATTGAGTCACTATTACAAAATAAAAGAGTAGAAACACAAGTACCGTCTTTTTTATTTGTTCTCAAGTTTTTTGGCGTTGCATCAAGAATATTGAAGTAGAAAAGTGTATCAAGTTATCTATTTATTGAATCAGGTTTGGTTGTTCTATATCTTATTATTTGCATCTATTTTTTATTTTTTTTGGATATATTTTCTTTATAAGTATAGATTGTTTTTATAGTTATTTATTAGAGTTTTAATATGTCAACTAGAAAATATGAATCCGAGTTTTAATAAACAAATTATTAAGAATTTCGCATCTCAAAAAGCTAACAAAATAAATTTCAAATAAAATTATGAGTATTCTTCTATAACAAAAATCCTAGGGCCACTCCTTGAAGTTTTGTTTTAGGCCACAAATATCATTGGGCCGTCCCTGTCCACAACGTTCATGTTTGTCAAGTGGCTTCATTTGCAATAATGTAACATAAACTTGTCTTTTCTAATATAATTTATATATATAAATAATATATTTTTTGCGAAGCGGATTCAGTTGAATCTGCTAGGTTCAACGTAGGTCCGCCCCTGTCTCTAAATGCATGCCAAAACGAATAGGTCTTTAGAGTGCTAGATATTGTTGGATCTAAAAGGGACGTAGGATATATTCTTAAATGATTTAGACTTTCTTTAGCAACATGTTCGATTTTCTTTTGCGTAAACAAAATGAACGAAAGGTTTTTTTTGGTCAATCAAAGATGCATATTTCATATATTAAGGAACAATACAAGAAGCAATATGTGGTACAGTGTTACAGAAAGAGTGGCGTGCACTGATACCAACTTCTACTAGAGTGTCAATGTTAATATTACAAGAGTTGGGCGACCTAAGTAAACAAAAGGAGGGGTGGTCCAGCTTCATGGTAGCAGTTATGGAACGTTTGTGAAGTGTTCCCTGTTGGTTATCTGTGAACTTGTGCATGACAAAATGAGGTGGTTCCAAAAATTCAGTAATGGGGGCGTTCAGAGGTTGAGTTGCCCCTTGTTGGGCCAGCTTATCTGCCACTTGATTTTTCTCCCTGTAAATATGTGTCACACAAGGACTACCCAGTAGATGTAGGAGATACTTGCATTCATTAGTGATGGATGAGTAATGTGAATTGTGAGAGTGGAGAAAAAAAATTACCTCAGTTGAGTCCACATTGACCTCTAATGGTGTGAAATTATGTTGTAGGGAAAGTCGTAGCCCTTCCTATAAAGCCGTAAGTTCCATATAGTTTGGGTTTCCCATAGACCTTGTACCTATGTATCCTAGTAACTATTTACCTATGGAGTCTCTAATCACTCCACCAAAATCCCATTTTTGATGTGTTAGGCTACATGCACCGTCAGAATTAAGTTTAAAGGAACCATTATTAGGAGGGTTCCATATGACATGCATATGTGTTTTTTGTGAGGTAGTGGTGGGATTGTTAAGGCCCAGGTAGAAATATTTAGTAGCTTGGCTTATGATTTTTTTGGGGTTAGGGGCTACGTTCCTTCAAAAACAGTACGGTTTCTAGTTTTTCTTAAGTTCCAAAGAGGGTAAGGAATGAAGATGTGTGGGGGAATTTGAGTAATATGTATAGTGGTTCGTAAAATGAATTGAGATAGTTTATGAGGGGTATTTTCATGCAACCTATTTAAGTTGGCATCCCTTAAGTTGATCCCTAAGTGTTGCCAAAGCATTTGAGTATGGTGGCATTGGAAGAAAAATAGCTTATGGATTCCTCATGGGAGTGACAAATAGGACATTGTGCATGTTGGGCGATGTGGATATTGTGGAGGTGGATGGATATGGGTAGGCGATAATGGCTCATAAGTCATAGGAAATATTTTATTTTTTGGGGTAATTGGAGTTTCCATAGCCATTGGAAGAAGGTGTTTTGTATATAAGAATATAATGTTTGATAAAGAGATCTGACCGTGATGATTTCACTAGGGGTGAGACCCCAGTAGACGTGGTCATGTGTATTAGGGTGTATGATGGTAGGGATATAATGATTAGCAATTAAATCCTTTAGAGGGGTTAGGAGATCAAAGGGGATTTTTTGGACACTTATGGAATTTTCCGTTATATATAGGGATATTGGTAAAGATTGAACATTTTGAGGTAAGGGACCTTCAATAATTTTCCTTAAAATTAAATTAGTATCTAACCAAGGATCATCCCAAAAGCTTATGTGTCTTCCATTAGCGGGGTGCCATTTGATACCAAGTTGACATGAAGACCACCCTTGTGGGATAGCTTTTCATTTGGAGGATACAATTTTGGAGGTAGTAGTTCGTAAGTATTTTGAAAGGAGTAGTTTAGCCCAGTGTGAGGAAGGAGACTGAAACAGTCTCCAAGCTAAGGATCCCAATAATGCATTATTTTTATCTTTGAGGTCATGTATACCCAACTCACCATTTTCCTTAGTTAATTGGACTGTTTCCCATTTAATTAGATGTAACTTGCGTTTTCGTAGTGTGGTACCCCATAGAAAGTTTCGTTGATATCTTTCTAATTTGGTAGTGACATTAGGAGGTATTTTGGTTAGTTGCATCACATGGTTAGGCAAACAATTAAGAGTAGCTTTGATCAAAGTAGTTCATCCTACCATTGTTAGGAAATTTATTTTTCACCCTGCTAATTTATTTTTAAAATAATCAATTAGGAACTGAAATTTGGATGTAGTAGGTTTTGTGTTGAAAATAGGGTATCCAAGATATTTGCCGAAAGTTGAGCCCTCATTCATATGGAAAATAGTGGTCACACTTTCTCTGGCTTCCTTGGATGTGCTTTTGGAGAAGAATATTTTTGATTTTGTATAATTAATAGTTAACCCTGACACTTTAGTAAATAAGTTTAGTGTGTCAATAATGGAGTTGATGCTCTTGGTGGTCAATTTAGAGGTTAGGGTAATATCATCAGCGAAGAGTAGATGAGATAGTGGTGGACCATGTCTAGATAATTGTATAGGGTGCCACTTAAGGTACTCTACATCAACATGAATTTTCCTGGAGAGCATTCCATACCGAGTATGAAAATGTAAGGAGATAGGGGGTCTCCTTGACGAATGCCTCTTGAAGGTGAGAAAAAAGAAGTTAGTTGGCCATTAATTAAAATGGATATTGAAGAAGTGGTTATGCAGGACATTATTAGCTTTATAAAACTTAGATGGGAATTGGAAGTAGTGAAGTGTGTCATGGACAAAGCCCCATTCAAGCTTATCAAAGGCTTTTTCTAAGTCTAAATTTAATAAATAGGAGGCTTGGACCCCCCTTTTTCTAAAGTGGTGAATAATCTCTTGCACTATAATGGCATTGTCAGTGGCTCGTCGATGGGGGTAAGAAAGATGATTGCTCAGGGCAAATAATATTGATTAGGAAGGGTTTGATGCGTTTGACTATTATTTTTATAATTAATTTGTAAAGGGTATTACAAAGACTAATTGGTCGGTATTGAGTGATTAATGTAGGTTGTTTTTTAGGTATGAGACATAAATAGGTTTTATTAATTTATGAGGGAATGTGATGTGTGGTAAAGACCTCCTCGCAAAATGATATGATTTGGGATTTCACTTGAGGCCAGTAATGCTGGAAAAAATAAGGATGTAAACCATTCGACCCCGGTGCTTTAAAAGGTTGGAAAGACTTAAGGGCTTCAGTGATTTCTCTATGTGTGATTAGGAATTTCAGTATTGAGTAAGCATTTGTGTTGGTGGAGTTTGGGTTGGAGTTATAGTATGTGTGGTGGGAGTGATTAGTAGTGAACAGTGTGTGGTAGTATTCTTCGATTGAATCATTTATTTCTTTTTGGTCTAATATCCAGTTACCGATGGAGTCTTTTAGTACAATAATACGATTATGTCGACGCCTTTGTAGTGTAGTTAAATGAAAAACTTTTGTGTTGGCATCACTATGTTGTAGCCAATTTATCCTAAATTTTAATTTCCAAAACTCTTCTTCGAGTTGTAGAATGATATTAAATTGAGTAGTTAAGCCCTTTTCTAAATTTTGTAGGAACTAGCTAGTTGTATATTTGGGTGAACTTTGTATCCCTTGTAATCTTGCTAGAAGGATTTTTTTTCTGAAATATGTTAGAAAAGGTAGTCCTATTCCATTCCTGGATGTAAATTTGGAAATCTTTTATGGCCTGAAGGGTATGTTTATTGGGAGTCTAAGTTGGGCAATTATGGAAGGAAATTGTGGATGGATTGTCCAAATGGTTTCAAACCGGAAGATTTTGTCCTGGGGAGGTTTATGCTTTTTCAAATTCAATAGCAAAGGACTATGATCTAAGTGTGTTCTTGGCAAGTGGTGTGCTGAGGTCTCAGGGTATAGTTGTAGGCATTCATAATTAACTAAGCATCTATCTAGACATTCTAAAGTTCTAGTGGATAATTTAGATTATTAGACCAAGTGTAACGACTACCCGTATACCTTAGATCTACTAAATTACAATAGTTAAGGCATTGAATAAACTGATCACTTCGTCTATTATTAATTTGGAGGCCACCATATTTTTCAACTGATCTAGTAATTTCGTTAAAATCACCTCCTATTAACCAAGGCAGCCTAATTTGATCATGTAAAGTACGTAAATTTTTCCATAGTACAGTACGCGCATGAGTGTCATTTTTTGCATAAACAATGAATAGTAACCAATCATTAGGATTAGGGTATACCTGTGCAATGGAGTGTATTTCTTGGCTTGTGGCTGCCACTTGATCAAGTTTAATTTCATCATTTATCCATAGTAGAGCGATTCCTCCAGAAGTCCCTTCAGCTGACGACTGGGCCAAATGTGAGAACCCAAATTCAGACTTGATATGTTCCTAATCTTGCATGTGGGTTTCCAGTAGAGCCACGAGAGATGGTTTGCGGTAGTTAATCAGTGAACGAAAATTACTTTTGAACTCTGAGGATTGAGCTCCTCGATAGTTCCATATGACAAACTGCATGGATTGATTATTGAGTGGGCTTGGTGGAGTTTTCCTCTCCAGTGTTGAGGATGTGTTCATCAGTGATGGGATCAACACTATTGCAAACTTTCCCACCTCTGGGTTTCTTGTTGGACGTATGCTTAGTGAGACACTTTGTAGCTCGGGTGGATAAGTTATGATCACTTTTCTTTTGTACTATTTTTTGAGGATGTATGTTTTGTTCCTATTGATATAGCTCAGTATGGGATGTGTTTCTATGATCTCTACCATAGTTGCTACTACTTCCAATTGAGCTATTTCGTCTAGTTCGTTGTAAGATGGACTGGGTGGTGGAAGTGAGCTGGTTGGTGGGGTGAGAGGGTAGTATGGGGTTGCTTATGCATGGAGCGGTATTATGGGTGTTATGGATAAGCGAGGCTATATCCAAAGGACAAAGGTTTGGGTGGTTGTTGTGGTGGATAGAAGGGAAGTTCCATGGTGTTCACTGGTGGAGATAGTGGAACTAACATTGAGAGAGGATTGGGAATTAGTGGTGTCATTGGTGGTTGGTGATGAAGGACTGACGGGGGTGCATGGCCCATAGAAATTGATTGTAAAGAGTCACTCCCATGCGCATTCCCTCGGTGACTATCTGAGCTATGTCCGCCAGAGTTTGTATCAATCACTATTACATCTTGGTTGTCTATTTCCATGGTGAAGGTCAGTGCATGTTCCCGCATACTCATCTCTAGCCATGACTAAGGGTAAGCTTGAGTTGGTGGATATTGTATGATGTAGATGGGTGTGGGCTGTGGTGGGTGGTCATGTGGTGATTGCATTGTGATGGAGTTGATGAAGATTGGGTGATGGAGAAGATTGGTGTTGGTAAAGGAGAGTGTTCTCCTGTATTGAAAGTTGTAATGTGACCGATTCATTTAGGAGTGGGGGGTCTGTTAAGGAAGGTTTATGTATAATGGTATTAGTATTAGAAGTAAATGATGAGGGTTTAGTAGGAGGTTAATTTTTAGTGGTTAATTTGGACAGCTGATTTGATATGGGTAATGAATGTGTAAGATCACGTGAAGGGGTTGTGGTGGTTGCTTGTGTTGGGTGTTGGGCTTTGTCAGTCGGTGTGTTGGTTATTTGGGTAGGGAATGAGGGTATTGGGCCTTGAGTGTTAATTGGGGGTGATTGAGTTGCTGTAATGTAAGCTTGCAATTGAGTGCCTATAATTACGAGTGAGTTATATTTGCATATGTCCTTGGCGGCAGTCGTTATGTACTCTTGTGCCACGTGGCATTATCTTGTGCTCTGTGTGTGGGGTAATATGTGAGTTAGCAGCATGATTAGATGAGTGGAGGGAGTGGTGAGAATTGGAGTGTGGGCTTAGTGTTTTGTTGTTATGCTCATGGGCTCCAATACTTGGGCCGGTAGTAGTGCCGGTTTGGTCCATTGGCTCAGGAATATTAAGAAATTTTAAAGTGGTTTCATTAAAAACATTTGGGTGATTAGAGGAGGTAGTACTAATTAGGGATTTCTTAAGGGGCATGTGTTGAGACACATGTGTAATATTAGGGTTAGTAAACATACATGTGGGTCCCGCGCCTCCAGTGTTAGAGTTGTATGATTGGACGTTGGTTGTGATTGGTGATTTTGCTCTTGAACGGTTTTTGGAGGGGAAAATGACTGTTTTCCAATCGTTATTTTCCAGAGTGGATTGTGCGTGTGGATCCTGTGTGGTGTTACTGGAAGTGTTTGATGTTGAAGGTTTATTTGGTAATAGGGTGTACATAGTAGTGGTTGTGGGTGACATAAGAGTTGATGGTGAGGAACATAGATTTTTTGTGTGGCCAAGTCTACCACATAATGTACATAGCATATTGAACCCTTCATAGACTAGTTGTTGCTTGTGGGATCCAATATAGACATGTATTTTAAGAGGTATTTCTAGCGGAACTTCGATACATATTCTTGCATATCGACCTCGTGTAGTTGTCGACATGCAGGTGTCAACTTTGAGTAGGGATCCAATTTTCTCCCCGACACGTTGAAGCATTTCGAAATCGTAGAACTCCGTAGGTAGTTCATGTAGTCTTAACCAAATGGTCGTGTATGTGAGTTATGTGTTAGAAGCTATAAATTTAGGTTCCCATTTGAGGACGGAGAGAAGGTGATTAAGTACGAACCAAGGTCTATTATGGAGGGCAGTGAATATATTTTCTTCCTTTTGGAACTTCACTAGATAGAAATCACACCATAGGTCAATTAGAGGTAGTTCTTTTGTGGGTTTCCATAGAGCTGTGAGTTTTGTGCGTAGTGTTTGGTGCCCCACTTTCCTGCCAGACACTACAGAATACTTCCAACACAAGTATACGCATGATTTATCGGTGGAGGTGAGTGGTATGAAGGTGTCTCTGTGGAGTTCATTTGTTATTGTTTCGTCGGTCAAGTCAATATGGGAATGTGTTTATTGGCATGTGTTGGGGTAGGAAGTGAATTGGTTGCTGCTGAGCAAAGTTTGGGCAAAGGTAAGTGGTGATGGTGCAGCAGTATGTTGGTCCGTGGATGGATTGGGTGGTGGGTCAAGGTGCATCAAACTTATGTCTGGTGGTTCCGGTGGTGGAGAGGTGGTGGTGGTGTTCATTGGCTAGAGAGAAATTTGAAATATTGTTATTGTCAAACAACAAACTTCAAAGTCCAACTTAAATGAACGAAAGATATCCATATATAGAGGTGATTATTCATTTTCTTTTCGTCTCAATTTGTTCGACACCTTTCAATTGTCATGATTAACTAATTAGAATTGAGCATTCATATAAACTACTTAAAAATTGATATAAGTTGCAAATTTTACTCATATCATAATAGTGCAAGAATATATATTTCAAGATGTGGTCAAAATTTACTTAAAATAACTCTTATGGAACAACATGACAAACATTTTGGGACAATGGAAGCATTCTTTTCCTTCTTCTTTATCTCTATTTATTTAATCTAGCAGTCGAAATAATCCCCCTAC
The DNA here is from genome assembly GCF_000393655.2 of Nicotiana sylvestris. Lineage (NCBI taxonomy): Eukaryota > Viridiplantae > Streptophyta > Magnoliopsida > Solanales > Solanaceae > Nicotiana > Nicotiana sylvestris. The sequence continues at coordinate 96,517,037 of NC_091063.1, forward strand.
AGACTTGCAATAGGGTAAACCTACGTATATCCTTGACCACATCCATTTCCATGTGGGAAATTAGGAACACAAAAATAAATAAATAATTAATATAATTAAAAAGCCATTAACCTCCTTATTCAATAGGCAATTTGCCAATTAATTAAGTAAATCGTCAAACTTATTAACTTTTTGAAATTTTTTCAAACAAAGCCCCTGATATGTTGAGTTAGGTATGGATAGGAGACGTTTGTCATTAAAGTTTTGCTTACATAATGCTGTATTGAGAAAAATTGAGTTTACATATTAAAGTGGAATAAAGATGACGTGTCAAGACATGTAAAATAGTCAAAGAGTAACAGCTGGCAAAGAGATACGAGTTGTAACAGATACGAGCAAAGGCAAAAGAAGAGGCACGTGCAGATATTCAAAGGACTCGACGCCCGTACCTATTTAAGTCATTTAGGTCCAGGAATCAAGGGGAATGAATCTGACAATATATGAGCGTACATATACAGTATTTAGTGAGCATTAAATACTGAATACGTTAGAAAATCTGTATTAAATACAATGATTGTGTAACGTAGCATTCAATGTCTTTAATTACTCATAATAGCCTTATTATGACAAGGGCAAAACGCATATCTCCCAAATAGCTATAAAAGGGAGATAACTGATCAACTGTAAGGACACGAAAAATTATTTGAATATATCGATTTACTTGTTTTTCTTCTGAATAAATTATTGCTAGCCAAATTACTTTATTTCATATATTATTTTGATTATTAGTAACCCGAGTTCTTCTAAATTAAAGCTTTGACCGAAATCCCATTTTTTGGTTAAACAAATTGGTTCCGTTGCCGGGAATCTGATAATCTATTCTCTTTTAGCTTAACTTCTCTTGTTGCATCAACCATGTCGAACAACAATGATGACATTCAAGGAAACCGAGAAAACCAACAGCATCAGGGTGATCCACAGAATACTAACACCCTGGTCTCTTCTCCACGAGATTCTCCTCGGCGGTCTCGTGAGGGAACTCCTGAGGGGTCTCATACGAATAGACACGCTCAATTTGAAAATGCTGAGACTATCAATGAAGCTTTGCAAAAACTAATTGTTGCACAGGTCAATAAAGCTTTTGAGACATTTGTTAACCAGTTACCTGTTGCAACACCCACACCCACTCCAAATAACAATACTTTGGAGAACCCTCGTTCCGGGCTTGTTAACTCAGGTAGCGGTGGAACTCCCAGTGAACCACAGGAGAGAGAACCAAGTAATTTAATCAATTCTGATTTACAAAATTTAGTACTAATATTGCAGAAACAGCTCAAGGAGCAAAGTGACCGCATAGAGCAAATACTCGGGGTGTCGCCCGTAATCAAATGTGTAGATATGGATAAATATTCACAGCAACCCTGGAAGCCAAGTGCTGCTCCCCTCCCAATTCCAAAGAAATTCAAAATGCCTGATATTCCAAAATATGATGGAACAACAGACCCACGAGACCACGTGACTGCATTCACAACAGGCATAAAAGGCAACGATTTGACTAAGCAGGAGATTGAATCAGTATTAGTCAAAAAATTCGGTGAAACACTCACCAAGGGAACATTAACATGATATTCTCTTTTACCCAAAAATTCTATAAATTCTTTTGCTAAGCTTGCAAATTCTTTCATCAAAGCACACTCGGGAGCTCAAAAAGCCGAAAAAAGAATGGAAGATATTTTCAAGATCAAGCAAGGGGACTGAGAATTGCTTAGAGAGTTCGCGGACAGATTCCAACGTGAAAGAATGACATTACCACGTGTACCAGATAATTGGGTAGCTATAGCTTTCATGAGCAATTTTAATGAAAAAAGCTAAGAAGCTATGAGGCGACTCAAAGAAAGCCTTCGTGAATTCCCAGCTACAACGTGGAATGATGTTTACAACAGGTATAGCATGAAGCCGAGGATAGAAGAAGATACTGTTCCACGACTTCAAAAAGAAGAAAAGGTAAGTTCGAGACGTGCGGAGACCGAAAAAAGATCCGGTAAAAACAGGTACGAGCCATACATGGGACCTGCGGGAAAAGACTCACGATCAAAGCAGGACAATCAAAGGTATGATTACAGATCAAGGAATAGAGAGTCAGGTTCTTTATCAAGATTTGGAAACGATCGAAATACCTATGAGTCACGAGATGATGATAGAAATTTGAAGGCGAGATTTGGCGGTTATAGTTTCAACGTGAGCACTTCCGAGCTCGTAGTTGTTTTGAGAATCATGAGAGATAAGGTACGATGGCCAAAAGAGATGAGATCGAATCCAAACAGGTGCAACCCTGATCATTGGTGCGAGTTTCATAATGACCATGGGCATAAAACGGCAGATTGTATGTTTTTACAAAGTGAAGTTGATCATTTATTAAAACAAGGATATCTCACTGAGTTGTTCAGTAAGAAAGGTAAGCAAGCTTACATGAAGAACATGCAGGAGCCCCCGAAGCCACCGTCTCCCAAAAGAACCATCAACGTTATAAGCGGAGGTGAAAACATCAATGACATATCATACACTGCAGCTAACAAAATTTCCAAAGTTACAATCACCCAAGGGAAACGGGTGCGGCATGTCATAGAGGAAGAAAGCATTACATTTGATGATGCAGATGGCGTATTAACCCCTCATAACGATGCACTGGTAATATCTCTAATTGTACATGATACTAATGTAAAACGAGTTTTGACTGATCCAGGTAGTTTCGTGAACATTATTTTGCTAAGAGTATTACGTGAGATGCAAGTAGAAGATAGAATAATACCAAAGGCGCATACTCTATCTGGATTTGACAATTCTAGTATTGTGAATAAAGGAGAGGTAACACTTACCACATTCGTAGAAGGAGTTGTCAAAGATACAAAGTTTCAAGTAGTAGATATGGAGATGGCTTACAATATGATCCTTGGGAGACCATGGATCCATGAAATGAATGTTGTTCCTTCAACCTTGCATCAAGTCATTAAATTTCCATCACCTTGGGGAGTATGTCAAATTCGTGGAGATCAACATACATCCAGGAGCATCAATTCTGTAGCAGATTCAAGTATGAAAAATGAAGAAAAATAGCAATCACAGAAGATAGTTGAGGGCACCACAACATAAACCTCAACTGAACAGGGACGAACAAATGTGGATTCAAGGCCTTACACCATTCAAGAACCAGAAGAAAACGAAAATATCAAAACAACAATTGAGGAATTGGAGCCTGTTGTGTTATTCACTCAATGGCCTGATAAGAAAGTCTACGTAGGGGCCAATCTTAGCCAAGGCATGAGAGGTAAGTTAATTGAACTTTTAAAAATTAATGTATATTATTTTGCTTGGTCCCACTCTGACATGACAGGGATACCACCGAAGGTGATGACTCACAAATTAAATGAAGACCCATCATACCCTCTTGTCAAGCAAAAGAAAAGAAAGCAAGGAACTTTCAAGAATCAGGTGATTCAAGAAGAGGTTCAAAAATTGCTAAAGATTGGATCCATCCGCGAGGTAAAATATCCTAATTGGTTAGCCAATACCGTCATAGTTACAAAGAAGAACGGTAAGTGGCGAGTTTGTGTAGATTACACAGACCTTAATAAAGCTTGCCCTATAGATTCATTTCCCCTACCACATATAGATCAGCTGATTGATGCAACTGCAGGGCATGAACTATTAAGCTTTTTAGATGTATATTCAGGTTATAATCAGATCAAAATGGATCTGGGAGATGAAGAAAAAACTTTATTTATAACAAACATAGGGACTTACTGTTATAAAGTAATGCCTTTTGGTCTAAAAAATGCTGGTGTAACATATCAGAGGCTGGTTACTAAAATTTTTCAAGAACATTTGGGAAAAACTACAGAGGTTTATATAGATGATATGCTCATTAAAACTCAGCATTTGAGAGATCACATATCACACCTGTATGATACTTTTCAAATTCTGCGCAAATTTAATATAAAGTTAAATCCCGAGAAATGTGCATTTGGTGTTGCATCAGGTAAGTTTTTAGGGTTTCTTGTTTCTAACCGTGGTATTGAAGTGAATCCCACACAGATTAAGGCCATTGAAGAAATTCTTGATATGCTTACAAGTAAAAAAGAAGTTCAGAGATTAACAGGAAGAATTGCAGCCTTGGGAAGATTCATTTCCAAATCATCAGAAAAGTGCTTTAAATTCTTTTCAGCTCTTAAAAAGCAGGCTCATTTCGAATGGAATGAGGAATGCCAGCAGGCGCTCAGAAATTTGAAAACGTACTTATCAAATCCACCATTGCTGGCAAAACCAAAGGCTGAGGAAAGACTTCTCATTTACCTTGCTATTTATGAAGTAGCGGTAAGTGCTATTTTAGTCCGAGAAGACCAAGTTAAACAATCTCCGATCTATTATGTTAGTAAATTTTTGTTAGATGCAGAGACACGATATCCTCAATTGGAAAAGCTTGCACTTGCATTAATCATGGCATCTAGGAAATTAAGACCTTACTTTCAGTGTCACCCTACTGTTGTAGTAACTGCTTATCCCTTACGTAATATATTGCATAAGCATGAGTTATCAAATAGATTGGCTAAGTGGGCTACAAAATTAAGTGAATACGAAATCACATACCAACCTAGAACTGCTATAAAATCTCAAGTGTTAGCTGATTTCGTGGCTGATTTTAGCCAAGGGATGCAGTTAGAAGCAAATAAAGAATTACAGGTGTTCAATGGATCTAACTCAGGAACTTGGACTTTATTCACTGATGGTTCATCTAACGTAAAAGGTGCAGGTTTAGGGATCGTATTGGTACCACCTACGGGTGAAACCATTCGACAAGCTATCAAATGTCATTCTATAACTAACAATGAGGCAGAATATGAGGCTATGATTGCAGGTTTAGAACTGACACAAGAACTTGGCATAAATCAGATTATAATCAAGAGTGATTCACAATTCGTAGTTAATCAAATGCTGGGGACTTATACAACCAGGGAAGCAAGGATGCAACAGTACTTGGAAAAGGTACGGGATTTGATAATACAATTTCAAAATTGGAAAGTTACACAAATACCAAGGGACGAAAATGTTGAAGTAGACACCCTAGCTAATCTCGCATCTGCGGCTGACGTGGAAAGTGATGCAAACGCTTCAGTTATTCATTTGTTTCATTCAGTTCTCGACCCCGATAAGAATAAGGTAAATTTTAATAACTTAACTTGGGATTGGAGGAATGAGATTGTTGCTTTTTTGCAGTATGGTACCATCCCTGGTGATAAGAAAAAAGCTCATGCTCTTCGAAAAAAGGCTGCTCGATACTGCTTAAAGCAAGGCAATCTTTATTGAAAAATGTTTGGTGGTTCCTTAGCAAGATGACTTGGACCTTCTCAAACGGAGTACGTAATGAGGGAAATACACGAGGGGCATTGTGGGAATTACGTAGGAGGAAGATCATTGGTAAGAACCCTAATTAGGGCATGGTATTATTGGCCTAAAATGGACGAAAAAGCAGAGAGTTTCGTAGCTAAATGCGATAAATGTCAAAGGTACAGTAACAATATGCATAGACCTGCGGAGTTACTACATCTGGTCATTGCACCGTGGCCATTTATAAAATAGGGAATGGATATCGTGGGTCCATTACCACAAGCAAAAGGACAGGTAAAAGTTTTGCTCGTACTCACTGATTATTTTACTAAATGGGTAGAGGCAGGAGCATTCAAACAGGTGCGAAAAAAGGAAGTGAAAGATTTCATTTGACGTAATATCATATGCCGATTCGGTGTACCAAAAGAGATCGTGTGCGATAATGGCCCTCAGTTTGTAGAAGCTCAAATCATGGAATTCTTTCAAAGTTGGCAGATTAAAAGGATTACGTCTACGCCTTATCATCTGGTGGGTAATGGGCAAGAATAATCAACAAATAAAGTCATTAACAACAATTTGAAGAAGCGTTTTAACGAATCAAAAGGTAATTGGCCAGAAGTGTTACCTGGTGTTTTATGGGCATATCACACAACCACAAAAACAAGCACAGGAGAAACACCATTTTCGTTGGTTTATGAAGCAGAAGCTTTAATTCCCGTTGAGATAGGAGAGCCAAGTTTGAGGTTTACGCAGGCAACAGAAGAGTCTAATGACGAAGAAATGCGTGTAAATCTTGATTTACTTGAAGGAAGACGGGAAGCTGCATTAATAAGAAAGGCAACACAGAAGCAAGTCATAGAATGGTACTACAACTGAAGAACACGCCTCAGATTCTTCAAAATTGGGGACTTCGTGCTCAAAAAGGTTTTCCAATCTACGAAGGCAGCTAATGCGGGTAAATTAAGTCCAACATGGGAGGGACCCTATTGAATTCATGATATTGCAGGTAAAGGAGCATATGAACTGGAAACAATGGATGACAAAATACTACCTTCACATTGGAATGTTATTCATTTGAAGAGATACTACTTCTAAGGAATACCCACGGTCAGGTATCTATGTTTTAAAATTCTATTTTTGAATTGTTAAAATTTTACTAACGATTTTAGATGATAGGCAAAAAGCTAGCCCGTACTAAATGATGAGCCATGACCTGCAAGGCACGTGGAATACATTAAACTTCCCGGTCCAGGGCTACAAATATTCTGATAGAAATTCAAAACGGGTTAAGCAGTCTTCATCTATAATCGCACCTCCGAGTCCCGTATATTTTTCCTTTTTCAGGGAAAGGACCAAATGAGAGGAATAATCAAGTGCTCGAAGATTCATACTTCAACACTCAAACACTTGGGGGACTACATAATATACACAAGCATTTGTATAAAGAAGGCAAAGAAGTCAAGTGCAGAGTAAAAGTCACGAAGTCATGAACTAAGGCCAAATAAAACCTTACTATAGTTAGGGTAAATGCTACGTACTGAAACGAGTTATAAATAAAAACCTCGTGTTTATTATTTTTACTTTTTTTAAATCTGTTACAATAAAAACACTTACGAGAAAGTTATAGATGTAATTCAAATACTTGTAAAGTGTTATTCAAAACTAGACAAGGTTTAAATAAAAACTTGTCAAAGTTATTTCAAAGAAACATGTGTGTTCCTATTTCTTTTATCGTATGTTAAACACCATTATGAAGTTGAGACGTCTTCTTCATTAAGTGTCGAAATAAAAGGGCCCTCTTTTATAAAACTTATGTTTAAATTAATTAGTCATAAGATTAACAAAAGCATTTTTGAAGAATAAAAATGCAAATTATTCTGTAAGTCCTTAGAAATAAAGGCAAGAATAAAGTAAATAGAAGTTCAAGATAATAACAAGAAAACTTCTTAATATTTTAAAAAAAAACTTAAGACTAAGTATGTACTTAGTTGTAAAGCTACGAATTGTTTATACAAATTGCCCCATGAAAGGGTCTGGGGACTTGCATATCCAAAATAAACCCCCAAATGAAACCAAGGGTTTGATCACAAGTTTCCAAATAAAACAAAAACAAAGATATTCAAACAACTAAAGCTGGTCACTGAGAAGTTGAAGGTACTAAAGCAGGAGCATCAACAGCAACGGGCTCAACTTGGCCAGGAGTATCAACAGTTGCGGGCTCAGCTTGACTTGTAGCAATAGGCTTGACTGGGCTTGAAATAGTTGGGATACCCGTATCGACTTCAACATTCACGGAAGCTTCGGCCACGAGAGAAGGAAAACCTTGAGTTTACTGAGCTTTCTCAATAGTTTCATTGATTTTAGCCAACTCAGATTCCAAATTGAAATTTTCTTGGCCAGTTTCAATTAGGGTATCATGGCGTGAATTCAAAAACGCCCAACTTACTTCAATATCAGATTTATCTTCAAGGATCTCATAATCCCTTTCCCAGTCAGCAATCACGTTCTTTAACTTCTCATTTTCAGCCAAGGCAGATGTGTAAGAAGTCTGGAGAGAGGCATGAGAGCTTTCTAAAGCATGCACCTTATCAAAAGAAGCTCGAAGGTCTTCTTGTTCCTGAGTCAAATTTTGTACGAGCTCCCCAGCGTAAGCTTCTTTTTTACTCAAAAGAGCCTTCAACTTTCTGATTTCCTCACTAGCCTTGGACAACTGCTTTGAGAAGGAAGTTTCAAGGAGAGTTTTTTCTTTATCTTCTTGGCTTGAGGAAGCCTTTTCAACCGCCAACTCCGAAGTCAAAGCCCGTACCTGCTGCTCCAAGGTACTCTTACTCTCCTCTAAATACTCCACATCAATTTGCAAGCTCTCACTCTGTTCCCTCCAATTGCACGCCTCTAACTGAGAATCACGCACTAATTGATCTGAGTAGGCAACTCTTTTCATCATCTTTGTGCCGATAAGGTTGGCCTAAAAAGGGAAAAAGGAAATAAGAATCCTCAAAGATAGAAAAATTACAAAGTAAAAGAAAAAAGAGAAGGGGAATACCTTCAAAGTGGCGTGCATAATATCGTTCATCAAGGTCAAGGAACTATGGCTCTCTAGCTTAGCTTTCTCAATTGGGCCAATTAAAGGCTCTAGCCATACATCCGCCTGACCTGATTTGCTTAAGAGACTGCCCTCAACAGGGACTTCAATGACTACTCGCCTCATAGCAGCACTCCTACTTGAGGAGCCAACTTCAGTGCGATGAATGTTTGGAGGAGGAATTGTCGAAGGAGGAACAGAAAAAGTGGTAAAAATAGTCTGGGGAGGAACAGAAACAATCGAGACTGACAAAGAATGAGTTACAGACACGGGTGTCGAAAAAAAAGCCAAGGGTACTTCATCTAAAACAGGGCCTAAGCTTTCACTACAAACCCGCTAATAAAAAGCTGCTCAACAGAGTCATGAGCAGCAGCGGGAGCAACGTCATCATCAAGAATCAATACCGGAGTCTCAGCAGACTCGGTAAAAGGAACAGAACGACGGGGGGATACCTCTGCTTCATCATCAGAAATTATGCATCTTCGAGCTCGTGGCCTTGTCACCAAAGAGCCCCCATCTTCCTCCTCTTCAGAGTCTTGTTCCTCAACAGCAACGACTTTTCTTTTTGCAGAAGAACCCAAGATTATTTCTTGAGCCCTTTCCAAAGAGATACGGGAAGCCGTGACTGCCTCGGCAGTGACTCCACGAATAGCAAATCCTGATAAAAAGATGGATTGAAATTAGTGCAATAAAAAAATATATACACAAAAAAAATGAAATAAAATAAAACTCTTACCATGAGTTTTTACTTTCCAACCAAAACGGTTAGAAAGTGTCTTCCAAGACCTACCATCCATTGGTGCGGTCCTCAATAACGTGTCTACCCAATCACGGAAATTGGGAATGTCTTCCACAACTCCCATGGTTGCTAAAAAAAGTAAAATTAGAAAAGTTGACAAACTTGAAGAAAAAAGGTACGAGAAAGTTAAAAAGACTTACGTGCAAAATTCCACTTCTCAAGGAAGGGAACATTATCATCACCCACTAAACCAACAGTGGGGGCAGCAACAAACCTGGCATACCAGCCACGGTCTTTGTCATCCTCAGGGCTTACCAAAACTCTCTTACTCCTGGCTACTAGTGTGAAAACACCTTTACGGAAGAGTCTAGGGGAGTAAAGGTGAATCAAATGAGGGAAAGTAATGGGAACACTAGCTGTGTTGGTCAAATGCCTCAAACAAGCAACAACCCTCCATATGATTGGGCCAATTTGACCCAAACAAACATCGAAGAAACGACAGAACTCAAGAATAACAGGGTCAATAGATGGTCTAAACCCTAAGGTGAAAGGGTATGTATAAACAAAATAAAACCCGGTTATGTAAGAGGTGATTCTTTGATTTGGACTAGGGATAATAATAGAAAAATCACTACTCCAATAACAGTCTCTACGAACTACAGAAATCAAACCTTCTGTAATTTGAGTGGGATAAATATCAGCACAATCTAAACCAGAGACATGGTTCCTAAGAGATTCTCTGTCATGACAAAAAGATAGTTCCATAGGAACTATCTCCTCTACTGTAGGCTCACGAAGAGGTTCAGAAGGTTCTTTACCTCTTGAAGAAGATCTTTTTGAAAGTGAACCCCTAGTTCTAGAAGAAGGGCCAGAACTAGGTAAAGGAGTGGAAGAACCGCAAACAGATCCTAAATTATGAAGCCTACCTACCCTACTACTTCTAATGGAGGCATTAAGGAAGGTATCAACTATGAGAACCCTTCTAGGGTTAGAATTTGAAGAAGACATGATGAAGAAGGATGATACGATGAAAAAGCAAACACGGATTTGAGAGATTGGATATTTAGTAAACTTTATGAGGAAAAGACAAAGAAAGAAGTTATATTTATACTGATAAACGACTGCCGAAGGAAAAAGTGTAATGATGGAAGTACCATAATAATGATAACTGACGCTTCGTGAATAGTGTAACCATGAAAAAGCCTTAAAAAAGGCTGCAAAATTGCAGAACTAATAAAAAGGTGACACGTGTGAAGAACATTAAATAGAAGTGACAATTGAAGCGTCAATTTTGTCTTAGCGTTAATGGTGACAAAAATTTTCATTTTAATGAAATCCACTTCCCAAATATTCAATTGATGAATAAATGGCAAGTGGGGGGACTATCTGTATTGGGAAAAATGAGTTTACATATTAAAGTGGAATAAAGATGACGTGTCAAGACATGTAGACTAGTCAAAGAGTTACAGCTGGAAAAGAGACACGAGTTGCAACAGATACGAGCAAAGGCAAAGGAAGAGGCACGGACAGATATTTAAAGGACTCAGCGCCTGTACCTATTTAAGTCATTTAGGTCCAGGAATCAAGGGAAATGAATCTGACAATAGATGAGAGTACATATACAGTATTTAGTGAGCATTAAATACTGAATACGTTAGAAAATCTGTATTAAATACAATGATTGTGTAGCGTAGCATTCAATGTCTTTAATTACTCATAATAGCCTTATTATGACAAGGGCAAAACGTATATCTCCCAAATAGCTATAAAAGGGAGATAACTGATCAATTGTAAGGACACGAAAAACTATTTGAATATATCGATTTACTTGTTTTTCTTCTCATTAAATTATTGCTAGCCAAATTACTCTCTTTCATATATTCTTTTGATTATTAGTAACCCGAGTTCTTCTAAATTAAAGCTTTGACCGAAATCCCATTTTTTGGTTAAACAAATGCCAAAATAAAAATAAGAAATGAAGCCACCAATATATAGTAGGTAGGTAAAAAGAAACGAATCAAAGAAGATGGACACTAAATTTATATTCAGTTTTAACAAAAAAAAAAAACAATATTCATTAGTTAACAAAATAGAGAAAAAGAAGAAAAACTAAAATAGAGTGAGACTATAAACTGAGGTCAATTGTTCATCATGAAAAGCAGAAATTGAGGTCTGTACTATATGAAGTCCAAATTAAAGAAGTTGAGCAGAAAACAGAGAAGCAACAGCCAATAGCATTTTCACACTTGAAGATTTCATCGAGTACCCGGAGGAACTTGATGCTCCTGAAAACAAAATAGATTCTAAGTTATTAGCGGGTAAAATATTTTACATATATAGAGACTTGACAACTCCTTGTAAGTATATGGATATGCCTAGTGCAGAAAATATATGAAACAACAATTGTTTCAAGGCGCGTTACATATATTGTATTTTTCTTAAGTTTAAGTTCATCCGTAGAAATTAATTTTGCAATAGAGAGTTCTTTGCAAGTGCATATCCCAAAACTCAAAGTATTACTCCATTACTTTGTGAGATTTGTAGGAATTCAAATGTTTGCACCAAGGTGGACGAAAAAGAGGAAAAAAAGCCATGAGAGATCATACAGGTTCAAATCTTAGCAAAGACCCGGCAAAAAAAAATATAAGGTGATTTTTTTCTGAACTTTTGTAGATAGAGTTACTCAGAGATAAGTCTAGGATATAAGCTCTTTGAGTTTGAAAGTTGGCAAAAAGTCATGATTTTGGATGTTTTTACGTCCCAAGTCTCTTGTGATTTGATAAAATTGCATGGATATTAGATGAATTTACTCATTAAGTTTTTTTTTTTTTGTGTGTGTGTGTGTGTGTGTATCTGTGTAAGAACAAGTTCAGATGATAATGGAAGAAAATAGGGTGATTTGGAGCAAAACAAGAATGAAGAAACGAGAAAGAAGAAGAAAAGCTAGCTCGTCCTAAGCTCGTGCTTCGCGTGAGAGGTGCACATGCAAAGGGGGCTGGTAGCAGTGCGAGACAGTAAATTGAGGCACATAGACGAGGACAAGTGCAAGAAAAAAAAGAGTTGGGGTCGCGATCAATCTTTAAGATTCCTACCATTGATTCTATTATATTTTTTAAGTTATGGTTCATATATATTTACTATTTATTGTAATTTAAGTGGATTTTTACATAAAATTTATACTCCATTTGAAAGTATTGAGTTCAAATGAACCTAGTCAGTTATAATTGCATCTACTTTTGAAGTTACCCATAGTAAGCTTGTGCTAATAGGATGTAGCACTTATCCACGGTATTAGTTAAAAATGGCACTAATAACTAGACCGGAAGCTATCTTATTTTAAAAAAAATGTAGGAAAAAGCGATGAATGTTTGAGAGAGAAACGTACCCTTGAGACATCCCATGTAATTAACAGGCTGTCCACATCTAGCAGGCAACATTTGAGCCGCATTAATGTCAATCCCAGCTTTCTCCGCTGCGTTGCTGCCTTTGATACTTACCATTTGACACAAGCATTCAGGCATGTTCTTTATCACATCTTTTAATGGTTTGCAACAACTATCTGGTGGATTCCCTCTTGTTCCATTCAGGAATTTCATGCAAGGCAGCAGCTTCTTTATGCACTTCCTGTCTTGAGCCTCAGCACTCTGTATCATCAGCAGCAGCAAACAAATTGAAGCTGTTTGATATAATTTCATCTCCATGGAATTTTTGTTGCTGTTTTATTACCAGAATAACAGAGATTTCTGCGCTGCAATGCGTGTCTATATATATATATTTGTCCAATTTTGTTTACTATTATTGATTGAGGTTTTGACTTTTTTGGGGGGGGGGGGGGGATTTTTGACTTGGATGGTTAGAGTTGGTGATCTGATAGTCTAGTTAGGTAGAAGTCGATATACCAGCTGATAGATAGATAGGTTGAGTTACTACTCCACCACATTCTAAACTGGTAAATTAATCTATAGCAGGGGCGGATGCATAAGATTAGCTATGGTTCATCCGAACTGAGAATTTTTGCTCGAACTCTCAAAACCCATAAGATTTAAATTTTGTATTCGCCTTTGAATTCCAGAGAGATGACTAATAAAGTAAGTATATATTTTCACAATGTTAGTGTATTTTTACAGGTTGTTACCTTACCATCTTTTGCAGGTCATAGTTCATGAATCTATAGGAAGTCACTTAGCTTGCAATTGACTTTTAACTGGCAATATAGTTCAAAAATATTTATACCGTCGGTGTAGTGTAATTATATGTAAAAAGGGCAGCCCGGTGCACTAAGTTTCTGCTATGCGCCGAGTTCGAGGAAGAGCCAGACCACAAGAGTGAATATATGAAAGATTTGAGTAACCAACATAGCTTGTGGTACGATGGATAAGAACCCTTCATATTTAACCAAAGGTCTCGGGTTCGAACCTTGAGTATGGAAAAAATTCTGTTATGGAATGCTTCCCCCGTAAATGGACCTTATGCGGTGATATAATCAAGCTCGGATGAAGCTCCTCTCCATTTCTCATTTTTTTCCTTTTCCTCAAATTTTAATATTACTTTTGTGTAAAAAAGTAAAGCAGCACATTAGTTCATTTGAGTTTATATGAATTTTTAAAAGAATAATTAAATTCTTGAAGAAAAATAAAGTCCTGAAAACGTTGGGTTATTTTTTTTTTTTAAATAGGGGTTGAGTACTTGGGGGAGGGGGGAGGAGAAAGGAAACATGGGGACTTGGGGGAAGGGGAGTGAGGAGAGTAGCATTAAAAATTTTTTTACTCTCTAACCAAACACTAGAAAATATTTTTCGGAGAAGATCTTCCACTCACCAAACAAGAAAAAATAAGTAATAAAATCATTCATTTTCCATGAAAACATTTTTCATCGAAAACATTTTCCTTCATACCAAACACACCCTTAATTAATCAAAGTAAAGCTCTAACTATGGTTAGGATAATTAATAACTCCCATATATTTGCTCCAAACCTTTTTAACAATCCCATAATTCTAGTTACACATTGTCTCCAACCTAAAACCTTTTCTCGCTTTCCTGGCCTTTTTCAGTACGTCATTCTTTTTGCTACTTTCTACGAAATCTTCTTATATTCCTATTCAAAGATGAGAACCATTAGAAGTCCAACCAATAAATAATAAAGAAAATTAAAACTGTACAAAATAATATTTTACGGATAAAAAATTAAAAGAATCCGTATGATATTAAAATTATGTACATCACAAAGAATTATTCCAAATTTGCAATGTCAGGAGAAGGTATCGACACATATAATCTCGAATTTTGAAGTCTTATATAAATTCAATGTTAGTGTGACGAGCCAAACCAATCGGCCGTAACGGGTACCCGGTACCTTACTCAACCGAGTACCAACGTAACGTATCTTTTGTATTATACTAACATAGGTAAATGAACCAAAAGGGCTGTCATGAGATAATTAGAATAAAGTATGATGGAATACTCGACATAGGATGACCCAACATGATATACCGACATATATATATGATGTACGGATCTATAAGGCCGTCATAATTCTTTATATACTCAAAATATAAGCCAACAAGACCATACAAGTTTCCATATACATGACATCTGTCTACAAGCCTCTAAGAGTAGATAAATACCACAAAGATCGGGACAGGGCCCCACCATACCAATCAATACATATCCAAATTATACTGACCAAATAAGTAACTCCGGAGCAAATGGAGCACACCAACACCTTCCGCTGAGCTGATAGCCTATTTGGAGGACTCTCAACCTGTCTATCGGGACCTGCAGGCGTAAAACGTAACGTCCCCAGGCAAACGGGATGTCAGTACAAATAATGTACCGAGTATGTAAGGAATGAACATTAGTAAATGAAAATCATGAGAGAAACATGGAGTAAAAGACTCAACATGCAAGTCTGAATAACTATGTAAATAATTTAATATTTAAAATATCATGCATTTGCGTATAAATGTCATACCACGTATAGTATATGCGTACATAACATCATCAAGCCTCTGATGGCATCCCATCATATCATCTCGGCCATTGTGGGCAAAATTATCAACATATACCAGCTGATTAGGTGGTGATGCGTATATAACACCATAACCTTTCCTCATACCCCATATACATATATCTACATATATATACGCATATATAACGCCATCTGGTCATGAGTCAATGTACATGTATAACTGAATGCAATGCATACGAAGTGAGTTAATAAGATTTCTGGGTATGTCATAAGATCATTATGCCTTTGATTAATTTCATGAAATAAACTTTATCAATTTACGTATTTTCTGAGACCCATGAACAGATGATAGAACAATAGGACACATGAGAAATCAAGAACATATGCATCTCTAGTACTTCTATGAATAGAGTCATTTATGAAAGTTGTGCATTTGCTCGTTTCGTTTGTATCGTATGGATCATGCCAACCGGAAATAAGGGATAGCCTTAACATACCTGAGCTGATTCTTTTGACAATCCTTATAACACACGTCAATTGCGGCAAATCACGTAACTGCGAATCGAAGTAGGAAAAAATCCGTATGATATTCTTGAGAAAGATTGTACCGTACTTCCTTAGAATCGCGATTTCATGCTGCTATAGTATTATGCAGTTTGTTTAGTAAATATGGTGGCTTCCATCTTGTGAAGAAAACATTCATTCCTTAGAGAGAAAAGGTAGGTAGAGATAAGAAGATCTGTCTCATGACAAAACCATCAACACTTATCTAGTGAAGAAAACATAAATATGGTGGCTGCCATGAATTGTTTGAGCTCCACCCTTACTTAGCAAACCTAGCATCCCACTTTAATAAGATAAGAAGATCTCTTAAGATTGTAGGTTGTGGGCCCCACTTTGTGGCTTAGTCTTGCCCAAAGACTCCTTGTTGTACCACCTAATTACATGAAATAAGAGTCACAATTTTGGCTTTGATGAAGACCTCAATTGCTGCCACGTTAGGAGGCTTACTAATCTTAAAGATTATAATTAATTAGCTAATGTCCCACAAAAAAATCAATAATTACCCAATTATCACATAATCAAGAATTATCTTAAATTACTTAAAATACTAATCACTTTTACACACTTTATACACCTTACTATCATGGTCATATAGTACCTTGTATGACATTGGTCCATAAATACAGGGTACTATAGCTTGGACCGTATTTTATCTCAAAATGTCAAACTTCGACGAAACTTATTTTCTTCGATTCGCTTAGCCTCTCACCTTCACGAATTTACTTATCACTTGTTTGAAATAGCGTAATGCTTATCACCTCAAAATAATCTTGTCCTTGAACTGATGTCAATTATCTTATGACAAATCCAACGTACAATTCTACGGGGTGTAACATCGTCGTAATACTGTGAGGTGTAACATCATTCCCCCCTTTGGAATATTCGTCCTCGGATGTTGACTGATGCACTTATTTTTCTCCTAACCGGATAGCTCTTACGAATGGATTTAATACTGTCCTTGCTATTTAGGCAATTGTTCTGTGAATAAATCCAAAGGTCAGGGAATTCCTCCCTTTAGGCCTTTTTCTCACACCACGACTTGTGGTCAGAATTCTTCCAGTCTCGTAAGTATTGCTACCTTATGTCATGTAGCCTGTACGACTTTTTCCTTGTATGTGCGCCTATGCGACTCTTCCCTCTAGCTTTAAGCCAATCTCTAGGCCTTACTTTGGGAACATATACTGAACTTGACAAGGTTTCCTTCTGGGAATCCATAGGTGTACTAAAGTTCTTTGCTCGGTACTTTGTCGAACTTACGACTATTGCTATATCCCACTTTATAGACCTGGTTATCAATCCATATAACTTTACTGCATCTAGGTAGGTTATACTATACCATAACTCTGACTTTGGTTTTATTATTATCGAGGTCTGCTACCCAATTACAGGTTACTCTCTCGCTTCTTATCATAGATGTATAAATCCAAGTCCTTCAATACTTCCTTATTACTGTTCATCTAAAGGATGTCATCCTTATCTCCTCTCATACGTTGGAACTTTATCAATCTATTGTTGATTTACCTTAATATTGATCCATAATCTACCGCTGATAACTTGAAACCTTTTACATAGCATTGTCACTAGGGCTTACGTCTCATTGAGGAATATCTGAAGTGACTTGCCTGATACACCTAGGGGCGATACTATACTTCAATAACCGTATTTCATAGAATCCCAATGTGATTCACCTTATGTGGGTATTTTAATCCTGTACAATTCATGAAATCTCCTGTTTTTTTTCAAATCATTACTCAAGCGAAGGCCCAAACGTCATCCTCTATCTATTACAATTACACCCTCATTCTATTACCAGGGCAACATTGTAAGCACGTGATTTTTTGCCCTATATGAGAATTACTCCCAAAAATTCAAAAATAAAATGATTTTCTTTGGTGTGCAATTTCGTGATATTTTGAATAATTATTTGTAGTTGTCTGTGCGTGTTTATTTGCTAAATTAATAAAAAATACAAAAATATGTCGCATTTTGCATGTAGAATTTAATTCTATAATTGATAATAATTAAATTTGTTTTACAAAAATTAAAAATTACAAAAATAGGCATCGTTTGCATTTTTAGCATTTTTAGCATTTAATGTCCAAATATACAATTTTATGCTTAATTAATACTTAATTATGCGTTAATTGTTATTGGGAGTTAATTTGCACTTTTATAACTTAATTTAGTTCTTAATAATAGTTTAAGTATTTTTATAATTTAGTTTTAGAAAAATAAAAGAAGAAAAGAGAGCGAAAATATAAAGAAAATCGGAATTAGGCCTCTTCTTCAACTTCAAGCCACAGGCCCAAAAAATGGCCCAATCTTCCCTACGACCCAGTCCATTTCGAACTGGGTCAACCCGGTCCATAACCCAACACCCTATTATCTTGCATTTCAAAAAATAAAACAAAGAAAAACAAAAAAAAAAGAAAGAAAAAACCCTAAAAATGCCTAAGCATCCCCCCCCCATTTCTCCTTCTTCTTCCCCAAACTCAAAAACACCTCCCATGGCTTCCCTTTACTTTCTTCTTCGTCCACACAAACACCCTCGCGTCCAAACGACCCCCCCGTCATCCATTAAAACCACATAACCACCTTCAAGCTCGAACTCGACAACCATGGTCGCTATTGCTGTGTCTTCATCATCGACGACCAGTCCGTCGACTCCCTGTCTTCATCATCGTTTCCACTGCAGAATCAGTCCTCAACTTCACGTCCTAACAGTCCAGCCATGGATGCTTCTCGCGCTACTGCTACTGTTTCATCTTCTTTGTTTCGTCGACTTCGAATTGGGTGGTCGAAGATCCGAGCTCCAGCCATGGATGTTGCTCGCGCCACTGCTGCCCGTTTCCATCATTATTGCTGCGTTCGGCTCCCAGCTGCTACTGCTTCATGCAGTTTCTTCTTCCTCCGTCGCGCTGCTACCAGGACGTCTGTTTCTGCTGCTTCTCGACGGACTGCTACTGCTTCATGCAGTTTCTTCTTCCTCCGTCGCGCTGCTGCCAGGACGTCTGTTTCTGCTGCTTCTCGACGGACTGCTGCTCGTCGCAGCAGTTGCTATTGTTTCGTTGTTGCTTCGTCTTCTTCGATTTGTCAAAGGTCGAGGGTTTTTCGTTGAGTCGAAGCCCGGACGGATTTGTTTACAATCGTCGTTCGTCGTTTCATTTCCGGTTAGTTGATTTTTGAATTTCATTTATCGTCCATATTTTTGTTTGGTATTTTCCGGATCCAAAATCGTTAAAGAATTCAATTCTTGTTTTGTTCGTTGTTCATCGTTAAAATCATTTTTCTAGTTTGTTCATGTTCATGTGCTTTGTTAAAATTAATTTTCAGATTTTAAAATAGAAGTTTAATTAATTGTTTTCATATTCATTTCATGTTTGTATTATTGTTTAAGTGAATATTTGTTAGTTTGATGTTTGTCAGATTCAAATTGAAATTTAATTAAATATTTCTTCAATTTGTTTCATGTGTTTATGTATTGTTAGAAATTGTTAATATTGTTAAGTTCAAGTTTAAGTTCATAATTGTTTCTTCGTCGATCTTGTTATTTATTTAAAGAATTTAGTTGTATTAAAGGAATATATTGTTTTAATCGTTTAATCCGTCATGTTTGTTGTCTTAAAATAGATTCATTCATGTTCATACTTTGTTTGGATGATCTTGAATCCGAATTTTGTATAGTTTGATTTCTTGTTTACCATTTATGATTATTGCTTGAATTGTTCTCATAATCTTGTTTTAAGTTTAATATAAGAATTGTTTGTTGTAATGTTGTTAGAGTTGATTTTAAGTTCAATATGATTGAATTTAGAAATCTTCATACTTTGATTGTTGTTGTTGTTGAATCCGAAAATAGGATTGTTTGTTGCTAAAATATTGTTCAATCAAATTTTAGTTGTTCTTGGTTGTTCAATTTGTGTTCATGTGATTTGTTGTTGAAATGTTGTTAAAATCATGTTCATGTGATATTGTTGTTATGATGTTCATCCATGTTCATATTGTTGTTTGAACATTGTTAGAAATTGATCATATTGTCTATATTTTGGTTAAGTTTGATTAATTGATGTGTTATAGCTGATGGGTAGTTTGGTAAATTTGTAATACGTTCAGGGGTAGTTTGGTAATTTCAGTAAGGTCGGAAGGGGTAGTTTAGGAATTGTACATTTTGAAATTGTTTATTTGAAGCATGGGGGACAAAATGAAATGGGGTGGGTTGTGATATGATTATTTAATATAAAGGGGGGACAAGATTTAAATTAAAGGGGAATCTTGCATTATTTTAAATAAAGCATGGGGGACAAAATATAATGGGGTGGTGTGATATATTTATTTAATGTAATGGGGATGAGTGGGAAGATAATGGGTTTGGTAGAGAAAGGGATTGATTTTAATTGATTTATGGGATGGGATATATATATGTGAAGTCTTGAACATAAGAAAAAAAATACAGACAGAAAAAAAGAGATTGAAAAAAAGCTGAACATTTATTCCGAAAAAAAAAATTGAAACTCTCAAGAAAAGAAAAACATACAAAGAAAAAAAAAATTTGAAAATTAGAAGAGAAAGTAGTACACACCTGATAAATATTCTGGTATACAGGTGTAGAAATTAAGGGTTGAAGATTAACTAGCCTTTCAAAAATCTGAAAATTTCCCTTGGTTTCTGTCCGTTATTTTCGGCATTCCTGGATTTTATTTTGAATTTTTCAAAGCTGTCACTGGGATTTTCGTTGACTGGTTATTGCTGGTTATTGTTGCTGTTGCTGTGTTACGTATTACGTTGCTGACTTTCTTCTTCTTATATTGACAATATCAGGTACACAACTGTAATTTTGGCATTTTGTAAGCTGAAATGAAGAATGGAGTGTTAAATTTTTAATTTAGTTTAATTTAATTTTTTGTATTGTATTTAGGTTATTCATGTATTATTATTCCGTAAATCACTGTCATCGGCATAACTAGGCATATTATAGCGACATATTAAATAACGTCTTTACCAGATTATTAGGAAATATATTTAAACCTGATTATTAATTAAAATTGTTTAAATAAAAAAAATAGAAGAAATAACGTAAAAATGGCGTTATTGAATCAGTTTGGCAAAAATTAACTAAGTTCCTTATTCATAAGGTTTTTCGTCAACGATAAGTTAATCCGAATCATGTAGTCAATTTCAGTTATAACATGAATTAGTTTGCAAACAAGTATTAGGACATGATGAATTAAAACAAAGTTAGTTAATGTTAAATTGTTTAAATTTTTAGAAATATGATTTAGTACTCAAGTTTTTATTTTTATTTCTTTCAATTTTCAGTATTTGTAAATAATTAGTTTCAATAAGCTTAAGTCTTACTAACAATTTGAATTTTAATCCAACTATGGGATAATTAGTTTTTTTTTTTTATTTTTTACTTTTCGATAATTCCATGTTGTATCTATGATTATAATTTTATTACTTTCTGCTAATATTTGTTTTTCTCTTCTATTTAATATGTCATTTTCAAGAATGTAGATATTGATTTTATATTTATAAAAAACTTAGTAATAATAAAAAGGTAGTCATTAAAGGATATTATTAAAGGATTTCGCTAAAAATAAATAGATGTAAATAATACAAATGTATAGGATTCTCCAATCTCATTTATTTATTTAATTATTTTAAAAAAAAATTACTTAGAATTAGGGATGGATTGTTTAGTGAATTTCACTTCCTTCCCCAAAGATAATGACGCGTTAGACTCTTTAGGCGCGATTTAATTAATTTTACCTTCTTAAACTCGGATGCGCATTTCATGCGACCCAAATCTAAATCCTAAAACATCAAATAAAATATGTTTCGTATTGTGGGTGCATTTCATGTGACACAATCCAAAGATATGTTTTAAGCGATGTTCACATTCCTAAAAAATAATAATTATAATAATAAAGCGGTAAAAGATAAAATTTGCACATGGTTCATAATTGTATTAAAAATCAGATAAATAAGCCGAATATAACAGTTGAGCGACCGTGCTAGAACCACGGAACTCGGGAATGCCTAACACCTTCTCCCGGGTTAACAGAATTCCTTATCCGGATTTCTGGTACGCAGACTGTAATATAGAGTCATTCTTTTCCTCGATTCGGGATTAAAATTGGTGACTTGGGACACTCTAAATCTCCCAAGTGGCGACTCTGAAATAATTAAACCAATCCCGTTTCGACTGTCCTTTAATTGGAAAAAACTCCCTACGCACCTCGCGGTGCCGGAAAAAGGAGGTGTGACAAACATTCCATCTCTTCTAAATGCTACTAGCCTTAGACTCTTTTGAGTTCATTCAGTCTATACTGAGATTTCTATAACTAATGCTATATCCCGTTTTCATGGGCTTTCATGAGCTTTCTCACTCGCCCTTTTTTATCCGTACTCCTGTCTTCCTAAAACCTTGTTGCTTTACCATACTTTAGCTTGCGACCTACAAATATCTATTTATACTACTCACAACCTTCCTTTAACTTGCTTGCACCATAGATTTCCTTATGTTATTCTGGAACATCAAGCGAGACATCGCATTGTATCTAACTCTTATTTACTCTCTTAGCTAGACCTCTCGATACCTAGAAACCAAAGGCTGGAAGATATGGCACTAATGACACTGCTATCTTCTTGGATACTGAATTCCAATGCTTCTAGCCCTCTATTTGAAGTAAATATTATTCACAACCTTCTGCACTTGAGTATCTCGTATGTTGTTCACCTTTAGCTTACTTACCTTAAAATCTTGCATCACATCTTCTATCTCTTTCATGACCTCCCTTCCACATAGGTATAATTCACATCCACAACTTAAAGCTCTATTATAATATTTATACCTCTGGTGCATACATAATCCGGTGGGAGCCTCACACTGACTTCTTATAAGGCTGGTACTCTTCTAACTGGCTTTATCGTAGAGCCGTTATATAATATAGTTGTTGTACTATCTCTATTGTATCTTTGATATTAAGAGTGATTTTGTAATGTTATCAATCACGATTTCTATAATTTCCTGGGTCTAATAATCAGACTCCTGATTTACTTGGTTGATGTAACTCTTTAGTTTCCTCTTCCTTCTGATCAGCCTTTATGTAGGCTTAAGCTATCTTCCGATCTGCGGCTCCTGGTATTAGTTATTACTTTACCCTTTCATGAGTTTTATGGAATATCCATGATACAATCTTCTAACAATTCAATCCTTTGTCTATGACCTAGACTCAATTCTTTTTTTAACTCATGCCGGAGTCTTCAACGGCTATATGATTATCAACATATATGATGCATGGATAATACTCCGAAATCTTAAGTGCATTCATAACATAACTAACTCTGGAACCGTTGATTGAATAATTCCTTTCATTCCTTCTCATCTTTCTTTAATCATAAGCTATTACTTTTCCTGGTCTTTCTGCCCCCTTGTTTTATGCATACTTAGCTTATCTTAGTTCCCACATATTTCGAATTTTTGTGCAACTCATATGATCTCAACTAGTATTTTGGGTTTCACTTCCTGCTCATTAGCCACGATAGGTGCCACGATGGAAGAAGTTGTCAGCCTTAATGCTTTATTAGGAACAGAGGTTCCAAATAGAATTACACTGAATGGAATAGCCAAAAAGAAGGTGTTAACTATCTTACTAAACTTAGGAAGTACCCATAGTTCTTTGGGTATGGAGACTGCCAGGCAAACTAGCTGTATCCTAAAGGAAGTTAGACCTATGAGGGTGACTGTGGCTAATGATAACCAACTGATGAGCCTTTATTATTGTCCTATGTTGAGATGGAAAATACAAAGGATAGAGTTTGAGGACTCATTCAGACTGATCCATCAAGGGGGTTGTGACATGATTCTAGGAGGAGATTGGATGAGAGCTCATAATCTAGACTTACTGGATTTTGTAGCCTAAAGTGTTGTGGCTTTCCAAGATTATTTGAGGCAATTTGTACTAGCTTTCTTTGATGACATTCTAGTCTATAGTCCTACAATCCAAGAACACAAAGGGCACTTTGAGAAGGTATTGGAAATTCTAAGGAGGGAACTGCCACGACCCAAATATCAATATGGTGCCTATCATATTACTAGGCAATCCGATAACTCAGACACTTCCAACACTTCCAAATTTAGAATATATTAAAACATGTTTTTAACTAAGTAAGAAATCTCATAAACCGAATAAAACTGCCACACTCGATACATAAGTTTTCCAAAATCAGGGTGTCACTAAGTACATGAACATCTATACAATACAAGTATGAAACATTGTCTATGAAAACTAAAACTGAATAAATAAAACTGAGGGATAGGGGAGGAGGGTCAAGGTCTGCTGATGCCAGGACAACTACCTCGAATATCTCCGAATGATGGTAAAGTATAGAGAATCAGCAACTACCATGTCCGGGAACACCTGGATCTGCACACGAAGTGCATGGTGTAGTGTGAGTACAACCAACTCAGTAAGCAATAAGTCTAACTATTGGGCTGAAAGTAGTGACGAGCTTCACATGTACAATTCAATTACAAAATTACAGTATAGAAATATAGGCATGCTTTTAGTTTAACAGTTAAAGCCCAAATAGGTAAATCATGCAAGTTCAATTGAAATAAGATATGGTACATTTCGGTATCTACATGTCAGTTATTTATGCCAACTGAAGTACGAAATAGTAATGAAATCACATGAATACTCTCAGAGTATCAATCACTCAGTCCTCCCATTCACTCCATCCTCACAGTAACTCACCCTCACAGTCACTCAATCCTCCCAATCGCTTGGCACTCGCACTCAGTAGGTACCTGTACTCGCTGTGGGTGTGCAGACTCTGGAGAGGAAAATCCTGCCCAAGTGCTATAATAAGCCAAGAATGAATCAATAAACATGCTGTGTTGTGCAACCCGATCTCATAAATATCTTTACAATCAGGCCCTCGGCCTCACTCAGTCATTAATCTCTCCAGTCTCCCGAGCTCACAAGAATCATGATAATCAACCCAAATAATGATGATGGTATATCAATAAAGGACAACAGAAACTGAGATATAATATGCAAATAATAGCTAAGTACAAAATAGCAAATTTAAGCAAATAATTCAACATGTAACACGACCTAGTGGGTCCCAATAGTACCAACACATAGCCTAAGCATGATTTTTAACATGACTAGTAGCTCAATTTCTTTAACACATGGTGAAAATTCGGATAATGACAAGATTATTCAACTATATAGTTCCATGGAATCGACCAAGTCATAATTCTTACGGTGCACGCCCACACGCCCATCACCTAGCATGTGCGTCACCTCAACACCAATAATATAACACGTAATTCAAGTTTTCATACCCTCAGAACCAAGTTTAGAAGTGTTATTTACCTTAAACCGTGCAAATCTCTACTCCAATAAGCCCTCGTCTCGCGAATCGGCCTCCAAATGCCTCGAATCTAGCCATAAACAATTTGATACAATCAACACGAGTTAAAGGAGTCAATTCCATAAGAAATTACTAGGTTCTTAATCAAAAGTTAAAAAGTCAACCCCCGGATCCACGTCTTGAAATTTGATAAAAGTCATAAAATCAGGAACCTCATTCAACCAGAGTCCAACCATACCAAATTTACCAAATTTCGACACCAAATCATCACTCAAATACCCCAAATTAACTCTCTAAATACCTAACCTCAAACTCCCAAAATTCCACCTCAAAAACACACAAACTAGGTGGAAAATTCAATAGGGAAAGAAGATTATTGAATAAAAATGACTACAAGTGACTTACCTCAAGAAACTCTTCAAAATCCCTCTAAAAAATTGCCTTAGTTCGAGTTTGCAAAGTCCAAAATGAGAAGAATCATTAAACCCTTTAGATTTAGCACTGCCATAGCTTTCGCACCTGCGACCCACTTAACCGCATCTGCAGTCTCGCAGGTGCAGACACTTCCTCCTCTTTTGCGGTTGTACCTGAAGGTCACTACCTTCGCTTCTGCGATCCCACTTGCGCAGGTGCGAGTCCACATCCGTGAAACTTCTTCTGCATCTGCGCTCCACAGCTTCCTTACTAAGCCCGCTATGCACCCATACTCCGCATCTGCAACCATGCAGTTATGGAAATACCCTCGCACCTGCGACCACTGCACACCCCTCTTCAAGCCGCATCTGCCAGTCCCTGCTCACTTCTACGAGATCGCACCTGCGATCAAAACTCCGCAAGTGCGATTGCACAAGACCTGGTGAACTATAACAGTCTTTCAAATTCCAAACTTGATCCGTTAACCATTCGAACTCCACCTGAGCCCCCCGGTGTCACGCCCCAACCTGGGGAGGCGTGGCTGGCACCCGGTATCGTACTGGCCCAAGCGAACTATTCTGTAACTCATTTCTTTCTTCTGCAACTGTCATGGGCCAACATGGCCACAACTCATAATGTGCAACTGTAAGTGGAAAACACTCTACCACTGAACCATTTTTCTTAAAACATGAATACGTATGGGCCGTCAAGGCCTCTGACATACTATACAAAATGAACCTCTGCCTACAAAGCCTTTATGATTATTCGACATTAAATGGGACAGGATACCGGTCTACCCATAAGTCTATAGCAAAACTCTGACACGATATCTCATAGACTCGGCTGCACTCCGAATGAGGTAGAGTCTTACCGATCCTTCGCTGAATGCCAACCTCGTCTACTATAAGGGCTCGTCAAACTGATTATTTATACCTGCAGGCATGAATGCAACGTCCCCAACAAAAGGATGTCAGTACGAATAATGTACCAAGTATGTAAGACATGTAAATCAATATATAAAGAGCATGGAAGAAACATGGAGTAAAGGACACAACTTGTAAGTTTAGATAGCTCTGTAAATCATGAAATATTTTTAATGTCATGCATATGCATATAAATGTCATGTGATGCATAGGTCTGTACGTACATAACATCATCAAGCCTCTGAGGGCATCCCATCATATCATCTCGGCCATTGTGGGCAAATCATCAATATATACCAGCTGATTAGGTGGTGGTGTGTATATAATGCCGTAACCTTTTTCCCATTTCCCATATACATATATTTACATATATATGCATATATAATGCCATCTGGTGCCACTATGCGCAACATCATCAACGTATACCAGCTGATCAGGTGGTGGTACGTATATAATGCCGTAACCTTTTTTCATATACCATATACATATATATACATATATACGCATATATAACACCGTCTGAGTCATGGGTAAATGTACATATAAATAAATGCAATGCATGAGAAATACGTTAATAAAACTTCTCAGAACGTCAAAAGACCATTCTACCTCTGATTAATATTATTTTACAGGAATAAATAACATAGACATCCTTTTCTCAAAATAATAATCAAGATTTAAAGGGAAGTAGGCCCTATTAATTTAATGAGAAAATTATTTATTTTACTGAACCTGGGTTACTAAACTACATGCTAATCAATTGGTGAAGCATGTTTAGATAATTATTGATACAAACAATTCATAGTTGATAATAGCCATGTATTTGGATTAAGCCATAATCCACTAGAGCAACTTATTTTGATAATAACTTTCTTAATATACACTGGTTAGTATACTCAATCGTCATAACTCATCATTTTGCCGACAAATTATCTTCCACTCAATTACTACAAGAAGAATGGATAAACAGAAGTTGCACTAAACATAAACAAAATGTTCAATAATACCACAATTCACAGTTGATAATAACATAATGCTTATAATCTCAAAATAATCTCATTCTTGAACTTACGTCAGTTAACTTATGACAAAACTTCAACGTACGAAACACGGGATGTAACAGGTGCTATCACAGCTAGATAAGATTTTGGGTCGTGACAAGAGAGAAGAGAGAAGAAACGATAAGAGGGAATAATCTATTCACTGAATAATATTTAGAACAACAACCAATAGATATATAACAAAATTTGACTTTGGATTCCCTATTATTACTCTAAGACTGACACCTATCCACAATCCACTAACAGTCTTTTTGGACTTAATTGAAATGTCAATACTAATCTAGGGATCTCCATTGGCATAATTTAATACTACAACTTGAATTTAAACATAGACCAATTGTAAAATTAAAAACTTCAGAAAGTCGTAACAATCCATCCTCCTTCAGAGCCTGGTCCTTAAGTTTCATCAAAATCTGGGAACTGGGACCTGATGAAATTGTAGTCTTCCCAAGTAGCTTCTCCAGGTAGTAAGTTGGCACACTGAAAAACTTGAGTTATGGCTTTACTTCCCTTTTTTCTCCATTATCCTATCCAGTACAACAACATGTTCTACCAAAGGTTGTCCCTCTAGAGAACTGATAGGTGAATCAATTAAAGATATAGTCTGAGGTCTCACCTTCTTCTTGGGTTGAGAAATGTGAAATACAAGATGTATCTTAGCCGAAGGGGGCAACTTCAACTTCTATGCAACAGGTCCAACTTTTTGAATAATCTACTAAGGGCCATAAACCTTAGAAGCCAACTTCAAACTCCTTTTTACTGCCACAAATATTTGTCTGTATGATTGTAGCTTAAAAATAAATCAGTCACATACTTCAAACTTTCTCTCAGTCCTCTTCTCGCCAGCATAAATTTTCATTATGTTCTGAGCCTTTTTCGGGTTTTCACCACTTTGGCCATCACCTGTCTTTTCTTAAGTATCTCATCAGTAGCAGCTACTCTAGTCTGTGCAACCAACTCAAAGGATAATTGTAGAGGATCATAACCATATATTACCTTGAAACTAGTCATCTTCAATGAAATATGGTAAGTATTGTTGTACCAAAACTCAGCTAAATGCAATTATTTATTCCATTCCCTAGGCTTATGTATTGTCATGCACCTTAAGTAGTTTTTAGACACTTATTCAACATTTTTGTTTGTCCATCCATTTATGGATGATAAGCAAAGTTATAAAGTAGACGCACTTGCAAATACTTGAAAAGTTCTTTCCAAAAATTGGTGATAAATAGTTTGTCTTTTTTTTGAAACTATGCTCTTAGGTAGTCCATGTAATTTATAGATTGTATCCATGAATAACTTTTCCACTTGAGATGTTGTGAAGGGGTGAGCTAAGGAAAGAAAATAGACATATTTGCTATACCTGTCCACTATTACTAGAATAGTGTCCTAACCTTTAGATTTTGGTAAGTTCTCAATGAATCCATTGAGATATGTTCCCAAGCCTTCTCAGGCACAAGTAGTGGTTGTAGAAGTCCAAGATAGTCCACATACTCATTTTTACATCTCTGACATTCCTCACACTCCTGCACAATTAGCTTCACATTCTTGATCATTGAAGGCCAATAGAACATTGTCTTCACTCTTTGGTATGTAGCCATCACACCTCAATGTCCTCCCAATTAAGAGTTATGTATAATTGTGATTGATGTCTTAGGTTCCCATGATTGCTAATCCAAACTTTCTTTTGTGCCTTAGTAAACCCTACTATAGAGTGATATCCATAATAATAGTTGGATTAGTGGTGTGATTAGAAATAGGTTGCATCACTTCTTGATCTCCTTCATAACTAGCCGCCACTTCTTCAAACCATTTGGGCTACAATTGACTTACTACAAGGCACTGTGGCTGGTTGCTATTTCACTTCTCCTTGATAAGGCATCAGCTACAATATTTTTTACTCCTTTTTTATATTGAATTTCATAGCTCAATTCCATCAGCTTGGTTAAGCCTTTGTGTTGCAAGGAAGTGGTAATATTTTGTTCTTGCAAAAATTTCAAACTAAAATGATCAGTTTTAATTATGAAGCGGTGTGGGTGCAAGTAGTGCCTGCACCTTTCCACTGCTATCAAAAGAGCAATCGACTTTTTATCATAAGTTGATAATCTTTGATACCTTTTGCTTAAGGACTGATCATGAACGCTAATGGACTCTTTTCTTGTATCAATACAACTCCCACCCCAGTGTTGCATGGTTCTACTTCAAGAATGGAAGGATCGCTAAAGTAATGTAGGTTCAATACTGGAGCTTTGGTCATAGCCTTTTTCGGTTGCTTCAAGGCTCTAATTGAAGCTTCCCTTACTCAATAAATTAGTTAAGGGCCAATTGAGTTATGCATACTTTGTAACAAACTTCCTGTAATATCTAGTCAGACCTAGAAAACCTCTCAACTCCTTCACAGTAGCAGATTGTGGCACTCTAACAATGAAATTAATCTCTTGTACTCAATGCTTACACCCTTTCCTGAAATAATGTGCCCAAGAAACTCAACTTGTGGTTGAGAAAAGTCACACTTACTTCTTTAGCAAATAGCTTATTCCTTTTCTTTAGCTGCAATACTACTTCAGGGTGTAGTAGGTGATCTTTCATAGTCTTGCTATACACCAAAATATCATCAAAATACATCAATATAAACATTCTCAATTTCTCTTTAAAGAGTTCATTCACTAAGAACTAGAAAGTAGAAGAGGCATTTGTTAGTCCAAATGGCATGACTCTAAACTACCACATCCCATGGTGGGTTAAAAAGGCAATTTTATGCTCATATTCGGTATTGATTCTCACCTAGTATCCAGACCTGAGATCCACCTTAGAGAACACAATAACCCCATGTAATTCATCCTACAAATCATCAATCATAGGGATAAGAGACTTATTTTTAATGGTCAAGGCATTCAACCATCTATAATCGACACAAAGCCTCCTCAAGTGACTTTCTTTTTACCAAGTAAGGTAGGGGGAGAAAAGGATGAATGAATAAAATCACTATTTATGCCTCAAGCATATCATTTATTATTGAATCTTTTACATTCTGTTGATCATGAGAGTACCTGTAAGGTCTCAAATTGAACGGCTATGCATCAGGAACCATGTTTATTGCATGATCACAACTCCTTTTAGGTGAAAATTTAGTTGGTTCTTGAAACACTTCTATGTAAGTTGACAATAGCCTTTCCACAATAGGATTTATCACCTCTTTTCCAGTTGTTGCATTCCTAGAGTTCTTCATACATATTTCAGTCAACACCTTACAAGTTTTACACTACAACATTCTTTTGAGTGCTCCACTATCAAGTAATGGCCGTTCAAGCTTCTTATTTATGCCCCATAAGGTTACAATCTTACCTTCCTTTTGAAAGGATTAGCTGTGTGTCTTGGTATTACTGGAGCAAAAAGGTCAATCCATTCCATCCCTAGGACCATATCACAATCCCCAACCTTCATAAGCTTAATATTAATTGAAAACACTTCATCCTGCATTTTCCAAGAAAACAGAGGGCATTCCTTATTGCAGTACATGGATTCACCATTTCCACAGATACTTTTAAAGGTACTGTACTAGGCTACACTTGTAACCTTAAGTAGTTGGATACATAAGGATCAACAAAAGAGTGGGTGGAGCCACTATCAATTAGCACAATCAAGAAATCATTTTAGCAAAGCCAAGTAACTTAATGATAGAAGTAGAGCTACCTAATCCAAGCACTAAATTAATTGAAACTTCAACTTGTTCTTCTATATTTTACTCAAAGGTTTATGTGACATCTACAAACTCGTCTATCTCTGGTTCACCTTCCACTAGCACCCCTTCCATAACATGGAAAGTCTTGTCTTTACACATATGACCTGGGTAATACCTGTCTTTACATTTATAACACAAACCCTATTCTCTCAATGCTTCAAAAGAATTTGGTTTGAGGGGAGCACTAACATGTGGCTTTTGGTTTGGGTAAGTAATTCTCAAAGGTTGGTTAGGATTTGGTAGGGCTATTGGTTTGGGATTTTGGGGGGCTCTAGGATAGGTAAGGGCTAAGGGTCTTGGGTTAGATAGGTAATAAACAGGTTTTGAGGGAATGAGTGAAGCAAAGGCTGCAAAAACTCCTCATACAATTTAGCATTCTCATAAACATCCATAATAGTTGAGGGGTTAGCTAGTAGTGGTTTCAATTCAGGTTTTAAACCACTAATATAGATAGAAACAATGTGGGTGTCATTTAATAATGGATTAATAGTGGTCATATAGCTAGTGAGTCCCTCAAATCGTTCTTGATATTGATCCACACTCCCTAACTGTATAATTTTGTTAAATTCATCCCACTATTTCCTGAGGTATAATGCTTCCAAACCTCCTGCACACCTCCATATAACTTTTGCCAAGTTACTTGTAACAACTCGACCGATCGTTTCAAACTTTAGAATTTTCATTCGGTAGCTTGAGAACTTAAGTAGCTTCATATGATGTATTATGACTTTTGTATATGGTTTGTTTTTATGTTCTAAATATTAAGGATTGATGTCACGACCCCAACCCCGGTCGTGATGGCACCCAACACATTGCTAGGCAAGCCTGACCAACTATCAACCACAACCCATTTTCTTATAAAATCCAATATCAGCTAACACAGTTTAATTATCAAATTAATATTATAAGGTTCTGAAACAGCAAGTTAAATATGCGGAAGTCAAAAGATAATACTACTACATAGCCCACCCCGATCCGGTGTCACAAGTCTCGAGCCTCAAATACAAATTCAATAGCCTACTACACAAACAGTCTAGGAATGCGAAATACAATAGAAAGGAAGGGAAAAATCAGGGTTGCGGATGCCATGCAGCTACCTCGATACTCCCGGATAATGCTGATCGACTGGAAAGCTCTAACTCAGCCTCTGGAATACCTGGATCTACACGCAAGGTGCAGAGAGTAATGTGAATACTCCGACCCAGTGAGTAATAAGCATAAATAATGACCGAGAGTAAGAGATCACGTATACACAGGGTAATCTATAATGCGACAGTTAAACAAGTAGTATAAAAGAAATAAACCAATGAAAAGCAGAATGAGATAATTCTACAACAGATAAGCAGTTAAGTGACAGACAGTTACAGAAAAATCAACACGTAGAACAGTACCAGCCCCTCGGGCTCTCTCTCTCATATCATAATTGGGTACCCGCGCTCACGGGGGGTGTGCAGACTCCGGGAGAGGCCCCTTACGACCCAAGCGCAATATCAAGCCATCTCGTGGCATCAAATCTAGGCCCTCAGCCTCATATCAGTATCAGCCACCTCGCGGCGTAAATATGAATCTCAGGCCCTCGGCCTTATATCAGTATCATTGTATCCTCACATCTGGCCCTCGACCATACTCAGTCCAGAAATCACATAAGCCCCTCGGGCATTAGTAAAACAGTAGTCCTCAGCCTAAACATCATTTAAAATATCATTTTAGTTCCAAAACCGAGTAAAAAGTGGTTGAGTTGTAAAAACAGTGGAAACAGTACGACTGAGTTCAAGTAGTAAGTCAAAACAGTGAGGAAATAGTGATAAAAATCCTCGGAGGGTTCAAATAGTTGGCACGAATTCCAAATATGACAATCTGTCCAAATAATGATGATAACAAATACGTTTCAATCAAATACGCGGTAAAATCATCAATCGGGATGGGCCAAGTCACAATCCCCAATAGTAAACGACGCCACGCTCATCATCAAGCACGTGTCTCACCTCAATATAGCACTACGATGTGCAAATTCGGGGTTTCAAACCCTCAGGACATCATTTACATTCATTACTCACCTCAAACCGGCTAAATCTCTAGCTCGCGACGCCCTTGCCTCTCAAATCGGCCTCCTCGCGCGTCGAATCTGACCAAAACCAGAATGAATATGTCACAATATGCTAAGGAAACAAAGCCCAAGCGAAAACAATCGAAAAATATCAAAAAATCCCGAAGTTAGCAAAACTCGAGCCCCGGGCCCACTTCTCGAAACTCAGAAATTTTCACATCATTAGATGCTTTATCTCCCCACGAGTTCATACATATCAAAAACACCAGAATCGGAGTTCAACTGACCCCTCAAATCCTTAATTTAAGCCCTCTTAAACTCAAGCCCTAAACCTCCATTTTTAGTCCATTAATTCCTTATATTTCAGTCCTAATTCATGGAATACCACCATAGAAGTGTGTTTTAAGTCCAAAATCCTTACCTTATCAAAGTTCCCTTGAAATCTCTCTTCAAAATTACCCAAAAACTCTAAGTCCGAAATTAAAAATGGTTAAACCCTTCAAAAATCGCGAAGAAGAAACATATATACCTTCTGCCTAGACATAACAGCATCTGCGGTCCAACAGCCGCTTCTGCGGTACCGTTTCTGCGGTCATTTCTCCGCATATACGGAATTTCACTTAACGGACCAACACCGCATCTGCGGTCCACTCGCCGCTTCTGCGGCTCCGCAGGTGCGGTCCCTCTTCCGCATCTGCGGTTCCAGGCCTTATTTAGCCTTTCCGCTTCTGCGATCGAATCAACGCATCTGCGATACCGCACCTGCAGTCCCCAAACCGCAGGTGCGAAAACACCAGAAGCAGCAGAAAAAACCGCAATTACTCAAGTTCCAAAACTTCCCGTTAGCCATCCGAAATCACCCCGAGGCCCCCGGGACCTCAACCAAAAGCACCAACACAACCCAATACCTCATTCAAACTTGTTCGAATCATCAAAACACCTCAAACAATGCCAAATCCATCAATTCACATCGAATTCAAGCCTAAGTTTTCTAAAAACTTCCGAAATACATTTTCGATTCAAAATCCAACTAAACCACGTCCGAATGACCTGAAATTTTGCACACACATCCCAAATGACATAACAAAGCTACAACAACTCTCGGAATTCCATTCCGACCCTTGGATCAAAATCTCGCCAACCAACCAGAAATCGCCAAAATACTAACTTCGCCAATTCAAGCCTAATTCTACTCCGGACCTCCAAAACCAATTCTGATCACACTCCTAAGTCATAAATCATCTCCCGAAGATAACCGAACCATCAGAACTCACATCCGATCCCTCTAACACATAAGTCAATATCCGTTTGACTTTTTCAACTTAAACCTTCTTAAAAGAGACTAAGTGCCTCATTTCTTACCAAATCCACTCTGAACGCAAACTAATCAACTCGATCACATAAAACACGAATAACGAAGCATAAAGAAGTAGAAATAGGGAAAATGGAGCGGTAATCATGAGACGACTGGCCGGGTCATCACATCCTCCCCAACTTAAACAAACGTTCGTCCTCGAACGAGTCAAGAAACATACCTGAAGCCTCAAATGGATGAGGATATCTGCTCTGCATCTCCCGCTCGGTCTCCCAGGTAGCCTCCTCCACGGGCCGACCTCTCCATTGCACTTTCACTAAAGCTATATCCTTTGATCTCAACTTCCGAACCTGATGGCCCAAAATAGCTACTGGCTCCACATCAAAGGTCAAATTATCACCCAACTAAACCGTGCTGAAGTCCAAAACATGAGACAGATCCTCGATATACTTTCGGAGCATAGAAACATGAAATACCAGATGCACATTCGACATACTGGGTGGAAAAGCAAGCTCATAAGCCACATCCCCAATCCTCCGAAGCACCTCAAAAGCCCAATAAACCGCGGACTCAACTTTCCTTTCTTCCCAAATCTCATAACACCCTTCATGGGCGAAACCTTCAACAAGACCTTCTCACCCACCATATAGGACACATCCCGAACCTTTCAGTCCGCATAACTCTTCTGATGCGACTGCGCTATACGAAGCCTCTCCTGAATCACCTTCACCTTCTCTAAGGCATCCTGAACCAAATCTGTCCCCAATAGCCTAGCCTCGCCGGGCTCGAACCAACCAACTGGAGATCTACACCGCCTCCCATACAAAGCCTCATATGGAGCCATCCAAATACTCGACTGGTAGCTGTTGTTGTAGGCAAACTCTGCAAGTGGTAGAAACGTATCCCATGAACCTCTGAAATCAATAACACAAGAACGCAACATGTCCTCCAATATCCGAATAGTACGCTCGGACTACCCATCCGTCTGAGGATGAAAAGCTGTGCTCAACTCCACCTGAGTACCCAACTCTCGCTGAACAGACTTCCAAAACTAGGAAGTAAACTGAGTACCTCTATCTGAGATGATGGAAACCGGAACACCATACAACCAAACAATCTCCCGGATATATATATCTCTACTAACCGCTCTGAAGAATAAGTAGTACACACAGGAATGAAGTCCGCAGACTTGGTCAGCCGATACACAATCAGCCAAATAGCATCGAACTTCTTCAAAGTCCGTGGAAGTCCAACAACAAAGTCTATAGTAATCCTCTCCCACTTCCACTCGGGAATAACCATCTGCTGAAGCAAGCCACCCGGTCTCTGATGCTTATATTTTCCCTGCTGAAAGTTGAGACACCGAGCTACAAATCCCACAATATCTTTCTTCATTCTTCTCCACCAATAGTGTTGCCTCCAATCCTGATACATCTTCGCGGAACCCGGATGAATGGAATACCGCGAGCTATGGGCCTCCTCCAGAATCAACTATCTAAGCCCATCCACATTGGACACACAAATCCGGCCCTGTATACTCAATACTCCATCATCGCCGATGGTCACATATCTAGCATCATCATGCTGAACTCTGTCCCTAAGGACAAGCAAATGCGAATCATCATACTAGTGCTCTCTGATGCGATTATACAAGGAAGACTAAGAAATCACACACGCCAACACCCGACTAGGCTCCGAAATATCCAACCTCACGAACCGATTGGCCAAGGCTTGAACATCAACTGCTAGGGGTCTCTCCCCAACTGGATTATATGCCAAACTCCCCATACTCACTGCCTTTCGGCTCAAAGAATTGGCTACCACATTGGCCTTTCCCGGATGGTACTATATAGTGATATCATAATCCTTGAGCAACTCCAACCATCTCCGCTGCCTCAAATTAAGATCCTTTTGCCTGAACAAATGTTGAAGACTTGATCGGTGAATACCTCACAAGATACTCCATACAAATAATGCCTCCCAATCTTCAATGCATGAACTATGGCGGCCAACTCCAAATCATGAACATGGTAGTTCTTCTCATGGGGCTTCGACTGACGAGAAGCAAAAGCAATAACTCTACCCTCCTGCATCAATACACAACCAATCCCAACTCTCGAAGCATCACAATACACGGTATATGAACCTGAAGTTGATGGCAAAACCAATACTGGAGCTATGGTCAAAACTGTCTTGGGCTTCTGAAAGCTCTCCTCACACTCGTCCGACCATACAAATGAAACACCCTTTTGAGTCAACTTGGTCAAGGGCGATGCGATAGATGAGAATCCCTAAACAAACCGGTGATAATAGCCTGCCAACCCAATAAAGCTACAAATCTCTGTGGCTGAGGACGATCTAGGCCAACTCTGAACCACCTCTATCTTCTTTGGATCAACCTGAATACCCTCGCTGGACACCACGTGCCCCAAGAAAGCCACTGAACTGAGCCAAAACTCACACTTGGAGAATTTTGCATAAAGCTTCTCCTCCATTAATCTCTGCAATACAACTCTCAAATGCTCCGTGTGCTCCTCCTAACTATGCGAGTATACCAGAATATCATCAATGAATACTATAACGAATGAATCAAGATAAGGATAGAACACGTTGTTCATTAAATGCATGAATGCTGCTGGGACATTGGTTAGCCCGAAAGACATAACAAGAAACTCATAATGACCATATCTGGTCTTGAAAGCAGTCTTAAGAATAACTGAATCCCTGATCTTCAACTGGTGATAACACAAACGGATATAAATCTTGGAGAACACCCTCGCTTCCTGAAGCTGGTCAAATAAATCATCAATCCGAGGCAAAGGATACTTGTTCTTAATTGTTACCTTGTTCAATTTCCTATAATCAATGACATTCTCATTGTGCCATCATTCTTCTTCATAAACAGAACCAGCGCTCCCCAAGGTGACACACTAGGCCGAATGAACCCCTTATCTAGGAGTTCCTGAAGCTGTTCTTTCAATTCTTTCAACTTCGTTGGTGCCATACGATATGGCGGAATAAAACTGGGCTGAGCGCCCGACACCAGGTCAATACCAAAATCAATATCCCTGTCCGGTGGCATACCCGACAGGTCTGCAGGAAATATATCGGGAAAATCCCTCACAACTGGTACAAAATCAATACTTGGAGTCTCAGCTCCAACATCCCTCACAAATGTTAGATATGAAAGACAACCCTTCCCAACCATACGCTAGGCCTTCAAGAAAGAGATCACTCTACTAGGAACATAATCAGTCACACCACGCCACTCGATTCGCGGCACACCCGGCATAGCCAAAGTGACTGTCTTAGCATGACAGTCTAGAATAGCATGACACGGAGATGACCAATCCATGCCCAAAATGACATCAAAATCTATCATGCTCAATAGCAATAGATTCACTCGGGTCTCCAGACCCCTAATAGTCACCATACATGACCGGTATACACGGTCAACAACAATAATATCGCCAACCAGGGTAGATACATGAATAGGTAAAGCAAGAAACTCATGGGGCGTACCTAAATAACGATCAAAGTATGATGACACATAAGAAAAGGTGGAACCGGGATCAAATAATACAGAGGCATCTCTGTGGCAGACTGAGACAATACATGTAATGACAGCATCTGAAACAATAACATCGGGTCTAGTTGGAAGTGCATAGAAACGAGCCTGGCCACCGCTTGATCGACCTCCCCCTGTGGGGCAACCCCTGGCTGCCTGACCTCCACCCCTAGCTGGTTGGGCAGGTGGTGAAGTAACTGGAGAAAAAGTCGAGGGCTGACCCCTCTACTGGGACGAACTAGCAACACGACGAGGACACTGCCTCCACACATGCCCAAACTCTCCACACTCAAAATAACTCCCAGGTGCTGGAGAAGGGGACTGAAGGGAACCCCTCACACTGGAGTGACTAGCTGATGCACTCGGCATAGAAGAACCCTGAGCTGACGGGGCACGAGATGAACTCTAAGTTGGGAGGGCGTTGAGTGATTGCTGGCCCTGCTGAGACACATGATGACCATGACCTGAAGATGCCTCGCGATACTCTGGACGGGCTGACTAAGTAGGCCTGAAAGACCGACCTCTACCATACTAGAACTGGCCCCTCGAAGGAGCACCACTAAAACTGCCCGATCCTCGAGGCCTCTTGGCCTCCCTCTCCTCTCGATCCTAACGGCGGACCGTCTCAATCTCGTGAGCGATATCAACCACCTCCTCGAACGTAGCACCCAACACTCTCTCTGGTCATAAGAATACGGAGGTGATAGTTAAGGCCATCAACAAATCTCTTGATCCTCTCACGATCTATCGGAACCATCATGACGGCATGACGAGACAACTCAGAAAACCTTGACTCATACTGTGACACAGTCATATACCCCTGCCTCAACCACTCAAACTGTCTACGCAGCTCTTATCTGTGAGACTGCGGCACATACTTCTCTAGAAAGAGAACGGAGAACTCATGCCAAGTTAGGGGCGCTGCTCCCACAGGCCTACGCCTCTCATACGCCTCCCACCAAGTGAAGGCAGCCCCAGAAAACTGAAAGGTAGTACATTCCACACCACTAGACTCAAGAATCCCAGCTGTACGGAGCATCCGCTGACACTTATCTAGAAAACCCTGGGCATCCTCGCCCTCAACACCACTAAATGATGAAGGCTGGAGTCTACCAAACCTCTTAAGATGACGCTGCTCATCATCCAGCATAACTGGCACAACAAACTCCTAAGCTGGTGCAACCGGATGGGCTGGAGGTGCTCCCGGCGTCTGAAGTCCC
The DNA here is from genome assembly GCF_000393655.2 of Nicotiana sylvestris. Taxonomy (NCBI): domain Eukaryota; kingdom Viridiplantae; phylum Streptophyta; class Magnoliopsida; order Solanales; family Solanaceae; genus Nicotiana; species Nicotiana sylvestris. The sequence continues at coordinate 96,556,426 of NC_091063.1, forward strand.
TACACTACCTGCTCAGGTGTGCGAGCAGAGGGGGTTTGATCGCCTCCCATGAAGTACCTGCTGCTATGGTGGCTAAAACTGCCTGAGCCAGGCCAGTACAAACTGATAAGATCTGTGCCAAGGCCTCCTGAAGACCCGGAATGACAATGGGCACAACTGGTGCCTGAACTGGTGTTGTTGGAGCATCCAAAGCTGGAGCCTGATCCCGAGTTAGGGCAGCTGGTGGATCTACAGGTGCTGCCCTCGCTGCTCTGCCTCTGCCACGACCACGACCGCATCAACTGCCTCTGGTGGTCTCAGCTGGTGGCACTGGTGGTCGTCCACCTCGTCCAGTAGCTCGCGTCCTCACCATCTGCGAGAGAATGGAATAACAGAAGTTTAGTACTCGGACCAACAAGTTCACACGACAAGAGTTTCAAGAATATGAAGTTTTTCCTAAAGGTTCTGCAGCCTCTCAAGGATAAATACAGACGTCTCCGTATCGATCCGCGAGACTCTACTAAATCGGCTCTTGGCTTGCGAGACCTATGTAACCTAGGCTCTAATACCAACTTGTCACGACCCCAACCCCGGTCGTGATGGCGCCCAACACATTGCTAGGCAAGTCTGACCAACTATCAACTACAACCCATTTCCTTATAAAATCCAATATCAGCTAACATAGTTTAATTATCAAATTAACATAATAAGGTTCTGAAATAGCAAGTTAAATATGCGGAAGTCAAAAGATAATACTACTACATAGCCCACCCCGATCCGGTGTCACAAGTCTTGAGCCTCTAATACAAATTCAACAGCCTACTACACAAACATTCTAGGAATGTAGAATACATTAGAAAGGAAGGGAGAAATCAGGGTTGCGGATGCCATGAAGCTACCTCAATACTCCCGGATAATGCTGATCGACTGGAAAGCTCTCACTCAGCCTCTGGAACACCAGGATCTGCACGCAAGGTGCAATGAGTAATGTGAGTACTCCGACCTAGTGAGTAATAAGCATAAATAATGACTGAGAGTAAAAAATCATGTATACATAGGGTAATCTATAATGCGACAGTTAAACAAGTAGTAAGTTAAACAAGTAGTATAAAAGCAATAAACCAATGAAAAGCGGAATGAGATAATCCTACAACAGATAAATAGTTAAGTGACAGATAGTTAAAGAAAAATCAACACGTAAAACAGTACCAGCCCCTCGGGCTCTCTCTCTCTCTCATATCACAACTGGGTACCCGCGTTCACTGGGGGTGTGCAGACTACGGGAGGGGCCCCTTACGGCCCAAGCACAATATCAAGCCATCTCGTGGCATCAAATCTAGGCCCTCGACCTCATATCAGTATCAGCCACCTCGTGGCGTATATATGTATCTCGGGCCCTCGGCCTCATATCAGCATCATTGTATCCTCACATCTGGCCCTCGGTCATACTCAATCCAGAAATCACATATGCCCCTCGGGCATTAGTAAAACAGTAGTCGTCAGCCCAAAACATCATTTAAAATATCATTTTAGTTCCAAAATCGAGTAAAAAGTGGCTGAGTTGTAAAAACAGTGGAAAACAGTATGACTGAGTTCAAGTAGTAAGTCAAAACAGTGAGGAAAGAGTGATAAAAATCCCCGGAGGGTTCAAATAGTTGGCACAAAGCCCAAATATGGCAATCAGTCCAAATAATGATGATAACAAATACGTTTCTATCAAATACGCTGTAAAATCATCAATCGGGACGGACCAAGTCACAATCCCCAATAGTAAACGACCCCACGCTCATCATCAAGTGCGTGTCTCACCTCAATATAGCACTACGATGTGCAAATCCGGGGTTTCAAACCCTCAGGACATCATTTACATTCATTACTCACCTCAAACCGGCTAAATCTCTAGCTCGCAATGCCCTTGTCTCTCAAATTGGCCTCTTCGAGCGTCGAATTTGACCAAAACCAGAACGAATACATCACAATATGCTATGGGAACAAAGCCCAAGCGAAAAAATAGAAAAATATCAAAAAATCCCAAAATTAGCAAAACCCGAGCCTCGGGCCTACTTTTCAAAACTGAGAAATTTTCACATCATTAGATTCCTTATCTCCCCACGAGTTCATAAATATAAAAAATATAAGAATCAGAGTTCAATTGACCCCTCAAATCCTTAATTTAAGCCCTCTTAAACTCAAGCCCTAAACCTCCATTTTTAGTCCATTAATTCCTTAAATTTCAGTCCTAATTCATGGAATACCACCATAGAAGTGTGTTTTAAGTCCAAAATCCTTACCTTATCGAATTTCCCTTGAAATCTCTCTTCAAAATCGCCCAAAAACTCTAAGGCCGAAGTTAAAAATGGTTAAACCCTTCAAAAATCGCGAAGAAGAAACATGTATACCTTCTGCGCAGACCTAATCGTATCTGCGCTCCAATAGCCGATTCTGCGGTACCGCTTCTGCGGTCATTTCTTCACATCTGCGGAATTTCACTTAACGGACCAACACCGCATCTACGGTCCACTCGCCGCTTCTGCGGCTCCGCAGGTGCAGTCCCTCTTCCGCATCTGCGGTTCCAGGCCTTATTCAGCCTTTCCGCTTCTGCGATCGAATCAACGTATCTGCGATACCGTACCTGCGGTCCCCAAACCGCAGGTGCGAAAATACCAGAAGCAGTTGAAAAAACTGCAATCACTCAAGTTCCAAAACTTCCCGTTAGCCATCTGAAATCACCCCGATGCCCCCGGGACCTCAACCAAAAGCACCAACACAACCAAATACCTCATTCAAACTTGTTCCAATCATCAAAACACCTCAAACAACGCCAAATCCATCAATTCACATCGAATTCAAGCCTAAGTTTTCTAAAAACTTCCGAAATACGTTTTCGATCAAAAACCCAACCAAACCACATCCGGATGACCTGAAATTTTGCACACACATCCCAAATGATATATCGAAGCTACAACAACTCTCGGAGTTCCATTCTGACTTTTGGATCAAAATCTCGCCAACCAACCGGAAATCGCCAAAATACTAACTTCGCCAATTCAAGCCTAATTCTACTCCAGACCTCCAAAACCAATTCTGATCACACTCATAAGTCATAAATTACCTCCCGAAGCTAACCGAACCATCAGAACTCATATCCGAGCCCTTTAACACATAAGTCAAAATTCGGTTGACTTTTCCAACTTAAACCTTTTTAAAAGAGACTAAGTGCCTCATTTCTTACCAAATCCACTCCGAACGTAAAATAATCAACTCGATCACATAAAACACGTATAACGAAGTGTAAAGAAGTAGAAATAGGGAAAACAAAGTGGTAATTCATGAGACGACTGGCCGGGTCGTAACAATTAACTTGATAGAGTGATCCTCCAATTTGAAAGCTTTAAGTTGGTAGAGTTGATCAGATTTGACTTTTGAGAAAATGACCTCAGAATTAGGGTTTGATGGTTTCAATAATTTCATATGGTAATTTTGGACTTCACCATATGTTCGAATTTTAATTCATATTTTTCTGGAAGGCTTTGGATCTATTTGTCAAAAGTTAGCAATTTGAAGAATTGGAGTGTTTGTACGTTTGACCGGGAATTGACTTTGGTGTAATAAAACTCCTATTGAGTTTTGAGACCTTAGATAGTTCCTAATAGTTGATATGAACTTGTGCATAAAGTTTGGTTGTTATTCAGAACATCTAAGTGTGATTCAGACGCATTCGACGAAGTTTGAATATTTGAAAGTTAAGAGATAGATTCGATCTTCAATTATTGGTTTTGACATTGTCACTCATGTTTTGAGACTTTAGAAAAGTTATAATAGGGCATATGGACTTGTTGGAATAAATGGACGAGGTTCTAGGGGCTCAAATGTTATTCTGGGTAGTTTCGGACCATTTCAGTTGAGTTTGGGATTGTTGGTGCTACTACTTTGCAATTGCGAACATTTGATTGCAATTACAACCTCCGTATTTGCGAACTTCTAGTTGCAATTGCGAACCTTCGTCGCAATTGCGAACCTATGGCCACTATTGCAAACTCCGTAATTGTGAACCTGTGGTCACAAATATGGAGTTCTAGATGAGGTAAGTATTTTGCCTAATCTTATTGTGAGGGAATAACCCTTAGGATATGACCTTATTTGTATAATTGAAATATTTGAGAAGAGATGTATATGTGAGGTGAGAAGTGTATATACTGGTGCCATGTATGATTCATGATTGTAGAAGTCTTAAGGTTGTATCATGCCTTATTTTGGATACTGTGCTTCCTGCTATCATGCTCTATATGTCTATATGCCTACATAACCTCTTGAATCATGCATATGTTTTGATTCCTTGTTTGAACGTAAAACTCATTATTATGTCATACTCGCCTAATCTGATTTGTAGTTGTACATTTTGCACATGCACATACACCTTAGTATGTTACTTTTCTTAGTCCATGATCATGTGATTTTATAGCCGTTTATTGTATACATATATAGTTGTATTGCTTTATAGTGATGGACTGCATTGATAGCACGTGAGTGGTCGGTGTAGGTTAAGTTATTATAGCACATGAATTGTCCGTGTGGTTGTCAGGATCATGGAACATAAGTTGTCTATGCAGTGGTTATAATATGAAATGTGGGTTGTTCATGTGGCATATGGATAAGGATATGTACCCCTAGGGTCGTCTCATGTTTCTCCTTGATAATGTATATGCGGATTATGAAAAACTGATCAGTGGTTGGATTTTGTGCATTTCTCTCTATGCAAACTCCTAGGATGTATATATGATTATTTACTGCATATCTTCTGTATATGCTAGCCCTTGATGTATACATACTTTTGGTGCATATATTTATATGCTACGTTACTTGATATAATGTTTACGACACATATCTTTGCATATTAATTCATGTAATTGACTTATTTACTCATACATATCTTTGTATATCTTTCTATACGCTGCTTTACTTATATATGAAACTATTCTCCTCTATATGCCACTATTGGCGGTTATTTGATAGGTCATGCATATCCTCTCCATATGTTGCTTTGGTTGAAGAATTGATTTACATCATATATCTTCTCTATTTGTCAACTTGTGCAACTGGGCTTGTTCATTTATACATATCTTCTCTATATGCATCTATTGATGATTTATTGGTGCTAGGTGCATATCCTCTCTATATGCTAGAGTGTTAGTTAGTTTGTAATGCTTGTACGTATCTTCTCTGTGTGCACTGATGGGCTTAACTATAATTCATGCTTAGATTTCTATATTGTTGTTGTGTATATGTTTATGCTATTAAGCTGCACAAGTTAAGTAAAGTGAGTATCTTATGACTTGAAAACCTCACCACTACTTTATTAAAGTTAGTCTTTATACTTACTGAGTACATGAGATCGATTGTACTCATACTACACTTTTGCACCTTGCGTGTAGATCTTGGAGTCGAGCTACTGTGGATGAAGAAGACTAGCATTGAAGTTTTACTAGCGTTCCATATACAAGGTACCACTTGTTCATGGCAGTTTAGAATTTTTACTAATGTTTATGTATATTCAAACTTATATTGTATTTTCTTCATACCGACATTGTTCATCTAAATCTTAGTGGCTCATGACTTATACCACCCATTCTTTGGATAGTTGTAGGAATTTCAGCTATCTTATTTATTGTTTATTGATGACATTTTATTTGAGTTGTGTTATTTGTTATTTAGCTTACCTAATGGGTTGTCTTAGTTACCATCACGATTAAGTGGGGTTTTAGATCATGACAAGTTGTTATCAGAGCATTAGGCTAATAGGTTTTACGAGTCTTGATCAAATGTCTAGTAGAGTCTTGAGAATCGGTATAATGACATACATACTTATCTTCGAGAGGCTACATGGTATCTAGGAACCTTCACCTTCTTTCTTTCCATTATCATGCGACCTTGGTTCAGCTTGAAGCCTGTATCTTCAATTGTTTTTCATTCAGTCATGTGTGATATTGATCACTCATTATCATCTATGTACCAATGGCTTGTGATGTTGTGGATGAGGTGCGAGAAGTGTTTTTGTATTGTGAAGATAGGCCAGTTTGGAGGACTTGAGGCCAGGTTTAGACCAAAGCTTGGACTTGGTAGATAGTTGTATGAGTATGTTCCTTTGGACTCTTATGCTCGGTAGTGTCTCTAAGAGTGGGATTGATGGCACAATGAGTGGCAAGATAGCTATGTGATGAGTATTATATGACTGAGAGATACGCTTAGATGGTTTGGATACAATGAGAAATATTTTCTTGGGATGCAAAGGGCTATGGATGTTTGATTTTTATCTTAATGTGTGGTATAGTCTTAAGATGTGGATGTCTCGGTGGATCTTTCGGTTGTTCTTTAGAGGAATAAATTTGATTATTATATCTTGTTGATAAGTGTAGACTCGGGAAGATTAATTGATTACATAGTGGTTGTGACCATGGTAGGGTCATAGGAAGATGTCAGTTTGAGGCTTAACAAGTGGGTTATCTCATGCGACGAGATTTGAGGTTGTGTGATTCTCATGAGGCTTCTATAAAGAGTTTGCCTTCTATCTAGTGGAATGCATGTATTACAATTAGAGTTTAAATAGCTTGAGGAAGTTCACACGAGTGTCACGAGGATGGGTATGAACTCAATGGATGTTTTGGGAGGTATGATGACTAGTGTTGCATGAGCTTATGAGGAGATTCAGTTGAGTAACAATGCAAGATTGTGGTACTTAAGAAAGAAGATAATTGCGGAATATCAGATGATGTGTTTTGTGGCTTCGAGCCAAGTGAGAGAGTCTAAAACAACGATATGGTTCATTTGGGCACATGTTGTAATTTTCTGGATTAGGGAAAATTTGTGGACCAATTATAACTTGAATATGATGATTTCGAGGATGATTCGATCAAGGAATTTGTTGGATGTATGATGTACTATGATCTATGGGTATATGAAAATTTTTGGATGAGTTAGGTTTGTTATTCATTGTGGATGTACTGTTTAAAGAGAAAGGATTCACTCGATTGCTTAAGAATGAGGCTGCTTCTTAAATTATTTTTATGCTAATGGAGCACAAGCCATTCAACATTTATTGGCTACATGGGAGATTAGAGCTGAGTGGATGACTCTCAAGAAAGGTTCTAGTGGGTTTAATTTCTAGGAGGTGGTACTTAAGGATTTATTTAATTTTATTGTGTGGCTAAAGATTTGAGATTTGCATTGGATTGTGCCCGAGAGTTGTAGTATTTGTGTATCATTATTGATTCTACATTGCTGTATTAGAGATATAAAATATATAACTTCAAATTCATATAAATTCTCTTCAGAGTGGACATTTCAATTTGAGATACTATTGGGCGCATGAGAAAGGATTAAATTGGCTTATAGGTCTTAGGATGATATGGTTGTGTGTCGGGGTCACCTGGTGTCATGACCCCGGTTCGCCCTCCGTGAACCATCATGACGGCACCTAGTCTCTACAACTAGGTAAACCTAAAATGAGGAAGATAAACAAATTCGCGGAAGAAAATAATTTAAAATAGAAATAGAGTAATAAAACAAAATTTAAAAGTGCCGCTCAACATATACAATATTTAACTCTCAAAAGCTAGTACATATGCTCAAAACTCGGAAACCCATGAATCACAAGATAAGGATACTACATAGTGCTCTAACTCCAGAATAGTCTAAAACAAAGTAAATACAGAAGGGCTGTAACTACAAGGGAGAATGGAGAGAGACTCCTCAGTCTGCGGACGCGACAAATATATCTCAAAGTCTTCGAAGGGTTGCCTCGCCTCAAGGATGGTAAGTCTGAGTCGAAGTACCTAGATCTGCACATGAAAAACATGCGTAGAAAGGGCATGAGTACACCACAGCGATACTCAGTGAGTGCCAAGCGTAACCTCGGTCGGGTAGTGACGAGGAAGGTCAGGGCCCTACTGAGGTTAAATAAAAATATAAGGTTCGACAATGCAGTAAAAGCAACACAGGATATAAAGGACAACAACACCTACTATATAGGCAAAATACATAGAGAGAAATATGGCTCACTACCAAGAATAACAATCGGGGATCTCCCAGGATACCGTCCTGTAGTCCCAAATATACATAACCAATAGATCTCCCGGGATCCCATCCGGTAGTCCAACATATAGTGCGTGGGGATCTATCGGAATCCCGTTCCGTAGTTCCAAATGTAAATACCTAGGAGGAGCCATACGATACGGAGGAATAGAAATGGGCTGAGTGCCCGACAACAAATCAATGCCAAAATTAATATCTCTATCAGGTGGCATGCCCGGAAGATCAGCTAGAAACACATCGGGAAAATCCTGTACTACTGGAACTGAATCAACTCAAGGGGTATGAATACTGACATCCCTTACATAAGCTAAATACGTGTCACACCCCTTCTCAACCACACGCTGAGCTTTAAGAAAAGAAATAACTCTATTATGAGTGTGATCTAAAGTACCCCTCCACTTTACATGTGGTACACTTGGCATAGCCAGCGTCACAGTTTTGGCGTGACCATCAAGAATAGTATAATGGGGCGACAACCAGTCCATGCCCAAGATGATATCAAAATCTACCATGCTGAGCAACAATAAATCGGCTCTGGTCTCAAAACCACTAAGAGCAACCAAACACGACCGATAAATGCGGTCCACAACAAGAGAATCTCCCACAAGAGTAGAACCATAAACAAGGGAACTCAAAGAATCCCGAGGTACACCCAAATGTGGAGCAAAATAAGAACACACATAAGAGTAAGTAGAGACTGGATCGAATAGAACTGATGCACCTCTGTGACAAACTAGTATAATACCTGGGATGAAAGAATCGGAGGCAACTGCCTCGGTATGGGCAGGAAGGGCATAGTATCGGGCCTGGCCTCCCCCTCTAGGGCAACCTCTACCTCCCTGACCTCTACCTCTAGCTGGCTGAGCAGGTGGGGTAGCAACTGGAGTTGTAACCATAGCCTGAGAACTCAGTGGGGCACGTTGTGGCTGAGAAGTCTGTAGAGGTGCACCCCTCCCAAGTCTAGGGAAATTCCTCACCATATGGTGTGTGTTACCACACTCAAAAAAGCTTTGGGAGGACGTGGTGGCTGTGACTGGCTCGGGCCAGGTCTGCTGGACTAACCTCTGAAAGCACCCCGCATATGAGGCGACTAGATACCAGAGGTGTATAATAAGGCTCCGGAGGCCTAGGAGGAGCTGGAATACCACTGGCTGCAGGAAGAGCTAAATGAACAGGGCGACTCATATAACCCCTACCATGATGACCTGCAGCTGGGGAACGGGCTCCAGAATAATGGCCCGACTCTCGAGACCTCTTGGCCTCCCTCTCCTCTCTATCCCTAGCATGCATACCCTCAATCCTCCTAGAAATACTCTCCACCTGTTGATAAGAAATATCCATCTCCAACTCACGAGCCATGTTAGATCTGATGCTGGGAATAAGGCCCTCAATAAACTAGCGAACCCTCTCGCGAACAGTAGAAACCAAAGCTGGTGCATGCCTAGGCAAACTAGTGTAACAAACTGCATATTCTGAGATAGTCATAGCACCTTGGGCGCCCTCCGTGAACGATCATGACACCACCTAGTCTCTACGACTAGGTAAGCCTAAAATGCGAAAGATAAATAAATTCGCGGAAGAAAATAATTTAAAATAGAAATAGAGTAATAAAATAACGTTTAAAAGTGCCGCTCTGCATACACAATATTTAACTCTCAAAAGCTAGTACATATGCCCAAAATCCGGAAACCCATGTATCACAAGCTAAGGATACTACATAGTTCTCTAACTCCAGAATAGTCTAAACAAAGTAAATACATAAGGCTGTAACTACAAAGGAGAATGGAGAGAGACTCCTCGGTCTGCAGACGCGACATATATACCTCAAAGTCTCAGAAGGTTCGCCTCGCCTAAAGGATGGTAAGTCCGATTCGAAGTACCTAGATTTGCACATGAAAAATATGCGCAGAAAGGGCATAAGTACACCACAGTGGTACTTAGTAAGTGCCAAGCCTAACCTCGGTCGGGTAGTAGCGAGGAAGGTCAGGGCCCTACTGAGGTTAAATAAAAATATAAGGTTCGACAGTGTAGAACAGAACAATATAAATAAGTACAACAATAAAAGCAACACATGATAAAAATGACAGCAACAACTACTACAGAGGCAAAGTACATAGAGAGAAATACCACTCAGTACCAAAAATAACAATCGGAGATCTCTCAGGATACCGTCCTGTAGTCCCAAATATACATATCCAATGGATCTCCCGGGATCCCGTCCCGTAGTCCAACTCATAGTGCGCAGGGATCTACCAAAATCCCGTTCCGTAGTCCCAAATGTAAATACCCTGTACTGGGAGAATCTATCGGGTGCATTCCCGTAGTTCCATATAATTGTGTAGGGGGATCTACCGGAATCCCACACCCGTAGTCCTAGATGTAAATAGTCCCAATGTAAATACACATCAACAACATGAAAATATTCAGAAATGTCAAATTGCATATTAAGGCAAACATGTAGTTCTAGCCTAACATGCTGCACAGAATTCAGGTAAGGCAGTTTGAGCAATTAAATTATTTAGACATGCTTTCCTAAACTAACCACATGCTTAATGTACAAGTAATAAAAACAGGAAAAGAAACATACTAGTAATTACTTAATAAAAAATCGGATTTTCAACAATTAGCACAAGTACCCACTCGTCACCTCACGTACATGGCATTTCAATTAATAATAATACCAAATCCTAAGGGGAAAGTCCCCCACACAAGGTTAGACAAACCACTTACCTCGAACTAGCTCAATCATCCGAAACCACGCTCTTGCCACGAGTACTCGACTCCAAATGGCCCAAATCTATTAAATCCAATTTCATAATGCAAATAACACTTCAAGTAATTGATTCTACAATTAAATCATAAGCTAATACACAAAATTAGGTAAAATGACCAATATACCCCTCGGGTCCACTTCTTGGAATTTCGGTAAAATTTATATTTTCAGAATCCTCACACTTTCACGAGTTCAGTCCTACTAAAAGTACCAAACTCGGACCTCAATTGGTCCCTCAAATCATCACTCAAAGGCCTCTACTTAGTTAAGCCCTAACCCACAAATTACTACTGTTTTTCCTTAATTATTCGTGCTTAAATTGATAAAAATTATTCCAATAACGAGTTTAGGGACCAAAGACCTTACCCCAATGAGCTCCTCTGAAAATCCCTCTTGAAAAGTGCTTCCCAAGCTTCTTCCCGTTTGAAATATGGTGAACAATAGCTAAATTTCACGAAGGCAAGTATTTATATGTTTCTGCCCAGCGATTTCCGCATCTGTGGCCCTGGGACCGCATCTGCGATCCCACTTTTATGGACCAATGGTCACATCTGCGACAATTACTTACTCAACCTAATTCTGCATCTGCGACTCCCCATCCGCAGATGCGGTACCACTCCTGTGGAAATTCTACCACTTCTGCGGCTCCTGCTGAACCTCCCTATTTCCACTTCTGCAATGCCAAATGCTGCTTCTGCGGCTCCGCACCAGCGGTCCCACACTTGCAGGTGTGGTTATGACAGAAAACTAGCTGAAGCTGCAACTCCAAACTCCAAAATCCATCCGTCAACCATCTGAAATCATCCCGATGCCCCCGAGACTTCAACCAAAGACACCAAAAAGTCTAATACCACTGTCCAAACTTATACCAATCCTTAAAACATCTAAAACAACATCGAAACGTCAAATCAACCACGGATTCAAGCCTAAAAATTCCAAAACTCTAAAAAAATACGCTTTCGATCAAAAAGTCTATCAAACCTCGTCCGAATGACCTGAAATTTTGCCCAAACGTCACATTCAACACTGCAGAGCTACTCCAACTTCCAAAATTCCATTCCGACCCTTGGATCAAAATCTCACTATCGAACCGAAAACTTCAAAATTTTGACTTTCGACATTTTAATCCTAAATTAGCTATGGACCTCCAAAACGCATTTCGAACATGCTCCTCACCCCGAAATCACCCAACGAAACCATTGAATTTCCATTCCGAGCCCGTCTTCACACTGTTCCGACTACGGTAAAATTTCCAACACTTAAGCTCTCATTTAGGGACTAAGTGTTCCAAAATTCTCCGAAACTTAAAACCGAACATCCTGGCAAATCAAAATAGCATATATAAATACAGGGAAATTAGTTAATAGGGGGATCGGGGCGTTAATTCTTAAGACGACCGGCTGGGTCGTCACAACCTCCTACACTTAAACATTCATTCGTCCTCGAACGAGCATAAAAACATACCTGAAGTAGTGAAAAGATAAGGGTAACAGCTGTGCATATCCTGCTCGATCTCCCAGGTCGCCTCCTCAACCGGCTGACCCCGCTACTGAACCTTCACTGATGCAATGTTCTTTGACCTCAGCTTTCTAACCTGCCTATCCAATATTGCCACCGGCTCCTCAAAATAGGATAGATCCTTGTCCAACTGGACTGAACTGAAATCTAACACGTGCGATAGATCACCGTGATACCTCCGGAGCATCGAAACATGAAATTCCGGATGAACTCCTACCAAGCTGGGAGGTAAAGCAAGCTCATAAGCAAGCTCCCCAACACACCGCAATATCTCAAAAGGACCAATAAACCTCAGACTCAACTTTCCTTTCTTCCCAAATCTCATAACGCCCTTCATAGGTGAAACCCGAAGCAGAACCCGCTTTCCAACCATATAGGAAACATCACGAACCTTCCGGTCCGCGTAGCTCTTATGTCTGGATTGGGCTGTATGGAGTCTATCCTGAATCACCTTAACCTTCTCCAAAGCATCCTGTACCAAGTCTGTGCCCAATAATCCGGCCTCACCCGGCTCAAACCAACCCACCAGGGACCTACACCGCCTACCATATAAGGCCTCATACGGTGCCATCTGAATGTTGGACTGATAGCTGTTGTTGTAAGCAAACTCCGCCAATGGCAAGAACTGATCCCAAGACCCTCCGAACTCAATAACACACGCACAAAGCATATCCTCAAGAATCTGAATTGTACGCTCGGACTGTCTATCTGTATGAGGGTGAAATAATATACTCAACTCCACCCGAGTACCCAACTCATGATGAACGGCCCTCCAGAACCGTGATGTAAACTGAGTACCTCTATCTAAAATGATGGAAACTAGAATACCATGCAGACGAACAATTTTCCGAATATAAATCTCCGCTAGGCGCTCCGAAGAATAGGTAGTACACACAGGAATGAAGTGCGCGGACTTGGTCAGCCGATCCACAATCACCCAAATAGCGTCGAATTTTCTCAAAGTCCGTGGGAGCCCAACTACAAAGTCCATGGTGATCCATTCCCACTTCCACTCTGGAATCTCTATCTACTAAAACAACCCACCCGACCTCTGGTGCTCATACTTCACCTACTGACAGTTGAGGTATCGAGCTACAAATCCAACTATATCTTTCTTAATCTGCCTCCACCAGTAGTGCTGTCTCAAATCCTAATACATCTTCGCGGCACCCGGATGAATGGAATATTGCAAATTATGGGCCTCCTCCAGAATGAACTCCCGAAGCCCATCAACATTGTGTACACAAATTCGACCCTACATCCTCAATACACCATCATCACTAATAGTCATATTTCTGGCATCACATTGCTGAACCTTGTCCTTGAGGACAAGCAAATGAGGGTTATCATACTGATGCTCCCTGATACGATCAAATAAGGAAGATCGAGAAACCACGCAAGCTAGAACCCGACTGAGCTCCGAAAGGTCCAATCTCACAAACAGGCTGGCTAAGGCATGAACATCCATCGCCATAGGCCTTTCCGATGCTGGTAAATAAGCCTAACTCCCCAAACTCTCTGCCCGACGACTCAAGGCATCGACCCCCATATTGGCCTTGACCGTATGATACAAAATAGTGATATTATAGTCCTTCAGCAACTCTAACCACCTCTTGTGGTGCAGATTTAGATCCTTTTGCTTGAACAAGTACTGCAAGCCCCGATGGTTAGTATAAATCTCATAGGGAACACCATACAAATAATGACGCCAGATCTTCAGGGCATGAACAATGGCAGCTAACTCAAGGTCGTGGACCGGATAATTCTTCTTATGTACCTTCAACTATCTGGACGCGTAGGCAATCACCCTACCGTCCTGCATCAACACCGCTCTGAGGCCAACCCTCGAGGCATCGCAATAGACCGTATAAGACCTTAAATCTGTAGGCAGTATCAAAATTAGGGTTGTAGTCAAAGCTGTCTTGAGCTTCTGAAAGCTCGCTTCACACTCTTCCATCCACTGAAACAGAGCACCCTTCTGGGTCAACCTGGTCATAGGGGCTGCAATTGATGAAAACCCCTCCAAAAAACGGCGGTAGTAACCCGCCAAGCCAAGGAAACTGCAGATCTCTGTAGTTGAGGATGGTGTGGGCCAACTATGCACAACCCCTATTTTCTTCATATCCACCTGAATACCCTCACTCGATGCCACGTGGCCTAAGAACGCCACATAATCTAACCAAAATTCACATTTCGAGAACTTAGAATATAACTTCTTCTCTCTCATAGTCTGAAGCACAGTCCTCAGATGCCGCTCATAATCTTCCCGACTCCAACAATACACCAGAATAGCATTAATAAAGATAATGATGAACGAGTCAAGATACGGCAGGAACACACTGTGCATCAAATGCATAAAAGCTGCTAGGGCATTGATCAGCCAAAATGACATAACAAGGAACTCGTAATGACCATACCGAGTCTTGAAAGCAATCTTCGGGATATCTGGTTCTCGAATCTTCAACTGATGGTAACCTGAGCATAAGTCAATCTTAGAAAACACCCGTGCACCCTGAAGCTAGTCAAACAGATCATCAATACGAGGTAAAGGATAACGGTTCTTCACTGTAACCTTGTTCAACTGGCGATAATCAATACAAATGTGCTTAGAACCATCCTTTTTCTTCACAAACAAGATAGGAGCACCCCCAAGGTGATTCATTGGGCCAAATAAAACCCTTATAAGGCAATTCCTGTAACTAATCCTTCAAATCCTTCAACTCAGGAGGAGCCATACGATACAGAGGAATAGAAATGGGCTGAGTGCCTGAAAACAAATCAATGCCAAAATCAATATCTCTATCAAACGACATGCTTGGAAGATAAGTTGGAAACATATTGGGAAAATCCCGTACTACTGGAACTGAATCAACTAAAGGGGTATCAATACTGACATCCCTCACACAAGCTAAATACACGTCACACCCCTTCTCAATAATATGCTGAGCTTTAAGAAAAGAAATAACTCTACTGGTTATGTGATCTAAAGTACCCCTCCACTCCATATGCGGTACACCTAGCATAGCCAGCGTCACGGTTTTGGAGTGACAATCAAGAATAGCATAATGGGGCGACAACCAGTCCATGCCCAGGATAAATCGGTTCTGGTCTCAAAACCACTAAGAGCAACCAAACACGACCGATAAATGCGGTCCACAACAAGAGATCTCCTACAGGAGTAGAAACATAAACAGGGTAACTCAAAGAATTCCGAGGTACACCCAAATACGGAGCAAAATAAGAAGACACATAATAGTAAGTGGAGACTGGATCGAATAGAACTGATGTACCTCTGTGACAAACCAGTATAATACCTGTGATGAAAGAATCGGAGGCAACTGCCCCGGTATGGGTAGGAAGGGCATTGTATCGGGCCTTGACTCCCCCTCTAGGGCGACCTCTACCTCCCCAACCACCACCTCTAGCTGGCTGAGCAGGTAGGGTAGCAACTGGAGCTGTAACCATAGCCTGAGAACTCTGCGGGGCACGCTGTGGCTGAGAAGTCTGTGGAGGTGCACCCCTCCCAAGTTTAGGGAAATCCATCACCATATGGTGTGTGTTACCACACTAAAAACAAGCTCTAGGAGGACGTAGTGGCTGTGACTGGCTCAGGCCAGGTCTGCTGGACTGACCTCTGAAAGCATCCCACGCAGGAGGCGCACTAGATACCGGAGGTGCATAATAAGGCTCCGGAGGCCTAGGAGGAATTGGAATACCACTGGCTACTGGAAGAGCTAAATGAATAGGGCGACTCATATAACCCCTACCATGATGACTTGCAGCTGGGGCAGGGGTTTCAGAATAATGGCCCGACTCTTGTGACCTCTTGGCCTCCTCTCTCTCTCTATCTAACATGCATATCGTCAATCCTCCTAGCAATTCTCACCACCTGATGATAAGAAATATCCTTCTCCAACTCACGAGCCATGCCAGATCTGATGTTGGGAATAAAGCCCTCAATAAACTGGCGAACCCTTTAGCGAACAGTAGAAACCAAGGCTGGTGCATGCCTAGCCAAACTAGTGTAACAAACTACATATTCTAAGACAGTCATAGCACCCTAGCACAAATGCTCAAACTTTGTGTGCCACACTTCCCTAAGGCTTTAAGGAACATACTCTCTCAGGAACAGATCTAAAAACTGAGTCCAAGTCAGTTAAGCAGCCTCATCCGGACTATCTAACTCACAGGTGCGCCACCACTCATAGACGACTCCTCGAAGCTAGAAAGTACTAAAGGAAACCCCGCTCTATCTTGATATACCCATGGTACAGAGAATGCGGTAGCACTCATCTAGAAATCCCAGAGCATCAACCAATGCTAGACCACTGAATATAGGAGGCTTATACTTCTAGAACCTCTCAAGCCTCAACTGCTCATCCTTGGAAGCTGCTGCCCTGTCCTCGGGCTGATCTCGGACTGCAGGCTGTACAAGAATAATCTCAGGGACCTGCTCAACATGCACTCGCTACTCAGGAGTCTGGGCAGCGGGAGTCTCTGCTCCTCCCCCGGCCTAAGATGTAGCTGCAGCAAGGGAAAGCAACCCTGCCTGAGCCAAAGTGGTGTACATACTCGTGAACTGTGCCAGAGTCTCCTGAAGTACTGGAGTAGTAGTAGCAGTAGGCATATCAGGTGCCTAAACTCCGGCTGGAACTGCTGGTGGTTCCTCGGTGGCAGCTCGCGCAGGTGCTCTGGCTGCACCACGTGCGCGTCCTCGGCCTCTACCCGGCCCCGATCTCTAACGGCTGTAGTAAGGGGTGCGGGCGCTTGATCATCTCGTGTAGTGCGTGTCCTCACCATCTGTGAGAGAATAGAAGACAGAGATTTAGAATTGTGATGTCCAAAATATCGCACGGCAAGAAAATCAAATAAAATGGAAGTTTTCCTAACAGTTACATAGCCTCTCGTAGATAAGTACAAACATCTCCATACCGATAAATGTGACTCTAATAAACCGGCTTGTGATTCATGACTCCTATGAACCTAGAGCTCTGATACCAACTTGTCACGACCCCGGTTTGCCCTCCGTGAACCATCGTGATGACACCTAGTCTCTATGTCTAGGTAAGCCTAAAATGTGGAAGATATACAAATTCGCAGAAGAAAACAATTTAAAATAGAAATAGAGTAATAAAACAACGTTTAAAAATGCCGCTCGGCATACATAATATTTAACTCTCAAAGGCTAGTACATATTCCCAAAATCCGGAAACCCATGAATCACAAGCTAAGGATACTATATAGTGCTCTAACTCCAGAATAGTCTAAAACGAAGTAAATACATAAGGGTTGTAACTACAAGGGAGAATAGAGAGAGACTCCTCGATCTGAGGACGCGGCAGATATACCTCTAAGTCTCAGAAGGGTCGCCTCGCCTTAAGGATGGTAAGTCTGAGTCAAAGTACCTGGATCTGCACATGAAAAACATGCACAGAAAGGGCATAAGTACACCACAGTGGTACTCAGTAAGTGCCAAGCCTAACTTCGGTGGGATAGTAGCGAGGAAGGTCAGGGCCCTACTGAGGTTAAATAAAAATATAAGGTTCGACAGTGTATAACAAAATAGTATAAATAAGTACAACAGTAAAAGCAACACAAGATATAAAGGATAAAGGAAAGCAACAACTACTACAGAGGCAAAGTACACAGAGAGAAATACGACTCACTACCAAAAATAACAATCGGGGATCTCCAAGGATACCGTCCTATAGTCCCAAATATACATATCCAATGAATCTCTCGGGATCCCGTCCCGTAGTCCAACTCATAGTGCACGGGGATCTACCGAAATCCCGTTCCGTAGTCCCAAATGTAAATACCCAGTACTGGGGGAATCTACCAGGTGCATTTCCGTAGTTCCATATAACTGTACAGGGCGATCTACCGGAATCCCACATCCATAGTCCCAAATGTAAACAGATAAGGGGGGGGGAGCTACTGGAATCCCACATCTATAGTCCCAATGTAAATACACAGCAACAACAGGAAAATATTCAGAAATGTCAAATTTCATATTAGGGCAAACAAGTAGTTCTAGCCTAACATGCTACATAGAATTCAAATAAGGCAGTTTGAGCAATTAAATTACTTAAACATGCTTTCCTAAGCTAACCACAAGCTTAATAGTGCAAGTAATAAAAACAGAAAAAGAAACATACTAGTAATTACTTAATGAAAAATCGGATTTTCAACAATTAGCACAAGTACGCACTCGTCACCTCACGTACAAGACATTTCAATTAATAGTAATACCAAATTCTAAAGGGAAAGTCCCCCACACAAGGTTAGGCAAGCCACTTACCTCGAACCAACTCAATCAATCCGAAACCACGCTCTTGCCACGAGTACTCGACTCCAAATGGCCCAAATCTATTCAATTCAATTTCATAATGTAAATAACACTTCAAGTAACTGATTCTATAATTAAATTCTAAGCTAATACGTGAAATTAGCTAAAATGACTAAAACACCCCTTGAGCCCACGTCTCGGAATCTGGTAAAATTTACATTTCCAAAATCCTCACACTCTCACGAGTTCAGTCACACCAAAAGTACCAAAATCGGACCTCAATTGGTCCCTCAAATCATCACTCAAAGGCCTCTACTTAGTCAAGCCCTAACCCCCAAATTACCACTGATTTTTCCTTAATTTTTCATGCTTAAATTGATAAAAATCATTCCAATAATGAGTTTAGGGACCAAATACCTTACCCCAATGAACTCCTTTAAAAATCCCTCTTGCAAAATGCTTCCCAAGCTTCTCCCCGTTTGAAATATGGTGAAAAATAACTAAATTTCTCGAAGGCAAGTATTTATATATTTCTACCCAGCAATTTTTGCATATGCGGCCGTGGGACCGCATCTGTGATCCCGCTTTTGAGGACCAATGGTCGCATCTGTGACAATCACTAACTCAGCCTAACTCTGCATCTGCCACTCCCCATCCGTAGATGTGGTACTGCTCCTGCAAAAATTCTACCGCTTCTGCAGCTCCTACTGAACCTCCCAATTTCCACTTTTGCGATGCCAAATGCCGCTTATGTGGCTCCGCACCTGCGATCCTACACTTGTAGGTGCGGTGATGACAGAAAACCAGCTAAAGCTACAATTCCAAACTCCAAAATCCTTCTGTCAACCATCCGAAATCATCCTGAGGCCCCCGGAACCTCAACCAAAGGCACCAACAAGTATAATACCACCGTCTAAACTTATACCAATCCTTAAAACACCTAAAGCAACATTGAAACGACGAATAAACCACAGATTCAAGCCTAAAAATTCCAAAACTCTAAAAAAATACGCTCTCGATTAAAAAGTCTATCAAACCTCGTCTGATGACCTGAAAGTTTGCACACACGTCACATTCAACACTATAGAGTTTCTCCAACTTCTGGAATTCCATTCCGACCCTCAGATCAAAATCTCACTATCGAACCGGAAACTTTAAAATTTTGACTTTTGGCATTTCAAGCCTAAATTAGCTACAGACCTCCAAAACACAATCCTAACACGCTCCTCACCCGAAAATCACCCAACGGAGCTAATAGAACCATCAGATTTCCATTCCGAGCACGTCTTCACATTATTCCGACTATGGTCAAATTTCCAACACTTAAGCTCTCATTTAGGGACTAAGTGTCCAAAAACTCTCCGAAACTCAAAACCAAACATCCCGACAAATCAAAATAGTAGAAATAAATACGGGAAAAGCAGTTAATAGGGGGATCGCGGTATTAATTCTTAAGACAACCGGCCGGGTCGTCACACCTGGAATCAGTCTTGATTAAGATCTATAGTGTGCTAGGAAAGAGAAGTGCTATATTGAAGGAAAGTCAAGAGGAAATTTGAAGAAGTTGGGTCAACTTAATAGTGGCTTAGATCATCATGGTAATAAAAATAATTAGTTCCTTTGGTATGATAAGGCTATGCAGGTATTTTATGTCAACACTTTTGGGTTTGGTAGTCTGCATGACTTGGTTTATCTAGTAAGATTTAATTTTGATGGCTTGGTTATGTAAAAACGGATTCTAAGAGTTTGTGACAATTTTGACCATGACCTGTAGTTGGTGTCTTCTATAGGCAAGTTTGTTGCATATTGTGATTCTCTCCTGAATTGAGTCAAGTGGAAGGTTTTTGGTCGATGAAGTTTGTATCATATTCGTAATTTAGAGTTGATAACAAGATTCTCGTATTTTTGCATAATAGCATGATAGACATAGTAAACTGTCACTACTAAAAAATCTAATTTTAGTGACGAACAAATCTTGTAGCTAAATAGAGAAATCCATCTCTAATCTCATTTAGTGGCAGATTAGTGACAGATTATTAAGAAATTCTACTAGCTACGGGCGATTTAGCGACAGATTAGCGACGACGTTCGTAGCTAATTTCAGCTTTCTTTAGTAGTGTATGTGGAATTGGGATTGAATGGACGAGGTTGCTGTTTAGTTTTGAAAGGAATATCATGAGTTCTAGATAGCACGAGAGATTTCAGATATTAAAAGAAATGCTAGCAATATCTTGTATCACCTGAGGAGAGTGTGTGTTGCACAATACGCATTGTGTATTGACTTATAGCTGCTCTACTTGTACTATAGAAATGAGTTGGTCGGTAGTTGTTGATGTTCAAGTTTTCCTATTTGGTGCGAAAGGTTATGGGACTATCTCTATGGGGTGATTGTGTATGCGTGACGTATAAATATTTTAAGTAGGAGACTTAGAGATTAGGTATAAATATTCTTGTACTATCGTAGTTTGGAGATTATATTTAGTAGAGACAGACTATACCTTTGATTGCAGACTGTGGAAGTGTGCTCAGGATTCACAACTGATTGATTGTGTCATGGACATGGTCATTGTAGACTTTTGGGGAGGCTATTTATATATTTTGGAATGATTCAAATTGGTTTGGAGTCCCATTGGTAGGCCTAATGAGCATGTATATTTTACACTGGATTGGGTTTATGTACATATCAACATTTTTCTATGGTGTGTCATCAGGTGGAGATAATCTTATTCACACCCTAATGTATTTCATGTGTTATTCTATTATGCTATAATGAGTTATGAGATGACTTGATTATTCACACGCATGATGTGGTCATGTTTATGCCTTGTGGTGATATTTGAGCGAAATGGCTCTTGAGATATTGAATTGCTTATTGCACCTTAGTTATGCTTTGCCTGTTTGTAGTATATTATGCTATCCGTCTCCCCATGGTTGTGTTGATGCACTTTACGTGTTTGTTTTTGGTACACATGTGTTTGTTGATTTTGAGCATTATGGCTCAATGAGTATTCTATGTGGATTGATATGTTAGATCGGGTTATGCACTGCATCGGGATTATGATTTGACACAGTCTATGCTTATTTTGTGTGTCTTTTTTCTCCCTTGTGGGATTGGTTCACGACATGATTATTTTGTTGTTATTTTTATTGAACTTGTTGGACAGTTCTCTTATTTGATTCTCTTTACATTGTTGGTCATATTCGAGTTGTTCCTTGTTTGGCTCACATATTGCGTCGTACGCAGTTCTAGATGGCATTTGATGTGACCTGTCAGTCGAGAAAATTGTACCGGGTGAGACGAGGTTATTGTTGCCGAAATTAGTGCAATGGGATTTGTATAAGGTATGTTTGGAAGAAGAAGACTGCCATTAGTCAGTGAGGAATTTGGCAATAGTTCTTGTCGGACAAGAGAACACCATGACTTTTTGATATGATAGTTGATTATGAGTTTCTATATGTTTCTTTCATTGATAGCACTCTTAGAAAATGTTTGAAACGAGGTTTTAATTGATATGAGGTATATTATCGGTGTCGGATTTAGTAATTAGCAGCTTTTGTGGTCGAAAGATATTGCAATGAGTACAAGAGTTATGTGGTACATCTTGTGGTTATATCTTGGTAGTATATTTATGGCTTGATAAAGCTTGTTGGGATTAATATAGTATATATATACAAGAATCAGATCTTAGAGATCACCAATAGGTATGTATATGATTATCTTATATAGTGATTTGATGGCTTTGGGGTGACTCTTGGCACGTTCGAGGATGAATGTATATTTAAGTTGGGGAGAATGTAATGACTCGCTGTTGATTCGAGCTTTAGCATTTCCATTTGGTGGCTTGAGACCTAGAATAGCTTCATATGATGTATTATGACTTGTGTATGTGAATATTTTTTATGTTCGCAATGTTCGGGATTAACTTGATGGATTGATTCTCAATTTGGAAGCTTTAAGTTAGTAGAGTTGACAAAGGTTTGACTTTCAAGTAAATGATATTGGAATTGAGATTTGATGGTTTAACTAGGTTTGTATGATGATTCTAGACTTGGGTGTATGTTTGAATTTTAATTTGGATGTTCCTAGAAGGTTTTGGCTCTATTATTCGAAAGCTAGCAATTTGAAGAATTAGAGAGTTCATAGGTTTGACCAGGAGTTGATTTTGGTGTTATCGGACGCCTATTGTGGTTTTGACACCTTAGATATGTCATAATGGTTGATATGAACATGTGTGCAAAGTTTGATTGTTATCTGGAATGTCTATGTGTGATTCACACGCATTCGACGAAGTTTGATTATTTGCAACTTAAGAAATGGATTCGATCTTTGATTTTTGGTTTTGATGTTGTTATTCATGTTTTGAGATTTTGGATAAGTTATAATAGGGTATATGGAGTTATTGGACTATTTTGACGGGGTCCCGGGGTGCTCAGTGTGATTCGAGGTGGTTGAGTTTGGGATTGTTGATGCTCTTATTTCGCAATTGCGAACTTTTGGTTGCAATTGCTAACGCATTTGCAAGCTTCTAGTCACAACTGCAAACTTTGGTCACAGTTGCAAACATTAAGTCGCAATTATGAACTTTTGATCACAAATGCAACATCTGCATCTAGGTTATTAATTAGAATTTCAGATTTTAGCTTATTCTCTCATATTTTGAACCCTAGACTTGGAGAGAGGTAAATTTTTAATGAGATTTTAATACAAGATAAGAAGGTTATGGGTCATCGAGATTTGATATTCGCTTTGAATTTTGGGCATGCAGGCCTGGGTTGACTTTTTTTTTGAGTTTTTGAAATTCTTAAGATCGAAGCTTTGTGGATTGGGATTGCTTCTTATATCATTGTTTGACTTACCTGGTTGATGATTTGCTTGTGTTTGCATTATTAGATGTCTAGAGCAAGGTCTTTGACGCGATTTGAGGTTGAAGACTAGCCATACTAGGTAAATGTCTTACCTAATCTTATTGTGAGGGAATAACCCTTAGGATATGTCGTTATTTTTTTTAATTGAAATGCGTGAGAAACGACATATATGCGAGGTTAAGAACATATATACGAGTAGTCTTTAGGTTGTATCATGCCTTGTTTTGGATACCATGCTTCCTGCTATCATGCTTTATATGTTTGTATGACTACGTAAACCTCTTCAATCATGTTAGAGATCATGTGTAGGTTTTGAATCCCTGTTTGAACATAAAACTCATGATTGTATGTCACGACCCAATCCCCACCGTAGGCCTTGATGGCGCTCAATGCTGCCAATAGGTAAGTCAACAATCAATCAATATGCCAACAGATAGTCTATGACCTATTTTAGAATATGTGATGAAATAAATAAGCGAAATCGTTCCTTTTTTAGTAAAGTATTCACATTATCTTCAAAGTCAGAATATGATCAAAATATAAGACCTGGATATCATAACAGAACTGCAATTAAGAACAATAGTCTAAGTCCCCAATGCCGAGTGTCACAAGTGCATGAACATCTACTGGATTATACAATACTACTACAACAACTATCTAGAATAGGAAATAGACAAAATATGATAAATGAATAGGAATGGGACTCTGTGTGCTGCTTATCATAACATGGAATGCACCTCACCACAAATTCTCCTAATCAGCTACACCTACGTGCCTGTATTAACACCAAATGTACTAGTTTCAGTACCTGCACAATTAGTGAGGAAGTATAGTATGAGTACGTAAATCAACTAGTACCCAGTAAATATCTAGTCTAACATCGAAAAAGTAGTGGTGAGGGATCGACATCGACACTTATTAGTGGTCCAATAATCAAAGTACAATAAAAGTAGACAGGTATGAAGCATAGGAAGAGGCAACAAAAATAGATATATATGTAAAACATGGTCCTCAGTAGAAAAATAAATACAAAATCCTCAAATATCGAATATGTAAGGCCCCGTGAAGATTTCTGTTCAAAAATCCGAATCTCGTGGTGTTAAGTTAGGAACATGTGTTATAAATTCATAAGTTCGAACCCTTTTTGGATTGACTATGCACAAAAAGTCAAGAAATAATGTTTTCCAGAAAAGTGCGATTCTGCTGTCGGGAATGTGGTCGCATATCAGGTATGCGGACCGCATAGTCACCGCAAAGTGAGTCAGTGTGTTAGTCAAATTTGAGGTTAAATATACGGTCCATTATGCGATCGCATAACCGATATGCGGACCGCATAGTCATCGCATAATTCCCTTGGAATTTTGTAAGGAGCAGTTCTGCGGTGCATTATGCGACCGCAGAACGGGTATGCGGACCGCATTTCTGCCGCATACCCAGATAGAATGTTCAAATTTTGGGAGCACTTTTGCAGTCCATTCTGCGGGCTGCATTCCACTTTGCGATCGCAAATGCGATCGCAGACCTGGTTCGGGGCTCCAATTTTCTAAATTTTAAACCTGACCCCATTTTAATATAAAGTCTTTGGGGATTCATTTGGGGTCATTTTTCTACTGATTTTAGAGAGAGTTGAGAGAATTTTAGGGAGACAAGGAGGAACCCAACATTCAATCATCCAATCTTGCATCAATTTTCAAGAATCAAAGAACCCAATCACAAGTTCTTCATCTAAGAGGTAAGATTTTATACATTAGACTTCAATTTCGAGTTTGGGGTATAAGATGGGGTATTGAGGTATGATTATTGGGTGTAATACTATTATATATACATGCATGTACAAATTAGGTTTGTGAAAAGATTGTTGAACATAAATAAGTAAAGATTGGGTTGGGGAATGAAGGAAACCTAGTAAAAGAGATTTGAAATCAAGATGCACAACTAGTATTTGATAAAATGCTCAAACGAGTTGAAACCATGAATACCTTCCTAATTTGTGTTCAATTTTCTTATGTCTCAAAGTAGATTGGGATTGCTAGAATTTCCGAAACGTCGTAATAACTTAAGGAAAGCTTAAACAAGGTATGTTTGGCAAAAAAACCCTCCTCTTAGAAATTGAGCTCCCATGGTGCCCGTGTAAGTGTTGTAAGTTCGAAACGTGACTGATGCAATGCTTGTTATGTTAAGTGAATTGATGTTGTGAAAATGTATGTGGTAAGTACTTCTTTATGTGTTTAATGCGCTATTCTTGTAAATGGAAGATGTGTGGAGAACATGATTTATGTGCTAAATGCCTAACTGTCATGCCAAAGTTACTTTGGAACTAACATGCCAAACATGATGAATTTCCTTCTATGCTTATGACTTAAATTGCTTTTGTATATGCCTATGACTTTAAGTGACAAGGTAAATGTTGGAAATGGGAATAATGTGAAACGTGAGTTACGAAATATGGAAATTGTGGCCCCAAGCGCCAGTAAACTAATACATGTGTAGCCGAAGATTGGCATGAGTTGAATAACGGAAAATGGTAACGTCTCGGGGAGATGGCTTAGTCGATCGGGTAGTGATCGGACGCCATGATATATATATATATATATATATATATATATATATATATATATATATATATATATATATATATATATATGTACATACATGGTGGTAATGTATGATGATTGAAACTGGAAGGTGTGAATGAAACCATGGTAATGTCTCGGGGATACGTCTTAGCCGATCGGGCCGTGATCGAACTCCGCTCACAGAAGCGGTGGTAATGTAGATAATGATGCAACAGTGTGGGATGCTCCAATCTAAAATTGCAAGAACTATGTAAAAATCATGTGAACCTCCTTATATTGTTGGCATGGTGCTTATTTGAAATTTGTTGCCTTTACTATTTCCTCTTTACTCTTGAATGGTTGTTCTTTCTAACAGGATGGTGTTTAGTTATACATACTAGTACTATTCCATGGTACTAACGTCCCTTTTTCCGGGGGCGCTACGTTTTTAAATGAATGTAGGTGTCTCCATAGCGGATAGTGCCGATCGTGTGTAACAGAGCATTTTTTTCTCAAAATCTTGGTGAGCCCCTTCCTCCTTCAAGGGGTCATGTGGTACACCTTTTGTTATAGATATCCATTTTGAGGTATAGCCGGGGCCTTATTGCCGGTGTTGTTATCACTATATTTGTATCCTTAGAGGCTCCGTAGACGTTTGCGTGGGTTATGTACGGGTATTGGATAGGTCAATGAATCATGTTGTAACCTTGTACTCTTGCTTTCTCTTAAACTATAACTGTATGGAATCTTGGACACTTAACTACGATTTAATGTTGTGATATAAAATGAATTAAAATGTTGAATGTACTATCTTTCCTTGTCTAAATAAATGAAAGCATGGTTTCCCTATTCATATCGAGTTGGATGGGTAGTGTTTGATGAGGCTTGCTCAGTTGGGTTCACTCGATTGAGCGTCGGTCGCGCCTCCCAAGGTTGGGGCATGACAGAATATTACCTTGAATGGAATATAAATGACAAATGTTAGTTAAAAACGTCCAATCCGAGTCAGGATACTCATATATGCACTGACTACCTATCAAAATATTACGCAACCAAGGCGAACAATCCAATCCTATAAAAGTGTTTCATAGAACTGCCGAGGTAAATGGCCCAATCCCATAAATGTATCTCATAATCCTACTGAGGTGAACGACCCACTCCCATAAGAGTGTATTACATGATACCACTGAGGTCGTACGACCTGATCCATAAATGCATCTCATAATACTGCCGAGGGACAAATGGGTCAATTCATAAATATATCTCAAAATTTTGTCGAGGCGAACGGCCCACTCCCAAAAGAGTAGTGATGAAGCGATCAACCCGATCCCATAAAATAGCAAAACTTTTGATGGACATCAACCTAACTCACGAATATTTGTGCGAGCTAAGAAATCAAAAAAATCCGGACAAATAAGTACAACATGGGAGTAATCCATGAGAGAAAATATAATTTTTGCGGCTAATCAAGTAGCGTGATATGTTTCTAGAATAACAAAGCTCGATACTCTATGCAAGCCTAGTCTCAGTCTACAACATGAACTAAAATATTTAAACAGGTAATAATAACTCCAGTAATACAATTAAAGCATGTTGTGTGTCAAAGTCTACTCGGACATAAATAAGAATCTATCATAAGACGCTCGTCACCTTATACGTGTGTAGCTCCCATAACCCATGGCATATAGCAAATAAAGCACATACGAGGATAAATTCCCTCTAACAAGGTTAAACAAGAGACTTGCCTTGCTCTAAAATCCAATAATCGACTCCACACTTCTACAATACGTCAAACCAATGCCAAACAATCTAAAACTAGCAAAATAAGATGCAAACCAATCAAAACATACTCAACAACTCATAATTTAACAATTAGAACTAATTCTCAACCCCACACGAATAGTCAATAAAAGCAAGCCCAAGATTACGCACTCGAATTCTGAAACTTCTCAAAACTAAACGTTACCCATAGCACCACGAACTCAAATATATAATTTACTCTCAATTTCACATCCAATTTTGTGGTCAAATACTCTTTTTATCAAATTCTAGGTTTTCAACCAAAAATTCCCAAAATAACAAACAATCCCTACCAATTTCCATGTTAAATTTCATATATAGTCCATGTATTTAGCTCACAATAAGTTGGAATAACTTAGCTTATGATAGATGGCGAAAATGATCTTCAAGAATTACCCAAATAACCCTAAATGTGCTCCAAGAACTTAAAAATTAAAAAATAAACTCAAAATTTCAAAATTGGATGTTTAATACCCTTGTCAGGCCTCCTTCTACGCATTCGTGATCACTAGGCATGCAATCACGGTTAACAAATATTCCAGCATCATTTTCTTCATCACAATCATGATGTACAAATTTTGTTTTCCTGTACATAAATACCCTTCGGTATAATGGCCATAACATGTTGTACATAATTATAAATTATAAATGGTTGATTTACTGTAAGCTAGATTCAAAGACCTATAGTTTTTATTTTTGGATCATCCCAAAATTCCTTATATATTTCAAGATATAAGCTCTCGAAATCAAAGCACTGACAGTAGAAAATTTCTTTTACGCGATCACAACATTACCTTCCGCAATTGCGATTCACAAGTACTGAAATGCACTTTGCACTGTACGATCGCGGTCCAGATCTACGATCGCAATTTACAACCTTGTGATTAGTTATCAAGATCTCAAAAGGCCTAAAAGTTATAACGATCCAGCCGATCATTTTGATTATTCGAGCCTCGTTCCCCTATTTAATGCTCTACTTATGTATATGTGTTGTTATGTGACTTGCGTGGATGGTTGGTCTGGGTTTGGTAAGGTTTTGGAGTGAATTAGAACGCTTAATTCCATGGTTAGAAGCTCAAGTTATAAAAGTTGACAGAGGTTTGACTTTTGTGTAGACGACCTAGAATGATATTTTGTTAGTTTCAATTGGTTCGCATGGGGATTTTAAACTTAGGTGCATATCTGGATTTGAATGTGGAGGTTCCTCAGTTGACTTTTTCAAATATGATAAAGATCAAACATTTTTAGTATTATGAGGGTTCTATAAGCTTGTTTTGACTTATTTAAATATTATTTGACTAGATTCGAGTTGTTTGGAGACTTGTTCTAAAAAAAGAGGTATTGGAGGGATAATTTATTCTGGAAAGAAGTAAGTATCTTGGTTAACCTTTATTTGAGGGAACTAGCTTATACTTGGGTCTATTTTGTACTTGCTAAATGTATTGGGGGCAACATATATGCATGGTGACGAGTGTATTGCCATGGTTTAAGTATGCGGGTATAATTAGCCTTATTCATATCTTGTGTTCTTTATGTATTATTTCTTTTATGCTTTAAATAGTTTGTGAAACTTCTTGATTTTTACATACATTTTAATAGCTACGTTTAAGCTTTGTTGAGATACTTGAACATTGTTGTTCTTGAAATGTTAGCTCGCCTAGTGGTGCAAATCTATGATTATCTCTCACAAGTGTATTATTCTTAATTAATCTTCTTGATATTATTTATGCTTCCTACCTTATTTCGTACTGCTTTATATAGAGATTTGGTAAGGAATGTGAATTGCATCAAGGGTGTCTCCGTGCAAGTGAGTAAGAGTAATTTACGTACGAAGGGTACTTCTGTGCTTCTTGATATTATTATTATTATTATTATTATTATTATTATTATTATTATTATTTCATAAGGGTGTTTACTTGCTTGGTAAGGAAGAGTATAACAATAACAACAACAACAACAATAGCAACAACAAAAAAAAAAAATAACATCCAGTAAAATCCCACAAATGGGGTCTGGGGATGGTAATGTGTATGCAGACCTTACCCCCACTCCGGAGGAGTAGATAGGATGTTTCTGGTAGACCCTCCGCATAAGATGATTAGCAAGGAAGAGTGATATGTATATATGTGTTACACCCCATATTTTTATACGTGCAAGTACGCCTTAAGTAAATTGATATAAAATTGGAAATGAGATGTTACGTCTCGCATTTTTGTACGTGATGTTTCGTCGTAAGTTAATCGACGTAAGCTCGGGAATAAAACTATTTTAGAATTATAAGTATTATGCTGTTTCCAATAAGGGATAAGTAAATTCGTGAAGGTGAGAGGGCAAGCAAATCAAAGAAAACGAGTTTCGTCGAAGTTTGTCAATTTGGGATAAAATACGGCCCGAGCTATAATACCTGGTATTTATGGACTAGTATCATACAAGGTACCATATGATCATGATAGTAAGGTGTATAAGGTGTGTTAAAAGAGAGTAGTATTTTAAATAATTTAAGATAATTCTTAATTATGTGGGTAATTGGTTAATTATTGGTTAATGGGAGACTAACTAATTGATTAAGAAATTAATGGGTGGTTAAGGCTTTTGGATAAGCCCCAACGTGGCAGCCATTACTATGCCCATATATATGACTCTTAAATCATTGCAAGGTGGCATAGTTAGATCAATTTTGGTGGCCAAGTCTTTCAATGTGGGGCCCACACCACAAGACTTAAAAAGACCTATCTAAATCACTTAACTAGGTGCTTATATCTCCATAGTAAGGTGATATATTACAAACTTAATCCCTACATGTGTACTACAACACACTAAATAATTCAATACTGTGGAAAGGAAGGGAAAATAGGAGATGAAAGCATAAGATTTGGAATCTGGAAATGATAGGAAAATCAAAAGTCATATAAGAAGTTGTACATGGCCACTCACTTTTGTAAGTATTCGTTTACTTGGACATTGGGCAAATTTCAACCAGGTTTATTATAATTGATGCTTTGGCAAGGAATTTTCAATGACGCATTTTTTACCTTTATCTTTTTCTTAGGGAGGGAAAATCAAAGCTTGGAACATGAGATTATAAATACCAAACTGTTTTTGAAGAACTACCTAGAATATGAACTTCAGCAAGTCATACAAAATCATTTTGGGTAATAGTAACGTGAGGATTTTCAAATTCAACAAGATTTCTTATCATCTTAGCAACATGGGATTTGCGATTCTAGGGGAGTACGACCTAATCTTTCTCAAGAACATCATAGGGATTTTTCCCTACTTCGATCCGCTGTTACGTGTTTTTACAAAAGACGTGTGCTAGAGGGGTTGTCAAAAGAATCAACCGAGGTATATTAAGGCTATCCCTTCTTTCTTTTTGGCATGATCTATATGACACGAATGAAATGAGAAAATGCACAAATTCCATAAATGACTCTATTCATAGAAATAATAGAGATGTTGATGTTCTTGATTCCCTATGTGTCATATTATTCTATCATTTGTTCATGGGTCTCAAAAATACGTAAATTGGTAAAATTTATTTCATGATATTAGTCAGAGGCATAATGGTCTTATGATGTACTGAGAGATTTTATTAACATATTTTCACATGCATTTCATGCATTTACATATGCACATTGACCCATGATCAGATGACGTTATATTCGCGTATATATATGTATATATATGTCTATGGGATATGGGAAAGGTTATGGCGTTATATACGCACCACCACCTGATCAGCTAGTATACGTTGATGATTTTGCTCACAGGTGCCGAGATGATATGATGGGATGCCCTCAGAGGCTTGATGATGTTATGAATATATGTACCTATGCACGGCATGACATTTATACATATATGCATGACATTTCAAATATTAAAGGATTTCACAGAGCTATTCAGATTTACATGTCTAGTCTTTTACTCCATATTTCTCTCATATCTATTATCTACTGATTTTCATTCCTTACATACTCGGTACGTTATTTGTACTAACACCACTTTTGCCTGGGACGCTGCATTTCATGCCCGCAGGTCCCGATAGACAGATCGAGAGTCCTCCATGTAGGCAACCAGCTCAGCGGAAGATGTTGGTGCACTCTATTTGCTTCAAAATTATTTGTTTGTCAGTATAATTTAGATATGTATTGTTTGGTATGGCGGGGATCTGTCCTGACCTTTATGATATTATGTATTCCTAGAGGCTTGTAGACATATGTCATGTATATAGATTCTTGTAGGGCCTTGTTGGCCTATATTTTTGTCACGACCCTAAATCCGGACCTGGTCATGATGACGCCTCTCGTGAAGACAAAGCCAACCGACACATTCTCATTCCAATTTTAAGGAATTAAAATAATAAGTATTAAGTCTTAAACATGATAAAATACCAAAATAAGCAGTGAATAGTACGATTTGCGGAATTTAAAACCAACACAGCCCGACATTGGGGTGTTACTAGTCATGAGCATCTATCAATGTACCACAAGTCCAAAGCGTCTACAAAGCTATTATAGAATCACTAACAAGAGAAAAGAAATGAGATAAAGGGGGAGAAGTGCGGGGCTGCAGACGTCGAGCAGCTACCTCGTGAACTCCAAAATCTGTCGGGAGCTCTCAACCCTTGCAAGCAGGATCAACAGCGCCAGAATCTGCACACGGGGTGCAGAGAGTAAAGTGAGTACTTAAACTCAGTTAGTAATAATCTTAAATAAAGACTGAGAAATATGAAATCACGTAAGACACATTACAGGCTATAATGAAGCAGTAAAAGCCAGTAAAAACAGTGAATCACTGAAGATATGTAAAGTCATTTTAGTTTAGTTTAAACTTCATGAAATGCCTTTTTAACAATTAAGCAGGTAATTGACAGGCAACTGGAAATATAAACACATAAAGGGTTGCCCCTAGGGTACAATGTCAACAAAATTCGCCCCTCGGGCAATATCATAAAACAACACCAGCCCCTGCGCTATATCTCACATCACAATGGGTACCCGCGCTCACTGGGGGTGTGCAGATTCCTGTAGGGGTCCCTTATGGCCCAAGCGCAATATCAAGTCATCTCGTGGAATAATCACATAGGCTCTCGGCCTCATATCAGCAAGCCACCTCGTGGCATAAAATTCTCAGGCCCTCGGCCTCGTAATCATAATCAGTATTTCCTCACAACATAGGCCCTCAGCCTTACTCAGTCAAAATCTCACAAGTCACTCGGGCAACTGTAGAAACATGATGTCAGCCCAGAATATCATTTAAAATATCATTAAGTGTTAAAACAGAGTAAACATGGCTGATTTATGAAAACAGTAGAATATAGCATGACTGAGTTCAAGTATAAAGTCAAAATAGTGAGGAAATATCAGTAAAAATCACCTAAGGGTTGAAATAGTTGGCACGAGGCCCAAATATGGCACTCAACCTAAAACATGGTGATAGCAAATAATTTTCAGTCAAATACGTGGTAAAACAGTCATGCGGGATGGACTAAGTCACAATCCCCAACGGTGCACAACTCCACGCTTGTCATCAAGCGTGTGTTTCACCTAAATATAGTACAACAATGTGCAATCCGGGGTTTCATACCCTCAGAACAACATTTACAATCATTACTCACGTCAATCCGGTCCAAACTATAGCCTGCGACGCCTTTGCCCATCGAATCGGCCTCCACTCGCATCGAATCTATCCAAAATCATAATCACGATGTAAATATGCTAAGGGAATGAAGCCCAAGGGAAAATAAACAATTTACAACCTAAATCCCGAAATTACCAAAACTCAACCACCGGGCCCACGTCTCGGAATTCGATAATATTCACATCAATAGATTCTTTATCTCCCAATGAGTTCGTACATATCAAAAGTCCCAAAATCCAACCACAAATGGTCCCTCAAATCCCCAAGTATAGGTCTCCAATACCAAGACCTAGTTTCCCCGAACTTTGATCCTTAAATTCCATTAATTACAAGCCTAATCCATGAAATAATACCATAGAAACGGGTTTTAGGTTTAACAATCTTACCTACAGACGATATCCCTTGAATCCCTCTTCAAAATCTCCCAAAAAACTCTAAAACCGACTTAGAAATGGTGGAATAGCTCAAAAATCGCGAAAGGAATAAATTTATATGTTCTGGCCCAGGGATTCCGCACCTGCGGCCAAATCCCCGCTTCTGTGGCATCGCTTTTGCGGTCAATGGACCACTTCTGCGGTCATCACTTAAACGTCCACTTTCCGTTTCTGCGACATCTTACCCGCACCTGCGCCATCGCAGGTGCGGCTCCTCAGCCGCTTCTGCGGTTCCAACCTTCCGAGGCCTTTTCCGCTTTTGTGGCCTTCTTCCTCGCATCTGAGGCATCGCACCTGCGGTCTCCAATCTGCAAGTGCAGAAACAACAGAAGCAGAATATCTGCAGCTTCACCAAAAACTCCAAACTCTCTGTCAACCATCCGAAATCACCCCGAGGACCCCGGGACCTCAATCAAAAACACAAACATATCCCATAACCTTATTCTAACTTATACCAATCTTCAAAACAACTTAAACAACATCGAATAACCCAAAACACATCGGATTCATGCTTAAGTTTCCAAAAATCTTCCGAGTTACGCTTTTGATCAAAAACCCAACCAAACCATGTCCGAATGACCTGAAATTTTGCACACACATCCCAAATGAAAAACGGAACAACTGCGACTCTCGGAATTCCATACCGACCCCTATATCAAAATCTCACCTATCAACCGAAAAATGCCAAAAATTCAATTTCACCAATTCAAGCCTAAATCTACTATGGACCTCCAAAACACATTTCGATCATGCTTCTAAATCTCAAATCACCTCCCGAAGCTATCCGAACCATCAGAGCTCACATAAGAGCCCTCTAACTCATAAGTCAACATCCAGTTGACTTTTCTAACTTAAGCTTCCTGAAAAAGAGACTAAGAGTCCTAAACCTTACCAAATCCTTTCCTAACCCGAGCCAATCAACCCGATCACCTATAGAACCGATAGACAAAGACATAAGAAGCAGAAATTGAGGGAAATGGAGCGGTAACTCATGAGAAGACGGGCCGGGTCGTCACATCCTCCCCCTCTTAAACAAACATTCATCCTCGAACGAGTCAAGAAACATACCTGAAGCCTCAAACATGTGAGGGTATTTGCTCTGCATCTCCCGCTCTGTCTCCCAAGTAGCCTCCTCCACAGGCCGACTTCTCCACTGCACTTTCACTGAAGCTATATACTTTGATTTCAACTTTTGAACCTTACGCTCCAAAATAGCTGTTGGCTCCACATCATAAGTCCAATCACCATCCAGTTGAACTGTGCTGAAATCCAGAACATGGGACGGATCCCCAATATACTTTCGGAGCATAGAAACATAAAATACTAGATGCACACTCGACAATCTGGGTGGCAAACCAAGCTCATAAGCCACCCCCAATCTTCCGAAGCACCTCAAAAGGCCCAATGAACCGAGGACTCAATTTATCCTTTTTCCCAAATCTCATAACACCTTTCATGGGCGAAACCTTCAATAGAACCTTCTCACCAACCATGTAGGACACATATTGAACCTTCCTATCAGCATAACTCTTTTGTCTCGACTGTGGTGTACGAAGCCTCTCCTAAATTACCTTCACCTTATCTAAAGCATCCCGCACCAAGTCTGTCCCCAATAGCCTAGCCTCTCCCAACTCAAACTAACCAACTAGAGATCTACACCGCCTCCCATACAAAGCACATATGGAGCCATCTGAATACTCCACTGGTAGCTGTTGTTATAAGTAAACTCTGCAAGCGGTAGAAACTAATCCCATGAACCTCCGAAATCAATGACACAAGCACACAACATGTCCTCCAATATCTGAATAGTGCGCTCGAACTGCCCGTTCGTCTGAGGGTGAAAAGCTATGCTCAACTCAACCTGAGTACCCAACTCTCGCTGCATAGACCTCTAAAACTGTGAGGTAAACTAAGTGCCCCTATCTAAAATGATGGAAATCGGGATACCATGCAATAGAATAATCTCTCGGATATAGATCTCTGCTAGCCTCTCTGAAGAATAAGTAGTACACACAGGAACGAAGTGCGCGGACTTGGTCAGCCGATCACGATCATCCAAATAGCATCGAACTTCTTCAAAGTCTGCGGGAGCCCAACTACAAAGTCCATGGTGATCCAATCCCACTTCCACTATGGAATATCCATCCACTGAAGCAAGCCACCCGGTCTCTGATGCTCATATTTCACCTATGACAATTGAGACACCGAGCCACAAATCCCATAATGTCTTTCTTCATTCTTCTCCACCAATAATGCTGCCTCAAATCCTGATACATCTTCGTGGCATCCGGATGAATGGAATACCATGAGCTATGAGCCTCCTCCAGAATCAACTCACGAAGCCCATCTACATTGGGCACAAAAATCCGGCCCTGCATCCTCAACACCCCATCATCACCAATTGTCACATCTCTTGCATCATCATGCTGAATACTATCCTTAAGGACAAGCAAATGTGGATCATCATATTGGCGCTCTCTGATGCGATCATATAAGGAAGACCGAGAAACCACATAAGCCAATACCCGACTGGGCTCCGAAATATCCAACCTTACGAACCGATTGGCCAAGGCCTGAACATCAACTGCAAGAGGTCTCTCCCCAATTGGAATATA
Organism: Nicotiana sylvestris; assembly: GCF_000393655.2. NCBI lineage: Eukaryota > Viridiplantae > Streptophyta > Magnoliopsida > Solanales > Solanaceae > Nicotiana > Nicotiana sylvestris. Next base: position 96,592,983 of record NC_091063.1, read on the forward strand.
TGTCAAACTTCCCATACTCACCGCCTTTCGGCTCAAAGCATCGGCCACCACATTGGCCTTTCCCGGGTGATACAATATAATAATATCATAATCCTTTAGCAACTCCAACCACCTCCACTGCCTCAAATTTAGATCCTTTTGCTTGAATAAGTGTTGGAGACTATGATGATCAGTAAACACCTCACAAGACACACCATACAAGTAATGCCTCCAAATCTTCAACGCGTGCACTATGGCAGCCAACTCCAAATCATGAACATGGTAGTTCTTCTCATGGGGCTTCAACTAAAAAGAAGCATAAGCAATAACTCTACCCTCTTGCATCAATACATGCCCAATACCAACTCTCGAAGCATCACAATACACGGTATATAAACCTGACGTTGATGGTAAAACTAACACTAGAGCTGTGGTCAAGACTGTCTTGAGCTTCTGAAATCTCTCCTCACACTCATTCGACCATACAAATGAAGCACCCTTCTGAGTCAACTTGGTCAAGGGCGATGCGATAGATGAGAATCCCTGAACAAACTAGCGACAATAACCTGCCAAACCAAGAAAGCTGCGAATCTCTGCGGGTGAGGATAGTCGGGGCCAACTCTGAACTGTCTCTATCTTCTTCGGATCAACCTAAATACCCTCACTGGACACCACGTGCCCCAAAGAAAGCCACTGAACTGAGCCAAAACTCACACTTGGAGAATTTTGCATAAAGTTTCTCCTCTCTCAATCTCTACAACACAACTCTCAAATACTCTGCGTGCTCCTCCTGACTACGCGAATACACCAGAATAATCATCAATGAAGACTATGACAAATGAGTCGAGATAAGGCCGGAACACGCTGTTCATCAAATGCATGAACGTTGCTAGGGCATTGGTCAGACCAAAAGACATTACCAAGAATTCATAATGACCATATCGGGTCCTGAAAGCTGTCTTACGAAAATCCGAGTCCCTGATCTTCAACTAGTGATAACTTGAACGGAGATCAACCTTGGAGAACACTCTCGCTCCCTGAAGCTGGTCGAATAAATCATCAATACGAGGAAAAGGATACTTGTTATTAACTGTTACTTTGTTCAATTGCCTATAATCAATGCACATCCTCATAGTGCCATCCTTCTTCTTCACAAATAGAACTGACGCACCACAAGGTGACACACTAGGCCGAATGAACCCCTTATCAAGGAGTTCCTGAAGCTGCTCCTTCAACTCCTTCAACTCCACTGGTGCCATACGATACGACAAAATAGAAATGGGCTGAGTGCCCAACACCAAGTCAATACCGAAATCAATATCCCTATCCGGTGGCATACCCGGCAGGTCTGCAGGAAATACATCGAGAAAATCCCTCACAACTGGAATAGAATCAATACTGGGAGTCTCTGCATCGACATCCCTCACAAAGTCTAGATACGAAAAACAACCCTTCCAAACTATACGCTGGGCTTTCAAGAATGAGATCACTCTACTAGGAACCTAATCAGTCAAACCTCGCCACTCAATCCGTGGCACACCCGGTATAGCCAATATAACTGTCTTAGCATGACAATCCAAAATAGTACGACACGGAGATAGCCAATCCATGCCAAAAATAACATCGAAATCCACTATACATAATAATAAAAGATCTACTCGGGTCTCCAGATCCCCAATAGTCACCACACACGACCAGTACACACGGTCTATAACAACAGTTTCGCCCATCAAGGTAGATACATGAACAGGTGAAACAAGAAACTCATGGGACGTACCCAAATAGCAAGGAAAGTGTGATGACACATAAGCCAAGGTGGAAACAGGATCAAATAATACAGAGGCATCTCTGTGGCAGACTGAAACAATACCTGTAATAACAACATCGAAAGTAATATCATCGAGTCTAGCTAGAAGTGCATAGAAACGGGCCTGACCACCACCTAATCGACCACCCCCTCTAGGTGACCCCTAGCTGACTGACCTTCACCCCTAGCTGGCTAGGTGGGTGGTGGTGAAGTAACTGGTGCTGAAGCTGATGGCTGACTCCTCTGCTAAGATGAACTCACAAGGCGATGAGGACACTGCCTCCATATATTACCCATCTCTCCACACTCATAGCAACTCTCGGGTGCTGGAGACGGGGACTGAAGGGAGCTCCTAGCACCGGAATGACTAGCAGATGCACTTGGCATAGAAGAACCCTGAACTGATAGAGAACGAGACGAACTCTGAGCTGGAAGGGCACTAAGTGATGATCGGCTCTAATGAGAACTGTGAGAAAAATGACCCGATGACGTCCCATGATAACCTGGGCGAGCTCGCTGAGCATGCCTAAATGGACGGCCTTTGCCGTGCTAAAACTGACCTCTCGAAGGAGCACCATTATAACTACCAGATCCTCGAGGCCTCTTGGCCTCCCTCTCCTCTCACTCCTGGCGACGAATTGACTCAATCTCATGGGCAATGTCTACAACCTCCTCAAAAGTAGCACCAGTCACCCTCTCTCTGGTCATGAGAATACGAAGCTGATAAGTGAGGCCATCAATAAACCTCCTAATCCTCTCTCTATATGTCGGAACCAACCAAATAGCATGACGAGCTAACTCTGAGAACCTCATCTCATACTGCGTCACAATCATCTCTCCCTGACACAACCACTCAAACTGCCTGCGCAGCTCCTCTCTGTGAGACTGCGGCACATACTTCTCCAGAAAGAGAATAGAGAACTACTCACCAATAGCCTACGCCTCTCAAAAGTCTCCCGCCAAGTGAAGGCAGCTCGAGAAATCTGATAAGTAGTAAAAGCGACCCCACTGGTCTCTAGAATACCCGTTGTACGAAGCATCCTCTAACACTTATCCAAGAAACCCTGGGCATCCTCGCCCTCTGCACCACTGAAGGTCGGAGGCTGAAGTCTACCAAAACTCTTCAACCTATGCTACTCGTCCTTTGGCATGGCAGGAACTACATAGTCCTGAGCAGCTACAACCGGCTAGGCTGGATGCTCCCCTAGTGTTTGAAGTCCCTGCACGACCTGCTCAGGTGTGCAAGCGGCGGGAGTCTGAGTACCTCCCCCGGCTTGAGAAATAGCTGCGGTTGTAGTAATTGAAACAGCCTGAGCTAGGCCAGTGCAAACTAATAGAATCTGAGCCAAGGCCTCCTAAAGACCCAGAATCACAATGGCCACAGCCGGTGCTTGAGCTGATGTTGCTACAGTATCCACAACTTGGACCTGATCCTGAATTGGGGCGGCTGGTGGGTCTGCAGGTGCTGCCCTAGCTGCTGTGCGGGTCACACCTCTGCCCCTATCGCGACCACGATCGCGTCTTCGGCCTCTAGTGTCCACAGCCGGTGGTATTGGTGGTCGTTTATCCTTATCAGTAGCCCGTGTCCTCACCATATGTGAGAGAATAGAATAACAAAAGTTTATTACTCCAATCAACATATTCGCACGACAAGAATTTCAAGATGAAGATTTACCTAAAGGTTCTGCAGCCTCTCGAGGATAAATACAAACGTCTCTGTACCGATTCGCAAGACTCTACTAAACCTGCTCATGACTCGTGAGACCTATGTAACCTAGGCTTTGATACCAACTTGTCACAACCCTAAACCCGGACTCGGTCGTGATGGCGCCTCTCGTGAAGACAAGGCCAGCCGACACATTCCCATTTTAATTTTAAGCAATTAAAATAATAAGTATTAAGTCTTAAACATGATAAAATCTCAAAATAAGCAGTGAACAGTACGATTTGCGAAATTTAAAACCAACACAGCCCGACATCGAGGTGTCACAAGTCATGAGCATCTATCAATGTACGACAAGTCCGAAGCGTCTACAAAGCTATTATAGAATCACTAACAAGAGAAAGGAAATGCGATTAAGGGGGAGAAACACGGGGCTGCGGACGCCGAGCATCTACCTCGTGAACTCCGAAATCTGTCGGGAGCTCTCAACCCTCGCAAGTAGGATCAGCAACGCCTGAATTTGTACACGGGGTGCAGGGAGTAAAGTGAGTACTCCAACTCAGTGAGTAATAATCTTAAATAAAGACTGAGAAATATGAAATCACGTAAGGCACATTACAGGCTATAATGAAGCAGTAAAAGCTAGTAAAAATAGTGAATCATTGAAGATATGTAAAGTCATTTTAGTTGAGTTTAAACTCATGAAATGCCTTTTTAACAATTAAGCAGGTAATTGACAGGCAACTAAGAAAGATAAACACATAAAGGATCTCCCCTCGGGCACAATGTCAACAAAATCCGGCCCTCACGCAATATCATAGAACAACACCAGCCCCTCGGGCTATATCTCACATCACAATGGGTACCCACTCTCACTGAGGGTGTGCAGACTCCTAGAGGGGCCCCTTACAGCCCAAGCGCAATATCAAGCCATCTCGTGGCATAATCACATAGGCTCTCGGCCTCATATCAGCGAGCCACCTCGTGGCGTACAAATCTCAGACCCTTGGCCTCGTAATCATAATCAGTGTTTCCTCACAACATAGGCCCTCGGCCTTACTCAGTCAGAATCTCACAAGCCACTGGGGCAACAGTAAAAACATGATGTTCAGTCGAGAATATCATTTAAAATATCATTTAAGTGTTAAAGTAGAGTAAACATGGCTAAGTTTTGAAAACAGTAGAATATGACATGACTGAGTTCAAGTATAAAGTTAAAACAGTGAGGAAATATCAGTAAAAATCCCCTAAGGTTTCAAATAGTTAGCACGAGGCCCAAATATGGCATTCAATCCAAAACATGATGATAGCAAATAGTTTTCAGTCAAATACGCGGTAAAATAGTCATGCGGGATGGACTAAATCACAATCCCCAACGGTGCACGACTCCATGCTCGTCATCTAGCATGTGTGTCACTTTAATATAGCATAACGATGCGTAATCCGGGGTTTCATATCCTCAAGACAGCATTTACAATCATCACTCACCTCAATCCGGTCCAAAATCTAGCCCGCGACGCTTTTGCCCCTCAAATCGGCCTCCACTCCTGTCGAATCTATCCAAAATCAAAATCACGACGTCAAAATATGCTAAGAGAATGAAGCCCAAGCAAAAATAATCAATTTACAACCCAAATCCCAAAATTACCAAAACCCGACCCCCGGGCCCACGTCTTGGAATTTGATAAAATTCACATCAATAGATTCCTTATCTCTCCACGAGTTCGTACATATCAAAAGTTCCAAAATCCGACCATAAATGGTCCCTCAAATCCCCATGTCTAGATCTCTAATACCAAGCCCTAGTTTCCCCGAACTTTGATCCTTAAATTCCATTAATTACAAGCATAATCCGTGAAATAATATCATACAAATGAGTTTTAGGTACAACAATCTTACCTCCAAATGATATCCCTTGAATCCCTCTTCAAATCTCCCAAAAAGCTCCAAAACCGACTTAGAAATGGTGGATTAGCTCAAAAATTGCGAAGGAATGAATTTTTATGTTCTAGCCCAGGGATTCCGCACCTGCGGCCAAATTCCCGCTTCTGCGGCACCGTTTTTGCGGTCAATGGACCGCTTCTGCGGTCATCACTTAAACGTCTACTTTCCGCTTCTGCGACATCTTACCCGTACCTATGCCATCGCAGGTGCGACTCTTCAGCCGCTTCTGTGGCTCCAGCCTTCCCAGGCCTTTTACGCTTCTGTGGCTTTCTTCCTCGCAACTGCGGCATCGCACCTGCGGTCCCCAATCCGCAGGTGCGGAAACAACAGAAGTAGAAAATCTGCAGCTTCACCAAAAACTCCAAACTCTCTGTCAACCATCCGAAATCACCCCGAGGCCCCCGGGACCTCAACCAAAAATACAAACATATCCCATAACCTTATTCTAACTTATACCAATCTTCAAAACATCTCAAACAACATCGATTCAACCAAAACACATCAGATTCAATCCTAAGTTTCCAAAAATCTTCTGAATTATGCTTTTGATCAAAAACCCAACCAACCCACGTCCGAATGACCTAAAATTTTGCACACATATTCCAAATGACACAACGGAACTACTGCGACTCTCGAAATTCCATTTCGACCCCTATATCAAAATCTCACCTATCAACCAAAAAATGCCAAAAATCTAATTTCGTCAATTCAAGCCTAAATCTACTCCGGACCTCCAAAACACATTTCGATCACGCTCCTAAGTCTCAAATCACCTCGCGAAGCTATCCGAACCATCGAAACTCATATCCGAGCCCTCTAACTCGTAAGTCAACATCCGGTTGACTTTTTCAACTTGAGCTTCCTCAAAAAGAGATTAAGTGTCTCAAACCTTAACAAATCATTTCCGAACTCAAGCCAACCAACCCGATCACCTATAGAACCGATAGACAAAGCAATAAGAAGCAGAAATAAGGGGAAACAGAGCAAAAACTCATGAGACGATTGGCAGGGTCATCACAGTTTTGAGTATATAAAGGATCATGCCGGCCTTATAGGCCCGTACGTCATATGTATAAGTTTGGATTACATGTTGGATCGTCCAATGTCGAGTCTTTCTCCATGTTTTATTCTACTTATCTCATGACAACCTCTATGACTCATTTACCTATGATAGTATGATACGAAAAGATATGTTATGTTGGTACTCAGTTAAATAAGGTATCGAGTGCCCGTCGCGGCCCATCGGTTTGGGCGTGACAATATGCGCACGAAAGATGTTATCGGACTGGTGAGTATGTAAGGTAAATGCACAAGGATGTTGTCGTACTATTTGATATGATATCTTTTGCTCTTTGCTTTTATTATGAAGATTTGTGAACTTGGCTATGTTGTTTCATAGTTATTGTTTCATTCTCTTGGATGTGAGTTGTTTTAAAGCTTGGTTGTGTTATTTAAGAAGCATGATCGTTATTTCTCTGCGTTGATCATTTTACTATTCCTCGTACTTCTTCTTGCTATTTCTCTTATTTATTAATTGCACAGGTTTATACGGTAGGTATTTTGTCTTAGCCTCGTCGAAGTTAGGCTCCTTCACTTGGTTTAGGAGCTATAACAACACATGCACACATGATCCAATCATCGATAGTAGGCTCCCTTACTTGGTTTAAAGCCATAATTATATTATCAGAGAGCTTGCAATAACTTATTCTCATTCATCTACCTTGTCATCTCACCAACACATGTACAACTTTAACTTCTCACCAGCTCATGAGATACAAATCATAACACACCTTAAATCATTCATCCACTGCCCGTTATCCTTGTGATAGTCGTGTCACCTTGCTCAAGTCATTCAAACTCTCATTGTAGCACATCCATCCTGTCGAATTGAAAGAAATTTTTTCATAAAAACCTTATAAGTCATACAACTTTGAACCTCGTCATAAGATATAGCTCACCTGTTTAGTCTCAATACAATATCTTTTATGTGACCTTATCATAGTTACAAACCTCTATGTAATCAATTGATTCTTCTGAGTCTAGTACTTAAAACACATGGAACTTATTACATAGCTATTTTGTTAACTGTCCTATTCATATTACTATACCACCCTCCATTATCCATCAAGGCTGTGGAGGCGCCACTTAATTTGGGAGCAACAAACTATAAAAATATGGATATCCACAGCTCTCTTTATCATTACTCAGATAGCTAGGGACATACCTGACTAAAGTATCCTATAACACAGGGTCACTCACTAAGTCTCCCGAGCCTAAGCTATGGTCTACACCTGGCCATATGTCCTCTAGCTTACTCTCTCATCACAGGAAAAATTTTCTTGCACCTCATCTGCGACGTCAGCATAAGTAGCCCGTGCCCATCTGAAAATATATTCTCAACATGGAAAACGAACTAATAGAAAGAAATATAAGATTTAGACTTTTAGCCGAAACAATATCATATGATAAAAAAAAAAAAAAAAAAAAAAAAGGAAGAGAAGTTTCCTGGATGTCCATAGGAAGAAGATGATTTGCGAATGTTCTTATGTCAGATTTGGACTTATGTTATGAGTAGCATTCTGGATTGATTTGCGAATGGTTTGGAAATCTTACCCTCCAAAGGTTATCAATTATGAAACACAAAATTGTAAGCACGTGATTTTTGCCCTATATGAGAATCACTCCCAAAAAATTCAAATAAAATGATTTTCCTTGGTGTGCAATTTTGTGAGATTTTATGATATTTTTGGATAATTGTTTGTATTTGTCTGTGTTTGTTTATTTGTTAAATTAATAAAACATATACAAAAATATGTCGCATTTTTCATGTAGGATTTAATTCTACAATTGTTAGTAATTAAATTAGTTTTACAAAAATTAAAAATTACAAAAATAGGCATCTTTTGCATTTTTAGCATTTAATGTCCAAATGAACAATTTTATGCTTAATTATTACTTAATTGTGTGTTAATTGTTATTGGGAGTTAATTTGCGCTTTTATAACTTAATTTAGTTCTTAATAATAATTTAAGTTTTTTTATAATTTAGTTTTAGAAAATAAAAGAAGAAAAAATAACAAAAATACAAAGAAAAATCGGATTGGGCCACTTCTTCAAATTTCAACCTCAGGCCCAAATAATTGCTCAATCTTCCCCACGACCCGGTCCGCCCCATTAACCCAAATACCTGTAAGCACGTGATTTTTGCCCTATATGAGAAATACTCCCAGAAAATGCAAAATAAAATAATTTTCCTTGGTGTGCAATTTTGAGTATTTTTGTGATATTTTTGGATAATTATTTGTATTTGTCTGTGTTTGCTTATTTGTTAAATTAATAAAAAATATAAAAATATGTCGCATTTTGCATGTAGGATTTCATTCTACAATTGTTAGTAATTAAATTAGTTTTACAAAAATTAAAAATTACAAAAATAGGCATCTTTTGCATTTTTAGCATTTAATGTCCAAATGAATAATTTTATGCTTAATTATTACTTAATTGTGCGTTAATTGTTATTGGGAGTTAATTTGCGCTTTTATAATTTAATTTAGTTCTTAATAATAACTTAAGTATTTTTATAATTTAGTTTTAGAAAATAAAAGAAGAAAAGAGAACAAAAATACAAATAAAAATCGGATTGGGCCACTTCTTCAATTTTCAACCCCAGGCCCAAACAATTGTCCACGACCCAGTCCACTTCACACGGGTCGACCCGGTCCGCCCCATTAACCCAATACCCAACCCCTTTCTTTATTTTTTGGTCAAAACACAAAAACAAAACAAAAAATAACAAAACAAAAACCCTAAAACACTAACTCATCCGCCTCCTCTCTTCATCCTCTCAAAACTCCAAGCACACAACCATGGCTGCCCTTCACCCTCACCATGGACGACCTAGCTGCGTCTTCAGCTTCACTAACGTTCATGGCTCCTCTTCCTCCTTCGTTCGTCGCTCAAACAACCAAGCGACACAACCACCCAATGATAGCCATGAACGAACAACCCCGTTGATGACCCACCCCGCTGCCTTCGGCTTCACCATCACCAAGGTCGCAGCTGCTTAGTCTTCGACCACGAGCAGCCCAGGCGATCACACGACTGTTTCTGTTTCATCCTCATCATCCGGCGTCAAGATCGAGTTTGAAGCTTGACGTCCATGGCAGCCTTTGCCCCCGACCTTGTTCCAGCTCGGAGCTCGTCACTGTTTCTACTCCAGCTGCTGCTACTTCTGTTTCAAATTTGCGTCCATGGTAGCCTTTCCCCCCACCTCGTCGTCCATGGTTTCTTCACGAGCGAACGCACCCAGCTGCTCCTGTTTCGCGTCAACCACGGCTGCTGTCACTGCTCGTCGTCCAGTCCGTTCCCCAGTACGTCGTTGACGCTGCTTCCCCTTCTACCATGGCAGTCGTTTGCCGCAGCCGCTCGTCGTCCAGTTCGATGCCAAACAGACCCATCACTGCTGCTTACGCTAGTTTCTTCATGTGACCATACACGCCCCAGCTGATTCACAGTCCATTTTCTTGTGACGGGCGGCCATCTTCTTTGGTCGTCCGTTCGTGGTCGTCTTCGGCGACAAATTATCTTGGTGCGATACTCGTTTCCGGACAGTTTGTTTTCATCGTCATTTGTTTTAAGCTTGGGTCGACGAAATAGTCCGTACATATTTCATTTCAATCCGGTTAGTGATTTTTGAGTTTTATTTTGTCCGTATTTTGTTTTGATATTTTTCGAATCTAAAATCGGCAAATGTTTGTTTTGTTTATCGTTTGAATTAAATTTTAGTTCATGTTCATGTGTTGTTTGTTGAATTAATTTTCAGATTTCAAATGGAAGTTAATTAGTTATTTTTCATGTTTATTTCATGTTTGTATTGTTGTTTAAGTGAATGTTTGTTAGTTTAATGTTTGTTAGATTCAAATTGAAATTTAATTAATTATTTCTTCAATTTGTTTCATGTTGTTATGTATTTTCCAGAAATTATTTATGTTGTTTGAGTCATGTGAACCCGTCATGTTTGTTGCTAAAAATAGATTTAATTCATGTTCATCTTTGTTTGAAGTTCATGATTAAATCCAGTGATTTAATGTGAGTTTATGTTGTCTTTGATTTGTTTAATTTAGTATTTTGTTGTTTGTATTGTTGTGTTTTGCTCATACATTCATGGTCTAAATTAACCAGGATTGGTTCCCGATATGGTTAATTCATTCCATTAATTTTGAGTTGTGTTGTTCATCGTGTTCATATAATTGTTGTTGAAGATTGTTGAGAAATTGGTCATCTTGATCATATTTTGGTCAAGTTATGATTAATTGAGTGTTTAGAGCAGAGGGGTAATTTGGTAAATTGCATTGCATTCGGGGGTAGATTTGTAATTGCAATAAGGTCGGAGGGGTAGTTTGGTAATTGAACATTATTTTGATTCTTTATGTTAAGCATGGGGGACAAATATAATGGGGTGGGGTTTTTGATGTACTTGTTTAATATAATGGGGGACAAGACAAAACATAATGGGGAGGAATCTTGTACTTGTTTAATGTAGGCATGAGAGACATATTATAATGGGTTGGTAATGTGGCATTTATTTAATGTAGGCATGGGGGACATATGGTAATGAGTTGGGAATGTGGTATTTATTTAAAGAAGACATTTAATAGTGAGACAAAGCATGCCGTTGGGGGAATAATTTGGGGGTTGGGAATTCAAGGCAAAGTCTTGCTATAAATATAGAGTCATTTCTTGACATTGAGGAGAAGACTAGAGAGTTTTAAGAAGGATTTTTGGGGGAGAGAAAAAGAGTTGAATATTATTGAGAGGATTTTTAGAGAGAGTTGACAGATTCTTTTACACTTGAGAGTTGACATACTTTTATACTTGAGAGAGTTTGTGATAGTAAAAGAGAAAGACAATTTGAACTTTCACTCGAACAATTCTGTTTGCTTTTCTTCGAGTGTTATTCAAAAGTCAGAAACTACTGCATCTCGTATCTTTTCTCTCTTCTGCTTTGACTGCGATTGTACTTTTGCACTGCTGAGTTTTCAATCTGTTACTGGGTTATTCTACTGGTTGTTACTGGTTTTGCGGTGTTGCTGAACCTGCTGTTGCCGCGTTATTACTGTTGCTGACTCCTACTTCTTTTGTTCTTGTACTGCTGTTTCCAGGTACACATTTGTACACTCTTGGCTTGAAGCGAAAAAATGAAATATTAATCAGGCTCCTGTTCCTGTTGAATTCTTTTGTTTGGATCTGTGTTTGAATATTAATTTTCCTCTCTTTGTATAAAAATGTAGTCGATTAATTAATGAGTAATGAGGCTGCATATGTATGATTTCTTCATCTAATAATGCTAGTTTAAATTACTTGAAGAATAGTTAATCGGCTTTGATATTATTGTGTATCCCTCTCATGTTCCAGCATTAGTAAATAATAGAGTATAAAAATGAAAGCAGTTTTTCTTTGTACAAACTCGATCGCAATTTTCCAATCGCATTAGCCGTAAACTAATAACTAATAGGTTACGTTTTCAGCATGTAAATAATTAAGAGATTTTCTTTTATTTTTAGAGACGAACTTAATAGAAAATATAGTCACTATAGGTTTATCCTTTAAAATAAAAATGAGACGAGCCTCGCCAAATAAATCACAAATCGCCGGGGCCCTCAATAATTGATCATGATAAATACTTAGAATTTGGGATGGACTGTTTAGTGAATTCCACTGCCTTCCCCAAAGATAATAATGCGTTAGATTCATTAGGCGCGACTTAATTAAATTACATTCTTAAATTCGGGTGCGCATTTATGTGACCCAAATTCAAATCTCAACGGAGTCGAAATGTGTTAACAACTACGGGTGCATTGATTGTGACGTGGTTCGAGATGCATTTTCACGACGTTGCAATTCTATAAAAATAAATGATAATAATAAAAGCGGTTTAAACTTAATAAAAGCACATAAGTCACAACATGTATTTAAATCAGATATTTAGCCATTATAACAATTTAAGCGACCGTGCTAGAACCACGGGATTCGAGGGTGCCTAACACCTTCCCTCGGGTCAACAGAATTCCTTACTTAGAATTTCTGGTTCGCAGACTTCATTTGGAAAAGTCGAAAATTTCCTCGATTTGGGATTCAAGATAAACCGGTGACTTGGGACACCAAAAACCAAACCTTTCCCAAGTGGCGACTCTGAATTAAATAAATAATCCCATTTCAAATATTGTCAGTTAAATTGGAAAAACTCCCTCGCGCATTTAAACCTTCGGGGCCGGGCGCGCAAAAAGGAGGTGTGACAGCTCTGGCGACTCTGCTGGGGATTAAACCCAGAACCACTGGTTCAGGGTTCAAGAATTCGAGCTTAGAATAATTGTTATATTTGGCTTTATTATCTGATCTTTATTACATGTTTTTGCATAACGTGCTAAATGTTGTCTTTTACCGCTTTGATATTATCTGAACTGTATATAAACTGTGCCGAAACCCTTCTCTTCTTACCTCCGGGGAGAAGCTCGCTGGTCGAGACTCCCTATTCTGTTAGTGTCAATACCTGAAATAAGAAAGAGGTCGGACAAGTTACAAAGCCGGACGATCTCGCGGGTCCCCGGTACGTAGCCCCCTCCTCGACTCGAGTTGTCCGCTCGGGTACACAGTCTAGAACAAATACCCAGGTTACGAACCTAGAATAACTTGACTTCATGCCGGATCCCTAGTAGGAACGCTTATTTGCATCATGTTGCATTTGACTTAGGGGACTCAACACAGGGGTTGGGTCCGTCTAGGACTAGCAACCTGAAATGAAAAGACCATCCTGTTGCATCCTATTTGTTTCCGTGCATTTATTTGTCTTGGACATGCATGCTGCCTGACTTTGGAGTATTTGAAAAATATAAACAAAAAAAATAATAAAAATAACAGTGTATAAGGCTAATTTTCTACTTTGAAAAATAGTAATGCCCAATTATTGTCAAAACTCTGCCGAAATTTTGCGATAATAAAAGGGGAAAATGTTTTATTTACTAAGAAAAAGAAAAACAAAAAGATAGAAAAATAGTCTTTTATTTTTGGGAAGTTGTTTGTTGAAAAATAAGAGGAAAGAATTTTGTTCTAAATTAATTCGGTTAATTTGACCGAACTACACGGGTCTGATTCTCACCGGATGTGAGATACGTAGGCAAACCTCATCGGTTCCGGCCCCAATTTTTAAAAATCCAAAAATATATATTTTTCTTTAGTTCTTTCTTTATAAATGTTTCTTTAGAAAATACAAAAAAAAATATAAAATAATATAGAAGTTTTCTTTAAACTCAAATAAAAAAATAAAAAAAAATAAATAGTCTCCTTCTTTCTGAAGTCTTTCATATGAAAAAATGAAATAAGAATTAAAAATTAGCAACAAAAATCCAAAAATACTCTTTTCTTTTTTTTTTTAGTCTTTCTTTTGTAAAATGTCCATAAAACATATTTGAAAAATTGAGTTCCAAAATATTAGTACTTTTTCTTTAGAAGTGCTTTTGTAAATAAATAAAACTCAGAATTCTACATCATTTTCTTAAAAGTTCCTCTTTCAAAATTTAAGAGGCAACATCATATACATTCTTTCTTCCGTAGAAAAGGTAAAACAAACAAAAAAAAAATCAACCGAACACATTTTCTTTTTGTTTTAAAAAATAATAAAGAAAAAAAACATTTCCAAAGTTCAAGTCAAAAGCAAATAAATTTTTAGAAGTCTTTCTTTAAAAAAATAAAACAAAAATCAAAATAAACAAAATTTTCTTTCTTCTTTTAAAGCATTTCTTTCAAAAATTCCAAAAAAAGGGTTAGTCTAGTTACTCCATTTTCGATGCCCGAACTACGCGGGTTTGATTCTCACCGGATGTGAGATACGTAGGCAACCCTCATCGGGTTCAACCCCACCTTTTGCTAAAATAGCCAAAAATCAATAAATAAATAAAAACGTGTCAAATTTTAAATTTTGCCATAAATAAGTTGGGTGGTGTCCAACCTTCCCTTTTGCTAAAAATAGCCAAAAATATATGTCAAATTTTAAATCTGTCATAAATAAGTCAGGTGATGTTGTTTTGTCATAAATAGCCGAATGTTCCCGAAAGGGACGCCGGAAGGCTGACTTTGCATAAACAGCCACCTTTGGGTCATTTTTTAAGGTTTGGTCCAGTTGACCCACACAGCCTTAAAATCTTCGTCACCGAGGCGTTGAAAGGCCGTGTTGGCAATATTGAGTTTTCTAATTTGAAAAACGATAAAAAGAGTCATAAATAAGTCAGGTGATGCTGTTTTGTCATAAATAGCCGAATGTTCCCGAAAGGGACGCCGGAAGGCTGACTTTGCATAAACAGCCACCTTTGGGTCATTTTTTAAGGTTTGGTCCAGTTGACCCACACAGCCTTAAAATCTTCGTCACCGAGGCGTTGAAAGGCCGTGTTGGCAATATTGAGTTTTCTAATTTGAAAAACGATAAAAAGAGTCATAAATAAGTCAGGTGATGCTGTTTTGTCATAAATAGCCGAATGTTCCCGAAAGGGACGCCGGAAGGCTGACTTTGCATAAACAGCCACCTTTGGGTCATTTTTTAAGGTTTGGTCCAGTTGACCCACACAACCTTAAAATCTTCGTCACTGAGGCGTTGAAAGGTCGTGTTGGCAATATTGAGTTTTCTAATTTGAAAAAAAAACGATAAAAAGAGTCATAAATAAGTCAGGTGATGTTGTTTTGTCATAAATAGCCGAATGTTCCCGAAAGGGACGCCGGAAGGCTGACTTTGCATAAACAGCCACCTTTGGGTCTTGTTTAGTATTTTATATCCAGTTAACTCACACAGCCTTAAAAATCTTCGTCCCCGAGGCGCTGAAGGGGCCGTGTTTACAACACTAAGTCTTTTATTGTAATTTGAAAAAAAAAATCAAAGAGTCAGCGGTCAGGTGAATACCGTCTTTTGTTTTGGCAAACAGGGAAAGGAACTGGCCGTTTGTTTTGAGTTCGTAATTCTTTGATTCAAAAGTCTGTTAGTACGGTTAGTTTTTAAACTTTTGCAACCAAGTTTGTTTTAATTTGAAATTTGAAAAATGTGTTTTAATTTGATAGTTTATCTTTTATTGGCACGAACTACGCAAGGTCCGATTCATGCGGGGTCATGATACGTAGGCAATCTCCATAAGATTCGACCACAACAAAAAAAATGAAAAATCGAAAGATGATGAAAAAGATATATTGACAATAATAAGGACCGACTGAGTCCATTCTAACATGTTCTGTTTTGAATTACAAAGAAAGTTGAGGTGGTCGGTTTGTGGTAAGCGGCCCACACAAGGTCCAAAGAAAAATGACAACTAACGTCGAAACTGTTACAAGTGCTCCAGAGACTCAGAGTCGGAGGGTTCCTCGTCATGAGTCACAATTCGCGACACAACAAGAGCAGTACCACTCTCCTGAGTACCACTCGTACTCGTTTGATCTTGCGGCGAAAACTGAGAAGCCTGCCCGAAAGACGGTACAGGAAGAAATGACCCAAAGAGTGAAAAGCTTAGAACAATGGTTGGAAAACATGCAAGGGCTGGCAGGCCAAAAGAGTGTTGCCTTCAAAGATCTATGTATGTTCCCAGATGTCCACTTGCCGCCTGGTTTCAAGACTCCCAAATTTGAAAAGTACTATGGACATGGAGATCCCATAGCCCACCTGAAAAGGTATTGCAATCAACTGAGAGGTACGGGAAGAAATGAAGAGTTGTTAATGGCTTATTTTGCGGAAAGCCTTACGGGAGTAGCCTCCGAATGGTTTATGGATCAAGACACGTCTCGCTGGCATGTCTGGGATGACATGGCACAGGCCTTTGTCAGACAGTTCCAATACAACATCGACATTGCCCCAGACCGCATTTCCCTTTCAAACCTGAAGAAGAAACCAAGTGAAAGTTTCAGGGAATATGCCATCAAATGGAGGGAGCAAGCAGCTCGAGTTAAGCCACCCATGGATGACCACGAGATAATTATTGTCTTCCTTCAAGCGCAAGAGCCAGATTACTTTCAAAACATGGTGTCCGTAGTTGGCAAAACCTTCTCGGAAGCAATCAAAATTGGAGAGATGGTAGAGAATGGTCTCAAGACAGGCAAAATTATAAGTCAAGCTGTTCTTAAAGCCGCAACTCAGGTTGTCCGGGTTGAGTCTGATAATCTTAGCGACACAAATGAGGAGATTGAAGAAATCATGATGACATCAGGGTCTAGAAGAGGTCCCAGGAGTACATCTCGAAGGTATGAGCAGCCTCCTCAGATGTTTCATGGCTCCCCTGAGCAGTATTATCCACCTCAGAACCCTCAATACTTTATCGCTCCACCTCAGTAAGTTGTCCAGCCACCAAAACGCCCCAGGAGGCGAGCACGAGCATCACAAAATCTCCAGAAGTCTCCACAAAATTTTCAGGTGCCCTATAACCCACATCCAAGCCAGAGGTATAAAGGGGAACAAAGGTTGAAAGATAATTTTACACCAATAGGAGAGTCCTATGAAAGCTTATTTGAGAAGTTAAAGAATCATGACATGATTGCACCTATTCCTCCAAATCGTGTGGACCCACGTGCAAGAAGCTTTGACCCTTCTAAAAGGTGCGAATACCATTCCAATGCCCAGGGGCACAATGTGGGAAGCTGTCGGGATTTGAAAAGAGAAATAGAAAGAATGATCCAAGAAGGGCGGATTGTGATCAATAACAGTGACATGGAGCACTCGAGCCCTATCGAGAATTTGTTGACAGAGGTTGATGATGTTGAAGCTGGTAATGGTCTTGGCAGTATTGATGCAAAGCTCAGTGGTTAAGATGCCAGTTTTTGATGAAGTGGGAGGCCGCTCCATTCTTTGGTTAGCGAGAGAGACGCTGTTGGTGGCTTATTTTGTTGTCATTTCTGTTGTCCGGATTATTAAGGTTGTAATTTGGATTTTGTCCTGTGTCAAAACTTCTTATCTTTCCATTTTGTCCTAGCAGTTTGTTTAAATTTTGTCCAGTTTGTATTAGGATTTTATTCTGGTTTGTTTGGTTTTCTCAATCCATTCCACTGGTAGTCTAAAGCAAATCCGGTCTTTTATTATTTCCAGTCATCTCTTTGTTTAATACTTTTATCATTTCATTCACTGCCGATTCTAGGGACATGACATGCGCACCCAGTTTGGGCCTAATCTTTAAAGTTAATCATTAAACCCCGGAAAGGCGATCAGACCATTTAAAGAAAATAAGGACGGTTTGAGATTATTCAGAGCTCGAGTCATGTGGAACTGGGGCAAGTTAAGCACAAAGAAAACCGTTAAAAGCAAGATTCGCCAAATTGGCATGAAGGTCGGTCATGATAATGAGAGTGTCGCCCAATGGTGCTTAGAAATGACAAAGGAAAAATAAATGTTTAACATAATTGTCAAGTCCAGCACCATCGGAAGAGACTATAAATCTATGCTCAATTGTGTTGTTTGCACTTGGCATGTTTTGAAGACTGGAATGACGAAGGCATTTTGTTCTACTACCTAAACACTTTATCCTTCGTTACCCCTTTTGAGCCTTATTTACTTTCTTTCATACCCCTCGCTCGGAATCAGTAGCAACGAAGAAAAAGAAAAAAAGAAAGAAAACAACAAAACGAAAAAAAAGAAAAGAAAAAAGAAAAGAAAAATGAGAAAAAAAAGAAAGTCAAATGAAAAAGAGGAATTGGGAACTACGTTTGACCTGATTCCTCAAAGAGGATACGTAGGCGCTTCACGGCTCGGTCATAGTTTTGAAAAATGAAAAAAAAATCAATTAAAATATCCCCAAGCAAGAAACTGGGGCAAAGGTTGCGTTTGTTGTAAATAAATCTAATTCCGAAGGCTGTAACTAATAACCCAAAATTAATGTATTTTTTGAGCCTTTTATACCCTTTCTTTCTAGCCTATCCAAAACCCACACTACGGTCCAAAGAAAGACCTTCTGATCAGTCTTCAAAAGATGCCAAGTCAGACAAATGAAGAGTCTTACCGGCACACATAACATTCTGTTCCACAGTAGAAAGGACTCTAATCTCCAACAGAAAGAGTCATACCGACAACACTCCAAATCCCCAGCTGGAGAGAGATATAAAACGAGAGAGTCTTGTTGGTGAAAACCTTCACAAGCACCATAAGGCGATGAAAGCTGAGAAAAGAACCAAAAATGAGAGAGACTTGATAGTGAAAACCCTTCGGACACTACAAGTCGAATAAGATTGAGAATCAGATGGGGAATCGCCAATTGAAGATCTCGAAAGATGATTAACGGTGGAGGACAGGCCGCATATGCATGTCATGACCATTAGAGTCGGTATCTGCGTTTGATAAGTTTTTTTTTATTTATTTATAGTTTCTTTTGTTAAAAGGTCATCTTTTTCCTTTTGTCCTTTTATTCTGTTCCCTTTTATTATTTTTTTTCTTTCATAAAAAATCCCCCAATAGAGTCTGTTTGGTCAGAACAAGTGTGAATTGACTTCAAAATAGGCCATCAGCTTTCCAAAATGAGATCTGACTAATACATCCAAGTGGTATAGTCAGCAGGGAACAAACGCGAGGCCAGTGTCAAAAAGATATCCCCAGCAAAAGGGAATTGACAGAAGGATTGACAAGTGTCAAGAGGGATAGCATTGCCTTTATCAAAAGTTATAAACCTCAAGGCTAAGGCCCATGAACAGAGCAGGGAGAGCAGTGAGCATGATTTGGTAAATTCATACTAGACTAAAAGGTCGGGGAAATGCCAGTTTCCGAGCTATGTCGCAAAAGAAGAGGGATATCCCCAGCAGAAAGGGATTATCCCCAGTACATAATATCATCCCCCAACAAGCTGTGGAGCGTAGAGCAAGGAAGGAGAAAGGGAAAACCATCCCAGTGGGAGTATCACAACCAACCACCATGTTTTAAACTAACAAATTTTGTCTGATTTGAAACAGGTAAGGGAAATGGCATTGATGCCAGAAATGCATGCACAGGGATATTATCAAACTAGGGCAGAAAATTTTCCTTCCATTTAGAAAATTTTCTGGAAGTCAGGTACCCCCAACATGTAAGTAAATAATTCCCCAACAGTGTTATCCCTAGCAGTTGCGAGGAGTCCAACACAAGGTTGGAAAGGCGGTATCCTCAGCAGTTCCTTTCGGGGAAAGGCAAAACGACTCTCAAGGGAGGTAGTCTTCGAAGGAAGAAGCTATGCACAAAAAAAAAAGACGATGAACCTTTCTCCTAAGATACCAAAAAAGAAAAGACCTAGTCCGATGAACCTTCTCCTAGGATCAAAATCTTAGTCCGACGAATCTTTCTCCTAAGATAGAGACCTAGTCTGATGAACCTTCTCCTAGGATCAAAATCTTAGTCCGATGAACCTTTCTCCTAAGATACCAAAAAAGAAAAGACCTAGTCTGATGAACCTTCTCCTAGGATCAAAATCTTAGTCCGATGAATCTTTCTCCTAAGATACCAAAAAAGAAAAGACCTAGTCTGACGAACCTTCTCCTAGGATCAAAATCATAGTTCGATGAATTTTTCTCCTAAGATAGAGACCTAGTCTGATGAACCTTCTCCTAGGATCCAAATCTTAGTCTGACGAATCTTTCTCCTAGGATACCAAAAAAAACAAGACCTAGTCTGACGAACCTTCTCCTAGGATCAAAATCTTAGTCCGACGAATTTTTCTCCTAAGATAGAGACCTAGTCTGATGAACCTTCTCCTAGGATTAAAATCTTAGTCTGATGAATCTTTCTCCTAAGATGCCAAAAAAAAAAACCCCATCACATCCCCAGCGAGTCCCCTTGTAAAATTTCTCCAGCAAGCTTTCCCCAACAAATCCCTAGCAAGTCCGTTCTGTACAAATCCCCACAGAGTCTCCCCTTGTACAATCCCCACAGAGTCTCCCCAATATTAAAAAAAAAATGGAATCTCCCCAGCACATCCCCAGTGAGTCCCTTTGTAAAAATTCCCCAAAGATCTTACCCCAACAAATCCTAGAAAAACCGCTTTGAAACAAATCCCCAGCATGCCCCGTTGTACAAAAATCCACACAAAGAATCCACTTTGTAAATATTCCCCCCCACAGAGCTTCCTTTTGTACAAATCCCCACAGAGTATCCCCAATAAAATCCCCGTTGAGAATCTCCAAGCAAGATGGGACCCAAAAAAAAAAAAAAGAAAAGAAAAATAAAAGAGAGCCTTGCGAGGCAAATCATCACAAAATCTGGAAATACAAAGCCTGAGCAGTCAAAAGAGTTTCGCCATTTGAATCCAATCAACGGCAGGACTTCGCGACAGAAATAAGGACGCAACAAAGCAACAGGAACGATCAAGGTCACCAAACCGACCATCATTTCCGAACTAACAATTGTTCTTTGTCTGAAAAGTTGAAACAGGTATAATCCAAGACAACCGTGCAAGAAGCAGGTGTCACCCAAAGAAGAAGGTACACGGGTACAAGAAATACTTTGGCAATGATGAATTCACTCGAAAGGTAAGTTTCCACGAAACTCCCTTTTATCTTCTACTAAAACAAGAAAATTCAAAAAAAAAGATCGTTTAGTATTCTCGAACTTTGTCCCCAGCCAGTCAGCATTAGGGTTTTAAACCCTAAACTGAATTTTTCCTTTAGTCAGCATTAGGGTTTTAAACCCTAAACTGAACTTTTTTCCATTCAGCCAGCATTAGGGTTTTAAACCCTAAACTGAGCTTTTCCATGCAATCAGCATTAAGGTTTTAAACCCTAAACTGAATTTTTCCTTTAGTCAGCATTAGGGTTTTAAACCCTAAACTTAACTTTTTTCCATTCAGCCAGCATTAGGGTTTTAAACCCTAAACTAAATTTTTCCTTTAGTCAGCATTAGGGATTTAAACCCTAAACTGAACTTTTTTTCATTCAGCCAGCATTAGGGTTTTAAACCCTAAACTGAGCTTTTCCATGCAATCAGCATTAGGGTTTTAAACTCTAAACTGAATTTTTCCTTTAGTCAGCATTAGGGTTTTAAACCCTAAACTGAACTTTTTTCTATTCAGCCAGCATTAGGGTTTTAAACACTAAACTTAACTTTTTCCTTCCAGTCAGCATTAGGGTTTTAAACCCTAAACTGAACTTTTTCCTTTCAGTCAGCATTAGGGTTTTAAACCCTAAACTGAACTCTTTCCTTTTAGTCAGCATTAGGGTTTTAAACCCTAAACTAAACTTTTCCGTTTAGTCAGCATTAGGGTTTTAAACCCTAAACTGAACTTTTCCCTTTCAGTCAGCCTTAGGGTTTTAAACCTTAAACTGAACTTTTTCCTTTAATCAACATTAGGGTTTTAAACCCTGAACTGAACTTTTTCCTTTAATTAGCATTAGGGTTTTAAACCCTAAACTGAATTTTTACTTTAGTCAGCATTAGGGTTTTAAACCCTAAACTGAATTTTTCCTTTGGTCAGCATTAGGGTTTTAAAACCCTAAACTGAACTTTTCCTTTAGTCAGCATTAGGGTTTTAAACCCTAAACTGAATTTTTCCTTTGGTCAGCATTAGGGTTTTAAACCCTAAACTGAACTTTTCCCCAGTTGGTCAGTATTAGAGTTTCGACTCTAAACTGAACCTTTCCCCAGCTAGTCGATATTAGGGCTCCAACCCTGAACTGAGCATGCATATCCTCTTTCATCAATTTTATGCACTTCCTGGCGAATAATTCACGAAATTTTCCTAGTGAAACTGGGGCAGAAAATTTCGTTCATTTGTTTTTCCCGCAGGTCTAACCTCGAGCCACACGGATCGAAACGACCCACAAGATGAGTCTCAACTCAGAATCTAAGAAGAAAAAGAAAAAGATGTCCCGAGACACCGGAAAAAATGGAAGGCGGATCGCTCCAAGATTTGATCAAGGTCCCGAGTTCTACCAACCCCGTCCTATTCAGTATCGCAGAAATAAATAGGCGCCTACAACTTGCAAGCATCAAGATTCAGATCGGAGTCTACAAGTAGAATCAGCTAAGACCCAAGATCAAGTCGCAAAAGAATCATAGATAGGAATCTTGTAACTAGCAGTTGACATACATATAAGTGGTTAGTTCATTTTCAATTTTTCTTTGGTTGTAATAAGGCGGTCAATAAAGCAGCGGTGACAACAGCAACAGCAGTAACAGCAAGCATTGCAATCCCATGGTAGTCCCAGCTACCAAAACTTCCCGAACTACATTAACCTGATTCCCCTTTAGCCAGGGATATGTAGGAAACCTTTGAAGCAGATGTTCGGTTAAATCTTTTTCAAAAAAATGCTTCACACGGAGTACTCGGATAGGCAAAAATCGCTCACTTTATCTTTGCGCGAAAACCCTTCGTGTCTTCGGGCAAAGAGGGGCAGCTGTAAGCACGTGATTTTTGCCCTATATGAGAAATACTCCCAGAAAATGCAAAATAAAATAATTTTCCTTGGTGTGCAATTTTGAGTATTTTTGTGATATTTTTGGATAATTATTTGTATTTGTCTGTGTTTGCTTATTTGTTAAATTAATAAAAAATATAAAAATATGTCGCATTTTGCATGTAGGATTTCATTCTACAATTGTTAGTAATTAAATTAGTTTTACAAAAATTAAAAATTACAAAAATAGGCATCTTTTGCATTTTTAGCATTTAATGTCCAAATGAATAATTTTATGCTTAATTATTACTTAATTGTGCGTTAATTGTTATTGGGAGTTAATTTGCGCTTTTATAATTTAATTTAGTTCTTAATAATAACTTAAGTATTTTTATAATTTAGTTTTAGAAAATAAAAGAAGAAAAGAGAACAAAAATACAAATAAAAATCGGATTGGGCCACTTCTTCAATTTTCAACCCCAGGCCCAAACAATTGTCCACGACCCAGTCCACTTCACACAGGTCGACCCGGTCCGCCCCATTAACCCAATACCCAAGCCCTTTCTTCATTTTTTGGTCTAAACACAAAAACAAAACAAAAAATAACAAAACAAAAACCCTAAAACACTAACTCATCCGCCTCCTCTCTTCATCCTCTCAAAACTCCAAGCACACAACCATGGCTGCCCTTCACCCTCACCATGGACGACCCAGCTGCGTCTTCAGCTTTAACAACGTTCATGGCTCCTCTTTCTCCTTCGTTCGTCGCTCAAACAACCAAGCGACACAACCACCCAATGATAGCCATGAACGAACAACCCCGTTGATGACCCACCCCGCTGCCTTCGGCTTCACCATCACCAAGGTCGCAGCTGCTTAGTCTTCGACCACGAGCAGCCCAGGCGACCGCACGACTGTTTCTGTTTCATCCTCATCATCCGGCGTCAAGATCGAGTTTGAATCTTGACGTCCATGGCAGCCTTTGCCCCCGACCTCGTTCCAGCTCGGAGCTCGTCACTGTTTCTACTCCAGCTGCTGCTACTTCTGTTTCAAATTTGAATCCATGGTAGCCTTTGCCCCCGACCTCGTCGTCCATGGTTTCTTCACGAGCGAACGCACCCAGCTGCTCCTGTTTCGCGTCAACCACGGCTGCTGTCACTGCTCGTCGTCCAGTCCGTTCCCCAGTACGTCGTTGACGCTGCTTCCTCTTCTACCATGGCAGTCGTTTGCCACAGCCGCTCGTCGTCCAGTTTGACGCCAAACAGACCCATCACTGCTGCTTACGCTAGTTTCTTCATGTGACCATACACGCCCCAGCTGATTCACAATCCATTTTCTTGTGACGGGCGGCCATCTTCTTTGGTCGTCCATTCGTGGTCGTCTTCGGCGACAAATTATCTTGGTGCGATACTCGTTTCCGGACAGTTTGTTTTCATCATCATTTGTTTTAAGCTTGGGTCGACGAAACAGTCCGTACATATTTCATTTCAATCCGGTTAGTGATTTTTGAGTTTTATTTTGTCCGTATTTTGTTTTGATATTTTTCGAATCTAAAATCGGCAAATGTTTGTTTTGTTTATCGTTTGAATTAAATTTTAGTTCATGTTCATGTGTTGTTTGTTGAATTAATTTTCTGATTTCAAATGGAAGTTAATTAGTTATTTTTCATGTTTATTTCATCTTTGTATTGTTGTTTAAGTGAATGTTTGTTAGTTTAATGTTTGTTAGATTCAAATTGAAATTTAATTAATTATTTCTTCAATTTGTTTCATGTTGTTATGTATTTTCCAGAAATTATTTATGTTGTTTGAGTCATGTGAACCCGTCATGTTTGTTGCTAAAAATAGATTTAATTCATGTTCATCTTTGTTTGAAGTTCATGATTAAATCCAGTGATTTAATGTGAGTTTATGTTGTCTTTGATTTGTTTAATTTAGTATTTTGTTGTTTGTATTGTTGTGTTTTGCTCATACATTCATGGTCTAAATTAACCAGGATTGGTTCCCGATATGGTTAATTCATTCCATTAATTTTGAGTTGTGTTGTTCATCGTGTTCATATAATTGTTGTTGAAGATTGTTGAGAAATTGGTCATCTTGATCATATTTTGGTCAAGTTATGATTAATTGAGTGTTTAGAGCTGATGGGGGTAATTTGGTAAATTGCATTGCATTCGGGGGTAGATTTGTAATTGCAATAAGGTCGGAGGGGTAGTTTGGTAATTGAACATTATTTTGATTCTTTATGTTAAGCATGGGGGACAAATATAATGGGGTGAGGTTTTTGATGTACTTGTTTAATATAATGGGGGACAAGACAAAACATAATGGGGAGGAATCTTGTACTTGTTTAATGTAGGCATGGGGGACATATTGTAATGGGTTGGTAATGTGACATTTATTTAATGTAGGCATGGGGGACATATGGTAATGGGTTGGGAATGTGGTATTTATTTAAAGAAGACATTTAATAGTGAGACAAAGCATGCCATTGGGGGAATAATTTGGGGGTTGGGAATTGAAGACTTGTCTTGCTATAAATATAGAGTCATTTGTTGACATTGAGGAGAAGACTTGAGAGTTTTAAGAGAGATTTTTGGGGGAGAGAAAAAGAGTTGAATATTATTGAGAGGATTTTTAGAGAGAGTTGACAGATTCTTTTTACACTTGAGAGTTGACATACTTTTATACTTGAGAGAGTTTGTGATAGTAAAAGAGAAAGACAATTTGAACTTTCACTCGAACAATTCTGTTTGCTTTTCTTCGAGTGTTATTCAAAAGTCAGAAACTACTGCATCTCGTATCTTTTCTCTCTTCTGCTTTGACTGCGATTGTACTTTTGCACTGCTGAGTTTTCAATCTGTTACTGGGTTATTCTACTGGTTGTTACTGGTTTTGCGGTGTTGCTGAACCTGCTGTTGCCGCGTTATTACTGTTGCTGACTCCTACTTCTTTTGTTCTTGTACTGCTGTTTCCAGGTACACATTTGTACACTCTTGGCTTGAAGCGAAAAAATGAAATATTAATCAGGCTCCTGTTCCTGTTGAATTCTTTTGTTTGGATCTGTGTTTGAATATTAATTTTCCTCTCTTTGTATAAAAATGTAGTCGATTAATTAATGAGTAATGAGGCTGCATATGTATGATTTCTTCATCTAATAATGCTAGTTTAAATTACTTGAAGAATAGTTAATCGGCTTTGATATTATTGTGTATCCCTCTCATGTTCCAGCATTAGTAAATAATAGAATATAAAAATGAAAGCAGTTTTTCTTTGTACAAACTCGATCGCAATTTTCCAATCGCATTAGCCGTAAACTAATAACTAATAAGTTACGTTTTCAGCATGTAAATAATTAAGAGATTTTCTTTTATTTTAGAGACGAACTTAATAGAAAATATAGTCACTATAGGTTTATCCTTTAAAATAAAAATGAGACGAGCCTCGCCAAATGAATCACAAATCGCCGGGGCCCTCAATAATTGATCATGATAAATACTTAGAATTTGGGATGGACTGTTTAGTGAATTCCACTGCCTTCCCCAAAGATAATAACGCGTTAGATTCTTTAGGCGCGACTTAATTAAATTACATTCTTAAATTCGGGTGCGCATTTATGTGACCCAAATTCAAATCTCAACGGAGTCGAAATGTGTTAACAACTACGGGTGCATTGATTGTGACGTGGTTCGAGATGCATTTTCACGACGTTGCAATTCTATAAAAATAAATGATAATAATAAAAGCGGTTTAAACTTAATAAAAGCACATAAGTCACAACATGTATTTAAATCAGATATTTAGCCATTATAACAATTTAAGCGACCGTGCTAGAACCACGGGATTCGAGGGTGCCTAACACCTTCCCTCGGGTCAACAGAATTCCTTACTTAGAATTTCTGGTTCGCAGACTTCATTTGGAAAAGTCGAAAATTTCCTCGATTTGGGATTCAAGATAAACCGGTGACTTGGGACACCAAAAACCAAACCTTTCCCAAGTGGCGACTCTGAATTAAATAAATAATCCCATTTCGAATATTGTCACTTAAATTGGAAAAACTCTCTCGCGCATTTTTACCCTTCGGGGCGGGGCGCGCAAAAAGGAGGTGTGACAGCTCTGGCGACTCTGCTGGGGACAAAGTTCAACCCAGAACCACTGGTTCAGGGTTCAAGAATTTGAGCTTAGAATAATTGTTATATTTGGCTTTATTATCTGATATTTATTACATATTTTAACGTGCTAAATGTTGTCTTTTACCGCTTTGATATTATCTGAACTGTATATAAACTGTGCCGAAACAATTCTCTCTTCACCTCCGGGGATGTGCTTACTGGTTGAGACTCCCTATTCTGTTAGTGTCAATACCTGAAATAAGAAAGAGGACGGACAAGTTATGAAGCCGGATGGCCTTTTGGTTCCCGGTAAGTTGCCCCCTCCTCGACTCGAGTCGTCCGCTCGGGTACACAGTCCAGAACATATACCTAGGTTATAGACCTAGTATAACGAAACCTCATGCCGGATCCCTAGTAGGAACGTTTATTTGCATCATGTTGCATTCGACCTAGGGGACTCAACACAGGGGTTGGGTCCGTCTAGGACAGGCAACCTGAAATGAAAAGACCATCCTGCTGCATCCCGTTTGTTTTTGCGCATCTATTTGCTTCGGATCTGCATGCTGACCGGTTTCCAAAAGTTTCAAAAAAAGAATAGCAGCGTAGGGAGATAATTACTTATTTTTAGAAAAATAAAACCAATGTCCAAGTTATGTTGAAACCTCGCTGGAATTTTCTTAAAAAAAAATGAAAATAAAGTTTGTCTTTTAGTTTTGATTTATTCCTTTTAATCACTTTCAAAATCCAAAATATATATATAAATAAAAAAAAATTAAAAAAAATGGTTTCATTTGTAGTATCTCTTTAAAAGATTTTCGAAATTTCAAAAAAAAAATAAAAAAGAAGAAGTTTAAATGTATAAATATTTCATTAGTCTCTTTTCAAAAACAAAAAAATATAAAATAAAATAAAAATATATATAAAATTCCAGAAAAATAGTTATTCCTCTTTTCTTTTAAAAGATTTTATTTGTTTCCCCTATTTCTGATCCGACCGAACTACGCGGGTCTGATTCTCACCGGATGTAAGATACGTAGGCAAACCTCATCGGTTTCGACCCCAATTTTCAAAAGAATCCAAAAATATTTTCCTTTAGTTCCTTCTTTATAAATCTTTCCTTAGAAAATGCAAAAAAGAAATAAAAAATAATATAGAAGTTTTCTTTAAACTCAAATAAAAAAATAGTTTCCTTCTTTCTGAAGTCTTTCATACGAAAAAATGAAATAAGAATTAAAAATCAGCAACAAAAATCCAAAATACTCTTTTCTTTTTTAGTCTTTCTTTTGTAAATGTCCATAAAAAATAAATATTTGAAAAATTAATTCCAAAAAATATTTTCGCTTTTCTTTAGAAGTGCTTTTGTAAATAAATAAAAACTCAGAAATTCCAAATCATTTTCTTAAAAGTCCCTCTTTCAAAATTTAAGAGGCAACATCATAAATCAAAAAAATATATTCTTTCTTCCGTAGAAAAAGGTGAAACAAATGAAAAATCAACCAAACACATTTTTCTTTTCTTTTTTTTAAAAAAAAAATATTCCCAAAGTTCAAGTCAAAAGCAAATAACTTTTTTAGAAGTCTTTCTTTAAAAAATAAAAAAAAAATCAAAATAAAAAAATATATATCTTCTTTCTTCTTTTAAAGCATTTCTTTCAAAAATTCCAAAAAAAAAGGTTAGTTTGCTTACTCTATTCACGATCGAGAACTACGCCGGTTTGATTCTCGCAGGGTGCGAGATACGTAGGCAACCCTCATCGGGTCCAACCTCCCCTTTTTCAGAAATAGCCAAATGTCAGAATTTTAATTTATGAGTCAGGTGATGCCGTTTTTGTCAAGAATAGCCAAATGTTCCCGAAAGGGACGCCGGAAGGCTGACTTTGCATAAACAGCCATTTTTGGTCATTTTTAAAATTCTGACCAAATTGCCCAATGGCCTTAGGATCCTCGTCCCCGAGGCTCTGCGAGGCCATGTTCCCAATGTCGGGTCACCATTCTGAAAAAAGAGTCATAAATAAATCAAGTGATGTTGTTTTGTCAAAAACAGCCAAATGTTCCCGAAAGGGACGGCGGAATGCTGACTTTGCATAAACGGCCACTTTCAATCATCTTTTAGAGTTTTGATCGGTTGACTCTCACAGCCTTAAAATCGTCATCCCCAAAGCGCTGAAAGGCCGTGTTCGAAAATCGGATCTTTCTTTCTAAAATATAGTCAAATCATTTTTGAGTCAAATCATTTTTGCTTAAATCACCTTAATAAATGTGCAGGATGAGCACAATGCAAAATGAACACTTGTTTCTTTATTTTTGCACTTGTTAGTCCCGAACTACGCAAGATCTGATTCATGCGGGGTCATGATACGTAGGCAATCTCCATCGGATTCGATCATAGCTATAAAATAAATTGAGTAAAAAAAAACTGAAAGAAAAGGACAAAGAAAATTAAGTGAAAAAGAAAAAAAAAAGGAAAAAAGAATGACAAAATAAACAAAAAAAAAACTGGCAAAAACAAGATCAAGAGTGGTTAAAGAGAGGTAGGAATAAAAGAAAAGAGGTACATAGTGAAGAAGGCTAGTTTAAGGCCGGGTTGAAACATGCAACCCGTTCAAACACATGGTAGAAGCGTTTAACTGTTTAGGTGCATTGCATCCCAACGTGCGATTTCCTATATGATTAAATGCCTCAAAACTAACAAGGTTGTGTGTGTGAGTAATCAGCCAGGTTCTGTTCAGGTGATTGGTTTTGTTGGTATGCGGTGATGAACATGCAGCCCTGCACGCGGCCACAACATTATACACAAAACTGAGCTCCACCTCCCAGAAACGCCCATCCTTACCAAGCTCCATATAGTCCCCAATCAAATGTTCCTCAGTACAATCCTCACCCAAGAGAGTCTTTCAAAAGGAATCAGTTCACCTCTGTTGGTGAATCATACTCAGGCTTGTTCCAAAAGCTAGTCAGGCGAAGTCTGCTGCAGCCAGTGGCCCCAAATCGGCCAAACCCCGAGTCCCCCCTCTCCGCATCGAGCTGATACTAGATGTGAATGCCACTCTAGAGCAGTGGGGCACGGTACAAAGGACTGTTGGTCATTGGACCCTCAAAATGGCAGTTGAAGACTTGATTGAAGCTGAAAGAATCGTTCCCCGGGACGAAAATGTTCCTAATATAATGAACTTTCCCTTGCCTACTCTCACAAATGGGCCAATAGACGGAATGATCTGTGAAGCTGAGGAATTTGATCTGGCACTGAAGGCTATTGCAGCCATTGGCGAGACAGAAGAAAAGCCAAAAAATGATTGTCAAGCCTGAAAGTTCCCCATCAGACGGGAGTCTCGGTAGCCTGTCTTGCTATCCTTTCTGCATCTGGATTATCTCAGGGTGTGATCCAGATGTTTTACTTTATTGTCTTACTTTCCGATGTAAACCCTTCTATCTTCAAAAATAAAAAAAAAAGAAAATCAAATGAAATTGATATTTCATTTTCCCGGAATGTCTCTTTTCTTAAATCTTGTCAATTTTCTCATTCTCTTTTAGTTCTGTTAAATGCAGATTTCAATAATATGACATGCTTGCGGACTTCATGCCCGGATCTTAAAACTCTGTCAGACCTCGAAATAATGAATCAAGAATTGGGTCGCAATGAAGAATAGCTTAAGGAAACAAGACAAAGAGTTGGAACAACTGAAGGAAAATTGATTCCCGAAATTGGAAAGGTCCATACATTACAACAAGAGTACTGCCAAAAAGAGTGCGTTGTACTTGGGACACATCGAAGGAAATGTCCTTGAAATAACTGTCAATGCAAATGCAGTCAAAAGGTACTATGTTGGATCCTTTATATAATAAAATCTTTTCCGGTTGAGATGACGAAGGCTTTCATTCTCGCTACCCAAACACTATCAACCCTTTGCAAAACCCATTTAAGCTGGTTACTCTTCTTTGATTACCCTCTTTGGAACCTGAAAATATTATTGAAAATAAAATGAAAAATAAAATTGAAATGAAAAAGAAAAATGAAAAAAGAAGAAGAAAGAATTGGAAAAATAAGAAAATATATATACAAAAAAAAGCAAATCAAAAAAAAAAAAGAAAAAAAAATCCAAAAACAAAAGTGGCCTGAACTACGTTTGACTTGATTCCGAAAGGATACGTAGGCAACCTCTCCTTGGGGTTCAGTCACACCAAAACAAAAATCCAAGAAATCCCCCAAAAGTGAAACTGGGGCAGAAGTTATAACGATTCAGCAATGATCCCCCCCAAAAGGTTCCAAAATTGTAGTTCAATCCAAATTCTTTTCACCCTAAAGCTTGTTCAAGTCCTTCTGATCAATCGGCAAAGCGGTTCAAAATGGGAGGATGGAGTTATTTGGACCTGATACAACAAAATGAGAAGAATAAAATGAGAGAGTCTTATTGGTGAAAACCCACACGGGTACCGTAAGACGACGGTAAGCAGAGAAAATCAAAATGAGAAGTCTTGTTAGTGAACACCCACACGGGCACTATAAGGAGATGGTAATAAATGAAATGAAAATGCCACCTCGTGAAAACCCGCAAAGGGCGCCCATGATCGAAAAGGAGATCCTCACAACCACTGTCATCAACAGAGTCCTAGCAAGGTTCCTCGGTATTCAAGGCAAAGTTGTGATAAATTTTTGGGAGTCAGACGGTTTACACAGATCAGGCATCCAGTCCAAAAGGCATGTCATGTTCATTGAAGTCCGCATGTACTCCGGATAAGTCCTTCTCTCCTTTCCCCGAAAGGGACACTTCTAGTTTTAAACTCATTCTCCATTCAATTATTTGTTTCTCTTTGAATCCCTTTTGGTCTAACACTGTTCCAAAACCAAGACAAAGAAAGGATGGCAAGACTGATTTACAGGGCTTTCGTTGGATACGCGCTAATGTGCAAAGGGCACCCAGCCTCAGCAGGGGGCATCAAGACGACCTCGACTGGTCATGGCAGCCTATAAAGTCAATTGAAGTTGAAAGGTTTGAGTTTCACATGGTTAATCGCCTCCATGAAGTTTAAAAAACCAACGCGATTCCCACGCGATTCCCCAAAGAAAGTCCTACAAAGGTAAGGATAAAGTTGGAGAGGTTAAGTCCCACGCGATTAGCCACTGCAGTTTAGGTTTGAGGATCAAAAATCCCGGACACACGAAAAAAAAACAATCCCCACAAAGCCTCCCCTTGTAAAAATTCCCCAGCGAACTTGCCCCAACAAATCCCTAGCAAGTCCGCTTTGTTAAAAATTTCCCAGCAAGCTTGCCCCAACAAATCCCCAGCAAGTCCGTTCTGTACAAATCCCCACAGAGTCTCCCCTTGTACAAATCCCTACAGAGTCTCCCCAATAAAATCCCCACTGAGTTGGCCTCGTAAAGATTCCCCGAGCAGAATGGGATGGAAGAACCAAAGCCTTACACAAATCCGGAAATGCGAGTCTGATCAGTCTAAAACAAGTCGCCTGTGAATCCAATCAATGGCGAAGTTCTCAAATAGGAATTAGCCCGAGACCAAGCAATTGGAACGATCAAGGCTACCGAATCAACCACCGTTTTCAAACTGACAATTTTTTTTTGTTTGGGAAAATTGAGACAGGTGCAATCCAAAGCAACCATGCAAGAAGCAGGTGTAGCCCAAAAGAAATGAAGCGCGCAAGCGTTGAAACAGCTTTGCAACGGGAAAAACGACCAAAAGTAAGTTTCCCCGGAGTTCTTTCATGCATTTTTGATTAAAAATAATAATAAATAAATAATAATAATAAAAAATATATAAAGGAAAACCAAAGAAAAGAAAGAAGACGAGAAAGAAACATGAAAATCCCCAAAAGAGAAACAAATCATGGACCTCGTTCCTCAATTATTCCGGTATAAACCACGGATCTCCTTGGCATAACCCAAGGAGCTTTTTCTATCCAAATCCCCGGCATAACCCGAGGACTCTTGAATCTTCCCGGCATAACCCGTGGACCTTTTTCGGCATAACCTGATGAATCTTCCGGCATAACCCGATGAATCTTTTCGGCATAACCCGATGAATCTTCCGGGATAACCCGATGAATCTTCCAGCATAACCCGGTGAATCTTTCCGGCATAACCCGATGACTTCCCCGTCATAACCCGAGGACTCTTTTCCTTTTCAGGCATAACCCGATGAATCTTCCCGGCCTAACCCGATGAATCTTCCCGGCATAACCCGTAGACCCTTTCCAGCATAACCTGACGATCCTCCCAATTTAGGACTCCGATCCCTAAGTTGAACTTTTTCCCTTTAGTCAGCATTAGGGCTCCAACCCTAAACTGAACTTTTCCCCAGTTAGTCAGCATTAGGGCTCCACCCCTAAACTGAACTTTTTCCCTTTAGTCAGCATTAGGGCTCCAACCCTAAACTGAACTTTTCCCTAGTTAGTCAGCATTAGGGCTCCAACCCTAAACTTAACTTTTTCCCTTTAGTCAGCATTAGGGCTCCAACCCTAAACTGAACTTTTTCCCTTTAGTCAGCATTAGGGCTCCACCCTTAAACTGAACTTTTTCCCTTTAGTCAGCATTAGAGCTCCAACCCTAAAACTGAACTTTTTCCCTTTATTCAGCATTAGGGCTCCAACCCTAAACTGAACTTTTCCCCAGTTAGTCAGCATTAGGGCTCCAACCCTAAACTGAACTTTTTCCCTTTAGTCAACATTAGGGCTCCAACCCTAAACTGAACTTTTCCCCAGTTAGTCAGCATTAGGGCTCCAACCCTAAACTGAACTCTTCCCCAGTTAGTCAGCATTAGGGCTCCAACCCTAAACTGAACTTTTCCCTTTAGTCAGCATTAGGGCTCCAACCCTAAACTGAACTTTTCCCCATTTAGTCAGCATTAGGGCTCCAACCCTAAACTGAACTCTTCCCCAGTTAGTCAGCATTAGGGCTCCAACCCTAAACTGAACTTTTCCCTTTAGTCAGCATTAGGGCTCCAACCCTAAACTGAACTTTTCCCTAGTTAGTCAGCATTAGGGCTCCAACCCTAAATTGAAAATTTCCCCAGTTAGTCAGCATTAGGGCTCCAACCCTAAACTGAACTTTTCCCCAGTTAGTCAGCATTAGGGCTCCAACCCTAAACTGAACTTTTTCCCTTTAGTCAACATTAGGGCTCCAACCCTAAACTGAACTTTTCCCCAGTTAGTCAGCATTAGGGCTCCAACCCTAAACTGAACTCTTCCCCAGTTAGTCAGCATTAAGGCTCCAACCCTAAACTGAACTTTTCCCTTTAGTCAGCATTAGGGCTCCAACCCTAAACTGAACTTTTCCCCATTTAGTCAGCACTAGGGCTCAAACCCTAAACTGAACTCTTCCCCAGTTAGTGAGCATTAGGGCTCCAACCCTAAACTGAACTTTTCCCTTTAGTCAGCATTAGGGCTCCAACCCTAAACTGAACTTTTCCCCAGTTAGTCAGCATTAGGGCTCCAACCCTAAACTGAAATTTTCCCTAGTTAGTCAGTATTAGGGCTCCAATCCTAAACTGAACTTTTCCCCAGTTAGTCAGCATTAGGGCTCCAACCCTAAACTGAACTTTTCCATTGAGCTAGTATTAGGGCTTCAACCCTGAACTGAGCATTGTCTGTTAGTCAGCATTGGGGTTCCAACCCTGGACTGAACTCTTTCCATTTAGCCAGCATTAGGGCTTCAACCCTGAACTGAGCATTGTTTGTTAGTCAACATTGGGGTTCCAACCCTGAACTGAACTTTTCCATTCAGTCAGCATCAGGGATTCAACCCTGAACTGAACTCTTTCCATTTAGCCAACATTAGGGCTTCGACCCTGAACTGAGCATTGTCTGTTAGTCAGCATTGGGGTTCCAACCCTGAACTGAACTTTTCCATTCAGTCAGAATCAGGGCTTCAACCCTGAACTGAACTCTTTCCATTTAGCCAGCATTAGGGCTCCGACCCTGAACTGAGCATTTTCCGTTTAGCCAGCATTAGGGCTCCAACCCTAAACTGAACTTTTTCCTAGTTAGTCAGCATTAGGGCTCCAACCCTAAACTGAACTTTTTCCCTTTAGTCAGCATTAGGGCTCCAACCCTAAACTGAACTTTTTCCCTTTAGTCATCATTAGGGCTCCACCCTTAAACTGAACTTTTTCCCGTTAGTCAGCATTAGAGCTCCAACCCTAAAACTGAACTTTTTCCCTTTATTCAGCATTAGGGCTCCAACCCTAAACTGAACTTTTCCCCAGTTAGTCAGCATTAGGGCTCCAACCCTAAACTGAACTTTTTCCCTTTAGTCAACATTAGGGCTCCAACCCTAAACTGAACTTTTCCCCAGTTAGTCAGCATTAGGGCTCCAACCCTAAACTAAACTCTTCCCCAGTTAGTCAGCATTAGGGCTCCAACCCTAAACTGAACTTTTCCCTTTAGTCAGCATTAGGGCTCCAACCCTAAACTGAACTTTTCCCCATTTAGTCAGCATTAGGGCTCCAACCCTAAACTGAACTCTTCCCCAGTTAGTCAGCATTAGGGCTCCAACCCTAAACTGAACTTTTCCCTTTAGTCAGCATTAGGGCTCCAACCCTAAACTGAACTTTTCCCCAGTTAGTCAGCATTAGGGCTCCAACCCTAAACTGAAAATTTCCCCAGTTAGTCAGCATTAGGGCTCCAACCCTAAACTGAACTTTTCCCCAGTTAGTCAGCATTAGGGCTCCAACCCTAAACTGAACTTTTTCCCTTTAGTCAACATTAGGGCTCCAACCCTAAACTGAACTTTTCCCCAGTTAGTCAGCATTAGGGCTCCAACCCTAAACTGAACTCTTCCCCAGTTAGTCAACATTAAGGCTCCAACCCTAAACTGAACTTTTCCCTTTAGTCAGCATTAGGGCTCCAACCCTAAACTGAACTTTTCCCTATTTAGTCAGCACTAGGGCTCAAACCCTAAACTGAACTCTTCCCCAGTTAGTCAGCATTAGGGCTCCAACCCTAAACTGAACTTTTCCCTTTAGTCAGCATTAGGGCTCCAACCCTAAACTGAACTTTTCCCCAGTTAGTCAGCATTAGGGCTCCAACCCTAAACTGAAATTTTCCCCAGTTAGTCAGTATTAGGGCTCCAATCCTAAACTGAACTTTTCCCCAGTTAGTCAGCATTAGGGCTCCAACCCTAAACTGAACTTTTCCATTTAGCTAGTATTAGGGCTTCAACCCTGAACTGAGCATTGTCTGTCAGTCAGCATTGGGGTTCCAACCCTGGACTGAACTCTTTCCATTTAGCCAGCATTAGGGCTTCAACCCTGAACTGAGCATTGTCTGTTAGTCAACATTGGGGTTCCAACCCTGAACTGAACTTTTCCATTCAGTCAGCATCAGGGCTTCAACCCTGAACTGAACTCTTTCCATTTAGCCAACATTAGGGCTTCGACCCTGAACTGAGCATTGTCTGTTAGTCAGCATTGGGGTTCCAACCCTGAACTGAACTTTTCCATTCAGTCAGAATCAGGGCTTCAACCCTGAACTGAACTCTTTCCATTTAGCCAGCATTAGGGCTCCGACCCTGAACTGAGCATTTTCCGTTTAGCCAGCATTAGGGCTCCAACCCTAAACTGAACTCTTCCCCAGTTAGTCAGCATTAGGGCTCCAACCCTAAACTGAACTTTTCCCTTTAGTCAGCATTAGGGCTCCAAACTCTTCCCCAGTTAGTCAGCATTAGGGCTCCAACCCTAAACTGAACTTTTCCCTTTAGTCAGCATTAGGGCTCCAACCCTAAACTGAACTTTTCCCTAGTTAGTCAGCATTAGGGCTCCAACCCTAAATTGAAAATTTCCCCAGTTAGTCAGCATTAGGGCTCCAACCCTAAACTGAACTTTTCCCCAGTTAGTCAGCATTAGGGCTCCAACCCTAAACTGAACTTTTTCCCTTTAGTCAACATTAGGGCTCCAACCCTAAACTGAACTTTTCCCCAGTTAGTCAGCATTAGGGCTCCAACCCTAAACTAAACTTTTCCCCATTTAGTCAGCATTAGGGCTCCAACCCTAAACTGAACTTTTCCCTTTAGTCAGCATTAGGGCTCCAACCCTAAACTAAACTTTTCCCCATTTAGTCAGCATTAGGGCTCCAACCCTAAACTGAACTCTTCCCCAGTTAGTCAGCATTAGGGCTCCAACCCTAAACTAAACTTTTCCCTTTAGTCAGCATTAGGGCTCCAACCCTAAACTGAACTTTTCCCCAGTTAGTCAGCATTAGGGCTCCAACCCTAAACTGAAATTTTCTCCAGTTAGTCAGTATTAGGGCTCCAACCCTAAACTGAACTTTTCCCCAGTTAGTCAGCATTAGGGCTCCAACCCTAAACTGAACTTTTCCATTTAGCTAGTATTAGGGCTTTAACCCTGAACTGAGCATTGTCTGTCAGTCAGCATTGGGGTTCCAACCCTGGACTGAACTCTTTCCATTTAGCCAGCATTAGGGCTTCAACCCTGAACTGAGCATTGTCTGTTAGTCAACATTGGGGTTCCAACCCTGAACTGAACTTTTCCATTCAGTCAGCATCAGGGCTTCAACCCTGAACTGAACTTTTTCCATTTAGCCAACATTAGGGCTTCGACCCTGAACTGAGCATTGTCTGTTAGTCAGCATTGGGGTTCCAACCCTGAACTGAACTTTTCCATTCAGTCAGCATCAGGGCTTCAACCCTGAACTGAACTCTTTCCATTTAGCCAGCATTAGGGCTTCGACCCTGAACTGAGCATTGTCTGTTAGTCAACATTGGGGTTCCAACCCTGAACTGAACTTTTCCATTCAGTCAGCATCAGGTTTCAACCCTGAACTGAACTCTTTCCATTTAGCCAGCATTAGGGCTTCGACCCTGTACTGAGCATTGTCTGTTAGTCAGCATTGGGGTTCCAACCCTGAACTGAACTTTTCTATTCAGTCAGCATCAGGGCTTCAACCCTGAACTGAACTCTTTCAATTTAGCCAGTATTAGGGCTTCGACCCTGAACTGAGCATTGTCTGTTAGTCAGCATTGGGGTTCCAACCCTGAACTGAACTTTTCCATTCAGTCAGAATCAGGGCTTCAACCCTGAACTGAACTCTTTCCATTTAGCCAGCATTAGGGCTCCGACCCTGAACTGAGCATTTTCCGTTTAGCCAGCATTAGGGCCCCAACCCTGAACTGAGCTTTTTTTACCTTTGGCGACATTAGGGCTCCAGCCTCTGAGTTGCATTTTGTAGTCTAGAGTTTTTCCAATCCCCTCATCAGGGCTGTAAATTTTCATGACAATTAACTCACGAAATTTTCCTAGTGAAACTGGGGCAGAAAATTTCGTTCGTTTGTTTTGTTGTCTCAGCAGGTCTGACCCTGAGGTGCATGGATCGAGACGACCCACGGGATGAATCTCAATCCACAATAAAGAAAAGAAGAAAAGAACAAAAGAAAAAAAGAAGACGTTCCCACATATTGGAACCAACAAAGGGCAGGTCGCTCAAAAATTGGATCAAATTCCCGAGCTCCGTCAATCCCGTTTAGTTCAATACTGCAGAAATAAACAAGCGCCTACAACTTGCAAGCATCAAGATTCGGATCGAAGTCTACAAGCAGAATCAGCTAAGACCCAAGATCAAGTTGCAAAAGAATTATAGATAGGAATTTTGTAACTAGCGGTTAACATGCATAAATAGTTAGTTCAGTTTCAATTTCCTTTGGTTGTAATAAGGAGATCGGTAAGCAGTGATAACAGCATGCAACAACAGTAACATTGCAGTCCCACGGTAGTCCCAGCTACCAAAACTTCCCGAACTACATTAACCTGATTCCCCTTTAGCCAGGGATATGTAGGAAACCTTTGAAGCAAAGGTTCGGTTAAATCTTTTTCAAAAAATGCTTCACACGGAGTACTCGGATGGGCAAAAATCGCTCACTTTATCTTTGCACGAAAACCCTTCGTGTCTTCGGGCAAAGAGGGGCAGCTGTAAACACGTGATTTTTGCCCTATATTAGAATCACTCCCAAAAAATTCAAATAAAATAATTTTCCTTGGTGTGCAATTTTGTGAGATTTTATGATATTTTTGGATAATTGTTTGTATTTGTCTGTGTTTGTTTATTTGTTAAATTAATAAAAAATATACAAAAATATGTCGCATTTTGCATGTAGGATTTAATTCTACAATTGTTAGTAATTAAATTAGTTTTACAAAAATTAAAAATTACAAAAATAGGCATCTTTTGCATTTTTAGCATTTAATGTCCAAATGAACAATTTTATGCTTAATTATTACTTAATTGTGTGTTAATTGTTATTGGAAGTTAATTTGCGCTTTTATAACTTAATTTAGTTCTTAATAATAATTTAAGTATTTTTATAATTTAGTTTTAGAAAATAAAAGAAGAAAAAATAACAAAAATACAAAGAAAAATCGGATTGGGCCACTTCTTCAAATTTCAAACTCAGGCCCAAATAATTGCCCAATATTCCCCACGACCCGGTCCGCCCCATTAACCCAAATACCCAACACCCTTCTTCATTTTTCAAAACACAAAACAAAAACAAAAAAATAAAAAAAACCAAAAACCCTAAAAACTAAGAAACCATCCGCCCCCACACCCTTTTGCTTCTTCTTCTCCAAAAATACCAAACACCCCAAGCATCCATGGCAACCCCTCTGCCTCCCCACCACCTAAACACCACCATCGTCCAGCCCCGTCACTGCTTCCCCGTCTTCTTCGCGACGTCCTTCACCTCCGGCGACCATGGCTGCCCTTTCTATGCTTTGCTTTCATCTTCGTCGGAGTAACCATCTTTCATCTTCGTCGGAGTAACCAGTCGTCACTGCTTCAACATAAACGACCACAAGTAGTCCGCTATGGTTGCTGTCACTGCCTTCGACCTCGCCATGACCGGACGCTCCTGCTTCTTCTTGCAACGTCCATGGCTGCTCGAGTTGGAGCTCGACGAACTGCTGCTGCTGCTCACGCAGCTGCTTCAGCTTCCTTCGTCCCCGTCGGCTTCGTCGTCCGCTTCAAGCTCGAACAACCGAACGCACGAACAACTGCTTCTATTTCGCGAGCTGCTGCCTCACTTCGTCTTCTTCAAAGCTTGAGCATCGCCATGGCCAAGCCGTCTCCGAGCTGCTGCCTCACCTTCATCTTATTCGCGTACACGACCAGTCGCCACTGTTTCGTCTTCTTTAATCGCACCCCAGCTGCTCCTGTTCTGCCGCGTCAACTGCGGCTAGTGCTTCGGCATGACTTCAGTTGCTAATAAGGTTCGAGTTCGTCGTCATTTGGTCGAGGTTTGGTCGAGGTTTGTCGGAACAGTCCGTACATATTTCGTGTCGATCCGGTTAGTAGATTTTGAGTTTTATTTTTTCCGTAGTTCGTTTTGATATTCTCGAATCTAAGATCGACAAATATTTGTTTTGTTCATGTCTATCGTTTGAATTAATTAGTTTGTTTATGTGCTTTGTTAAATTAATTTTCAGATTTCAAATGGAAGTTAATTAGTTGTTTTTCGTGTTTGTATTATTGTTTAGATAAATATTTGTTAGTTTTATGTTTGTTAGATTCAAATTGAAATATAATTAATTATTTCTTCAATTTGTTTCATGTGTTATGTATTTTTTCAGAAATTATTAATGTTGTTTGAATCATTTAATCCATCATGTTTGTTGTTTAAAAACAGATTTAGTTCATGTTCATCTTTGTTTGAAGTTCATGTTTAAATCCAGTGATTTAATGTGAGTTTATGTTTGTTTCTAATTTGTTGATTTAGTTTGAGTCATGTATTTTGTTGTTTGTATTGATGTATCCTTGCTCATCCATTGATGGTCTAAATTAACCAGGATTGGTTCCCGATATTGTTAATTTATTTTCATTAATTTGGAGTTGTGTTGTTCATCGTGTTCATATGATTTGTTGTTGAAGATTGTTGAGAAATTGGTCATCTTGGCTATATTTTGGTTAAGTTTGATTAATTGATTGTTTAGAGCTGATGGGGGTAGTTTGGTAAATTGCATTGCATTCAGGGGTAGAATGGTAATTGCAATAAGGTCGAAGGGGTATTTTGGTAATTGAACATTATTTTGATTCTTTATGTTAAGCATGGGAGACAAAATATAATGGGGTGGGGTTTTTGATATACTTGTTTAACATAATGGGGGACAAGACAAATTATAATGGGTTGGGAATACTGTACTTATTTAATGTAGGCATGGGAGACAAATTATAATGGGTTGAGAATGTGGTATTTATTTAATGAAGGCATGGGGGACAAGGTTTAAAATAAAGAAAACATTAATAAGTGGGACAAAGCATGTCATTGGGGGAATAATTTGGAGTTGGGAATTGAAGACTTGTCTTGCTATATATAGAGTCATTCTTGACATTAAAAAGGGAAGATTTGAGAGAAAAAGGGAGCACGGGAATTAGACAGACTTGAACATTAAAAGAAAACTAAGACTTGAGAGAGTTTTTAGACCGAAAAAGAGAAAGACAACTTGAACTTCTACTTGAATAAATGTCGTTTGCCTTTCCTCGAGTGTTATTCAAAAATCAGTAAACTATTGCATCTTGTATCCGTCTCTCTTCTGCTTTGACTGCGATTGCACCTTTGGTATTGCTGATTTTTCAATCCGTTACTGGGTTATTCTACTGATTGTTACTGGTTTGCGGTGTTGCTGAACCTGCTGTTGCTGTGGTATTATTGCTGCTGACTCCTACTGCTTTTGTTCTTGTACTTCCATTTTCAGGTACACATTTGTATACTCTCGGATTGAAGAGAAATGAAATATTAATCAGGCTTTGTTCCTGTTGAATCCCTCCTGTTTAGATTTGTGTTTGAATATAATTTTCCTTTCTTTGTATAAAAATGTAGTTGATTGATTAAATGAGTAATGATGTCACATATGTATAACTTCTTCATCTAATAATGTTAGTTTAAATTAATCAAAGAATAGTTAATCTGTTTTGATATTATGGTGTGTCAATCTCACGTTTTAGTATTATTGAATAATAGAATATAGAATGAAAGCAGTTTTTCTTTGTACAAACTCGGTCGCAATTTTCCATTCGCATTAGCCGTAAACTAATAATTAATAAGTTACGTTTTTAGCATGTAATTAATTAAGAGATTTTCTTTTATTTTAGAGACGAACTTAATAGGAAAATATAGTCACTGTAGGTTTATCCTTTTAAATAAAAATGAGACGAGCCTCGACAAACAAAAATGCACAAGCTGCGGGGCCCTCTAAATGTATATATTAAAATACTTAGAATTCGGGACAGGCCGTTTAGCGAATTTTACGGCCTTCCCAAAATAACAATACGCTAGTTGCTTTAGGCGCACCTTTAATAATTTAACCTTCTTAAACACGGGTGCACATTGATGTGACCCAAATCCAAATCTCAACGGAGTCAAAATATGTCGACGACCACGGGTGCATTGATTGTGACGTGGTTCGAGATGCATTTTCACGACGTTGCAATTCTATAAAAATAAATGATAATAATAAAAGCGGTTTTAAACTTAATAAAAGCACATAAGTCACAACATGTATTTAAATCAGATATTTAGCCATTATAACAATTTAAGCGACCGTGCTAGAACCACGTGATTCGAGGGTGCCTAACACCTTCCCTCGGGTCAACATAATTCCTTACTTAGAATTTCTGGTTCGCAGACTTCATTTGGAAAAGTCGAAAATTTCCTCGATTTGGGATTCAAGATAAACCGGTGACTTGGGATACCAAAAACCAAACCTTTTCCAAGTGGCGACTCTGAATTAAATAAATAATCCCATTTCGAATATTGTCACTTAAATTGGAAAAACTCCCTCACACATTTTTACCCTTCGAGGCGGGGCGCGCAAAAAGGAGGTGTGACAAAAAT
This sequence comes from Nicotiana sylvestris, assembly GCF_000393655.2. Taxonomy (NCBI): domain Eukaryota; kingdom Viridiplantae; phylum Streptophyta; class Magnoliopsida; order Solanales; family Solanaceae; genus Nicotiana; species Nicotiana sylvestris. The sequence goes on from NC_091063.1 coordinate 96,635,700, forward strand.
CCAACTCCAAACATCCCAAAGTAATTTCTAGTTGTTCTTTCCATTCTCTAAAGTTGGAACCATTCAACTCGAAAATATTGGACATATTTCTTGAAAATAGAACCTGGAGTAATAACTTTAGCCAGAAATACTACAAGTCAATAAAAACTACTCCTATGACAATCATATAAAACATAACGCATCACCATATCTATCCTTTGATAAGTTAGGATATGATGTGCTACCATTAATTGAAAAGTGATAATTTTCTTTTATTCATATATATATATATATATATATATATATATATATATATATAACATTTATAAACGATAAAATAATACCAAAATTTACTTTTAGTACTTTCACCAAAATGTTAATACCTTTGGGTATTAAACGGTGCAATATTTCTTAAATACTAGCATATCTGCACGTGCGATGTACGTGTATTTTATATCATATTTTAATAAAATATATACTAAATTAATTAATGCTTACATAATTGAAAAACATTTGATTTTATCATATATTACATGTTTAAATATGCCAGAAGCTAGCACTACTTTGTAACTTTAAGAACTTTTTATAAATAAAGTAAAAGACATACTCTCTACGAACTCTATCTCAGTTCTTCTAGCCATAACATTATCAATTATATTTTGGTATATCTCCTTTATGAGTTTGATTGCTTCAATAGACGGCATAAAAAGCAACAGTTTTTGATCGACTTTCTTTTTCCTATATTCTTCAAACATAACATAATTAATTGCGCTTTGGTATAATTATCTTCTCAAGGTTGATTGCTCTTTTTTGCGGAAAGATTCAAGCCTCGGATTTGTTTTATATGAATGTAGATGTCATGCACAAAATTAAGCTTCTTCATATAAACATATAAATAATATACACATTTACTCATCAATAAGTCTTGAGTCGTCAGGGTTCTTTCTTCACATTAGTATATCAGAACTAAGAGCTCTCCTTTTCTTCCCATTAATGAAAATGATGGTTGCTTTGTCCGTCTACTTTCCTGAAATCATTCGGTTATAGTAAAAATATATTTCTACAATTTCTAAGGAGCGTATAGTGCTTAAATAACTTCAAGAATGCAACAAGAATTGATGTCATAAGAAATTATCAATACTGATTAGAGGAATTTATGCCTCTTACCATGCCTCATTTTATATTTTAAGTTCAAAAATAATTCCCCAGATTTTGAGGGAAACCTTCTTCTTCTCTATTTTTTATTCAATTTTTCAACAACATAAGTATGATTGTATATAACTATAGACATCACATTTCACAACCAGGTTTGAGAAATCAATGTGACGCTACCTTTTCATATACAAGTTCAAGAGAGAGAATGTATTATAAATGTCTTGCAAACTGAAAATTAAAAGTCAGAAAATAAAAAAAGAATTACTACTACTTGTATGTAATTAGGTAAAACCCAACAATTAAGAAAAGGCAGAAAATCAAAAACAACAAATCTATTGATTTGGCATTTTAAAATCATGAACTTACGACAAAGGACATAAATTCAAAGAGAGTAAACTAAAACAAACGATAAATATGAAACTTTAACTATTGTGACAATGAAAAATCACTAATTGTCTTACAATCATCTCCAAGTTTTAATTGTATCGTTATCGCTTTACAAACGAAGAAAATTTCTACCAAAATAAGACATTCAATATACCTTATCTTAAATGAAGCCGTACTACATAACCGCATTGTATAGATTATAATTAATATTATCAAGCTAATAAACATGACAACCAACACAAATACATTGGCACCCTGGGGCATTTGTCAGCACAAATGACATCACCAATAACTCATAATGCCCGTATCGAGTGCGGAAAGCTATCTTAGGGACATCAGATGCCCTAATCCTCAACTGATGGTAGCCAGATCTCAAGTCAATCTTCGAAAATACATTGGCACCCTGAAGTTGATCAAGCAAATCATCAATCCTCGGCAATGGATACTTATTCTTGATTGTAACCTTGTTCAACTGCCAGTAATTTATACACATCCTCATCGATCCATCCTTCTTCTTAACAAACAACACCGGCGCACCCCAAGGTTAGACACTAGGTCTAATAAAGCCTTTATCAAGCAAGTTTTGCAACTGCTCCTTCAATTCTTTCAACTCAGGTGGGGCCATACGATATGGTGGGATAGCAATGGGCTGAGTGCCTAGAGCCAAATCAATACAGAAGTCAATATCTCTATCGGGTGGCCTACCCGGCAGGTCTGAAGGAAATACCTCAGGAAACGCACGAACAACAGGCACAGAATCCATAGAAGGAACCTTGGCACTTGAATCACAAACATATGCCAAATAGGCCAAACACCCCTTCTCGACCATATGCCGAGTCTTCATATATGAGATAACCCTACGGGTAGATTGACCAGGAGTCCCTCTCCACTCTAAACGAGGTAAACCTGACATGGCTAAGGTCACAATCTTGGCATGACAGTCAAAGATAGCGTGGTAAGCTGATAACTAGTCCATCCCCAATATGACATCAAAATCAACCATATCTAGAAGTAACAAATCTACTCGATTCTCAAGACCCCCAATCAAAACTATACATGAATGATGGACACGATATACCACAATAGAATCACCCACCAATGTAGACACATATACAGGAGCTCTCAAAGAATTACTAGGCATGACCAGATACAGTGCAAAATAAGATGGCACATAGGAGTATGTAGATCCTGGATCAAATAGAACTGAAGCATCTCTACTAAAAACTAGAACAATACCTATGATAACTGCATCGAAAGCCTTAGCCTCAGGCCTGGCTGGAAAAGCATAACATCGCGGCTGGGCCCCACCACTTTGAACTACATCTCTGGGATGGCCTCCTGCTGGCTGGCCTCCGCCTCTAGCGGCCTGACCTCCACCTCTAATACCTCTACCTCCACCTATAGCACCCCTACCTCTACCTCTAGCTGGCTGAGCGGACAGTGGAATATTCGGTGTCTGAACCATGGCACGGGAACCTTGATGCTGAGAGTTGCTTGGTGCTCGAGGGTAAAATCTAACAATATGCCTCGTATCGCCACAAGTTTAACAAACCTTCGGCTGCTGGGATTGCTGACCCTGACAACCTGAATAACCACTCTGAAAACTCTGGAGCAGAAGTGCACTAATAGGAGCTGGTGGTGCACGATAGTGCAACTGATCTGAATACTGCATATGAGAACCACGACCACCTGGAGTAGCATGAGAAGCCTGAAGTGCTGAATGAAATGGCCTAGAAGGATGGCCCCTACCAAAAGAATCCCTGCCTCCAGATGAGGCACCACTGAACCTGCCCGAATGACGAGGCCTCTTATCAGACCCCTGACCACTACCCTGTGATAGAACCATCTGAACCCTCCTGGCCACATTGGCCGCATCCTGAAAAAAAATCTCGCTCCCCGTCTCCTTAGCCATCTACAATCGAATTGGCTGACTGAGTCCCTCAATGAACCTCCTCCCTCTCTCTCTCTCAGTGGGAAGTATAAGAAGAGCATGACAGACCAAGTCAATGAATCTGGTCTCGTACTAAGTGACAGTCATAGAACCCTACTGGAGACGCTCTCAACTGCCTCCGATAGTTCTCCCTTTGAGTGATAGGAAGAAACTTCTCCAAAAATAGCTAAGATAACTGATCCCAAGCCAAAGCTGGTGACCCAGCTGGTCTAGCCAATCAATAATCTCTCCACCAAGTCTTGGCGAATCCAGACAAATGAAAAACAACAAAGTCGACCCCATTGGTCTCCACTATCCCTATGTTTTGAAGAACCTCATGACAGCTATCCAAATGATCCTAGGGATACTCAGAATATGTACCACCAAAAGTAGTGGTGAAGAGCTTGGTGAACCTGTCCAGTCTGTGCCACAACACCAGGCTGAGCTACCCCAACTGGTTGAGCTGCTAGAGTCTGAAACTAGGGAGTCATCTACTCCGAAGTGCAAGTAGCAGGATTCTAGGCTCCTCCTCCAGCCTGAGAGATGGCTGGTGCTACAGGAAGCAAGCATGTCTGTGTGACACTCTCTATAAGGCCCACTAGATGGACCAGATCATCCTGAAGTACTAGGGAAATGATGAATCCCTCTGAGACCTGAGCTGGTCCTGCTGGAACTGTCTGGGCGGGAACCTCATCGTAAAACTCAACTTGAGGCTCCGCCACTGGTGCTCCTGCTCGAGCTCTGGGTTGAGCCCTACCTCTGCCTCGGGCCTTAGCACGACCTCGACCTCTGTGCCTCGTAGGAGCTACTACTGGGGGTGCGGGTTGTTGGTCAACTGATGAAGCAGTACATGTTCTCACCATCTGCGAAAGAACAGAGTGAAAGTTTAATTAGCATTGAGAAATCAAATCGCACGACAGGAAAGAATAGATATGAAGTTTTTCCTAACTCTGTAGCCTCTGGGGATAAATACAGACGTCTCCATACCGATCCTTCAGACTCTACTAAGCTTGTACGTGAATTGTAAGACCTAAGCAAGCTAGAGCTCTGATACCAACTTGTCATAACTCGAATTTCCCACCCTCGGGAGTGGAGATGGCGCCTACTAGTAAAAGCTAGGCAAGCCAATCATTACAATTATTTAACCCTTTTCATTTTTAATCCCTTAACATTTGCGAGTTAACATTTTATAAACAATGGATATAATAAAGTGGAAGAATTAAATGTACCAATTTAAAATAATACCGATACAAATCCATAAACAAAAGCTACCCAGAACTGGTGTCACAATCTCACAGACTGTCTAGGAATACTACAAATATGGGTCTGAAAGATAAATGCAAAGTTGTTTCTGAAATACATAAAAGAAACAATATGGAAAGATAGAAGGAGTCGCCAAGGCCTGCGAATGCTTGCAAGACTACCTCGGGTCGCCTGATGGACTGAAGGCAGCAACCTCACTATGGTCCAAAAGCTGCAGCCCGAGATCTGCACATAGTGCAGAGTGTAGTATCAGCACAACCGACCCCATGTGTTGGTAAGTTCCTAGCCTAACCTTGGTGAAGTAGTGACGAGGCTAGGACAAGACTACCAAATAAACATATGCGGTTATATCATATACAACAAGTAATAATGACAGAAACTAGTAGTTAAAGATGGGAAGGGGAAACATGCTGCGGGGAATATCATGTACAAAGAAATCCTAGTAAAGAAGTGAAAGGAACACAAAAATTCAACAGTAAGCAAGAATAAGGAAATCAAAGACAAGTGCATGGTACCACCCTTCCTGCTTTTACTCTCATCCTCACCACAAGAATCAATATAATCGGCACAGAATCACCCTTCGTGCTTTTAGCTCACATAATCATGTCACAAAATGATCCTTTGTGCATTATCACTCATATCATAACACGATATTGTACATCATGCGACACAACATCACCCTTCGTGCTTTTACCTCACAATATCGGCATGGCATCACCCTTCGTGCATTAACACTCTCAACATCATGCACGACATCACCCTTCGTGCTTTACACTCTTCCTCACCTAAGCAACAATCACAAAGCAATTTGGGCAAGGGAATCAATAACATCACAATAAAATACCGCCAAGGGAACAATAGCATAACAACAATGTCCTGGCAAGAGAAACAATACCATGAGTAATAACTTTCCGGCTAGGGAGATAATATCAAAAGCAATAACATCCTGACAAGGGAGACCATATCATAAACCTCTTTTTTTTTTCCACAATTACTTCACAACTCAATTCTCAACTTGAGCCAATGCTCTACAATGTTCAATTACCAATAATACTTCCACAAGCCTTGTTCAACAATAAAAATCATCATATAAAGCATGAAAAATACAAAACGGAATCAAATCAACCATAATATAAGACCCATGGGCATGCTTGACTCCGACGTATAGATACTCGTCACCACACCTATACGTCGTACTCAACAATTAACACATAGCAAATAAGACACAACTCCTAATCCCTCAAGTTAAGATTAGACAAAACACTTACCTCAATGCCACAAACACAATTCAAGCCTCAACTACCGCTTTACCTCTTGTTTCCACCACCAATTCGCGTATATCTAGCCATAATTTACTTAACGATATCAATAAATGCTAAATGAATCAATTTTAATGCATGAAAATAGGTTTTCTATCGACCTCGGGCCCACATGGTCAAAACTCGATTACCCATTTACCCACAAATCAAATATATAATTTTTTTTGAATCAGACCTCAAATCGAGGTCCAAATCCCTAAAATTTAAAAATCCTAAGTTCTACTTAAAACACCCAATTTTCCCCATGAAAACCCTTGATTTTGAATTGAAATCATGTGAAAAGATGTTATAGATTAAAGAAAATGAGTTAGAAATAACTTACAATTGATTTGGAGAAGAACTTTTCTTTAGAAAATCGCCCAAGAGAGCTTAGGGTTTGAGAGAGTTTGAAAAATGAAGAAAAATGCGTCTAAGTCCAAATTAACTGGTCGCAGATGTCACAATTGAGACCAGGGTTTGCAATTATGGGCCCCTTCAGGACCTATTGTCTTCGCGAATGCAAAGAATCTATTGTATTTGCGACCATGGGAAAATCCTGTCACCTTCGCAATTGCGAAGAAAACATCGCATTTGCGATTGGGAGGGCTTCACAATTCCCACCCAGTGTTCGCATTTGCGAAAAGGGCCTGCTTAGGCTTGGTTCGCATTTGCGACACTGGGGTCCCAATTACTAAGTCTATCCGCTTTGCAATTACAAAGCCTGATCTCACAATTGCGAGGTCAGAGGCCTGGGCAAAAATACCAGATACCAACACTTTGTTCTAAGTCCAATTTCACTCCATGGCTTATTCAAAACTCACCCGAGCCCTCGAGGCTCCAAACCAACCATGCATGCAAGTCTAAAAACATCATACAGACTTTCTCATGCGATCGATTCATCATAATAACATCGACATCTATGAATTAAACCTCAAATTCATGAAATCACTCAAGAACATCAAAATTACTATTTTCTCAACTATAGGTCCGTTTTCTACCAAACCAATTCCGATCTTTACCAAATTTTATAGATTCAACTTAATTATTGTTTCAAACTTGTAAAAGGCTCCGGAACCAAGATACGGGCCCGATACCATCAAGAAATGCATCAATTCACTTCTAAAAACCATTATATTTTCTAGAAAACAAATTTCTTTAAAAATTTATTTCTCGGGCTTGGGACCTCAGAATTCATTTCTGGGCATATGCCCAAGTCCCAAATTTTACTACGGATCCTACGAGACCATCAAATCACGGGTCCGGATCCATTTACCAAGATTCTTGACCAAAGTCAACTTTATTCAATTTTAAAAGCTAGTTTCCATATTTTACTTAGTTTCACATAAGAGATTTCCGAAAATGCACCTGGAATGTGCACGCAAATTGAAGTGAGACAAAAAGAGGATTTTAAGGCCTCGGAACATAGAATTTACTATCAAAACAAGTGATGATCTTTTTGGTCATCACATGTAATTACCTGACCGGTCGTTTTGAGTATTGTCGCCTTGTTCCCCAATTTATTGCTTAGTCTATGTTCATTTGTGGTTATGTGACTTGCCGGGGTGGTTGGTATGTTTTAGGGGATGTTTCGGAATGAATTGGGACACTTAATCCCAAGGTTAGAAGCTTAAGTCGAAAGAGTTGATCAGATGTTGATTTATGAGTAAACGACTTCGGAATAAACTTTTGATAGTTCTGATAGCTTTGTATGCTGATTTTGGACTTAGAAGTTTGTCCAGATATTGATTTGGAGGTCCATAGGTTGTTTTGGCTTGTATTGGCGAAAGATGTAATGTAGAAGGTTCAGAAAGTTGAGAAGTTTGTCCGAGAGTTGACTTTGTTGATACCGAGCTCAGATTTTGATTCCGAAAATTGAAGTAGGTTATCTGTGTCATTTATGACTTATGTGCAAAACTTATGGTCAATCAGAGATGGTTAGATAGGTTTCAACATTGACTGGAAATCCATTAGTTTCAATAGGCTTGAATTGGGGTACGATTCATGTTTTTGATGTTATTTGATGTGATTTTGAGGCTTTGAGTAATTTGTATTATGTTTTAGGATGTGTTGGTATGTTTAGAAGGGGTCTCGGGGGCCTCAGTATGATTTTGACTAAAATCGGATTGAGTTTTGGGCTTGAAAAGTTTCTTTTAGCTTCAATTCTTGTGCAACCGCACCTACATGAAAATGGCCGTAGGTGCGGAGCCGCAAATGCGGCTAGGAAGGCGCATATGTGAGATTTTATGGGTAGTGGTTGTAGGTACGAAGTTGTTTCCGCATCTACGAGCCCGCAGATACGATAAAGCTGCCATAGATGCGTATTTTGGTCGGGGGAATTTGGGGTCGCAGAAGCGGAGGCATTACACATGTGCGGTCCCGTAGGAGTGGACCTTGGACCGCAAAACGAGCTTTGGCTGTAGAAGCAGTAGCTTAGGAGTTTAATGAATTTTCGCAGAAGCGAAAGAATGTCCGCAAATGTGGTGTCTGGCCCGTAGAAGTGAGAATCACTAGGAAAATTGTTATAATCAAGGGTTTGATCTTTTTCTTCATTTTTAGACTTGTGGAGCTCGGCTAGTGGCGATTTTTGAGAGGGAATTCACTCTAATTCAAGATGCAAGCAACTTTTGATCAATTTTGTCAATTAACATTGATTTTCCCACCTAAATTATGTATTATTGAGGTGAAATTTAGAGGATATTTGACTAGGCATTGTAGAGTAAGATTAGAGATTTGAGGGTCGATTTGTGATTAGAATTGAATAATTTTGGTATGGTTAGACTCATTATTGAAAGAATATTTAGATTTTATAATTTTTTCCGAGTTTGAGGTGTGGGCCCAGGGTTAAATTTTTGGGTTGACCTTTTGAATTTGGTTAACGAACTTAGTTTTATTGTATTGGATCGATTCCTATAGCTTGTATTGATTATAGTAAGTTGTTTGTGACTAGATTCGAATCATTCAGAGGCGGATTCGCCAGGAAAGAGTTTGTTGGAGCATTGAGTTGCACAAATCGAGGTAAGTAACACTTATAAACTTATAACTAAGGGTATAAATCCTTAAGATATATGTTATGTGGGTTGTTTTGAGGTGACAGATGTGATAGGTGACGGGCCTGTGGGCGTGCACCATGGTAATCATAATCCGGGTAGGTTTTTATACTGTGTTGATATCAAGTCTTGTTTTATCCTTGTTATTTATGCGTGTTAGAGTAATTGAGCTATGATTCATGTTAGAAATAATGTTTAAGCTATGTGCTTATTTTGTTGGGACCCACTGAGGTTATTTTCACTATTGAGTTATTTTCTTAAACTACAATTATGTACTCAGTCATGTTTATTTATTTTCATATTATATCTCAGTCTCTGCTATCATTCGCTATTACATCATGTTATCATTGTTTGGGCTCAGTAGTATGAGATTTTTGAGCCCGTGAGACTAGAGAAATTGATGACTGAGTTGGGCCTGAGAGTCAAATTGTGAGTGTTATTATGGATTGGGTTGTATGCCGCAGCAGGCCTTATCGGCTTATTTATAATTATGGATCGTGTTGCACACCACAGCAGGCCTTATAGGCTTTATATTAGCGCTTGGGTAGGTCCGCCCCTCCGGAGTATGACATACCAGCAGTGAGTTAGGCATAGTGATTTATAACACGTGCTTTGTTGCGGTACATTGATGCTAGGCACCCGTACAATTCTGAGTGATCGTGTGTGATGAGTAGGAATTTGAGATAGACAGATTGAGCATTGTGAATGTGTGAATACCTGGAAATAATACTTTGATACCGTACTTTTGACTTGCTTATTTGACATGTAGGCATAGAAATGTATCATTCCTCATGCTAGCTATACTTGACATGTTCTTTTTAGTGTTGGTCTTTGGTTGTGTACTTGAAAGCATGTCTTTATTCATATACTGTGAACGAGCTGAATATGGAAGTTTTCTCTGAGTTATTATTGTTATTCTCACTGTGATATTAGTGTTGTCATTATATTGATTCTGACTGTATCATTCTAAGCTCGCCACTTCTTTCAACCAGAGGTTAGTCCTATTATTTATTGAGAATATTAGGTTGGTTGTACTCATACTACACTCTGCACTTGGTGTCCAGATCCAGGTACATGTGGACGTGGTAATTACTATATTGTTGCCAGCGCTTGCTTGGAGACTTCGAGGTAGCTGCTGTGACGTCCGCAGACCTTGACTTTCCTTCCATTCATGATTTTCTATACTGTTCTATTATCCAGACAATTTTAATAGAGTTTATTTATTTTGAGATGCTGTAGTGCTTATGTACTCGATGACACCAGATTTTGGAATGGTTGTGGTAGAGTTACATTTGTTTTATCAGTTATTATGAGATTTTCTGCAGTTGATCTTATAAAAATCATATTCGTATTCAAATGCTTATTTGTTATATGATTGTCGGCTTGCCTAGTAAATGTGTTAGGCACTGTCCCACAAGTTGGGATTTTGGGTCGTGACAAGTTGGTATCAGAGCACTAGGTTACTTAGGTCTCACGAGTATTAGTATTAGTAGAGTCTTGCGGATTGGTACAGAGACATCTATACTTATCTTCGAGAGGCTACAAAACTATTAGGAAACTTCACTTTTTTGTACTCTTATCGTGCGGAATTGTTGATTCTAGAAACTAAACTTTTGTTATTCTATTCTCTCACAGTTGGTGATGAGACATGCGATTGTAGTAGGTGGACGACCACTAGTACCATTAGCTAGGGCCGTGAGAGGCCGGAGGCCGAGGTGTGGCTCATACTACAGCTAGGGTAGCACCTGTGGAGCCACTAGTTTCTCCAGCTGAGGAGCATATACTAGATGTTGAGCCGGTGGGACCAGCTCAAGCACCATATGTTCCCATTATGATCCCAAGACTTTAGGAGGCTTTGTCCAAGGCATTGACTGTATGCATGAGCCTTTCTCAGGCGGTTTCAGTTCTGGCTACACCAGCCACTTCGCAGGCCGAGGGAGGTGCTCAGACTCCCGTCATCCTACTCTAGAGAAGATAGCTTAGGGACTCTAGACACCGGGGGTACTACCAGCGTAGTCAGTTATAGCTACGCGATCCTAGGTTGGCCCACTTGTGAAGGATGAAGAGCAGAAGAGACTGGAATCTCTATAGGAACTAGTCCCTTATATTTCGCACATAGGAGATCGAGACACAGCCCCAGGGCTATGGGGAAAGATGTAGATCGATCGCCCTAGATAGACAACTACATAGAGGGTCTCTACTAGTCTATATATTCTTTTATTTCGTTCCCCCCGTAAGAAAAATATTACAACCTATGAGGTCTGCAAGTTTCACATCTAAGTAATACCCGAAGAGGATGCTCAAGATTTTATAGACATGTGCCAATGGATCCTTCGAACGACAGGTATTTTGGAGACCAGTGGAGTCTCATTCACTACCTTTCAGCTGACAGGGGCAACCTACAGATGGTGGTAGGCCTATGATTTGAGCATGCCAGTCGGTGCTGCACCACTTACATGGCATGAGTTCTCAGTTCTCTTTTTAGAAAAGTTTGTTCCACAGGCTCGCAAAGAGGAGTTGCGTAGGCAGTTTGACTAGCTACGCCAAGAGGGTATGTCAGTAACTCAGTATGATATGAGATTCTCAGAGTTGGCTCGTCAGGCGGTATAGTTGGTACCCACTGAGAGGGAGAGGATTAGAAGGTTCATTGATGGCTTCTATCACGACAAACTGGAGGGTCATGACTAGCACCCGAGCCATACTTACCGAGCACCAACGTACATTTTATCTAACCTTCGTTATTATCTTTAAGGGCCGACGAGATCAATATAAATGATAGACATGGATCATGAACAACCAACAATGAAAGATAATGGAATGAACATACGTAACATAGGATGACTAGACGGTCAATGAACTATATATAAGGTATGAGCTACCATGTTACCATGAAAGACTATAAAAAAAAATCAGCCGACAAGGGATACAAAACCATACATGAGTCGACACCTGTCTATGAGCCTCTAAAGGAACATAAGTACTAAAAAATTGCTGGAACAGGGTCCCGACATACCCATAATGTCTATAACAAAATTCATACCAAGACCACGACAAGTACGGAGAAGGGATCTCGCCAATAACCACTGAACTGGGCAATCTACTATGGTGGAGGAGCTGTATCTACCCGTCCATCAGGACCTGCAGCACGACATGCAACATCCACAAACGAAAAGGACGTCAGTATGAATAAAGTACTGACTATGTAAGGTAGGAAAGCATAAGTATGAACAGTAATGTAAACAGGGATAGAGAATATACATCCTGTAACACCTAGATACCTCTAAGGGCTACTGACATGAAATGCATGACACACACACACACACACACACACACACACACACACACACACACACACACACACACATATATATATATATATATAAACTTTTAAAACATATGCCTCTGTGGGCATCATCATCATCATCATATCATACCCGGCCGTAATAGGCTCAGTAAAATGTACTCGGCCATCATAAGGCTCGATAGAATTGTACCTGACCACGTGGAGCTCGGTAAAACCCAACTAATCTATAGTTGCACAATAGGTGTCGTACCCGGCCGACGATAGGGCGACTCGGTAGAGTAAAATAAATACATATATATAATGCATGCTGGACTTATTGGAATCACATTCTGGACCTTTCGGAGTGACGTAAGGTCGGTATCCTCTATACACGTTATTAGGACTAACTCTTCATCATGATTTTTATAAGAATCAGAAAGTACCAACAACATTGATAATATAAGAATAAGAGAAGCAACATCAACATCAATCGCTCCATAAGAAGGGAAACAATGTAAGTACTGCTAGCTTCTAAGAGTAGAGTATCTTTAGAAGCTCGTTCATTACATTATGTACAATTGGAGTCGTGCAAAAGAAGGAAAGGGATATCCTCACATACCTTGTATATACTGCCCAATTTGAAGCTATGCAAATGTCACGACTCCTTAGTCTACAATAAGAAAAATGATACTATCGTTATCGTTTAAGCGTCGTAAATATTATATATCAATCACAACCTATTTTACGATAAAACGGACAACAACTCCCCTATTTATAAGACTTCCCACAAGTAAAAACAATCACAAAACATCCCAAACAACATCAACAATAATCATATTGATCCTCCCAAAATAGTCCACCAACAAACAACATTACTACCAATCTTTCGATATATATTTCACAAGTTCTAGTTTCAATGACTTAGCCGTAACTTGGATAATCTTAAATACATGTAGAGTAAGAGGTTACTTACCTTCAAATATAAAGAAAAACTCCAATTTGGGATTAATTGTCCACGAAATATCCCTCCAATGCTGCCACAAGAACAAGAAAGCGAAACTAGCAATCAATTAGGGTTTTCCGGCACTAGAATCATTTTAGAAGTCTTGAAATCACCTAGGGTTGATATTAAAAACTTGAGGGAATATTTACAGAACATAAACCCCTTAAAAAACCACCCACACGAGCTGGAACAACACAGAAATGAACAACAACAAGAAGAATAAGAAACTTCCTAGCGCCATGGGATTCCCGACACCTGATATGTGTTATTTGCTCTTTGTTTGGGTCTTGGCTCATGAGAGAAACTTGAGAGAATGTTTTTAGGGTTCTAAGGTCTGAATACACTGAAAAATAATGACATAAAATGGGGTGAGGCATATTATATCTATCCATATGTCTTAAACTACCTATGTGGGCCCCATAGAGAGCTACTTGGCGCAGTCTCACAAAAATATGAATATCTCTCTACTCCGATATCGTATTGATGAACGGTTAAATGCGTTGGAAACTAGACGCATAGATATTATATTTTGTGTGTAGATAACCCCATAATTCTAACTAAATTGGGAGAAAAGCTTAGTAATATTTGACCTAAAGTTTAAGTAAAATTATGAACGTATGTTGCAACAACGTTTGTCGACTTTTGTTTCATAATTTATTTGACTTCAAGACTTATGATAGGGATATTATATGATTCAAATACCTCAAAATATGACCTCTTTAGTATATTAAGAACATCTAGGTTTACTCGAAAATATGGGTTACAACATCCTTGATTCATTTAACTTCTAATACTTGTTAACCACTTTTATACACACTTGTATCATTTAAGACCAATATGATTAACTTCTTATAATCTTAAAGATAATCTCTTCATGGATTTACATTAATTACCTTACGACATTAACTAACGTATATGAATACGGGTTGTAACAGCCTCAACTATGGATTGCGTTTCATTATGACTCGAGAGATTGCAACAGGTATGAGGTTTGATGAGGTGGTTGATATTGCTAGATGTCTAGAGTTGGTTCGCAGTCAGGAGTGTGAGAAGAGGGAGGACAAGATGCCTCGTGGTTCGGGTGGTTTTGAGTAATGCCTCATCTAGAGTATAGTCCCACCACCGCAGAGGTCGTTCCTATAGGCCCGCTTAGATGGCTTGTCCGATTTATCATGGTACATCTACTAACCATGGTTCATGTGCTACTCATCCAGGTCAGTTATCTTTCAGTTCCCTCCCAGCTCAAAGTTCATTCCATGCTCCATCAATTCAGGGTTCGTGTGCTAGGTTCTTCGAGTGGTTATTCTGGTTCTCAAGGTCCAATTTAGTCCTCGCTGCCATTATGGGATCAAGGTTGCTTCAATTATGGAGAGTTATGGCATGTGAGGTGGTATTGTCCTCGTCTTATGGGAGTCCAGTTTAGCAGAGAGGTCAGGCTTGAGTTCTACTTCAGTTGCTTAACTAACCGCTCAATCAGCTCGGGGTAGGACTCAGGCAGCTCGAGGTTGCCCTAGAGGGGAGGTCGATCAGGTGGTGGTCAGTCTCGATGCTATTCTTTTCCCACTAAGCCAGAGGCTATTTCTTCAAACGCAGTGAACACATGTATTGTTTCAGTATGCCACAAAGATTCTTCCTTATTATATGACCTTGGTTCCACTTATTTATATGTATCACCATACATTGCTCTTTATTTGGATATGCCCCTTGATTAATTAGTTGTGTATGATCATGTATCTACGCCGATGGGTAAATTTATTAATGTGGATTGTATGTATCGGCCATGTGTGGTGACTGTTGAGGGATTGGAGATGAGAATTGATCTTTTACTGCTTAGTATGGTTGATTTTGACGTGGTTCTAAGCATGGATTAGTTGTCACCATGTCATGCTATTCTAGATTGTCATGCTAAGATTGTGACGTTGGTGATGCTGGGGTTCCCTAGGATTGAGTGGAGAGGTTCTTTGGACTATGTTTCCAATAGAGTGATTTCATATTTAAAGGCTCAATTGATGGTTGGGAAGGGATGTCTAGCATATTTGTCATTTGTGAGGGATGCTGGTGCTGATACTCCTACCATTGAGTATGTTCCAATAGTGCGAGACTTTCCGGATGTGTTTCCTATAGACCTGTGGGGCACGCCACCCGACAACGACATTGATTTTGGTATTGACTTGGTGTTGGGCACTCAGTATATCTTTATTCCTTCATATCGTATGGAACCACAAAAGTTGAAGGAATTGGAAGAGCAGCTTCAGGAGCTACTTGATAAGGGATGCATTAGGCCTAGTGTGTCACCTTGGGGTGAACTAGTTCTTTTTGTGAATAAGAATGATGGTACTATGCGGATATGCATTGATAATAGGCAGTGGAAGAATGTTACAATTAAAAACAAGTACCCACTACCGCTCATTGATGACTTATTTGACTAGCTTTAGGATGCGAGAGTGTTCTCTAAGATTGATTTGAGGTATGGGTATCACCAGTTAAAGATTCGGGATTCTTATATTCTGAAGGAAGCATTCAGGACCCAGTATGGCCATTACGCATTCCTTGTGATGTCTTTTGGGATGACCAATGCCCCAACAATATTTATGCATCTAATGAACAGTGTATTTCTGCCATATCTTGATTCGTTTCTCATAGTATTCATTGATGATATATGGGTGTACTTACGCAACCAGGAGGAGCATGTGCAACATCTAAGGGTTGTACTACATACATTGAGGGAGAAGAAGCTTTATGCTTAATTCTCCAAGTGTGGGCTCTGGTTTGATTCTGTGGCATTCTTGGGGAACATGGTGTCCAATGAGGGAATCAAGGTAGATCTGAAGAAAATTGAGACAGTTCATAGTTGGCCTAGACTATCTTCAACTACTGAGATTCGGAGTTTTCTTGGCTTTGACTTATATTATCGTCGTTTTGTGGACGGTTTCTCATCCATTGTTGAACCTTTGACTAGATTGACCCAGAAGGGTGCCCTATTTAGGTAGTCTGATAAGTGTGAGGAGACCTTTCAGAAGCTCAAGACTACCTTGACCACAACCCTAGTTCTAGATTTGCCTTCAATATCGGGTTCATATACGGTTTATTGTGATTCTTCTCGAATATGTATTGGGTGTGTCTTGATGTCGGAAGTTAGGGTGATTGCTTATGCTTCACGCCAGTTGAAGCCCCATGAGAAGAATTACCCCATTCATGATTTAGAGTTGGCATCCATTATCCATTCATTAAAAATTTGGAGACATTATCTCTACGTCATGTCTTATGAGGCATTTACAATTCATCAAAGTCTACATCAATTGTTCAAGCAGTAGGATCAAAATTTGAGGCATCAGAGATAGCTGGAGTTGTTAAAAGACTATGATATCATTATTTTATATCATTCCTGGAAGGCCAATGTGGTGGCCGATGCCTTAAGTAGTATGGCAGTGAGCATGGATAGCCTTGCATATATTCAATTGGTGAGAGACTGCTAGCATCAGATGTTCAGGCTTTGGCTAATTAGTTCATGAGGTTTGATATTTCGGAGCCTAGTCGGGTTCTAGCTTCTGTGGTTTCTCGGTCTTCTTTGTATGAGCGCATCAGAGAGCCTTAGTATGATGACCTCCATTTGCTTTTCCTTAAGGGCGTGGTACAACACGATGTTGCCAATGAGGTTTCTGTTGGAGATGATGGAGTGTTGCGGATGCGGGGTCATATTTGTGTGCCCAATGTGGATTGGTTACGTGAGTTGATTCTTGAGGAGGCCCACATTTTGCTTATTCCTTTCATCCGGGTGCCGTGAAGATGTATCAGAACTTGAGGTAGCACTAATTGTGGAGAAGAATGAAGAAATATATAATGAAGTATGTGGCTTGGTGCTTGAACTGTCAGCAGGTGAAGTACAAGCCTCAAAGGCCGGGTGGTTTGCTTCAGTGACTTGAGATTCCTGAGTGAAAATAGAAGTGGGTTACCATGGACTTCGTTGTGGGGCTCCCACAAACTTTGGGGAAATTCGATATAATTTGTGTGATTGTGGACTAGTTGACTAAGTTCGAGCACTTCATTCCGGTTGTAACTACCTATTTTTTTGAGGGGTTGGATGAGATGTATATCCGCGATATTTTTTGTCTTCACGGTGTGTCGGTGTCTATCATTTCTAATCGGGGCACGTAGTTTACATTGCAGTTTTGGAGAGTAGTGCATCGAGAGTTGGGACACGGGTTGAGTTGAGTACAACATTCCACCCTAGAACAACAGATAGTCTGAGCACATCATTCACATATTGGAGGATATGCTACATGCTTGTGTTATGAATTTTGGAGGTTCTTGAGATTAGTTTCTACCACTTGTAGAGTTTGCCTACAACTACAACTACCAATTAAGTATTAGGATGGATCCTTATGAGACCCTATATAGGAGGCAGTGTCGTTCTCCCATTGGTTGGTTTTACTCGGGAGGAGGCTAGATTGTTGGGCATGGATTTGGTTCAGGATGCCTTGGAAAAGGTCAGGTTGATTCAGGATCGGCTTCGCACAGTTTAGTCTAGACATAAGGGTTAAGCCGATCAGAAGGTTTGTGATGTTGCATATATGGTAGGAGAGAAGGAATTGCTCAGAGTATCACCCATGAAGGGTGTGATGAGGTTCGTGAAGAAGGGAAAGTTGAGCCCTCGGTATATTGCCCCTTTTGAGATGCTTGAGAGGATTGGATACATGGTCTACAAGCTTGCATCACCACCGAGTCTATTAAGTGTTCACCCAGTTTTTCATTTTCCCATGCTTCCGAAGTATTATGGTAATCCATTTTATGTTATGGATTTCAACACAGTTCAGTTAGATGGGAATTTGACTTATGATGTGGAGCCGGCGGCCATTTTGGATCGGCAGGTTCGAAAGTTAAGATCAAAGAATATAGCTTCAGTGAAAGTTTAGTGAAGAGGTCAGCTAGTTGAGGAGGCTACTTGCAAGACTGAGCGGGAGATGTAGAGCAGCTATCCACACCTATTTGAGACTCCAGGTATGATTCTACACTCATAAATGGACGGACTTAGAGAATGTAATGACCCAACCAATCATTTTGAGTATTATAGCCCCGTTCCCCCATTTATTGCTTAATCTATGTTTATTTGTGGTTATGTAACTTGCAGGGGTTGTTGGTTTGGTTTCGGGGATATTTCAAAATGAATTGGGACATTAACTCCCAAGGTTGGAAGCTAAAGTCGAAAGAGCTGACCGGATATTAACTTTATATACATTCTGCCTAGCACTTCAGCATCTGTGGTTCTCATTACGCATCTGCAGGTCCGCATCTGCGCAAAATATTCCGCTTCTGCTGAATCTCATTAAAAGAGCATTTTGCTTTTACGGTTGCCTGAGCTCACCTGCGGTCATCGCAGATGCGGGGACCAAACTGCACCTGCGACCCTAGCTGCACACCTGCACTACATAACCGCTTTTGAGTACCTCTCACATGCGGTCCCAATCCACAGGTGCGGAAATGACAGAAGCAGTAGCTTCAGCTGCCCAAACCAAGGTCCAATCTTTCCGTTAACTATCCGAATTCATCCCGAGGCCCTAGGGACCTCAACCAAAAATACCAACAAGTCATATACCACTATTCAAACTTATTCAAACCTTCGGAACACTCCAAACAATATCAAAACACCAAATCACCCTCGAATTCAAGCCTACGAACTCCTAAATTTTGAATTCCACAAACGATGCCTAAACCTATCAAACCTTGTCCGAATGACCTGAAACATTGCACACACATCACAAATGACACTACAGACCTACTTCAATTTCCAGAATTTCATTCCGACCCCGATATCAAAATTTCCACTGCCGACTGAGAAAGGCCAAAATTCTAATTTGCCAATTCAAGCCCTAATCGACCACGAACCTCCGAATTACATTCCAAACATGCTCCTAAGTTCAAAATCACCTAACGGAGCTATCTGGACCATCACAATTCACATCCAAGATCATCTACTCATAAGTCAACATCCTGTTGGCATTTTCCAACTTAACTTCAAAATGGAAGACTAAGTGTCTCATTCCTCTCCAAAACAACTCTGAATCAGAACCAACCAACTCGATACCATACAATACATCTGAATAACACATAAAGAAGCAGAAATAGGGAAAACGGGGCTATAACTCATGAAACGACCGGCCAGGTCGTTACATCCTCCCCTTCTTAAACAAATGTTCGTCCTCGAACAAGTACAAAAACATACCTGAAGCCTCAAATAGGTGTGGATATTAGCTCCGCATCTCCTGCTCAGTCTCCCAAGTAGCCTACTCCACGGGCCGACCTCTCCACTGCGCTTTTACGCTATATCGTTTGACCTCAATTTTCAGACCTGCCGCTCCTTAATAGCCACTGGCTCCACATCATACGTCAAATCACCGTCTAGCTGAACCGTACTGAAATCCAAAACATGAGACGGATGGCTAATATACTTCCGGAGAATAGAAACATGAAATACCGGATCCACCTCAACAAGCTAAGTGGCAAAGCGAGCTCATAAGCTACCTCCCCAATCCTCTGAAGCACCTCAAAAGGCCCAATAAACCAATGGCTCAACTTGCCCTTCTTCCCAAATCTCATAACACTCTTTATGGGTGAAACCTTCAATAGAACCTTCTCTCTAACCATGTAAGACACATCACAGACCTTCCTGTCAGCATAACTCTTTTGTCTTGACTGCACTGTACAAAGTCGCTCCTGAATCACTTTCACCTTGTCCAAATCCTCCTATACCAAGTTTGTAAGTCTGGCCTCGCCCCACTCAAACCACCCTATTGGAGATCTACATTGTCTCCCATATAAAGCCTTATATGGAGCCATCTGAATACTCTACTGATAACTGTTGTTGTAAGCAAACTCCGCGAGCGGTAGAAACTGGTCCCATGAAACCCCAAAATCAATGACACAAGCACGCACATGTCCTCCAATATCTGAATAGTGTGCTCGGACTGCCCGTCCATCTAAGGGTGAAAAGTTATGCTCAACTCAACCAGACTACCCAACTCTCACTGCATGGCCCTCCAAAACTACAATGTAAACTGAGTACCTCTATCTGAAATGATGGAAACTGGGACACCATGCAGGCGTACAATATCTTGGATATAAATCTCTGCTAACCGCTCTGAAGAATAGGTAAAACACACAAGAATGAAGTGTGCGAACTTGGTCAGCCGATCCACAATCGCCCAAATAGCATCGAACTTCCTCAAAGTTTGTGGGAGTCCAAATACAAGATCCATAGTGATCCTCTCCCACTTCCACTCTGGAATATCCATCCGCTGAAGCAAGCCACCAAGTCTTTGATGCTCATATTTCACCTGCTGACAATTGAGACACCGAGCTACAAACCCCACTATATCCTTCTTCATTCTCTTCCACCAATAGTGCTGCCTCAAATCCTGGTACATCTTCGCGGCACCCAGATGTATGGAATACCGCGAGCTTTGGGCCTTCTCAAGAATCAACTCCCAAAGCCTATCTACATTGGGCACACATATCTGGCCATGCATCCTTAATACACCATCATCACAAATAGTCACATCTTTGGCATCGCTGTGCTGAGCTCTGTCCTTGAGGATAAGCAAATGAGGATCGCCATACTGGCTCTCTCTGATACGATCAAACAAGGATGACCGAGAAACCACTCAAGCTAAGATCCGACTGGCCTCCGAAATATCTAGCCTCACAAACCGATTGGCCAAAGCATGAACATACACTTTAAGAGGTCTCTCACCAACACGAATAAATGCCAAACTTCCCATACTCACCGCCTTCCTACTCAAGGCATCGGCCACCATATTGGCCTTTCCCGGATGACACAAGTTACTAATATCATAGTCCTTTTGTAGCTCCAACCATCTCCACTGCCTCAAATTGAGGTCCATATGCTTGAACAAGTGCCGGAGGCTACGATGATTAGTAAATACCTCACAAGACACACCATAGAGATAATGCCTCCAAATCTTCAACGCGTGAACAATGGAAGCCAACTCCAAATCATGAACAAGGTAGTTCTTCTCATGGGGCTTCAACTGATGTGAAGCATAAGCAATCACTCAACCCTCTTGCATCAACACAAACCAGATGCCGATCCGAGAAGCATCACAATATATCGTATAAGAATCCGAAGCTGATGGAAAAACTAACACTGGAGCCGTGATCAAGGCAGTCTTGAGCTTCTTAAAGCTCGCCTCATACTCATCCGACCACCTGAAAGGAGAACCCTTTTGAGTCAACTTGGTCAAGGGTGATGCTATAGATGAAAATCCCTAAACGAACCGATGGTAGCAACTTGCCAAACCTAGAAAGGTAAGAATCTCTATGGCTGAGGACGATTTGGGCCAACTCTGAACCGCCTATATCTTCTTCTGATCAACTTGAATACCCTCACTGAACACCACATGCCCTAAGAAAGTCACTGAATTGAGCCAAAACTCACACGTGGTGAACTTATCGTAATGTTTCTCCTCCCTCGACCACTTGAATACAACTCTCAAATGCTCGGCATGCTTCTCCTCACTACGCGAGTACACCAGAATATCATCAATGAATACAATATCAAATGAGTCGAGATAAGGCTGAAACACGTTGTTCATAAAATGCATGAATGCTGTTGGGGCATTGGTCAGCCCAAAAGACATCACAAGGAACTCATAATGACTGTATCGAGTCCTGATAGCTGTCATAAGAATGTTTGAGTCCCTGATCTTCAATTGGTGATACCCTAACCGGTGATCAATCTTGGAGAATACTCTCGCTCCCTAAAGCTGGGGAAATAAATCATCAATATGAGGCAAATGATACTTGTTCTTGATTGTGACTTTGTTCAACTGCCTGTAATCAATGCACATCCTCATTGTGCCATTCTTCTTCTTCACAAGTAGAACAGGTTCACCCCAAGGCGACACACAGGTCGAATAAACCCCCTATCAAGGAGTTCCTAAAGCTGCTCATTCAATTCCTTCAACTTCGCCGGTGCCATACGATACAGTGGAGTATAAATGGGCTGAGTGCCCGTCACTAAATCAATAACAAAGTCAATATCCCTGTCCGATGGCATGCCCGGTAGGTCTGCAGGAAACACATCCGGGACGTCCCTCACTACCGGAACTGAATCGATACTAGGAGTGTCTGCACTGACATCCGTTACAAATGCCAAATAAGAAAGACAACCCTTTCCAACCATTCGTTGGGCCTTCAAGTATGAAATCACCCTACTGGAAACATAATCCGTCGAACCTCGCCACTCAATCCATGACACCCACGGCATATCCAACGTCATTGTCTTAACATGACAGTCCAAAATAGCATCACATGGAGATAACCAATCCATGCCTAATATAACATCAAAATCAACCATACTAAGCAACAAGAGGTCAATTCGGGAATCTAAACCCCCAATAATCACCACACAAGCCCGATATATGCGGTCCATAACAATAGTATTGCCTATCGGGGTAGACACACGAACAGATGAAACAAGAGACTCGTGGGGCGTATCCAAATAATGAGCAAAATATGATGACACATATGAAAAAGTGGAATCAGGGTTAAATAATGCAGAGGCATCTCGGTGGCAGACCGAGACAATACATGTAATCACAGCATCTGAAACAATAACATATGTTCTGGCTGGGAGTGCATAAAAACGGGCCTGACTACCACCTGATCGTCCTCCCCCTTTAGGACGACCCCTAGCTGACTAACCTCCACCCTGAGCTGGCTGGGCGGGTGGTGACGTCCAAATCAACTACTAAAAAGTAAATGGACAGGTCACATGCAATATAATTTACCCAACTATGAGTCGGATTCGAATCCCACAGAGAACAATATGTAGGCGATTAGGAATGTAAGAGAATTCTCACTTATCACGCAATGCCAAACACTAAGAATTGATTTGAGAAATGTTTTATATCTAAATGCGGAAATGTAAACTAACCTAGAAAGCAAGTAAAATGATCAATGGCTACAAGTATGGATGCATCGGGAATTATACTCAAGTAACGATCCAATGTATTTCATGATTTTACAGATATGAGTGAGTCTATGTTAATTATCCACAGATAATAATTCTTAATTAGCTTCTCCCTAAGACTAACAAGGCTTCCTAGTTGAATTATCTCTAAAACAATTAAGAGATTAAGCACACTCGGAATGGGTACAAGCAGTTCAATGAGAGTTAAAACCTCAAGTTCTTGTTAATTAATCTTTCCCAACCCCAAATTATCTTTTCCAAAATTAATTCGGAATTAATGGGCGAGTCTTAAGGTTAGATAATCCCTTTGGAAACATTAAAGAACAAGAATAATTAAAGAAATAACAACTCACTTCGTAAAAAGATAAAAATCATTCAATACATAAGCACAACAAGGTATTTAATCTACACTTTAAACATGAATATTTCCATAAACAAGATTCAAGTGTTGGATAAAATACTACACACTTAAATATTCAATACAAAGAAAGGAAATGAAGAAATAAACATAAATGGGTAAGAAATCCTTAACCACAAGCTTGAAATCTTCAAAACCCAAGTGTGTGTGCAAACCCTAGCTTCAAGACATGTTTTTCTCTAGTCTATGCAGCTGAAAATAAGCCAAAGATCTCCAAAGATCTTCTTGGACGAGTATAAAAATAGTTTGGGAATGAGAAAATGTGAAATGCCTAATTTGCCCAGGTCTAATGCCCGTTGACCGCATCTGCGGATGAATTCACGCAGATGCAGTTCCGCAGATGCAAATACCTTATCACAGAAGCAAAATATTGAAATATGCTTGACACCACAGATACAGACTCGAAAAGCGCAAATGCTCTACCGCAGAAGCGGAAAACCACTCGCAGATGCGGTTCCTGAGAAAAGGCCCAGCTCCGTAGATGCGCGTCCACTCACGCAGATGCGAGGTCGCTTCTGCGACCACTCTTCCGCAGATGCGGAATCACTTGAGAATTTTGCATTGTTTTTACCCTCTTTTGCTCAATTCCACTTCAATTCAATTCAAATCACTTTGTAGCATCATTTACCTGAAAATCTAACAATACACACCATAAATGGCCTCATATTATAGTTAAAAGACATAAAAGCTAAGGAAAAGAGACTAGATTGAGTGGTAAAATCACCACTCATCAACACCCCAACTTAAGCTTTTGCTTGTCCTCAAGTAAATCAAAACTGACACTTCAATGAGGATTTACTATTTAAAACACAAGTGGTATTGCTATTATTTACATATCACACTCTTCAATTTAAGCACCATACTTATGGATTTGGTTGGTATTAATAATTAGGCTCAAGCATGTGCATCTTTCCCGAATAACTCTCTCATTTAAAAACAACTTCAAGAATGTGCAAGGGAGTTTCAAAAAAATCAAGTGACAAGAATAAGCCTCATGAAGTGACTCAAAAGCACTACTCCACTCCATATGCTCAACTTACTCAATTTCACCAATACTTCCTAATTCATGTGCCCTCACAAGAAAGAAAGTCCCAAAATCACTATGTTTACAATACAACATAAGGGACAAATTTTCAAAGACACTCACTGTCACACAGAATTTCAAGTGTTACAACATCTCATAGCATAAGCTTGCCCTTATTTTAATTCATCGCCTATTCAAGAATGTTCGGTTGGAGATCCCATAAGGACTTTTTAAGCTTGCAATGTAGGTTTAAGAAAGGGTCGGATAAACATCTGGATACAAGTGACTTCACCCTCCTTGAACACTACTCGCATTTGTCTTTCTTTTTGCACTTTGTTTCTTTTCAAACCACATATCCTCATTGGCATCTAGTTACCAACATAGAACCACCTTAAATACATCTCTAATTTTCTTCAAAACTCCATAATTTATATACATACAAAGGTTTCTCTTTCTTTTATACACATTTTTTTCTTTTGGAGCTTGAATAATATAATATGAACACTTTGAGGTATATGTTCCTACACTCAATGTACAACCTTACCAATTTCCACATTGACATCACACCCCCAACTTAGGCTATTATCCTCATTCTCAATGTTCAAGGAGGGACGGGTTCAAAAGAGGGAATTATTTTACAAAAGGGGAAAGGTTTGTAATGAGGTGGCCAAAGAAAAGGTTAAAGGCTCAAATAAGGTACCAGTAATATTATTCATGCAATGGTAGGTTTGAAAGGCTAAAACGGTTTTGCAAATAACACAAAGAATGCCTAAGATCATCGCTCCAACCAAACATACTATCATTAGCCTTGAAAGACCAACCAGGCAAGTTCTCGATGATAGAAGTAAACAAAAGATTTATTTTTACAAACACTAACACACATGGCACATGAATTAGTCAAGATGTATCAATTTCATTTTCTAACAAGAACATCTAGAGCAATATTTTTTAAACTAGTGGGCAAAGAGTCACTAAAAGAGCCAAAACTATGCAACTTACTTGGTTTAGTTCAAAACCAAAATTCGAAGGGGTATTCGTAATTCACATTTCACATACACGAGACTAATTTTATTAGTACCAAATAATCCAAAAGTCTCCTCCTATAAAAACAGGACTAATTCCCTTAAAAAAGTTGTCACGCCATCTATCATAGGGAAAAGTCACTCGGTTCAATTCAAAATTGTTCCTTGGGAAAGAACCGTAGCATGAAGAAAACCCAAGGAAATATTACTGAGGAAATAAAAAATAAATGAACAAAACTACTAAAGAGGATACTAAGATAAAAGTGACTACTAAAGAAAATAAATAACGAAAAAAATAAAAATAGGCTAATCATACCAAGCTCAGCAAGATCACCTGCTGCACAAAATAGCCCTGCAAGGGCACACAATATCCATAGCACAAAAATAAGCCCGACAAGGGCACGCAATATCCATAGTAACAAAATAAGCCCGGAAAGGGCACACAAAATCATAACATGAATATAGTATACTCTTACAGCCACCCCCAATTAAAAACATTGCAGTGTCCTCATTGCTTAATATCAAAAATAAAGCATAAATAGTTTGAGGGTCTCCCTGAGGTCTGCATCAGACTAGCAGACTGTGGGAGGATGGCTGATCAATGCTGTGCTGAACTAGTGGCCTCATTAGCATCAGTCTCATCATCATCATCATCACCACCACCATCACCAGCATCATATGACATGAAAGAATACTCCTCCCTATCATCTTTGTCCGCCACTAGTATCTTCTTGCCTGGTTTCCCCATTTGAAGATGGACTTTATGCCTCTCCACATTTTTATCATGAATTTTCTCTTCTTCTTCTCCTTCTCGAAGTCCGACTGGAAATCTGCATGTGACTTGGCCAAGTTATTGTAGGCTGACTCAAGTCTGGTCACTGATGCTGCCATCTTCTCATGAGAATCTTTCTAACTCTTCTGCGTATCTAAGTAACACTTCATCTCGTCTCTGGAGAAGCACAAAGGCCCAAGCTGGGAGGATGAAGGCCCATTCAGAAGTTGTGACACTAAATCCCGAAAAGATGCAAGCTCGGAGTTTAGCACCCCATATGGTCCCTCAGGTGCAACTTCCTGTGAAGATGACTCTAAACCAACAGCCGTGGTAGTGACCTTCCTTTTCTTGCTCTTGACTGCACTACCCTCTCCTATCACTCTCAGTGGATGAAAAGGTTTATCAGCTGGTAGCCATCGATCGGTGCTACGCGCCTCAACCTCTGCTCTCATACATAGCTGTGTGATCAATGAAGGGAACATCATCCCTGCATCCTTATCCCGCAAATACTCACTCAGCTCCTGCAGGATATAGTAACCGACATTCACAGGAATGCCGTCCAGGAGGCATGCAATAATCAAAGTCCTGGTGTAGGAGACATCTGAGACATTTCCACAAGGAGACACCCTGTTGCATAGGATGTATAGCCACATTTTTGCTTCAGCTGTGAAGTCAATTGACCTCAAACTTTTTCTCCTGTTTCCCCATTTGGATCTCATGCTTGGAGGGTAGAGTTTGGAGATAAGCCACTCCCCATTGTCACACCGATATTTCTCTTGCACCGGCTCCATTGGATAATTGTGAATCCCAAGAGTGTCATTTATCTATTCTATCCCAAACATTACCAATTTTCCTCTAATGATGAGTTGTGGGCTGGCAAAGTCTGTGCGCTTAAGGTTAGCATAGAATTTGCGAACCCACTCCTTATTAGCTTTGCATGGAGTGCGAATGAAGCATGACCATTCGGAGGTGTGAAGACTGGCACAGAAATCTGGGAGCTTCTCAGCCAATTTTTCTTCGTTGATCCCTTTTTCTAGCACTATCCTTTTGTTGATGAGGTTGTCATAATATCTACGATGACAGTCAGTCGACATGAAATGAGATTCATCAAATGTTTCCTCAATCTCCTCCTCAATTTCATGTTGTTGTTGGGCATTTTTGCTCATGTTCGGGTCCATTTTAGCGCAAAGTACCTTCATAAAATCAAAACAAAGTTAGTCGGGCAATAGAATCATGTTAGGATAAAGAATCAGGTTGAACGGGCCCGGGAGGGACTTGCTGCAAAGCTACTGGAATTGTGCAATCTTCCCAGCTTTCGCATCTGTAAAACAGTTACCGCATGAGCGGTTTCGCTTCTGTGGAATTTTGACCGCATCCGCGGTTTTACCTAGTTTGGCCTCAATCGCACCTGCGAAAAAATTATCGTAGGTGCGATACTGCATTTGCGGAACATTAATCACATCTGCGGTGTTCGTCAAATTTTTCAACTGCCCAAATTTTTTTCATTTTTCAATTTTAAACCCGATATTAGCACCTAATTTATACTCAAGATTTCTAAATTACTGCAGTACATGAAACTCTGATTCTAATGAGACTGACTTTGTGGTACTTAGCAAGAAAATTTCTTTTAAACCTTTTGTCGAACACCTTGCAAGCAGTGTAAAAAGACCTTTTCTTTACACAATTTGGGTACTCAGATTTCCCACAATTTTTATTCGATACTAACAATGCACACACATGAATCTCTCAATCAATTTTCCTCACCCTATTTTCACACAAATCAGAGGGGAATGGGGAACACAGCCATGGCAGGCCTTAAGCACAGAAGATGGAGAGAAGAGAAGACAAAGGGAGAGAGGAGTAGATGAGAACTAAGAGAAAATACCTGAGTATCGTGTGAGTGCAGTAGAATTCGCAAGCAATGGAGGTTTTGGAGTGTGTTAGAGATGGGGGAGTTTAGGGCTGGGGGGAGCAGTGTTCATAGAATACCTGATGAAATGAGATTTCTAATTTTTAAAACCTGCTCGATTGCCGCATTTGCGGTTATTTTCCGCATCTGCGGCGCTGCTTATGCGGCCACTGGCCACTTCTACGATATGAAGCGCATCTGCGGTTGGAAACCCACTTCTACGAGAACTCTTCTGCGGTCAAATATCCACAGATGCGGTTACACCAGAAGATTGATGTACAGATTCTGCAGCTACTGGTTTTAGCCCTCTGGATCACTTCGACCTGCTCAAATCACCTCCAAAAAATCTAAAACTTGGCAGATTAGTTACAAATAATATTCTAAGCTATTTAAAAAAAAAGAAAATTTCAAAAAATGACCAGTTTTTCTGAAAAACACACGATGTGTTGCCTCCCACCAAGCGCCGCATTTAACGTCGTGGAATGACGCAACTCAACTTTATCACTTTTCTCGCCACTTGGATGATATGAACTTTGCACCTACCTTGGAATCAAGCTTGTGACCATGAGCGATGGGGGGGGTGGTAAGTCGATGATCAAGCCAAGCCTTAAATTCTTCATTTTGCACTTATTGGCTCTCATGTGAGGAATGTCATTTTGCTTTCTTGTTCCCTCAAATTGTAGGATGTATGGTATGAGTTTTTCCTCCTTGCATTCCTTCATTGATTCGTGTAGTTCAACTTCCATATCACCACACAATTCAAATGTTGAAAAATGCTTGGAATGTGACTTCAAACCTCCAACTTGTAATTTTTTTCGGGATTTGACATCCTCTTTTCCCCTGGACTAGGGCCAATCTCAACAAAATTTTCATTTACATCGGTTGACTCTAATTTCATAATTTTCTTGGCATCACTAACAATCATGGAGTCGGTTGGTGGATGTTCAATTCTTGATTCCTCAAAGTAAAGCTCATTTTCTTCCTCGGAATTGGACTCTTCTTGGCTTCCTTCCACACTCTTAAGTTGGTGGGCATAGTGAGCCTCAACCGACATTTTCATTTGAGCTTCCAAAGCGTGGATATGTTCATCATTGTGAGCCAAGCCTTGTTTCACGTCCTCGAGTTCAAAGTTATGCTTCTCCTCATTTTCAAGAATGGTCTCCAACATGAGCATCATCTTCTCGGGAATCTAAGCAACAAGAGGTCCACTCGGGCATCTAAACCCCCAATAATCACCACACAAGCCCGATATATGCGGTCCACAACAATAGTATCGCCTACCGGGGTAGACATATGAACAGATGAAACAAGAGACTCGTGGGGTGTATCCAAATAATGAGCAAAATATGATGACACATATGAAAAAGTGGATCCAAGGTTAAATAATATAGACGCATATCGGTGGAAGACTGAGACAAAACCTGTAATCACAGCATCTGAAACAATAGCATATGGTCTTGCTGTGAGTGCATAAAAACGAGCCTGACCACCACCTAATCGTCCTCACCCTCTAGGGTGACCCCTAGCTGACTGACCTGCACCCCGAGCTAGCTGGGCGGGTGGTGACGTCCAAATCCACTACTAAAAAGTAAATGACACGGTCGCAAGCAATATAATTTACCCAACTATGAGTCAGGGTCGAATCCCACAGAGAACAATATGTAGGTGATTAGGAATGTATGAGAATTCTCACTTATCGCGCAATGCCAAACACTAAGAATTGATTTGAGAAAATGTTTTATATCTAAATGCTAAAATGTAAACTAACCTAGAAAGCAAGTAAAATGATCAATGGCTACAAGTATGGATGCATCGGGAATTACACTCAAGTAATGATCCAATGTATTTCACGATTTTACAAATATGAGTGAGTCTATGTTAATTAGCCATGGATAATAATTCTTAATTAGCTTCTCCCGAAGACTAACAAGACTTCCTAATTGAATTATCCCTAAAACAATTAAGAGATTAAGCACACCCGGAATGGCTTCAAGTAGTTCAATCCTAGACCTAGGTAGAATCTATAAAATGAGGGTTAAAACCTCATGTTCTTGTTAATTAATCTTTCCCAACCCCAAATTATCTTTTCCAAAATTAATTCGGAGTTAATGGGTGAGTCCTAGGGTTAGCTAATCCCTTTGGAAACATTAAAGAACAAGAATAATTAAAGAAACAACAACTCACTTCGTAAAAAGATAAAAATCATTCAATATATAAGCACCACAAGGTATTTAATCCATACTTTAAACATGAATATTTCCATACACAAGATTCAAGTGTTGGATAAAATACTACACACTTAAATATTCAATACAAAGCAAGGAAATGAATAAATAAACATAAATGGGTAAGAAATCCTTAACCACAAGCTTGAAATCATCAATACCCAAGTGTGTGTGCAAACCCTAGCTTCAAGACTTGTTCTTCTCTAGTCTATGCAACTGAAAATAAGCCAAAGATCTCCAAAGATCTGCTTGGACGAGTATAAAAATAGTTTGGGAATAAGAAAATATGAAATGCCTAATTTGCCCTGGTTTGATGTCTGTTGACCGAATCTGCGGATGAATTTACTTAGATGTGGTTCCACATATGCAGATACCTTATCACAGAAGCGGAATAATGAAATATGCTTGACACCGCAGATGCGGACTCCAAAAGCACAGATGCGCTATCGCAGAAGCGGAAAACCACTCACAGATGCGGTTCCTGAGAAAAGACCCAGCTCCGCAGATGCGTGTCCACTCCCGCAGATGCGAGGTCGCTTCTGCGACCACTCTTCCGCAGATGCGGAGTCACTAGAGAATTTTGCATTGTCCTCACCCTCTTTTGCTCAATTCCACTTCAATTCAATTCGAATCACTTTGTAGTATCATTTACCTTAAAATCTAACAATACACACCATAAACGACCTCATATTATAGTTAAAAGATATAAAAGCTAAGGAAAATAGACTAGATTGATTGGTAAAATCACCACTCATCAGCGGGCGGGGAAGTAACTGGTGCTGAAGTCGAAGGCTGACTCCTTTGCTGGGATGAACCTCCCATAAGGCGGGGACAAATCCTCTTGATATGACCCAAATCTCTATACTCAAAGCAACCTCTACCGGCCACTAGCAATGGGGACTGAAGGGATCCCCGAGCACCGAAATACCCACAAGAAGAATCAGGCATAGATGAACCCTGAACCAATGGTGCATGAGTCGAACTCTGAGATGGAAGGGCACTGAGAGATAAGTGGCCCTGATGTGAACTGTGAGAACCTTGGCCAGATGATCCACCACGGTGACCCGAACGAGCTGGCTGAGCATGTCTAAATAGATGACCTCTGCGTGCTGGAGCTGACCTCCAGAAGGAACACCACCAAAACTACCAAATCCCTGAGGCCTCTTGGCCTCCCTCTCAACTCGCTCCTGGAAGCGAACTGACTTTATCTCTTTGGCAATGTCAACCACCTCCTCAAAAGAAGCGCCAGACACCCTCTCTCTAGTCAGAAAAACCTGCAGCTGATAAGTGAGGCCATCAACGAACCTCATGATCCTCTCCATATCCGTGGGAACTAGCCAGATAGCATGACGGGCCAACTCAGAAAATCTCATCTCATACTGCGTCACAGTCATATCCTCCTGACACAACTTCTCGAATTGTCTGTGCAGCTCCTCTCTACGGGACTGTGATACATACTTCGCTAGGAAGACAATGGAGAACTGATGCCAGGTAAGGGGCGCTGCACCAATAGGCCTACGCCTCTCATAAGCCTCCCACCAAGTAAAGGCACCACCAGAAAATTGAAAGGTAGTAAATGAAAACCCACTAGTCTCCAGAATACCTGTTGTACGTAGAATCCTCTAACACTTGTCCAAGAAACCCTGGGCATACTTGCCCTCTGCACCACTGAAATTCAGAGGATGAAGTCTACCAAACCTCTCTAATCGACGCTGCTCATCATTAGAAAAAATTGGTACCACAAAATCCTGAGCAGGTGCAACCGACTGGGCTGGTGGTGCCTCTAGTGTCTGCAATACCTGAGCAACCTGCTCGGGTGTGCAAGCGGTGGGAGTCTGAGTGCCTCCCTCGACTTGAGAAGTATTTGCTATAGCAAAAATGGCGACCGCCTAGGAAAGACTGTACATACGGTCGAAATCTGAGTTAAGTACTCCTAAAGACTTGGATAACAATAGGCACAATCGGCGCCTGAGTTGGTCCTGTTAGAGCGTCCACAACTGGGACCTAATCATGAACTGGGGTGGCTGGTGGATCTGCAGGTGCTGTCCTAACTGCTGTACGGGCTATGCCCCTGCCCATACCACAGCCTCGACCGTGACCTCGGCCTCTAGTGTCCCCAAATGGTAGTACTGGTGGCCATCCGTCCTGACCGGTAGCACGTGTCCTCACCATTTGTGAGAGAATAGAATAACATAAGTTTAGTTACCAGAATCAACAGATTCGCATGACAAAAATTTAAGAATGTGAAGTTTCCTAAAGCTTTTGTAGTCTCTCGAAGATAAGTACAAATGTCTCCATACCGATCCGCGTGACTCTACCAAACTTGCTCCTGACCCGTGAGACCTATGTAACCTAGGCTCTAATACTAACTTGTCACGACCCCAAAACCAACCCGGTCGTGATGACACCTATCATGAAACTAGGCCAGCCAAACCATTTTCAAAGTAGTTCAATATTTCATAAAACTTAAATAACAACCTTTTTCAACTGAAATTCCATAATAAAATATAAAGCCAAAAACCAAAATGCGGAAAATAAAATCCCGACCTCGGGTGTCACTAAGTCATGAGCAATACTACAATTGTTCCGAAAACATAACAAGATCAAAATAGTCTGAAAGTAGCCAAAGTATACTAGAAGGAAGATAAAGAAGGAGAAAGGCGGGACTGTGATAGCCACGTAGCTACCTCACTATCTCCGGTGATAATCCAAACTGGAATAGTCAACAATCGCTACCGTGACCTGAGATACCTGGATCTGTACACAAGGTGCAGAGGATAACGTGAGTACACCAACTCAGTAAGTAACAAGTCCAAACTATGGACTGATAGCTAGTGACGAACTAAACCGCATCAATTATAACACATTTAAATTGTATTATAAGGTAGGCATGCTGGAAATTCAATTATTCAACTCAACAGTAAAGCAAAATACCAATCCGAACAATGTGAAGTATAAAGCTCAGCAAATATCTACATGTCAATGCCAGAAATATATGCAAATGCAACGTTTGCTCCCACTCTCAATTGCTCAACCACTCGGTATCACATATATCCGACCCAGGGAAATCCATCCCGGAATATATACAACACTGACTTCAAGTCAACCAGTATCAAGGAACAAGGGTAATCTGACCCTGAGGAGAAATCCATCTCCAGGTATCAATACTTCGGACAAATCCATGTCTAGGAAATTTCATCCCTCAATAATATCATCCGCGCTCACTGGGGGTGTATAGACTCCGGAGGGGCATAATCAATAATCTGCTATGGCATGCAGCCCGATCCTATAACTTTCACTCATAATCAGGCTCTTGGCCTCACTCAGTCATCACTCTTCAGTCTCACACACATGGGCTCACAATTCCATGAAACTAGCCTGAAACAATGATATGATGTGCCAAATAATAACAACTGAGATAGAGACATGATATGATATGCATGAACAAGACTGAGTACAGAAGATTAATGAAACTAATGAGATGATAGCAGGAAACGACCACTCGGGTCTCAACAGTATCGGCGTGAAGCCCTAACATGGTAATTAGTATGATTTACAACTTATTAACTTAATCTCATAATCACAATGCGTATATCAGCAAGAAAGAGTCAGTAAGTGGTGCCATAGAATGAACCAGGCCACAATTCTAACAGTGCATGCCCACACGC
Organism: Nicotiana sylvestris; assembly: GCF_000393655.2. Taxonomy (NCBI): domain Eukaryota; kingdom Viridiplantae; phylum Streptophyta; class Magnoliopsida; order Solanales; family Solanaceae; genus Nicotiana; species Nicotiana sylvestris. The sequence continues at coordinate 96,670,071 of NC_091063.1, forward strand.
CCGTCACTTGGCATTTGTGTCACCTCAATATTTAATCATATAACACATAGTTCGGGGTTTTGAACCCTCAAAACCAAGTTTGGAACAGTTATTTACCTCAAATGAAGCCAAATCCTACTCCGCTACACCTCTGCCTCTGGAATCGGCCTCCAAATGTCTCGAATCTAACCAAAAGCAATACAACGCAATCAATATAGGCCAAAGAATCAATTCCAAACGAAAAACTATCGATTCAATCCAAAATCCCGAAATTCACCCAAACCCGGCCCCCGGGCCCACATCTCGGAATCCGACAAAAATCACAAAACTAGAAACTCCTTCCACTCACGAGTTCATATATACAAGATTTATCAAAATCCGACTCCATTTGACCCCTCAAATGCTCAATCAAAGATCTCCAAAACTCAAGCCCTAGCCCCTTCAACTTCACTCCAAATTCCCACTAATTCCATGATTAAACAGTAGAAAAATCATAACAAACACAAATAATAAAGCCCAAGTAACTTACCCAACTGAAAATCCTTCATTCCTCTTGAAAATCGCTGCCTAAAACTCAAATCCGGCCAAAAATGGTGAAGAACGACCAAAAATTAGCGAATGAGCCTTTATATATATTCTACCCAGCACTTCCGCATACGCGGTCCCCATTACGCATCTACGGGGCCGCATCTGCACAAAATTCTTCGCTTCTGCGGAATCTCATTAAAAGTCTATTTCCGCTTTTGCAATTGCCTGACCGCACCTGCGGTCATCACAAATGCGGGGACCAAACCACACCTGCGACCCTGGCTGCGCACTCTGCCCTACATAACCACTTCTGCGGACCTCGCACCTGCGGTCCCCAATCCGCAGGTACAGAAATGACAGAAGCAACAACTTCAACTGTTCAAACCAAGTTCCAATCCTTCTGTTAACCATCCGAATTAATCCCGAGGCCTTCAGGAACTCAACCAAAAATACCAATATGTAATATACCATTATTAAAACTTATTCAAACCTTTGGAACACTCCAAACAACATCAAACACTAAATTACCCTCGGATTTAAGCCTAAGAACTCCTAAACTTCCGAATTCCGTAAACAATGGCGAAACCTATCAAACCTGGTCCGAGTGACTTGAAGCTTTGCACACACGTCACAAATGACACTACGGACCTAATCCAATTTCAAAAATTTACTTCCGACCCCGATATCAAAATTTCCACTGTCGACCGAGAAATGTCAAAATTCTAATTTCGTCAATTCAAGCCCTAATCTACCACGACCTCCAAATTACATTCCAAACACGCTTTTAAGTCCAAGATCACCTAACGGAGCTATCCGGACCATCAGAATTTATAAGTCAACATCCGGTTGACTTTTTCCAACTTAACTTCAAAATGGGAGACTGAGTGTCTTATTCCTCTCCAAAACCACTCCGAACCCGAACCAATCAACCCGATACCACACAATATTGCTAAACAACACATAAAGAAGCAGAAATGGAAAAAGCGGGACTATAACTCATGAAATAACCGACCGGGTCGTTACACATGTGCATTAACTTTGGTTAATGTAATATTTTACCTTGGGGGTTACGTAGGTCACAAGAGTTACCACCGAAATTCTCGGCAAGGTCGTGATGTAACCTAACCCTAAACTGAACAAGCATAACCAACAAATTCATACACTATAGAGACATAAACAAGTATAAACATGGATAGTACCATAAAATGAGTCTAAATCTGATAAAACATAAGTGTGGAATATTAAAATATAACCTCCAACGAATGCTAGCACAAGTCATAAGCAACTAAAAATGGGAAAATACAATAATCTCAAAACACATAACTGTCTGTAATAAAGGACAATATACATATGAAGATAAGGAAAATAGAGGCAGGAGTAGCAACTTGCTGGTGCCATGCTTTCCTTCATTTGTTATTTTCATTCGAATTTCTTCTAATTTAAAAATTTACATAAAGAGTATTTGGCGAAGCAAAATTTAACTACCTAATGAAGTAAAAAATTTGGGCAAAACAACAAGACCACGTAGAATACATTTATACAAATAAGAAAAAAGAACCTTCTTGAAAAATAATTTCTTTATTTACTATTTCATTGTGTATATTAATGAATTAGGTACATTAGTTGATTCATGCTTGAAGATTAGAAATTACTATTGGATGTACTCCCAAAGTCGGCTAAAATTTACTTTTCAATTGCTGTCTCTTGTAAATGAAGCGGATATATGTTTGTGATTTTAAAAAAATACAAAAACTTAAAGATGTGTTGAATTTTTGTAGTACTAAAAGGTACGTTAAAATTTTGTATTGTTAATGAAATCTTGTGGGATGCTTGAAAACAAATACTCCAAGAATATTATGCAATGTATCCTCTTTTTAAGAAAGAAAAAGTTACATTTCTCTTTAAATGTATGGATTAAGAATGTCCAAGCATGTAGGCATACTCCTTTCTGAGTCTTTCTTCATTTTTTAAGAGAATTTATTTCACACACACACACACACATATATATATATATATATGTATGTATATATATGTATGTATGTATGTATGTATGTATGTATGTATGTATATATATGTATGTATGTATGTATGTATGTATGTATATATATATGTATGTATATATGTATATATATGTATGTATGTATATATATATATGTATGTATATATGTATGTATATATACGTGTATATATATATATATATATATATATATATATATATATATATATATATATATATATATATATATGTATGTATGTATGTATATATGTTTATATGTATGTATTTCTTACATCTCAATATTTATAAAAAATGATGAATTTTATAACCGCACGTAGCATGGTCAAATTTACTAGTTGCATCAATAAGAGAGTAATATCATAAATGTATAATAATGACTCAGCTCTTACATCAAATAGACACTTCCTGAGTGTCCCACAACCTACAAACAAGCCTCAAGCATGTGTAAAATGCACCAAAAAATGTATATAGACGATATCTATGAACAAATCATGTAAAAAGCATTAATAGGCATAGAGGATTCACTTAAAAAATAAAGCTTTCACTTTTATGATCAAACTCATCAATTGTATCATAATCAAAATAGGAAACCTATGGATCCCTAAACCTAGACGCACACTCTTGGTGGCATTCTGGTGTTTAGTGTCTAATAAACAAACCTTATCCATACGCAACAAAAATATAAATCTATATGCCCTATAAAAACATTATATGACGTGTCAAGATTGATGCCTCAGCAGGAACGTGAATCGACACGCCCTAAGCGATAACTCAAAATATAAACGTGAATTTGCATGCTCTAACAGCTCAACATCTCAAAACATTCTCAAATAAGTAACAAGAGCAAGTATATATTCTAACAAGGTGCGTATATGAAATAGTGTATGCCTATACAATTCTACCATGTAAAGAAAGTATATGAAATCCATAATGTCTAAATTAACATGCGAAGGATGCCTATAACATTATTCTAGCATGAATAAGATGCTCAGATAGACATACAAACAAGTAAATCATATCACAAGCAGAACATGTATCAAAACAAGGCTTAAAAGACTAAAATATAGCCCAAACATAGTACCACCTCGATATTCGCTTGTTATCTCCTATGTACGTCACCCCTAATATGTAGCATATAGGAAATAAGTCCATTCTTTGAAAAATTTCCTCAAGTAAAAATTAGTCAGGGTACTTAACTTCTTCGAAATAAGGTTTAACCTTCAAAAATATCTGTTGCTTTCTCTGTGTTTCCAAATTGCATAATGAAGTATCACCACTATGTTTAAATGACTAAAAAAGTAACTCATTTTAGACTATTTGCTATATATAGATGCTTTTCAAACTAAATCTTGCATGTAACAAAAATGGGATCCCTTCGCTCGGGTTAACTTATAAGGGGTTTCCTCTTGAGTAACCTATTTCATCTCTTAAATTCTTTTAGATCTATGAATTGACAAACAACCCTTTGTCTGATGGAGCGATATTATCTTAAGTATACTTTTATAATATTTGTTCTGGTAATGCTATCCAAAAAAACAAGTGGCTTCTTTCCAAAGGAAAAAAGACAAAATGATAGACGTGTTAAAAAGATCAAACTGATTTTAGTCAGTTTAAACAAAAAACAGAGATTTGTTGTGCAATATGCCGTAGGATGTGGATTTAGTTATTAGATGAAATAATTACTTTGAACCATAAATAGTACAGATGTGCATGATATAGTGGATCACCACAAACTTCGTTGTAACTAACCCTTCAACAAATTAGGAAGTTAATAAAGCACGAAAAGGAGAAAACTTAGTAGGAAGGAGATGTTTACCTTGAAAATACAGAGTAACAATTAAATTTGATTAGTGGTTTTAAAGATATGTGATTTAGCTCAATACCAATTAATAATCAAGAAATATGAAGTAGAAATGAAAGATAAAGTGAATCAAACCAATGTTACTTAGCAGCTGTGACCTCGAACTTAGTGACCTCGAGGTGTCTTAGGGTAGTAAGAGCAATTAAGTAATAAAAATAAAGTAAGAACAATGGAGCTAAATTAAAGGACAATGCTGATGAACAGTAGGGGAAAAGATAGAAAGTATATTCTTCTCTCAGTCATTATAAGATATCTTACAAATGATTGGGGTCCCCTTTATATAATAGGGGAGCCCTAAATAAGGAATATTTCTATTTACAATAAGAAATATTTTTGGTACAACTGTCTAACCGCCTAGTATGGAGTAGTACAATCATATTCTCGGATTCGCGCCATGACTTTGGGGATATGGCAAGAATCTAACTTGTTTTGGTACAAATCCATAACGGTACTATTTCGTGGTCGAGCACACTCGACCTCAGTATGCATCATGCTCCTACCTTGAACTCAGGTCTGGTCCATCAAGCTCGAACTTGATCTTACCCGGACTCGGACTTTGGACGACCTCTCAAGCATATAGATCGGATGCATTCGATCTCGACCGTATAAAGATAATCCCCACATTTCTTAGAGTAAGATGATAAGAAACGTTTTTGATCCTCGTTTTCCCAAAGTTTTTAGTGATGATATCATTTCTATGATGCAGGTGTTCGAATTGACCGAAACATCCCGTTGGTCCACTTCCCCAAAAATGTTAAATGCACGCCAGTATTGGTCGGCCACTAGTGTCGCCGAACCATCGTTTCCCTTCTATAAACATGAGGCGATTCCTCTGAGTAAAGAACTTTACTCTTTATTCACATCTTTCCCATCTTCATCTCTTTCTCTAATCGCCCGTTTCCACCGCCTCTTTAAGCGCCGAAAAACGCCAAGCTCTTGCAAGAAATACCACATCCTTGTGCAACTAGTATTCTTTAGCTTACAACCATGGCTAAAACTTCCAAAAAGGTCCCTATAGAGGATAAAACATCATCTTCTTCTGCTTCCCAGCCAGCCAAACCAGTGGTGCCACCAACTCTTGAGGAAATCACTCCCGATCTTTGCATAATTAAGAAATACTTTAGTATCGAGAATCCCCGACGTCCCAGGCTGATGCGAGCATGCATCTCGATATATTAGCTTGATATCGAAGAAGCTCATTAAGGATGTAAAGAAGGACTGTGGCTGGGGAGACGAGGTCGTGATTCAGATCCCGAGACCCGGGGAAAACATTACTACCCACGTGAAGGGTTTTTTAAGTGTTTGTACTTGCCCCTTCACACTGGGTCCCCTCGATCCGGTGGTGACTAACCTCTGCAAAACATACTAAGTCACCCTCGGTCAGATTCACCCCTCTTTTTGGCATGTCGTGATCATGTTACTGTATTTTTCCGAGAAGGCCAAGGGGTTGGAAATCACCCTCATCCACCTGATTTGATTATATCGGCTTTAGTTATTTCGAGGGCTTATCAAGCTGCAGCTTTGAACAATGAAAGACTTCTTTGCTAGTACTGATGAAACCAAAGATCGAGGTTGGATGAGCCGGTTTGTCAGAGTAAGAACCTCGGATTTCATCCCCGAGGATAAAATGCCGTTCCCGGAGAGGTAGAACTTCAATCATAAGTGGAGTTCATTTTCCCATTATCTATTCATATTCTACTTTCACATTTCATAATGTATTTATCCTTCTTTTGGCAGCCAATGCCAGGGTGCCCCCAGCGGTGCCCGACCTCGAGGATTGGGTCAGAAAGTTAGCTGCCACCTCTTCCTACGATGAGCGCAAGTGGCGTGAATTATCGAAGGGCCAGTGAGAGGCCAGGAACCATGTTGAGTGCTTTTCCCAAGTTTCAAACACTCTTCGTATATTGTTGGCGTCAACTTACTAACGTTCACTTGCGTAGACCTTGGTGATGCATGCGAGACGAGGCCGGTTCCACCCGGGGAAAATACCAAGCCTTCGATTCCAAAATCGGATAGGGACAACAAAAGGAAAAGGGTTTCGAAGCCTGAAGATCCTCAAGATAAGAAAACCCATGCTCGAAGGCTACGGAAAAGGTTTGCTCAAATTGGTGCATATTCGACCCATGATTCCCGGATGATGAAGAAAATGACGGTGAGGAGTCGGCGTTGGTACCTTGAACTAGGAAACCGATCTAGTCTGCCAAACCTTCCGAGCTTGAAACCTAATCTCGTGGTAAGGGAACCCCAAAGAAAGATGCGGGCAAGGCCCCCGTGTCCCGGGAGGTCGAGATTGTCCCTCCGTCTTCAATAACTATCCTAGAGGGGGTAAATGCTGAGACCCCCAAAGCTAGTGAGAACGCCCTGAGTGAATAGCTCGGGGCCGCGACAACACTCACTCCATTTCTTTGCCAAATTATTCCGAGGGTGCGATTAAAGAAGCCAACACTCTGCGTATTCCCGATCCGAGCAAGGTCATCGAGGACGATCCTTTTTAGGGTTGCTACAATGGGATTAAGGATTCCAATGACCTTAATGATGCATTCACCATCTTCAAAGAGACTCAACATCTCCTCTCCCGGGTAAGTATTTACTTCTATTATTGTAATTTTCTCTTTCTTTTTCCTTTGACTGATATGTCTCTATTTCATGTATAGGCCATTGTAAAGTTTAGAGATAAGCTGAGCCAATGTGAGGCTGAGCTGAAGAATGTTTTGAGCAAAAAGAAAGCCTGAGGCTCCTCTGTAGCTAAAAGGAAGAGGAGCTTAAGCATCTTGAGACCGCATTGGCCAAAGCTCAAAAAAGCGAGTTTGAGCTAGATGAGCAGGTAACTATGATTTTAATAGAGTTTGTCCTTCTTGGCCCTACTTCGAAGGCTAACATTTCGATATCTCACCTGCAACAAAGCTAGAGAAGATTAGGCGGCTCGGGGGCGATGTTGATCAAGTTAGAGATGATTGTCATCAGTGGAAGAAAAACATGGATTAGCTCGCGATAAACAAGCTGCTACAACCCAACTGGCCTCGGCTGAAACTTAGCTCCGAGGCATTGAAGCGAAGGGTCTGTCTTAGGCCAAGAAAATCGAGGAGTTAAAGGCTGAGCTAGCTAGAGCCCGGGCCAAAGCTGTATAGGCTAAGGCTGAAGCTGACAAGACGCAAGCTGTGATGAGTTGTGATTTTACCACTCATTCTAGTCTCTTTTCTTTAGTTTTTATATCCTTCAACTATAATCTGGGGTCGTTTATGGTGTATATGGTAAGATTTTTAGGTAAATGATGCCATGAAGTTATTTGAATTTATTTGAAGTGGAATTGAGCAAAAAAAGGGTGAAAACATTGCACAACTCTCCTGTAATTCTGCATCTGCGGAAGAGTGGTCGGAGAAGCGACCCCGCATCTGCGAGAAACAGAACGCATCTGGGGAGCTGAGCTACATTGCCAGAAATCACATCTGCTAGTAGAGAACCACTGAAGCGGTTGCGCATCTACGCTTAGGATCCTGTATCTGCGGTATGAGAAGTTCCTTCAATTTTCCGCTTCTGCATTAAGATATCCGCTTATGCCGAGCCTCACTTGCGAGGATTCTTTCACAGGTGCGGTCAACGGGCATCAGAACTGGACTGGAATGACATTTCATATTTTCTCAATTCCAAACCCACAAATACACGACCAAGCCTATTGGGAATAGATCTTTGGCTTATTTTCAGTCTCTAAGACTAGAGAGAACAAGTTCTGGAAGCTAGGATTTGCACACACACTTTGGTCTTGAAGGTTTGAAGCTTTTGGTTGAGAATTTGTTGCCCATTTATGTTCATTCCTTCATTTCCTTGCTTTGTATTGTATATCTAAGTGTGTAGTATTTATTCCGACACTTGAATCTTGTTTATGGAAATATTCATGTTTAAAGTGTAGATTAAACAACTTGTTGTGCTTATGTATTGAAAGATTTTTAATCTTTCATGAATTGAGTTACTATTTCTTTAATTATTCTTGTTTTTTAATGTTTCCAAAGGGATTAGCTAACCCTATGACTCACCCATTAACTTCGAAATAATTTTGGAAAAGATTATTTGGGGTTGGGAAAGATTAATTAACAATAACTTGAGGATTTAACCCTCATTTTATAGATTCTACCTAGGAATAGGATTGAACTACTTGTAGCCATAATCGAGTGTTCTTAATCTCCTAATTATTTTAGGGATAATTCAATTAGTAAGTCTTTGGAAGAAGCTAATATAGAATTATTACCCGAGGCTAATTAACATAAACTAGCTCATATTTGTAAAATCATGAAATACATTGGATCGTTACTTAAGTGTAATTCCCCGTGTATCCATACTTGTAGCCATTGATCATTTTACTTGCTTTCTGGGTTAATTTATATTTTTTGCATTTTGGTATAAATATTTTCTAAAAACAATTCTAAGTGTTTGGCATTGCATAACAAGTGATAATTCTCTTATATTCCTAATCGCCTACATATTATTCTCTGTGGGATTTGACCCCGACTCATAGTTGGGTAAACTATATTGCATGCCACCATGTCCATTTACTTTTTAGTAGTGAATTTTGACATCATCAAAATTGGCATCATTACAGGGGAACAATTTGGCGTAATTTACGTTATTTGAGAAATAAGCGTAAGTGCTTTGGTCCAAACTTGTGAATATTTGTGTAATTAATTTTTTTTACCTTGGTATATTTTTCTTGTTTGTTTCTTGTTTATTTTCTTAGTTTTTGAAAAAAATATGGCATCATATAATAAAATGGGTCGGATGGTAGTTGTTCATACTTTGATGACCCTGTCCTTATTGTGGAGGACCACACATGGAAAAATTGTTTAAATTCTCACGGGGTTGGATTGTGTGCACAATCTCAAATACATGAGTGGAGTATTGTGATAAGTGTGGTCGTCAAAATAATCATTCGGATGACTGTGATTGTTTGTCCTTCCCTTCCCCAAGCCCCCGCTATGATAATTCTAATTTTTGTGATGAAAATGATAGGGCCATGGAAGTGAAAGAAATTAAGCATGTTAAAATGGAGAGTTCAAGCTCATGTTAGAATCTCTAATTGAAGGAGAAAACAAAGAACAAAGTTCCTTGGAGGAGCTTTTGGAAAATAGTCTCCAAAATGACTTGGCACTTAAAAGGTTGAACTTGCAAATGGAAGAAATGCTTGAAGCTTTAGAGGTCCAAAAAGCCTTGAATGTTAATGATAGCCAAGAATCTTCCTTGGAGGTTGAAGCCGAAAATACTTCCTTGGAACTTGATCAAAACCAAGAAGAACTCTCAAACACTCAAAATGAGAAGATGATGCTCATGTTGGAAACCATTCTTGAAAATGAGGAGAAGCACAACTTTGAACTCGAGGACTTGAAACATGGCTTGACTCACAATGATGAGCATATCCACACTTTGGAAGATCAAATGAAGATATTGGTTGAGGCTCACTATGCCCACCAACATGAGAGTGTGGAAAGAAGTCAAGAAGAGTCTGATGATGGGGAAGAAAGTGAGCTCTACTTTGAGTAATCAAGAATTGAACATCCGCCAACCGACTCCATGAGTGTTAGTGATGCCAAGAAAAATATGAAATTAGAGTCAACCGATGTGCATGAAAATATGATTCAGATTGACTCTAATCCGGGGGAAAAGAGGATGTCAAAATCCAGAAATAACTATAATTTGGAGGTTTGATGTCACAATCCAAGCATTTTTCAACATTGAAATTGTATGGTGATATGGGAATTGAACTACACGAGTTAATGGGGGATTGCGCGGAGGAAAGACAAATGCCATACATCTTACAATTTGAGGGAACAAGAAGGCAAAATGACATTCCTCACATGAAAGCCCAGAGGTGCGAAATGAAGAAATTGATGCTTGGCTTGATCATCTACTTACTACTCCCACCGCTCGTGGTCACAAACTTGATTCCAAGTTGGGTGCCCAATTCATATCGTGCAAGTGGCGAGAAAAGTGGTAAAGTTAATTTGCGTCGTGCCACGACGTTAAATGCGGCGCTTGGTGGGAGGCAACCCATCCTTTTTTTTAATCTGCCAAGTTTATTTTGGACTAATCTGCCAAGTTTCAAATATTTTGGAGTTAAATTAAGGAGTTTGGGATGTTCGAATGGCACAAAACAGTAACTGCCCAGAATTGGTCACTGGAACCTGTTGTAACCACACATGCAGAAAATTCACGTAGGTGCGCTACCGCAAAAGCGGTTTTCCAGTCACAGATGCGCATGCTTCATAGATATGGTCCGTTTGACGCAGAAGCGACTGCGTAGAAGCGTGAAATAAATCGCAAGTGCGGAAAATCAGGCAACATTTGTTAATTGAACCCTCATTTCATCAGGTATGTTCTGAACTTTTTCCCCCAAAACCCAAAATTCCCTCTCCTCTCTCACACTACTGATCTTCACACAACTGATCTCACTCAAATTTCTGAAGCACAAGACCATGCAGGTAACTTGGCTCTCATCTACTCCTCTCTTTTGCTTCTCTTTTCGTTTTCTTCTTCTTCTTTAAATGTGGGAGCCCATTGTGATACAGTCCCATTTTCTTTCTCTTTCTTTTTTTCTGTTTAATCGTTATTAGTTTTAGGAAGTGAGGGAAATTGGTTGAGAGTAGGTTTGTGTGTGCTGCTAATGAAGAAGAACAAATTGTTGGGAAATCTATTAACCAAATTTGTGTGAAAATAGCATAAACTCTCACTGCATGCAATGTGTTTGATAAATTGTCCAAAAGAAAATTGTATTTTAAGTACCACAAAATCAGTCTTAATGGAGTCATAGGTTCTTGTATTGCGCCAATTTAGAAGTCTTGAGTATAAAATAGGTGCCAAAATCAGGTTTAAGAATTGAAAAGGTTGAAAAATTCTGGGTGTTGGAACCCTTGGACGAACACCGCAGATGCAGCCTCACACCTACGTTGATTATTCTGCAGGTGCAATTTTTGGCATATTGAGCAAAACCGCAGAAGCGGAGTAAAACTCGTAGATGTGGGACCGCACCTGCGATGGTCTTTCTGCAGGTGAAGAAACTGGGCAGATTATGCAATTCCAGTAGCTTTTCAACTGAAGCTTCCCGGGCCCGTTCAATTTGATTCTTTGTCCTAATTGCATTGTTTTAATTTCATAACATGATTATTGCCCGACTAACATTGTTTTGATTTTGTGAAGGTACTTTGAGCTAAAATGGACCCAAACATGAACAAAAATGCTCCGCGACATCATGAAATTGAGGAGGAGGCTGATGGACCATTTGACAACTCACACTTCATGTCGGGTGATTGTCACCATAGATGTTATGACAACCTCATCACCAAAAATATAGTGCTAGAAAAAGGGATCACCGAGGAGAAATTGGTCGATCTACTCCCATAATTCTATGGCCAACTACAAACCTCTGGATGGTCATGCTTCATTCCCACTCCATGGAATGCCAATGAGGAGCGGGTTCGCGAATTTTACGCCAATCATAAGCATACAAACTTCGCTGAGCCACAACTTACAATAAGGGGTACGACCGTGAGGTTTGGATTGAGCAAATTAATGAAACACTCGGGATTCCTAACCACCCACTCGAGCTAGTGCTATAAGGAGATCGTTGCAACAACACAGAATGGCTTGTGTCTAAGCTCTATCCTGCAAGCATGAGAGAAAAATGGGCCAACAATAGGAGGGGTTTGAAATCGGTCGGCTTCACCACTGAACCAAAGATATGGCTCTATATCCTCCGTAACAGGTATCACCCTGTGGGAATGTTTCTGATGTATCATACACTAGAGCCCTGATCATTGCATGCCTTCTTGACATCATTCCTGTGAATGTTGGTCACTATATATTGAGAGAGCTGAGAGAGTACTTGCACGATGATAGCTCAGGGTTGATGTTTCCTTCACTGATCACGGAGTTGTGTAGGCGGGCAGAGGTTGAGGTTCGTAGCACCGATCGTTGGTTGCCCACCGACAAACCTCTTCATCCATCGAGAGTAATGGGGGAGGTGAGTGTAGTAAAAAGTAAGAAAAGGAAAGTCACCACTACTATTGCTGGTACAGAGTCATCCTCACAGGCAGTTGCACCTGAGGGACCATTTGGGTGCTAAACTCCCAGCTAGTATAAATTCGGGAGTTAGTGTCAAAGCACCCTAGTGGGCCCTCATCCTCCCAGCCTGGGCCCGAGTACTTCACCAGGGACAACTTGAAGAACTACTTAGATACACAAAAAAGGCAGGTAGAGTCTCAGGAGAGAATAACAGCATCTGTTGGCATACTCAAGACAGATTATGACAACTTGGCCAAGGCACATGTAGATCTTTTGTCAGACTTCCATAAGGAGAAGATGAAGAACAAGAAGAAGGGCAAATTTATGATCAAGATGTGGAGAGGCATAAAGGCCATCTTCAAATGGGGGCAGCCGAATAGGAAGATGCCAGTAGAGGGTAAAGATGATAGCAAGGAGTATTCCTTCATGTCAGATGCTGCTAGTGATGATGCTAATGAGACAGATGATGAAGAGGCCGAGAGTTCTTCACGGTAGTGATCAGCCTTCCTCCCGCAGTCTGCTAGTCTGATGCAGACCTCAGGGAGACCCTCAAACTACTTTTATTTTAATTTTGATATTGTGTAGTGAGAACACTACAATGTTATTAGTTGGGGGTTGCTTTAGGGAGTGAATTTTGTTTATGCATTGCTACTTTGACTTGTGCCCTTGCCAGGATTATTCTGTTGTATGGATATTGTGTGCCCTTGCTGGGCTTGTTTTTTTATTGCTTATCATGTGGTCTTGTCAAGCATAGTCGTGAGTAGCTATATATGTGCAAATTAGTCACTTTTGTTGTCCTATTTTATTGTTTTCTTTCTTTCTTTATTTTTTCAGTAGCTTTCATTATTTTATTTCTTTAGTAGTATTTCCTTCGGTTTTCTTTATGCTACTATTCTTTCTCGAGGAACATTTTTGTGTTGAACCAAGTGGCATTTCTCTATGATGGATGGCGTGACGACTTTCTTAAGGGAATTAGTCTTGTTTTGTTGTGTGGAGACTTTTGGATCATTTGGTACTAATAGAATTAGTCTATTGCATGTGAAATATAAATTAAGAATACCCTTCCGAATTTTGGTTTTAAATTGAAAAGTAAATGCATGGGAATGAATAATTTCTATGATAACTTTTTGGCTCTTTTAGTGACTCTTTACCCACTAATTGGCATGATATTGCTCTAAATGCTCTTAAAAAAAGTGAAATAAAATAGTCTTTACTAGTTCATGTGCCATGTGTATTAGTTTGTGTTAGAAATAATTCTTGTGTTTACTTATATCATCTAGAACTTGCCCGGTTGGTCTTTCAATGCTAATGTTGGTTAGTTGATCTTTCAATGCTAATGTTAGTTATGTTTGGTCGGAGGGATGACCTTAGGAATTCTTTGTGATCTTTGAAAAATCTCTTTAGATTTTCGAACCTACCACTACATAAATATTATCACTAGCTTACCCCATTTGCACCTTTAACCTTTTCTTTGGACACCTCATTTCAAACTTTTACCCTTTTGTCAAATAATTCCATCTTTTGAACCCGTCCCTCCTTGAATATTGAGAATGAGGCTAAATGCCTAAGTTGGGGGTGTTGGTGTCAAAGTGGAAATTGGTAAGGTTGTACATTGAAGTATAATTACTCAAGATCCAAAAGGAAATAGTTATATATATATATATATATATATATATATGTGTGTGTGTGTGTGTATGTGTGTGTGTTATAAATATGGAGTCTTGAGAAAATTAGAGAGAAACTTTAAGGTGTTTCTCTGTTGGTAGTTAGATGCCAATAAAGGCTATGTGGTTTAAAAAGAAGCAAAATACAAAAAGAACGACAAATGTGAGTAGTGTTCAAGGAGGGTGTAGTCACTTGTATCCCAAATGCTTAACCTACCCTTTCCTAAAGCTACATTACAAGCTTAAAAAGTCCTTATGGGATCTCCAACCGAATGTTCTTGAATAGGCGGCGAATTAAAATAAGGGCAAGCTTATGGCATGATATTTTGTAACACTTGAAATTCTTTGTTGAGAATGAGCATCTTTGTGCAATTGTCCCTTATGTTATTATTGTAAATATGTTGATTTTAGGACTTTTTTTTGTATCCGGAATTGAGTAAATGGAGCATATGTAGTAGATTAGTGCTTTTGAATCACTTCTTGAGGCCTTTTGTTGTCACTTGATTACTTTGAAAATCCTTTGCATTTCTTGAAAGTGTTTTTAAATGAGGGAGTTATTTGGTTATTATTCGCGTGCTTGAGCCTAATTATTAGTTCCAACCAAATCCATAAGTATGGTGCTTAATTGCAGAATGTGATTGTAAATAATAGAATTACTACTTGTGCTTTAAATGGTAAAACCTCATTGAAGTGTTGGTTTTGATTTGCTTGAGGACAAGCAAAAGCTTTAAGTTGGGGGTGTTGATGAGTGGTGATTTTACCACTCATTCTAGTCTCTTTTCTTTAGTTTTTATGTCCTTTAACTATAATATGATGTCGTTTATGATGTGCATTGTTAGATTTTCAGGAAAATGATGCCATGAAGTGATTTGATTTCAATTGAAGTGAAATTGAGCAAAAAACGGGTGAAAACAATGCAAAACTCTCCTGTAATTCTGCGTTTGCGGAAAAGTGGTTGCAGAAGCGACCCCGCATCTGCGAGAAATGGAATGCATCTCCGGAACTGAGCTACTTTGCCAGAAATTGCATCTGCAAGTAGAGAACCGAAGAAGTGGTTACGCATCAGCGCTTAGGAGCTCGCATCTACAGTACCAGAAGTTCATTAAATTTTCGCTTCTGCATTAAGATATCCGCTTATGCGTAGCCGCACCTGCGAGGATTCTTCCGCAGGTACGGTCAACGGGCATCAGAACTGGACTGGAATGACATTTCATATTTTCTCAATTCCAAACCCACAAATACACGACCAAGCCTATTAGGAACATATCTTTGTCTTATTTTCAGTCTCTAAGACTAAAGAGAACAAGTTTTGGAAGCTAGGGTTTGCACACACACTTTAGTCTTGACTATTTGAAGCTTTTGGTTGAGAATTTCTTACCTATTTATGTTCATTCCTTCGTTTCCTTGCTTTGTATTGTATATATATATGTGTGTAGTATTTATTCAAATACTTGAATCTTGTTTATGGAAATATTCATGTTTAAACTGTGGATTAAATAGCTTGTTGTGCTTATGTATTGAATGATTTTTTATCTTTTATGAAGTGAGTTATTGTTTCTTTAATTATTCTTATTAATTAATGTTTTTAAAGGGATTATCTAACCCTAGAACTCGCCCATTAACTTCAAATTAATTTTGGGAAAGAAAATTTGGGGTTGGGAAAGATTAATTAACAAGAACTTGAGTCTTTAATCCTCATTTTATAGATTCTACCTAGGGATAGGATTGAACTACTTGTAGTCATAATCGGGTGTGCTTAATCTCCTAATTGTTTTAGGGATAATTCAATTAGGAAGTCTTGTTAACCTTTGGAAGAAGCTAATATAGAATTATTACGCGAGGCTAATTAACATAAACTCGCTCATATTTGTAAAATCATGAAATACATTGGACCTTTACTTGAGTGTAATTCCCCATGTATCCATTCTTGTAGCCATTGATCATTTTACCTACTTTCTATGTTAGTTTACATTTTTTTGCCTTTAGGTATAAATATTTTCTAAATACAATTCTAAGTGTTTGGCATTGCATAACAAGTGATAATTCTCTTACATTCCTAATCGCCTACATATTTTTCTTTGTGGGATTTGACCCCGACTCATAGTTAGGTAAATTATATTGCATGCGACCGTGTCCATTTACTTTTTAGTAGTGTATTTAGACATCATCAAAATTGGTGCCATTGCCAGGGATTAGCGTGCTTGAGCCTAAACGGAAGGCATATGCGGATTGAAGTGATTTGAATTCTATTGGAGTGGAATTGACCAAAAAAAGGGTGAAAACAATGCAAAACTCTCCTGTAATTCTTCATCTGCAGAAGAGTGATCGCAGAAGCGACCCCACATCTGCATAGCTGAGCTACTTGGCCATAAATCACATCTGCGAGTAGAGAACCGCAGAAGCGGTTGCGCATCTGCACTTAGGATCCCGCATCTGCGGTACTAGAAGTTCCTTCAATTTTCCGCTTCTGTGTTAAGACATCAGCTTATGCGGAGCCGCACCTGTGAGGATTCTTCCGCTGGTGCGGTCAACGGGCATCAGAACTGGACGGGAATGACATTTCACATTTTCTCAATTCCAAACCCACAAATACACGACCAAGCCTATTGGGGACAAATATTTGGCTTATTTTCAGTCTCTAAGAGTAGAGAGAACAAGTCTTGGATGCTAGCGTTTGCACACACACTTTGTTCTTGAAGATTTGAAGTTTTTGGTTGGGAATTTCTTACCCATTTATGTTCATTCATTCATTTCCTTGATTTGTATTGTATATCTAAGTGTGTAGTATTTATTCCAACACTTTAATCTTGTTTATGGAAATATTCATATTTAATGTGTGGATTAAATTGCTTGTTGTGCTTATGTGTTGAATGATCTTTTATCTTTTATGAAGTGAGTTATTGTTTCTTTAATTATTCTTGTTCTTTAATGTTTACAAAGTTATTAGCTAACCCTAGGACTCACCCATTAACTTTGAATTAGTTTTGGGAAAGAGTATTTGGGGTTGGAAAAGATTAACTAATAAGAACTTGAGGCTTTAACCCTCATTTTATAGATTCTACCTAGGGTAGGATTGAACTACTTGTAGCCAGAATCGGGTGTGCTTCATCTCCTAATTGTTTTAGGTATAATTCAATTAGGAAGTCTTGTTAGTCTTTTGAAGAAGCTAATATAGAATTATTACCTGATGCTAATTAACATAAGCTCTCTCATATTTGTAAAATCATGAAATACATTGTACCGTTACTTGAATATAATTCCTCGTGTATCCATACTAGTAGCCATTGATCATTTTACTTGCTTTCTAGGTTAGTTTACATTTTTGCATTTAGGTATAAATATTTTGTAAAAACAATTCTAAGTGTTTGGCATTGTATAACAAGTGATAATTCTCTTACATTCCTAATCGCCTACATATTGTTCTCTGGGGGATTCGACCCCGACTCATAGTTGGATAAATTATATTGCATGCAACCGTGTCCATTTATTTTTAGTAGTCGATTTGGTCGTCATCATGATGCGGCTGATAAATCCATTGCCATATACTTGAGGGAAGCCACGGCCGTTACAAGTGAGTTGAGGGAGGCCTCCGACTAGGGAAAATGGAGCAATGAATTGGCTAAGTGCCTAGCCTGGAGGGAGACTCTCGAAGAAATCCATGCCCGAGGGTTCAACCCTGCCTAGGAGATAGCCGAGGCGAATACGTGGCAAACCGATGATATGTTTCTTGTCTCCTCCGATGAAGAGGATGTAACGAGTGGCTTCGGGGACGAGGAAAGTGAAGAAGATGTTCCCGAGGGAGAAGAGACTCTCGAAGATAGAGCAGCTGAAGATGCAGTTTTTGAAGATGACGCACCTGGGGTGTGACCCCGACATTAGATTAGGTTTTCTTTTTTGTGCAAGGTCCCCTTATGGGCATTGTAAATATGTTTTGTAAATTTCCCTTATGAGCACAAAGTATCTTTTTTCTCTATCCTCGACTTGTGTTGAATTTCATTTTGTCCTCGTTTGTGAAAAATTTTGATGATTCAAATACTCAGCTCGAGTATCGGTTCAGACTCGTAGTACACCCTTATATTTTTATTACTCAATATAATTGTGATGACCCGAAAGGTCATCCCTTGCTTTATAAGTCAAAACTATGTTTAGATGTCTTAAAACCTCCTTTTGTCTCACCTAAATTTGCGTGCGTAGTTCGGGTGCATTTTTGGAAAGCTTCTATGTGAAATGTAAGAAAAAAATTAATTTTTACCTTTAAAATTGATTAGAGTTGACTTTGGTCAACATTCTTGGTGAACAAACTCGGACCCGTGATTCGACGGTCCCGTAGAGTACGTAGTAAAATATGGGACTTGGGTATATGCCCGGAATCGAATTCCGAGATCTCTAGCCCAAGAAAAGAATTTTTAAAGAAAATTGTTTGATGGAAAATATAAAGTCTTTTAGAAGTTAAATGATGCGTGTTTTTGATGGTATCGGACCCACATTTTGGTTTTGGAGCCCGGTACAGGTTTAAAATAATAATTAAGTTGAATCTGTGAAATTAGAATCGGAGTTGATTTGGTATAAATCGGATCTTTAGTTCATAAAATATAAATTTCAATGTTCTTAAGGAAATTCATGAATTTGAGGTCAAATTCGTAGTTGTTGATGTTATTTTGATGATTTGATCGCACAAGCAAGTCCGTGTGATTTTTTAAACTTGCGTGTATGTTTGGTTTGGAGCCCCGAGGGCTCGGGTGAGTTTTGGATAGGCCACGGGGTGATTTGGACTTAGGAAATTTGCAGCTGTGTATCTGGTAGTTTTGCACAGGCCTCTAATCTCACAATTGCGAGATCACGCTTCGCAATTGCAAAGTGGTCAGGCCTGGGAAATGCGACCAAATTGTCGCAATTGCGAAGCAGGCCTGGGCAAACCCTCATCGCAAATGCGAAGTTTGGGCTGGGAATTGCGAAGGGACCTCTGTCGCAAATGCGAAGGTAGTAGAAATTCTCAAGGTTTGCAATTGTGAACCCTTGATCGCAATTGCGACATCTGCGACATGTTAAGTGGGATTTTGATGGGATTCTTCATCATTTTACAACGTTCTCAAACCCTAAACATCCTTGGATTATTTTTCAAAGGCTCAATCTTCTCCAAATCATAAGTAAGTGATTTCTAACTCATCTTCTTCCATCTAATCCATCTTTTTATATGATTTCACTTCAAAATGTAGGGTTTTTCATGGGAAATTGGGTGTTTTGGATAGAAATTAGGATTTTCTAATTTTGGGATTTGGACCTCAATTTGAGGTCCGATTTCAAAACTAATTGCATATTTGTGTTCGTGAGTGAATAAGTGATCGGGTTTTGGTTCAAACTTCGGGTTTTGACTAAGCTTACCCGGGGTTGATTTTTGACTTTTTGGGGAAAACAATGGAAAATCTATTTCCATGCATTAGAATTAGTTTATTTAGCATTTATTAACTTTATTAAGTAAATTATGACTAGATACAAGCGAATTGGAAGTGGAACTAAGAGGTAAAGCGGTAATTGAGGCTTAATCATGTCCGTGTAATCGAGGTAAGTGTTTGGCCTAACCTTAGCTTGAGGGAACATGAGTTGTGGTCTTATTTGCTATGTGTTAGTATAGGTGTGGTGATGAGTATCTATACGTTGGTGTCAAGCATGCCCGTGAGTCTAATATCATAATTGTTGTGACTCTATTATGTATCGATCATGCTCAAATTGATGATTATTAATGTTGAACAAAGGTTATGAAAGTTTCTTGGTAATTGACTATTATTGAGTATTGACTCAAGTTGAGTTTCATTTTGTAAAGTAACTATTGATAGCGAGATTGGTTATAGCTGAATCCCTTGCCAGGATGTTGTTGTTGATTCCCTTGCCGGGACATATTGTTTGGGTAAGGAAGAGTGTAAAGCACGAAGGGTGATGCCGTGTCGATATTATGAGTGTTAATGCACGAAGGGTGATGTCGTGCCATGATTTGAGAGTTCACGAAGGGTGATGTCGTGCCGATATTGTGAGGAATAATGCACGAAGGGTGATGTCGTGCCATGATTATGAGAGATAATGCACGAAGGGTGATGCCGTGCACGTGTTACCGTTTCATTATTGTTGTAGAGTTAGATATGATGTTCATTATGCTCCTTTATTGATGATTCTTTATTGGCTTATTGTTAGAATCTCATATTCATCGTAGCATGTCACCTTCCCACCTTATTCTATTGATTCCTGTTACTATGATTCTATTTGTACATGATTTAACTGCACATGTATATATATGATTGTCGTGTCATGGCCTTGTCACTACTTCGCCGAGGTTAGGCTCGACACTTACTTAGTACATGGGGTCGGTTGTACTGATACTACACTCTGTACTTTTTTGTGCAGATTTCGGTACCGGACCCGGTGAGTAGCTGAGGTAGCTGCCTTCAGTCCAGGGAGACCAAGGTAGCTCTGCTGGCGTCCGCAAAGCCTACAGTCCCCCTTCCCTATTTTATCTTTCTGCTGTCTCTTTCATTCCAAGAATAGTTGTACTTTTCTTTCCATACTTGTGTTTGTAGTAAAATTTTTAGTTGTTCATGAAGTTGTGACACCAGATCCGTGGGTATACATGTATTGGATTATTTGATCATGTTATAACTCTTCCGCAATTATCATCTGTTTAACTTTAGTTTTTGTTTATATCTGTTTGAATTGATTGCTAATGTGTTAAAATCTTAATAGTTGGCTTGCCTAGCTTTCAAGAGTAGGCGCCATCACGACTCCCGAAGGTGGAAAATTCGGGTCATGACAATAACACCCCTTAATGTTTTAGATGGTCCTCGAGCTAAGCTTAAATTAATTTGATGCGAGCTCAGAACAACGAGACTCGAGCTCAGAACAATCAGACTCTTGGGTCCGAGTTGAGTGAGAACGAAGTCTCGGACTCCTATATGCTTTTGGCTTTTAAGCTCTTTTAAGCTGGCCCTTAGGCTCTTATATATCAGCCCTTAGGCTCTTTTAAAATTGGCCCTTAGTCTCTTTAAGTTGGGCCGTCTCGGCCTCTAAAATGGCTATATAATTTTTCCCTCATTTTGGCTAAAAGACTTAGTGAAAATTTAATTATGCCATAGTACGTGTTTTCGTACCCATTGGGTTTTTCGAATGTTTGACGTATCAGAACCTTATTAGTAATTTGTTTGTGTAAACATAACTGAATATCTCTTGAGGTATTTCTGAAGGATAGGGTTATCAAAGCCCTTGGATTAATTGAGGGCTAGATTTATTAAGGCCCTCAAATTTTTGGGGGCTGAATTTATCGAAGCCCTTCATATTTTGCTTTTGCATAGGGTAGCCTGATTTAGCTGGTTTTACAATATTTGAAAGCCTTCAATTTATAGTGGAAGTCGGACGTCTCGGAGCTGCATTATTTTGGCCGTAGCCTTTATATGATCGTTGTCTTTAGTGTGGCTGTAACCTTCGTGTATGTCACTTGGACTTGTTTCCTGATAAATTTCCGAACTTGTTCGGAGAGTTAGTACCCGAGTATATTAGCCTTGGTCTTTGCTTCGGGGGCGTGCCTCTTTGAGGTCTTATGAGTCTGAGTTTCTGATGACTCAGATGTACTGCCTGTCGATGACAGTTCCCGAGTATTCGGGGGTGCTTTTATGCTTTGGCTCTTGAGCCGTTTCGCATAAGATTATAAGTGTAGAGCTCGTATAATAGTAGACTTTCTTTGAGACACAAGGTGTTTTGATATTAACCGAATGCTTCTTCAAATAACTAATACAAGTGTACATGCTTTGCCGTTGAGGCTCGACTATTCTATATGGACACAGTTCATTTGACCGTTTGGCCCATTACAAAGTTATCCTATCGAGGCCCTCTTAGGCGTGAAGCATTTTCCTCAAAATATAACCATCCGAGGGTGAAGCCCCCTAGTATTCGAGGTTAGTTGAAAAGAATCCTTGGATACTGTTGAGTTTACCTTAGGTAGCACATAGCTGTTGCCTTGTTAAAAAACTTGATGGTAAAACCCATTTGGGACAAAATCCAATCTAAGGGAAAAAGTGTGCAATGCATGCTTTAAAACCTAAGGTCTTCGTGTAAAAAACTATACCTTCGACATCGTATGCCTTCGATCCAAGATCTATAATGAGTTAGTTTTAAAAAAAGATAAAGTCGTACCTTAGTAGTAGTTGAGCAATGGTATGTTCCAATTGTTTAGCAGTTGTTGACCTTTCATTGTGCTAAGTTTGTAAGATCCTTTATCGACAACTTAGAGGACTCAGTACGGTCCTTCCCAACTCGGGCCTAGTTTCCCTTCATTTGGGTCTCGAGTATTGAGGGTGAATTTCCATAGGAATAAGTCCCTGATTCCAAAATGTCGAAGGTTGGTTCTTCTATTGTAGTATCTTTCGATTCTTTGCTGCGCGGCCATCCGAACAAGCGCTGCTTCTCAATTTTTCATCTAATAATTTGAGGCTTGCATTCATGGCCTCGTGGTTTGACTCCTCCGATGCATATCGACATCTAGTGCTGGGTTCCCCGACCTCAACGCGGATGAGGGCCTCAAAACTATATACTAGAGAAAATGGGGTGGCCCCCATGCCAGACTACGATGTTGTCCTATGCGCCCAAAGGACCTCAGGTAAAACTTCTCTCCATTTTCCTTTCGCATCATCTAATCTTTTCATCAAGTTCTAAATGATAGTTTTATTTGTTAACTTGGCTTGTCCGTTTCCGGTTGGATGGTACAGTGTCGATAAAATCCTCTTTATTTTATGCGCTTCTAGGAACTCCGTTACCTTGCTACCTATGAATTTCTTTCTGTTGCCACACACAATCTCGGCGGGTATCCCGAATCGACATATGATATGGTCCCAGATAAAGTCGTTGACTTCGTTTTCTCTAACCTTCTCGAAGGCTGTGCTTCCACCCACTTAGAAAAATAATCAGTCATAAACAAAATGAATTTAGATTTACATGGAGCTGTTGGTAGAAGGCCGACTATATCCATTCCCCATTTCATGAATGGCCACGAGGATAAGATTAAACGAAGTCATTCTCCGGGCTAATGCATCATTGGTGGATATCGTTGACACTAGTCACATTTTTGAAAAATTCCTTAGTATTTTTTTCCATGCTGTCCCAATAGTATCTTGCTCTGATAATTTTGTGGACCAAAGATTCAGCACCAGAATGGTTCTCACAAGTGGCTTCGTGGATTTCTCGTAGAACATTATCAGTGTCCCCTGGCCCCAAGCACACTGCCAATGGTCCATCGAATGTTCTTCAGTACAACTTTCCATCTTTATCTAATGCAAACCTAGCAGCCTTGGCTCATCGGGCCCTCGATTCTTTGTGGCCTGATGGGAGCTTTCGATTCTTCAAATAGTCGATATACTTGTTTCTCCAGTCCCATGTTAAACTTGTTGAATATATCTCGGCATGGCCCTCTTCAACCACAGACTTTTAGTTGGACGATAGTCCCCGGGACAATGTCATTTTCTTCCATGGAAGATCCCAAATTTGCAAGTGCATCAGCCTCACTACTTTGTTCTCGAGGTACGTGATCTAGCGTCCACTCCTAGAAGTGGTATAAAATTACCTGTAACTTATCCAGGTACCGCTGCATTCTATCCTCCCTAACCTCGAAAATCTTGTTTACCTGATTTACCACCAATAGAGAATCACACTTAGCTTCGATGATTTCTACTCCCAAGCTTTTGGCTAGCTCAAGACCTACAATCATGGCCTCATACTCGGCTTCATTGTTAGTTAATACAGAAGTTTTGATAGATTGCCTAATGGTATCACCCGTGGGTGGCTTTAAAACAATGCCAAGCCCGGACCCCTTCACATTTGAGGCACCGTCCGTGAAAAGGGTCCATACCTCCGATGTTGTACTCAAGCTTAGCAGGAGTTCTTTCTCCACTTCGGGCACGAGGGTTGGCGTAAAATTGGCCACGAAGTCAGCTAGAATCTGAGACTTGATGGCCGTTCAGGGTTGATATTTGATATCGTACCCGCTAAGTTCGATGGCCCATTTGGCCAATTGGCCTGATAGCTCGGGCTTATGCAAAACATTTCGAAGGGGTAATATATATAGTACACATATAGGATGACATTGAAAATATGGTTTTAACTATCGAGATGCGCTTATCAATGCAAGTGCTAATTTTTCTAAGTGAGGGTACCTAGCTTCAGCATCTCCTAGAGTTCAACTTAAATAATAAATAGGAAATTTCATACCTTGCTCTTCTCGAACTAGTACCCCATTTACCACTATCTCAGATACTGCCAAGTATAGATAAAGTTTTTCATCTACCTTCGGGGTGTGAAGCAAAGGTGGGCTCGATAGATATCGCTTTAGTTCATCTAAGTTTTGTTGACATTCCGGGGTCCATGCGAAATCCTTTTTATTTTTGAGCAAGGAAAAGAACCGATGATTCCGATCTGATGACCTCAAGATGAATTGACCTAGAGAAGCTATTCAACCTGTTAACCTTTAAATGGCCTTCACACTATCCATGACCGTGATGTCCTCGATGGCCTAGATATTATCGAGGTTAATTTCAATAACACAATTCGACACCATGAAACCGAGGAACTTACCCGAGCCTACTTCGAAGGCACATTTTTTCTGGGTTGAGCTTCATTTTGTATTTTCTCAAGATTTTGAACGTTTCCTGCAAGTAAGTCAAATAGTCATCTGTGCGTAGGGACTTAACCAACATATCATCAATGTAAACTTCCATTGTTTTACCTATTTGTTCTTCAAACATTTTGTTAACTAGGCATTGGTATGTAGCTCCTGCATTTTTTAGCCCGAAAGGCATTACATTATAACAATAAGTCTCAAATTTTGAAATAATCGAAGCCTTTTCCTGGTCCTCTAGGTTCATTTAAATCTGATTGTACCCATAGTAGGCATCGAGAAAAGTCAAGATCTCATGGCAGGCCGTGGCATTGATCATACGATCGATGTTGGGCAGTGGGAAAGAATCTTTCAGACATACCTTGATCAAGTCCTTATAATATATGCACATTCTACACTTGTCACCTTTTTTAGGAATTACAACTACATTGGCTAGCCACTCGGGGTACTTTACCTCCTGAATAAATCCTATTTTAAGGAGCTTGGTTACCTCGTCCTTTATGAAAGCATGCTTTACCTCGGACTGAGGCCTCCTTTTTGCTTCACCGGTTTGAACCTAGGATCAGTTCTTAGCCGATGCATGGTGATCTCCGTTGGAATCCGTGTCATTTCTAAATGGGACCAAGCAAAGCAATCCATATTATCAATAAGAAATTGAATAAGTTTTTTCCTGAGTTCGGGAGTCGATCATGTTCCTAGGTATACCTTTTTCTTGGGCATGTATTCGATCAAAATGACCTGGTCCAGCTCCTCGATAGTTGATTTGGTAGCATCGGATTCTTCGGGAACGACAAAAGTTCGGGGAGTAAGGAAATCCTCATCTTCATCTTCGATTACCTGTTGTTCTGATTCCATTGAGGCTGGAAGCGGTAATTGTTATTTGACCGCCTGTGTACCCCTGATGCTTGATTTATCCAAGGTCAAAGGCTCTGGTATCAGAACTACCCCCTCGATCGCAAGCATCTCCTTTGCAGCATGTTGTTCTTCGTACACTATTTTCACTCCTTCCTCTTTTGGGAACTTCATCATCTGGTGAAGAGTTGAAGGCACCACCCTCATGTTGTGTATCCATGGTCTCCCGAGGAGCGCGTTATACCTTATATCATCTTCGATAACATGGAACTTTGTATCTCGTATGGCCCCGACTACATTTACTAGCAAGATAATTTTTCCCTTAGTTGTTTCTCTTGCCATGTTGAAGCCATTTAGGACCCGAGATGCAGGTACAATCTAATCAAGTAGGCGGAGTTGTTCCATGACCCTCTATCTGATTATGTTTGCCGAGCTATCTAGATCCACTAAAACACGTTTAACTTGAATTTTATTCAAAAGGATAGAGATTACCAGGGCGTCGTTGTGAGGCCGAGATATGCCTTCTACTTCCTTGTCATAGAATGATAAGATGTCCTTGGGCACATAACTCTGAGTCCCTTTTTCTCTAGTGATTGATACTATGGTGCGCTTGAGCACTGGTCGTTGAGGGACATCGACTCCACCAATGATCATGTGGATTACATGTTATGGTTCTTCTTGTTCATTTTTCCTTGCATCTCTCTCCCTAAAGTGATTCTTAGTCCGATAACGTAGGCATTCTTGAAGGTGGACCTCATTGAATAACCGAGCCACTTCTTCCCTTAGCTGCCTGCAATCCTCTGTTCTATGACCATGTGTACCATGATACTTGCATATCAAGGGGCCTCAGCGGGGTCGGTGTGCTTATCGAACCCGCTCTTACTCATGAGTCCCCGAGAACTTTGACCTCGATTGTTTCTCCGATCGCTCCGGGGAGTGTTGCGGCTCAGGCCGTTGTTCCTTCGATCGGCATATGGCTGTTATCATTCTTTGTTGAATCTCGATTCTTAGTATGTATCCTTCGGGGGATTGGCTGCGAATCTGTTAGGATGAACTGAACCTGAGGGGGCTCCCAACTGGTCGTCCTCGACCCTGAACTTTGATTGATAACGATTGTGCACATCTGACCATGTCACAACTGGATATTCGATCAAGTTCTGCTTTAATTGTCGAGAAGCGATTAAGCTCCTTTTATTCAGACCCTGCATAACGGCCTGTACTGCCCAGTCATCGAAGACAGGTGGTAACTCCATTCTTTCCATCTGAAATTGGGACACGAACTATCTGAGCATCTCGTTGTTCCTTTGCTTTATTTTGAAGACGTCCGATGTTCTGGTGGCCACCTTTATGGCCCCGGCATGTGCTTTCACAAAGGCATCTACTAGCATAGCAAATGAATCTATGGAGTTAGGAGCCAAGTTATGATACCAAATCATGGCTCCTTTTGATAGTGTTTCCCCAAACTTTTTCAACAAAACTTACTCAATTTCATTGTCATTCAAATCATTTTCTTTGATCCCGCAAGTGTATGAAGTAATATGCTCGTTAGGGTCGGTTGTCCTGTTATATTTGGGTATATCGGGCATGCAAAACTTCTTGGGGATGGGCATCGGAGGCGCGCTTGGGGAGGGGGGGTTTGTTTGAACTTTTTGGCGTCTAAACCTTTGAAAACTGGAAATGCTCCCGGTATTTGGTCTACCCGGGAGTTATAAGTTTCCACCTTCTTGTCATTTTCTTTAATTTTCTTTTCTCTAGACTCAATCTTCTTTGTTAGTTCCTCGAGCATTTTCATAATCGCAGGGTTAGTCCTCGAGCCTCTTTCATCGGGCCTCTATAACATTGGTTCAGTACACCAAGTGTTTACTGGTTTGGCTGTGTTTAGAGTTCTATTCTGGCTCTGAAGTTGAGCGATGGCGATTTCTGAGCTTGCAGCATCTCGAATATCAATTGGAGGTTGACTCCCCCGTCTTCCATACCCTGTGTTCTTTGGCCTCCGGACCAAGCTTCGTTGTGTATATTTGCTTGAGGGTCCGCATCTAGATTTGCATTCAAAGCAATGTGCGAACTAACATCAAAAGGTTCCACATTTCTTCTCCAAGACCTTCGTTGTCGTGAATGGGTGCATTTTGTGAGCTAGACATGTTTCAGCCTAAATATCAACAAAATCTTGACAAGAAAAAGTGTAAAAACGGTATGTGTAACGAGAATCAACAAAGAAATAATCACTATTATCTTTAGCCTCAAGGTGGGCGTCAAACTGTTAACCTCGAAAATATAAGTAACAATTCAATTTGATTAGTAGTTTTAAAAATATATTATTTAGTTCAATACCAATTAATAATCAACAAATATGAAGTTGAAATGAAAGATAGAAGTGAATCAAACCAATGTTACTTAGCAGCAGTGACCTCGAGCTTAGTGACCTCGAGGTGGCTTAGGGTAGTAAGAGCAATTAAGTAATAAAAATAAAGTAAGAACAATGGAGCTAAAGGAGAATGCTGATGAATAGTAGGCAAAAAGGTAGAAAGTATATTCTTCTCTCAGTCATTATAAGATATCTTACAAATTACTGGGGTCCCCTTTATATAACAGGGGAGCCCTAAATAAGGAATATTTCTATTTACAGTAAGGAATATTCTTGGTACAGCTGTCTAACTACCTAGTACGGAGTAGTACAATCATATTCCGGGATTCGCACCATGACTTTGGGGAGATGGGAGGAATCTAACTTGTTCTTGTACAAATCCATAATGGTACTATTTCGAGGTCGAGCACACTCGACCTCGGTATGCATCATGCTTCGCCCTCGAACTCGGGTCTGGTTCCTCGAGCTCGAACTTGATCTTACCCGGACTCGGACTTCGGACGACCTCATAAGCATATAGATCGAAGGCATTCGATCTCAACCGTATATAGTAGGAACGCACACTTGCTTTAATTTTTCAGAATTTTAAATCAAGTCTCATACATTGTACGAAACATAGTCTGTTGTAAAATTTCAAATATCTATTTGTTTATAGATTTTAATAATTGTTTAGTAGATTTTGAAAACAAGATCTTCAAATCTCAAAAAGAGCTCTAGAGTAGTTTTTGATGTTTACTGACAAAACCTCAAATTCATTTCAAGTGAAATGCTTGTCCAAATACAATTGCAACCTTTAAAAATCATTTTTCATCTCATCTTCAAAAACTCATTTTTTCAAATATCTACTAAATCTATGGCCAAGTTGTATTGGTGGAAAAAATTACATGACACGTAGACTGTCAGCAAAGTTGACGAGGCATGATACGTGAAACATTGACAAAAGGAATTAGCAAGTGCAGGAAAAGGCACGGAAGAAATAGCTATAGGGTTATATTGAAGAGCAAACCGAACCTAACAGCTGCAAGGAGGAAAACAAGAGCGGAATGAATAAAAGAAACAAAGATGGAAAGATACACAAACTAGAAGTAAATAAGGAAGGAAAATAAATGCAGTTACAAGGAATTTTTAGTCATAAATGTTACCGTTATGATTGCATACCGTAACGGACAATCAATACAATTAATCCCACTAACAAGACCAAATTAAGGGAATTGTTGCAATTGTACCCTCCTATATAAGGGTTGACATTTCACTTGTAAAGGACACATGATCATAACTAAAATTCATACTGTTATTCTTTGCTTTATTCTCCGAGCTTTAAGCCTTAATATTCAGGAGTGATTATTAGTTTATGTCTTATATTCTCAATCAATTATTTTCGTTCTTTGATTCGTTGCTTCTAAAATCATTGGGAAAAGTGAAGTAAATTTTGGTTATCAGTAACTCGAGTTCTTCTAGACATTGACTTTGACTGAGAATTCTATTTTTAGTTAAATAAATTGGTTCCGTTACCAGAAATCTAATAATCTATTCACTTTCCAAACTTCGTTTTTCAACAACCAAGTATGTCAACCATTAACGAAAATGATCAGCTGAACTAACAATGTGGAACTCCACCACACCACACACCAACAGTATCCCCTCGGCAATCCCGTGAGAATTCACCTGAAAGATCTGCTTCGCGTGCTGATGATCAACAAAGAGACGACCAAACTGTAGAGCATGATGCTCTAAAGCAGTTGATTACAGAACATGTAAGCAGTGTTTTGCAGGCTTTTGTCAGATGATTACCTAATGCAGCGCAAACTCCTCCGCTAGTTAACACGACAAATTTGGATAACCCGTGTTCAGGGCTTGATTACTCAGGGAGTGGAGAAATTCCTAATGAATCTCGTGGTGGATGGTTAGGTACACCAAATAATTTTAATTTACAAAGTTTAGTGCTAACCTTACTACCACACCTCATTTTTCCTACCCCGGGAAGGGTATAAGAGAGTTTTTTCAATTTAAGTGACAATCAAAATGAAATTATTTAATAAAATCAGAGTTGCCACTTAGGATAATTCATGGTGTCCAAAGTCACCGGTTTAAAATTCCAAATCGAGGAAAGATTGACTCTGTTTTACAGTCCTCGAACACAGAAATCTAGGTAAGGATTTCTGTTAACCTGGAAGAAGGTGTTAGGCATTTTTGGGTTCCAAGGTTTTAGCACGATCGCTCAACTGTTATAATTGGCCTATTCATCTGACTTTACAACATTTTTGAAACCTATGTGCATTTTATCCCTTTTAACCTCTCTTAATAATCCAATTACTATACTAATAATTATTTGATTACATGTTGCGAATCATGTCACGGGAACCGTACCCACGATCTACAACATGTTTATTTTAATAACAAGATTAAATTGTGGCCGGATCACATAAATGTACCCCCGGATTTTAGAAATTAAGCGTCACGACCACGTCACGGGAACCGTACCTGTAACCATGACAATTGTTTAATTAATGCGCCTAAAGTAACTACGATAGTTCGAAGCATTTTCTAAACTAAATTTGTATTCATGTGAGGGCCATATGTTATGAATTTTATTTGTGTATGGCGCACCTCCAATTATTTTAAAGAAAAGGTTTGTATATATCTTTTGATGGCAAACTAAAGATATTCCTAATTATCTAATTTAAAAAAAACCAAGTACCACAACCACATCACGGGAACCGTACCCGTAGTTGTAATAGTTTAATTACGTGCCTAAAGCTAACTACGAGATTCATTTTAAATATATAGTTATGATATTAATGAGGGCCATGGGTGATTTAGTCGAATAGCACACCTCAATCTATTTTAAAGAAGAGAATCATGTCCCATACTTATAAACAAATATAAACACAGTGTATTTAGTCAACATCAACTCAAACCAACATGTTCCTAAGTTCCTTCAAAATACTATACAGAGAGTACAATCCACGTGTTTCATTATTGGCAACTCACACCCTTTAGGACCTGACTTATTCATTGTCAATATCATCACAATTAAACTCACCTTATGCTACAATGCACACCACAATTTATCATCACAAATACGAGTGCTTTCCATGAATGTAACAAATTAGCATTTACAAGATAACCTTGAGATACTCACACTTCGACCAGAAGCCTAGTAAAAAAATTCAATAAGGCAACAAAAAGAAAAAGAAAACAATGAGAAAGAGAGGTGTGTTGAAGACTATCTAACTGTAGCAAATGAAACATGAGTGTGAATGTGTGAGGGATCTTGTACAGAATGAATGAACTAAGGCATGTATTCACTCTCTAAGGTTGGTTGTGTTTGTGTCACAGTAGCAGCATGGTTGAAGGCACTGGATTCAACAATACCAGATTTTAATTTTTAAAAGCAAATCCTAGCTTGAACTCACAAATATACATGAATAAATTTCAGCAGAAAATGCATGAAATAATCCTTCAAAGTTCATTATAATCTCAAGGCAGAACATAGCAAACACATGGAATTGATGTCAGATGGCTAATATTCACATTCATTCTCAATCTTTCACACGAGAAAACAACCAACAATGTTTCGTATATTCATGGCCTGGACTCAAAAAACAGAAAAAACACCACACTAGTCTAAACTTGCTAACTGGCAGATTCAAACCAATAGAAAGGGAGTGATTGTCAGCCAGTCATGGAGAAGAAACAGAGCAGGGGATTATGCAGGCCCAAATCAAATTGTGACATCAGAGAGATCATGATCGAATGACGAATTAAATACACACAAACCACTAGGATTGACTTGATTAAGATTCGAAGATTCGTACAGTGTTTAGGAACTAAACGAAGCTAACCAAACCAATGACGGACAACGAACACCAGAGAACAATTTCAAAGAACTCATTTTAACATATACATAGCCAAACCAAACCAAAAATACTCGTGAAAATGGTAAACAAACATATTACGACCAACAGTCACCAAGATTTTAAAAAGTTCCAAAACCAGCTTGGCTCAAGCTCTCAATACATTTTTTAAGCAAATGCCAAAGATAGGCTACAGGAGATTAGAAATGAACCTGAATCAGTAAACAATTCCGATTAACTTTGCTGGAACGTTGAGTACATGTGAAATACAATAGTTAATATCAGCACAACCAACAACAGAATCAAGTAGAAATCAGAAGCTCGTGACAGCAACAAACTCAACAACTCTCAATCGAGCACCATTTTCAAACAAACTCTAACCCAAAAAACGGAATATGTATTTTTCTGATTTTATTTTCTGAAAAGTAATCGAAAATGAAAACCAATTCAAAGAACAGTGAACATTTAACTTTATATATCTTTCTCTTGTTATGGAAAACTAAACTAAAAAAAATGGAAACGAAGAACAAGAAGAATCTCTTTTTAATCCTCGCCTTTCTGCCCAAGAAAAATCCCTCCAAATATCCCTCCTCCTTTACAAAATCGGATCCGGTCCTTTTTGAAAACAAGCCCCTGATGAATGTGGGGCTTGGATTGAGTGAAATCAATCAAACACCTCACACTCATACAACGATCGTCCTCCAGAACCTTCCAATCACGTGATATGGTTCAAAATCAGGCAAGTGGGGCGAGTGAGAGCAAGAGGAATCTTTGGTGTCAGAAACTGTTAGAATATTTGGTGACGTGGTGAGATGGGGGTGTGTGAGGCGAGTTTGGACTCGGATGAGGAAGATGAGTGAACAGTAGGCGCCGTTGGGTCTTTAGGAATTTAGGGTTTTGTATTGTCTTTGTGTTATAATTGGGATTGTCTAGTAAGGGAGAAAAAAGGGCGTGTCGTGGTTTTGGTCTGGTGGGCGGGTGAATGTGTTTGGCTAGGGAAGTTTTGGCGACGGGGGGGGGGGGAATTTGGGCTCAACAATCAGTTGGCCCGATTGGTTTTAAAAAGAAATCCCTTTTTCATTTTTCCCTTTTCCTTTTGTTTTCTTTTCTTTATTTAATTAATAAAATCCTAAAATTAACTCCTAAGTTAATCTAAGTTATAAAATTAAACTAATTGCTTAGTCACAATAATTATAAAATTACTTAGTCCTAAATCAAAAGGAAAAATCAATAGACTAAAATTAAAAGGTGTAAAATGAGCTATTATGTGATTTTCGTTTTTTTAATAAAAGAAATAATTACTAATTAATTCCAAAAAATGTAAAATCAAACCTAAATGTAATGCATGGTGTTTTTTGGTATTTTTTGATTTTTAATGGATATTAAATATGCCCAATAATGCAATTAATAAAATTCTATGAAAAATCCTATAAAATTGCAAATATTGAAAAAAAAATTATTTTCTTATATTTTATGGGAGTAATTCATATAGGGAAAAAATCACGTGCTCACAGCAGCTCCACTTTGCACGAAAACACAAAAAGTTTTCGTGCAAAGATAAAGTGAGTGTATACGAGCGATTTTTACCCGTTTGAATACTCTGTGGGAAGCATTTTTTTGAAAGATTTGATCGCACCCTACTTCTGAGGTTGCTGTATATCCTTGGCTATAAAAGAATCAGGTCAGTAGAGTTCGGAAATTTTTGGTAGCTAGGACTACCAGGAAGTTGTGATTTCGCTGTTGCTACTACTGCTACTGCTTGCTGAACTCCGTATTAAATCAAGACAATATAAAAGAAGCTAGACTAAACTATGATCTATGAATTACAAGAATCCTATCTATACATCTTCAAACTTGATCTTGCAATTTCTGCTGCTCCGTTGACTGGCACTCTCCCGGTGAGCTTCCTTTATTGTTGACTTGAGTTGTATTATGAAGTGAATTCCTTTATTCTCTAGGCGGGCGCCTGATTTCCAACATTTGAACGGTATTCCCTTATTCTCTAGGTGGGCCCCTGATTACTAAAACTTGAATTGTATTCCCTTTGTTACCTTAAACTGTTTTCCCTTGAAACATATGTTGTTTTCTTTTGAAACTTGAACTGCCTTCCTTGTTCTCCAGGCGGGCGCCTGATTGCCAAAACTTTAACCGTATTCCCTTACTCTCTAGGTAGGCGCCCGATTACCAAAACTTTAGTTATATTCCCTTGCTCTCCAGGTGGCCGCTTGATTGCCAAAACATTAACCGTATTTCCTTGCTCTCCAGGTGGGTGCCTGATTGCCAAAATTTTAACCGTATTCCCTTGCTCTCCAGGTGGGCGCCTGATTGCCAAAACTTTAACCGTATTTCCTTGATCTCCATGTGGGCGCCTGATTACCAAAACTTTAACTGTATTCCCTTGCTCTACAAGATGGCGCCTGATTGCCAAAGCTTGAACTGCTCTCCCTTTGTTCTCCAGGTGGGTGCCTGGCATCAAACACTTGAACTGCTTTCCCTTTATTCTCCAGGTGGGCGTCCAATTTCCAAAACTCGAACTACTTTCCCTTTGTTCTCTAGGTGGGTGCCTTATTACTAAATCTGAAACTGTGCTGTTCTTGCAATTGCTTTTCTTTGAACTGCCTTTCCTTGTTTCTCCAGGCGGGTGCCTGATTGCTTGAACATGAACTGCTTTCTATTCTTGAAACTCGGGTTGTCTTCCCTGGTTCTTCAGGTGGGCACCTGATTTCAACAAAAACAGACAAAACAAAAGAAATTTTTCTGCCCCAGTTTGATATTGGGAACATCTGTGAGTGTTAACCAATCCTTGTTATCAAAATAAATTCTAAATTAAATTCCTTTATCCTGAAAATTTCAAACCAAGTCTCATCTCAAAAGTGAAAAAGTTTAAATGCTAAATTATACTTCCCTAAAGTAGAACTTACGCTACTCTTGTTATCTATGAAGGTCTTGAAATTTAACTAGGTCCCATTATCCAGGAGGGTCCTGAGAATTTCCAATTGAGTCTCGTCCTAAGAATGAAAACTTCAAAACTAACTTATATTTCCACAAAGTAGAGCTTATGCTAGATCTTGTTACTCATAAATGTTTTGAATTTTAACTAAGTCCCATTGTCTAGGAGGGTCCTGATAATTTACGGTCAAACCTGTCCGGTACTTGATTTCCTTACAGAGGGCTCCTCCGAAACAATTTTTTTTTTGCCCTTGTTTCAATCAAAGAAAAATCTTGTCAGTTAAAAAATGTGGCAGTTAGTTTGCGGTATTCGCTGCCGTGCTTTGCTTTGACTGGCTGCTTTGAACAGGACAAGAACTGTTTGCCTTTCCGTCTGAATTTTAACCCACAAGACCTTGAATGACCTGAATGCTCCACATCCAACCTGGTGTTTCGTATTTCTTCCCTTCCAATTTGAACCTCTGTATACTCCCTAAAATGTACAAACAACTCGACTTCTTGTACTTTTATTAACACCATACCTTCATTTTTGCATCATGCTATTTCTGGCATGCTTTGGCCGTACTTTGCTTTGTGCAATTTTGGTAGTTGGTAGTAGGCTTTGCGATCCTTTCTTTTGCTTTGCAAGGATAACATTTAAAAATACTTAGAGGAATAGACCCAAAAAGAAATGAAATGCAATGACTTCGACAGTTATGAGCAGAGAAGAAAAATCAAACGGAAAGACTATTTGAGGAAGAAAAGGAAAAAGGGACTTATCAGAGTGAAGCAGATGACATCAATGATCATGACATGCGTTTCGGATTAATCAGCCCTGCCTATTCAACCAATCTTCTTTAAACCTTCACACTTTTATGCCTGGGGTTCCCATAATCCGACTCTCTTGCCAAGTCAACAACCGTGTTCGGTTTGCGGTGCCTTGAGGGTTTTCACCAGCAAACCTCTCTCATTTATCCATATCTTAACTCGCCATCGCCTTAAAGAGGGGTATGAAAGAAAATGCCTTCGTCATTCCAGTCATACCCCTCTTTCATACCCCGTGTTACTCAAAGGGGTAACAACGAGTAAGGTGTTTAGATAGCAGAATAAAATGCCTTCGTCATTCCAGTCTTAAAAACATGCCAAGTACAAACAAATACAATTTAAACCAAAGACATCATACGTAATATCTTTTGACTGCATTAGAGTTGATAGCCATATCTACACATTTGCCTTCTATATCTGTTAAATACAAAGCACCATTGGACAATACTCTCGTTTCGATGAACGGCCCCTGCCAATTTGGGGCGAACTTGCCTTTTGCTTCAGCCTGATGTGGAAGGATGCGTTTCAATACTTGCTTACCCACTTCAAACTTCCGCGGACGCACCTTCTTGTTATATGATCTCGCCATTCTCTTTTGATACAACTGGCCATGATACACTGCTGCCAGCCTTTTTTCATAAATCAAACCTAATTGTTCCCGACGAGTTTTGACCCACTCAGTATCATCAATTTTGGCTGCAGCGACAATCCGAAGGGATGAAATTTCAACTTCCGCGGGTATCACCACTTTTTTGCCATATACCAATAAATAAGGAGTTGCACCTACTGATGTGCGAATAGTAGAGCGATAACCCAACAACGTACAGGGCAACTTTTCATGCCATTGCCTGGAACCCTGTACCATTTTCCGAAGTATCATCTTTATGTTCTTGTTGGCTGCCTCGACTGCTCCATTCGCCTTGGGCAGTATGGGGTGGAATTTCGATGTGTAATTTTAAACTGTTGACACACTTCTTTCATCAGGTTACTATTAAGATTGGCACCATTGTTAGTGAAGATCACCTTTTGGATCCCGAACCAACAAATTATATTCGAATGAACAAAATCAACCACTGCTTTCTTGGTCACAGAATTTAAAGTTTTAGCTTCAACCCACTTAGTGAAATAGTCAATGGCCACGAGAATGAACCTGTGTCCATTGGATGCTACTGGCTCAGTTGGTTCGATGGCATTCATACCCCAAGCAACAAAGGGCCATGGTGCAGACATTCGGTGCAATTCAAATGGTGGAGAATGAATCAAATCTCCATGTACTTGGCATTGATGACACTTGCGCACAAAGATGATGCAATCTCACTCCATGGTGAGCCAATAATAACCTGCTCGGAGAATTTTCTTTGCCAGAACATACCCACTCATATATGGTCCATAGACTCTGGAATGCACTTCGGTCATGATAGTCGATGCTTGTCTAGCATCTATGCATCTCAACAATCCAAGATCTAGAGTTCTTTTGTACAAAACTCCTCCACTGAAGAAATATCCACTTGCCAAACTTCGAATTGTTCTCTTTTGATCCCCCGTGACTTGCACCGGATATACCCACATTCTGATGTACTCTCTGATATTGTGCAACCAAGGTTCACCGTCAAGTTCTTCTTCCACCATGTTACAGTAAGCATGCTAATTGCGGACCTGAATATGCAGATGGTCAACATAAGCCTTATCTGGGTGATGTAACATCGACACAAGAGTAGCCAAAGTGTCAGCAACCTCATTGTGGATCCTAGGGACATGCCTGAACTCCACTGATCTGAACCGCTGACAGAGATCCTGCACACATTGCCGATACGGTATGAGCTTCAAATCTCGGGTCTCCCATTCTCCCTGAATCTGATGCACTAACAAATCTAAGTCTCCCAAAACTAGCACTTCTTGGACTCCCATGTCCACAGCTAACCTTAATCCCAGAATGCATGCCTCGTGCTCAGCCATGCTGTTGGTACAGTAGAAACGAACCTGGGCAATAATAAGCATTGCCCCTATCCCGACACCTTTCATGTTAGCGGCTCCGTCAAAGAAATGTTTCCAACCTAGTTTTTCAACCTACTCCACCTCATCAATATGCATCACCTCTTCATTGGGAAAATATGTTCTCAATGGTTCATACTCTTCATCGACCGAGTTCTCGACCATCGGCCAATGCTTGGGCTTTCATCGTGGTCTGAGTCACATAGATAATGTCAAATTTTGTGAGCAAAATCTGCCACTTTGGAAGTCTTCCTGTGGGCATAGGCTTCTGAAAGATATACTTTAAAGGATCCATGCGAGAAATGAGGTAAGTGGTGTAGGACAACAAATAATGCTTTAACTTATGCGCTACCCAAGTCAGGGCGCAACATGTCCTCTCAAGGGGAGTATACTTAACCTCATAAGATGTGAATTTCTTGATGAGATAGTATATGGATTGCTCTTTCCTACTAATGATGTCATGCTAACCCAACACGCAACCAAATAAATTATCCAGGGTTCTCAAATAAAGATTCAAAGGCCTCCCAGGCTCCGGCGGGACCAACACAGGTGGGTTCGACAAATACTCTTTTATCTTATCAAATGCTTCCTGGCACTCATCAGTCCATTTGACTGCAACATCCTTCTTTAGCAGCTTAAAGATGGGCTCACAAGCCATCGTGAGCTGAGCAATAAACCTCCTGATGTAGTTCAACCTCCCTAGCAGACTCATCACCTCGGTCTTGTTCTTTGGCAGCGGCAATTCCTAGTTGGCCTTGATCTTTGACGGATCCAACTCAATGCCCCGCCGACTGACTATGAATCCCAACAACTTCCCTGATGGAACACCAAATGCGCACTTTGTAGGATTAAACTTGAGGTTATACCTAAAGAGCCTTTGGAAAAACTTTCTCAAATATTTGACGTGGTAAGACTGCTTCCTGGACTTTATGATCACATCGTCCACATAAACCTCGATCTACTTGTGTATCATGTCATGGAATATGGTTTTCATTGCCCTCATGTATGTTGCCTCGGCATTTTTCAAACTAAACGGCATGACCCGGTAGCAATATGTTCCCCACGACGTGATGAATGTTGTCTTTTCCACATTTTCCTCATCCACTAGGATCTGATGATACCCTACGTAGCACTCCAAAAAAGATCCAATCTCATGCTTAGCACAATTATCGATCAAAATGTGTATATTTGACAGTGGGAAGTTGTCCTTTGGACTTTCTTTGTTGAGGTCACGGTAATCAACACACACTCTTGTCTTACCATCTTTCTTTGGCACAGGCACAACATTAGCTAAACACGTGGGATACCACGTTACTCGAATGATCTTTGCATCAAGCTGCTTTGTGACTTCCTCTTTGATCTTCACGCTCATATCAGTTTTGAACTTTCTCAACTTCTACTTGATGGGAGGGAATGCTAGATCAATTGGAAATTTGTGGACCACCAAATCGGTACTCAAGCACGGGATGTCATCATACGACCATGCAAAAATATCCTTATATTCAAACAATGCTTTAATTATTTCTTCTACAATTTGCGGTTCAACATGGACCTTTATCTTAGTTTCTCTGACATTATTTGGGTCCCCTAAATTGATTGCTTCCGTATCATTCAGGTTAGGCTTGGGTTTTTCTTCAAATTGATTTAGTTCCTTACTAATCTCTTCAAAGGCCTCATCCTTATCATATTCTGACTCATCATGACATTCTATTTATTGGATTATTATTTCAGAATTAGGTTGACTTTTAAGGCTTGGCAGAAGATTCCTCATACATGTCATGTCATTGAAACTAGCATAAAAAGAACTGTACAAAGAAGAAAAGAAAAACAAAAAATGAAACTATCAGGAATGATGGAAAAGAGAAATTGCATTTCATTAAAAATAAAGGATAACAGGGTTTGTACATCAACAAGCAAAAAATAAAAATCTGGGTAACAACCCTGGAATGACCCAAATAGAAAGGAAAACAAAACAAACTACCAATACTCCTTCTAGGTAGGGAGAGGAGTAGTCTTCCAATTGTTAAGTTTTACGTTCGGCCCGACGAACTATACGTCTACTTTGCTAGAACCTTCTCCAAATTCTGCCATGTTCACATCATCAAACAACCTTTGGAACCTTTCAATTAACTCCTCATCAATGTCAACCACAGAACTTGGAACTGTCGTCACTGGGCGTTTCCTGGCACCGGGCTTGACAAAAGACCTAGAGAGATGCGGGATAGGCTTTGGGAGTGCCCACGCCTTCTATTTCAACTTTTAACCCTTTTTACATCTACCGCTGTAGGTTTGAATCCAAGACCGAAAGTACCCAAATTTTTAGGAAGGGA
Organism: Nicotiana sylvestris; assembly: GCF_000393655.2. Classification (NCBI taxonomy): domain Eukaryota; kingdom Viridiplantae; phylum Streptophyta; class Magnoliopsida; order Solanales; family Solanaceae; genus Nicotiana; species Nicotiana sylvestris. The sequence continues at coordinate 96,709,963 of NC_091063.1, forward strand.
CAATGGCTGTATGATAACCTACAAAGATGCACCCAGACCTTTACCCGACACAAAGCCAATTTTCAGCATTTTAGATGCCACCATGACAGATGCAGAGGCTATCTTTCGAGTTAGAACGCATTTACCTTCTGGAACTTTCTTGACCGGCACTGTTTCAAACACTTGATAAACCCAAGGCTCTTTGTCATCTTCAGCCTCAATGAATGGGACAGAGGCATCACTGTTAGCACACAAATTATCCTCACCATGAACGACGATCTCCTGTCCATCCCATTCGAACATGACCATCTAATGCATAGTGGACGGGATTGCTTTGGCGGCATAAATCTAAGGTCGACTTGATAGAAAATTGTAAGAGACGGCTACATCTAGTACCTAAAACTCCATGGTAAACTCTATCGGTCCTATTGTGAATTCAAGCACTATATCACCAACCGAGTCTTTCCCTCCACCATCAAAACCTCAGACGCATATGATATTTTTGTGAATCCTTTCATCATCAACTTTCAGCTTGTTCAGAGTAGAGAGAGGGTTGATACGTACACTAGAACCATTGTCAACTAATACCCTGGTGACTATAGAATCTTCACATTTCATCGTATGATAGAGAACTTTGTTGTGTTCAGTACCTTCCAAATGTAATTCGTCATCAGAGAAGGTGACCCTGTTCACCTTAAATATTTTGTTGGTGATATTCTCCAGATGGTTCATGGAAATTTTGTTGGGGACATGAGCCTCGTTCAGAATCATCATCAAGTCCCGATGATGCTCATCTGAGTTGATTAACAATGACAGCAAGGAAATTTGAGCATGTGTCTTTCTTAACTGCTCGACGATGGAATAATCTTCTACCTTCACTTCCTCTTAGAAACTCCTCTGCCTCTTCTTCAGTCACTGCTTTCTTTAATAGGACTGATTATCTCTCGATGTTTTAGCTTTCCTTAACTCTTCCGGGGCAAAGCATCCCCCCAAACGAGTTAATCCCTGGGCCTCATTGACTTCTTCTTTCACTTCCTTTCCCTTATAGGTCACTATCACCTGTTCATTGTTCCATGGGATAGCCTTGGTGCTGATTACCGACAGCTAGGTTACAGGCTTGATGATGACAAGATCCGTATGGGGACCCTCTACAATTATGATAGGCTTGTTTGCCAAACCTGGCACGACCACTTTTGACTTTTATTGCTTTGCTATAACATCACTTGGGGATCTTTTCTCAGCTACCACAGATGGCTTACCGTTTGTCATGCTCAACTTATTCACTGATCCTTAAACCGTTGGCTTTTTGACTGGCTTGGCCTCGCTGGACCGAATCATCATGACGGTCTGTGAAGGCTTCTTGGGCTCCCCTCCCATATGCACTATCTCGATCATGTTTGTTTCCTCATGGTTCGACAATGGGTTCTGGTTGATGTTGGGTTCCTCTAGAGTCTGGACTTCGATTTGGTTTGTGTCAATGAGCTCCTAGATGGAATTTTTCAAGTACAAGCACCTGTCCGTATCATGCCCCGGAGTACCAGAACAATATTCACCTCTCAAGGAGTAATCAAGATTCTTTGGAGGGGGGTTTGGCAATTTCGACTCAATTGGCCTCAGCATATCCAACTACCTCAGTCTCTGGAATAAACTGGTATAAGACTACCCCAATGGGGTGAAGGATTTTTTCCGCTACAACCTCTTATTTTTGAATGCTGGATTGGGTCGGAAACTTGGGCCGACAGGGTTTCGGTAGGCTCGTAGGGGTGGGTAAGAATTTTGTGGAGCTAGATAGCTATTTTGTAGGGGTTGGGGCATGCCATTGTGCATAAGTAGGAGGTTGAGTATATGTCTAGGCGTGGTGGATAGAAATATGAGGGTCTTGTGACAGGAAATAGTGTTGGCGTGGATTATATGGGGGTTGGGTGTAGGTTCGGTGATGGGGTCGAGGTTGGGTATAGTGGTGTGCCGGGCCCCTAGTTCCAAACCATGATCCTGAATCAATTGTTGCCACATCTTTTTTCTTCTTCTTTCCAATCACTCCCCCAGTACCGTTCTGAATGGCTTGGGTAGTTGCCTTAATTGCCGAGTAGCTCATGATTTTTCTTGATTTAAGACCTTCTTCCACCATGCCACCCATCTTCACTACCTCATTGAAAGACTTGCCTACACTACTAAAAAAACCAGGGTTTAGCGACGGACAAAATCTGTAGCTAAACAGAAAAATCCGTCGCTAATCTTATTTAGCGACGGATTAGCGATGGATTATCAAAAGATTCTTCTAGCAACGAGCATTTTAGCGACAGATTAGCGACGACGTTCGTAGCTAAATCCAGTTGTTTTGGTAGTGCTATGGCCGATATTAGATAGCCAAAATAGGTAGGCTCCAGAGCCTGTAGAAAGTACTCCACCATTTTGTTCTCCTCCATCGGGGTGTTAACTCTTGCCCCTTGTTCTCTCTAGTGAAAACCATATTTTCTGAAGCTTTCACTAGGCTTCTTCTCAATCTTAGTCATAGACAAACGATATGGAATATTCTCTATGTTGTACTGGAAATGACGAGTGAATTCTTGGGCCAAATCATCCCAGGTATACCATCTGCTGTGATCTTGATGAGTGTACCACTCCAACGCTGAGCCACTCAAACACTCGCTAAAGTATGCCATTAATAGCTCGTCTTTCCTGCCGACTCCTCTCATTTTACTGCAGAATCCCCACAAGTGGGCCACCGAGTCTCTTTGCCTGTCATATAAATCAAATTTAGGCATCTTGAATCCCACAGGCAACTGAACATCAGGAAATAGACACAAATCTTTGTAGGCTACGCTCACCTAGCCTCCCAATCCCTACATGTTTCTAAATGACTGCTCCAGGCTTCTTACCTTTCTAAACATCTCCTCTTGCTCTGGGTTTTTAGGTGGTTTCTCAGTCTAGATGGAGAGGTCGAAATGAGGAGTATAGGAGTAATGCTCCGGGGCCTTGAAATTGGGCTTCGGGGGATAGTATTGGTTATCTTGGTTCTAGAATAAGGGCGCACTAGAGGATCGGTGGAGTGTAGTGGGTGGGGGTGCCGCAAAAATAGGGGTGGCTGGTGGAGGGGGTATGGGATTGGTTTGGGTGGTGGTGCTGGTGGGGTTTGGGAAGTGGTGCCTTGGTAGTGGTGGTAAATGGGGAAGCCTGGAGATGAATTAACAGGTGGAGGTTCTTGGGATTGAGCCAGCGGCGGGACAAAAGCATGGTTGGCGGGGTATGATGGTGGTGGATGCCCTTTTACCATGCCTGGTACATCTCTACCATCTGGTGTTTCAACTTATATAACTCCTCTTTCAGATTAACATCAGACGCTTCCCCCTCTATTGACGGACCAATAGCACTTGCATCCAGTTCTTGGTTAGCCATGATCAACTTGTCTTTGGAGCTGGTGTTGTACGGGTGAGTTGTTAGAATGCCAAACAAACTAACCACTTGCCTGAACTTGATGACAACAACAAACTTGTTAGCGATTAAGGGCTTAACAGATAGGCAACCGCACATTGGGGATGCAATCCACCTAAGCAGTTAACCATTCCTATATACATTTGAACGGTTGCTTGCATCATCCTGGATTTCACTAATTGCAATTTCTTTTCCTTTTTTTTTCATTCCTGCTTTTTCTTACTTGACCCTTGTTTCTATCCTTTTATTCTCTCATTTTCCTCTCTTATTTTTTGCAATTTTTTTATTTTCCTCCCTCTATTTCCTCTTTTCATTTCGGGGTTATGATCGAATCCTATGGGGATTGCCTATGTATCATGACGTCGCATGAATAAGATCAAGCATAGTTCTGGGAACGTGTGTGAAATAAAACAAAACATTTTTTTGGGATTTTCAAATTTTTATAAGATAATCTTGATTACGACAACTCCCCCTACAGATTTAAACATAAAGACTAACAGACTCGATGAGTGAAGTGACAACTTCAAAAGAAAATTGAAAATACAGACTCGAAGTGAACTAACAAACTGACAATACATACTCAAAAATAAACTAACAAAACAAACTTGAACAGTCCAAGTCAAAAGTACATAAGTGCTTCAACTGCTTCTCCAGTTGGCCTTGCTGCATGCCTTTGCGCCATGTCTTCTTAGAGGTGAAACAACTCATCCATGATCTATTGGACAAAAGTCATAACTGAAGTGAAGAATGTGGATCTGGTCATGTCTTCACACTCGTTACATTTCATCACAATGTAGTCCGCAATTCTCCTAACTCGTTCCCTGATAATACCCTTCTCCTGTAACAACCATCCGATCAGCTGAGATCTGGCATCCAGAACTTGTTCAGCTGTGTGATTTTGCTCTTGAAGCAGCTGGAGGTCGTTCTCTAGCTGCAGCATCAGTGCATAACAGTGTTCTCTTTCTACTTTGAAATCTCTTTCCTGCTTAGTCATTTCGTTCTCCAGGACGATGATCTTTTTCTTCAACCCCACAACTCCATTGTCATATTTCTCTTTTAACTGTTTAACCAACCGTGCTCGTTCCTCTGCATTTTTAGCCAATTTTTTTTGAGCTCTTGCCAGTTTGCCCTCCGCCTTAAAACCATATTCACCCACTTTTTGCATAAGGTTACCTATAAGCTTTTCATCTTTTGCACTTCTAACGAGGTTTTCGGCTGATATTTTCATTTCCTGAATTTGGGCTCGGAGGGCGTCATTTTATTGGGCTAGCCTTTTCTTTTCACCCTCATCCACAACGGCTTGCAAACCATTCTCAAATTGAAGATCTCTGACTTGCTTTTCTAGCTTGCTTATGGTGGTCCTATATGCATTTTCTTTAGCTAACCAATCCCATTGTTCCTATGATACCTCGGCAAATTCTTGAAGATGGGGTGTTTTGGCTAGTCTTCCAAACTCAAAACTTCTTTTACACCAGGTGAGGTAACCAGGCGAGACTTCACCCTTGGATAGATTGCTCACTTGGGTGTTTGCTGTCAAGTACTGACACTCACTCCAGATCTGGCAAACTGCCGCTTCATGAAACTGACCATCAGAACTGATCTCGACTACCTGAGTGCTAAGGTCTTCGTCCTTTGGAACTACTTGACATCTCCCCAGCTATCTCAAAATATGGTATGGAGCATAAGGTTGTATACTTCTAAGACCCGTCAGGAGGAAGTGGGGACCGGTAGCCGGCATGTATATGATTTCATCAACACGAAGCCAACCCAACTTCCATTGTATTTGATTGGCAGTGATGGAGTGGAGGTAAGATATCCATTCTTCAACCCCTTCTGGCATGTTGAACCCGTCGTCCCTTGTATAAAACTACTCTATGCAGCTCTTTCCCATTGACCCATAGTTCATGCACTGGGGACGATGACATAGATGCTCAGTCATCCACATTTGTAGCAACAAGTTAGACCATTCATAAAAATCTACTCCGGGATTTCAGGCCGTGAGAGCTCGGAATATTTCAGACACTATCATGGGTGCTAGGGTGTTTTTGGCATGGGTAAGAAAAGTGTTGATGACTTGGGCAACCCGTACATCGATATTTCCATCCTTCCTGGGAAACACTAAAAGACCCAAAAATACTACCATGAAGGCAAAGCATTTATGCTCTTCCAATTTTAGTCGATTCCTTTTGCTGCAAATTGTGCCCTCCGGGTTTTCGAATCCCCATATATGTCCATACCGCTGATATATGAACTGTGGAGTAGAAAACCCTACTGCCATATCTGCATATTGGACCCCCTGCTTATTTTTAGCAAATCAACAAACTTATGAGGAGTGACGACTCTCATCGCAACCAGATATATATTTCTCAAAGCTTCGGTACTCCCAACATAACCGGCTATCTCTTCTAAAGTGGGTGTGAGTTCAAAGTTCGAGAAATGAAACACATTGTGGGCTGGATCCCAAAATGTAACCAATGCTTTTATTATGTCTCCTCTAGGCCTGATCCTCAATAACCCGGTGAGATCCCCCAAGTACTGGTTTACCACATCTCGCCCTGATTTTCCCAGATCTTCCCACCACATGTACAGTTCCAAAGGAATATTTGTCATGACCTTCATTGGCAAGTTTTGACTCGTGTTCATTCTGCATATTTAGATTAAGGTGATTGGTTTACACACAAAATGAATCTCATTTGAAAAACTAACTAAACGGGTTATTTTTGCAAAAAAATCAAGAAATTAGGGCTACTTTTGCGAATACGGCCCTTCAACACTTTGAAATGGATGCTTTTAGGGTTGTTCTTGCTAAGTGGCAAAAATTGGAAAAAAAGAGAAAAAAAACACAGTCAGTGTCTATTCTTGCAACAATAGCCCTCCGGTGTCCCGTCGGGACATTCAACTATTTAGACAAGAACGACATGACCCACTTTATTTACGACAAAATGACGACGCCTCATATATTTTTCAAAAAGTGGGGCTGGACCCGATGAGGGTTGCCTACATATCCCACGTCCGGTGAGAATCAAACATGCGTAGTTCGGCCAATTTTGACACAACTGAGAAAAATAAAAACACTTTGAAATGATTTTTCTACACTTTTTTTTTCAAAAATTTTTGGTAGAGTTTCAGGATGTTTTGGATACCGTATTTTGGGCAACGGATTAAATCGGCAGAGTTTCAGGATGCTTTGGATACCGTATTTTGGACAATGGATGAAATTTTCTCTCACTCTCCGCACTTGGTCTCTTTTTTTCTTTTTCTCTAACAATTTTATTGGATTTTCTCACTTAATCTAGAAGCCGGTTAACATGCAGTCTGAAACAAATTAAATGCACAGTAGAACATGAAAATACATCAGGTTGGTTTTTTATTGTCGGGTACGCCTGTCCTAGATGGACCCAACCCTTGTATTGAGTCCCCAAATTCAAATGCATATGATACAAACAAGCATTACTACTAGGGATCTGGCATGAGGCTAAGTTATTCTAAGCTCATAACCTGTGTATGTTGTTCTATAGACTTGTGTACCCGAGTGGACAACTCGATCCGAATGGGGGCTACGTACCGGGAACCAAAAGGCCATCCGACTCTGTAACTTATCCGAGCCTCCTCCTAATTTAAGGTATGACACTAACAGAAGAGGAGTCACACCAACGTGCACATCCCCGAAGATAAGAAGAGAAGGGTTTCATAGAAGTTTATATACAGTTCAGATAATATCAAAGCGATAAAAAGTGGCATTTAGCACATTAGGCCCAAACATGTAATAAAACCAGATAATAATTTAAGCCAAATATAACAATTATTCTAAGCTCAAATTCTTGAACCCTGAACCAGATATTCTGTGTTCTAATCCCTAGCAGAGTTGTCAGAGCTGTCACACCTCATTTTTCGTACCCTGGGAAGGGTATAAGGACGTTTTTCCAATTTAAGTGACAATCTAAATGGGATTATTTAATAAAAAATTAGAGTCGCCACTTGGGATAATTCATACCGTGTTCCCTTGCCTATATAAGGGGAACCCATTCCACTTTTAAAGGGCTGATGTTGCTCCATTTCTCCACAAAAGCAATAATATCTCTGTTTACCGTGAAATTGGTAACAACAATTAAATTTGTAAATGTGATTCTAAAAATACGTGATCTCTTCTTGAGCTAGTTGTTAAAGCAGTTAATGCTAAGAATGCTAAGTTTAACGATGAAATGCGGGGTAAAAAGAGGCAGTAACCAAATCGAAGGTGGGGGCTGTTGCCCGGATGCAGAGATGATCGATGGGACCTCAGGGTCGGCGTTAGTATCGATCTCGAAATATCGGGGATAGTCGGGGATGGGATAAAAGTTAAAGATATAATTAGACAAGGCTCTTTCGGCTGATATTAAGTTATATAATGAAGAACAAGTCAAGTGGCGATGAATACAGAGACGGCCTCGAGCCAATACCAAGTGATAAACAAGAAGAATGACCGAAGATAAATGGCATTGAGCCAATGGGAATATGCAAATTAGAGAAGAGAGGAAGAGAGAAGATATTATTGCCCTTGAGTAGGATGATAGGAGTTGCTCTACAAGATGTTGGTGACCCCCCTTTTATAGGAATGAGACGCCCAAACTAAGTACAAGATGTGTAGTATGACAAAAGAGAATGAGATGTGACAGCCTATTAGCCTTACGTCGCATGTGGGTTGACGTCGAGCCGCTTGAGTAGATTTGATCGACCCCGGGTGCATTCCTCGGGGGGATTCCTATGTTCATCGGGGCTTCAGCCGATGTTTTTCTTAGCAGGGCATCGACAGGTTTCGAGGGAAGCGACTGACCCGAGATCTCGTGTTTCCGGGGTCAGTCTTCAAAGCATTATGTCAAGGGGAAATCGATCACCCAGATTTCACCGCACACAGATAGTCTCCGCGTTTCTTAGAGGCAAGTGATAAGAAACGGTATCGATATATTATTTCCCGATCTCTTGTATCGGCATCGTGCTGATGATGTTGCTCTAATTTTATAGGTATCGAGGTGCTTCTCCTTTTCGCTTCTTCAGGATCACCCGAAAAGTTACTACCCTTCGCTCTTTGGAATCATACCGTTGCTATGGGTTCAGCTTCTATGAATGCAGTGATTGCACCTGCCGTTACATTTTTCGAGGGCGGTAATGACGCCATCAGTTGTTTTTCCTCCCCTATAAATGGGGCTCCTTGTGGCTAGCTCTTTTATTCAAACTCCCTTGCATCTCTACCATCTTGCCGTGTTTGAGGTGCAAGGCTTCAAGATTTTATGCCGTATGCGCCTTGACTCCTTTATTGGTCTCTTTTTGGTTGGACGGAGTTGTGCCACCATGATATTATTGTTGTTGATGTTGTTGTTGCTGTCTGCTCGGGGTGATGAGGCAGAGGATCGATTCCTTTCGACCCTGGGGGTATTTTTGGACTATGCACCACTGCTCAAGAGGGGGCTCGAATTATACACCGCTGCTCACCCTCCTCCTTTGGCTCGGCACGTTATACCCCTTTTGGATTCTTGGGGGGTGTGGTGGCGGTACCCGCTGGCTGTTGCCTCCCGGGCTGAGGCAACATCTCAAGAAGTGGCTTGATGGGATTGATACTGGCAGGGTTCATGAAAACCAGATTTTTCACCGAGCCAATTCTCGTCTCCTTCCCTCATCTCTCTTCCTTTTGAAGATTCCATTCTAAGGAATCGAGATGAGGTCCTCGAGGGCCTCAGACTTGGAAGATATTGTCTTTGAGGTCATATTCCTTAGGGGATAATGACAGAGATGCCATATAAAAAGTAGGCTAGACTCTTAGGCTTTTGCTGTATGCATATCTTTGGATTTCCTTTTATGCACGATGATCCCCTTGCGGGCTTCTATAACCATATGTAAGGACCCCTCGAGGGCCGTTGTTTATGGATCTTTATGAATATGAATATACCTTTTCTTGACTCTTGCTTTCAATTATTGCCTTGATTTTGTATGTTCTCATGACCTTCGACGCCCTTGGATGTCTTCCTCCGTTGTTAGCTGCCGATGCTTGGCTCGGACATGAGTGTTTTTCTCGATCTTCTGTTGATTAGTATGGCTTCTTTCTGAGCCTGTTGTTATACTTCAGATTGAGCCTAAGTTGATCTGATAGGCTCGGGCTGTCGGGTTCTCCGAATCGCATGGAGATAGTTGGTAGAGTCATGGGTCTCGAGAATGGTATCCCAAGTGAAGGTCATTTTTAGGTACCATGGAGTCCCTTTCGGACTGATTGTAGTTAGCCCTTTAGAGCATATGTTATTGACTTCTGTTGAGGATTTACCCATGCTCAGGTGCTACCTTGATCCTTCCTGGAGCCTTTGATTGATAAAAATGGCTTCGTGTAGGGTCCTTCGTGATCTGACCCTGAATAGGACCAGTAACTTCGGGCTGCCGGATCTTACCGTAAAGGCGTGAGTAGTGTTTTTGGACTTCATAGTGTCCTTTGAGAGGAGGCTTGCCTGAGGGCTGGCGGGTATAGGGACGTCGATGACTTCTTTAATGCCATCTCCGGGCAGAGGTCTGCCTGCGTTTGGACCATCCAGATCAATATCTGGGGCCTGTTCCGTATGAGTGTATGTTAAAAACAACTGCATTTGCTAACTGGTTTCCTTTGGCAGAGGCCTTTGAGGTCGTGCGCCTATTTTGTGTTGGCGAAGGCATTGTTGTCCTTTTGGGGCTTTGTCTTACAGCGATGGAGGCCTCCGAGGTTGACTATTTCAGCGGCGCCGGATATGGTGCTGATGGCTGGTGCTCTTGGTTGTTTTTGAATTGTAGCTGCCTTTCCCATACGTAATGTGAGGCTTCTTTCGCCTCCTTAGGGGTCGTCGGAGCCTGCCTTTATTGGCTACTTATTTGGGGAAAGTAGAGACCAGGCTTGGGTGAATCGTTCCTCCTAAGTGTTAGCTGCTAGTGCCACACCTTCGAAACCCTCGTTATTTGTTTGAATAGATGAAAGGATGCATTTCAAGCTATGTGCCTTGCGCTTCGCCGGCTCTACCTACGATGATGGCGAAGTTAGCAGCCATGCCTTCTTTCCTTTATTGGACCTTCCTCGTGTGGGCCTGTGACGGGCTTAGTTCTGAGCTACATTGTCAAGGTGCCAAGCCTCAAAAAATTCTGGATGAGGGTGAGTCCCTTAGGCTCCTTAGCGAAGAGAAGGAATATGAGCTACAATATTAGCAATATGAGGCATATCAGAGCCCAAACTACGAAAGCTATTTCATGGAGCAGGTGAATTCTTGTAGTATGCACATCGCCCCTTTCTACCTTTAAGGCTTAAGGGTGACATCAACCGCGTCAGAGTTGTTTGTGGGGAGCAAAGGGCTCAATTGAAGGCTCAAGCTTCGGAGGGGACGAATGCCTCGGCCAAGGTCTTTGCCTTCGAGGTCCAATTTCTTGTGGCAGTGCCAAAGTTCATCTTGTTATGATTGGGAAATTTCGAATCTGATCTTTCAAAGTTTTAGAGCTGAGATAATTGATGCTTGGGCCGAAGTGGCACTAAGCCGAACCAAGGTTGATCGGGATCTGGCGATTCGTATGAAGGGTGCTGCTGATGCCTAAGCTGAGCTGAAGTGAACCATCGACCAAGAGAAGGGGATCGAGGAATATGTTCATTGCAGATCCCAAAGAGAAGCACTCGAGGAGGTGGGTGCAAGGGGCTCCGTTTTCCCGAAGGAATCGGCTCGAGTAAGGAGGAGTAAAAGTAGCGCTTGGTCACTTCTTGCTAAAGTCGTAACTGGAGAATTTTGACAAGTTGTAGCCTTTTTAGTGCGGAGTGTAGATTCTGCCGGTTTGTCACTTTGTTTCTGATATATGCAGAATATGCCTGTAGGTGTAGAATGCGCCTTTTTTGTGCATGTAATATATAAGAAGGAATTTTAAGCTTTACCTCTTCTGTACCTTTTTCTTTGTTATTGCTTTTGACCAGGCAGGCTGGTTTTGATGTTCGGTGGGATCCTCGTAGGTATGGGATTGATCGGACAGGTCCGGGTGCTCTTAAGCGTGATCCTTGACGTGAACAGGTGTTGGGGCCTCCATACATGTCCTGGCTATTTAGGCTTAGTCTCCGAGTCGTGTTTCGGCTCGAGCCTCCTCACCCTTGCATTTTTTGTGCCCGTGCAGGTAGGTAATATTTGCTTTTATCTCCTACCCCTAGACATTTGCCGCTACAATCATTTTGGGTTCAATCTTCGAGTCGCATTATGACTCGAGCTTCAATTGACCCTCAAGCTCCTTCCTGCCTACATGGGCGGATGATGATGTCTCTTTGTGTGTTGGGTTGAAGTGACCTTACGGGCGCGCGACCCGGAGTTTTACTCAACCGGCGACAGTGGCACTTATGTCGTGCCTTTAGGCACATTACAGTTTTCTGGTCTAGTCTCCGAGTCGCGTTGCGATTCGAGCTGTCATCAACCCTTAATTTTTTTTTTGATTTTCTGGCTGGCGACGGTGGCACTTATGCCGTGTCCTTAGGCACATTACAGTTTTCGGGTCCACTCTCCGAGTCGCGTTGCGATTCGAGCTGTAATCGACCCTTAAGTTTCTTTGATTTCCTGCCGGCGATAGTGGCACTCACGCCCTTAGGCATATTGCAGTTTTCGGGTCCAATCTCTGAGTCGCGTTGCGATTTGAGTTGTAATCGACCCTTAAATTTCCTTGATTTCCTGGCCGGCGATAGTGGCACTTATGCCATTTGGTCGTTGAGACCTTTCAGTATGTGGCCCGGAGGCCTGCATAGTTAACTATTTTGGATCTGGTCTCCGAATCAGGTAACGATTCGAGCTTGGCCAGAGGAATCTCGATTTCAAGTCGTTGTTGGCGATGTTTTGATCATCTCGTAAGGTTCATAGCTCGTAGGTCGAGTAGATCGACGCTCTTGCGGTTTGGAGCCGACGTGGTCGGAGCTCATTTTTGCCTGTTGAGGGAAACATGTTTTAACCGGTTCTTTCCGAAGGATATTCGAAGTAGTGGCTTGTGATTTTTAGCGACAGTCGGGCGTCCCTGAATCGTGTTATTTTGGATGTATCACCCGTTTTTACCGTAGTCATGTGCGTTTGGCCGTAGCATTTTTGATCCCAAGTGATAGTTTAGGCATCTACATTGAGGGTATGCCCTTTACAGATTCTTACAAATGTGATGTATAGCCTAAACTTTGGGGGTTTTCATGCTTGTTGAGGTCTTACAGTTTGTCATGCCTATTGAGGTCTTACAGTTTATATGATGTATAATAGATTTGGTTATGCCGAGTCTGCCCCCTAGGGTCTTACAATTTCGGATTTTCCAGTATATGGTGATTGGCGATAGTTTCCGAGTCATCGAGTTTATTTAAGCTTGAAGACCGCTTCTCGCGAACTCGGAGTTGCATTGTGAGGGCTTTGTGAGCCCGGGGTTCTGACCCTGGGGTCATTTGGGTGTTGAATCATTTAAGTCTCTGAGTATCTCGGGACGTATTTGGCGGAGAGGCTTCTGTCGAGAGTATACTATGATTTTCCCTTTTGGAGAATGAGATGTGTGAAAGATATTCTCTGATCCATTGGCGCAATACACGTGTTGTTGTGTTGAGTCGATGTATTTTTAGGTCGAGTTTGGTTGCTCCGATGATTTTTACGTTGTCGTAGTCTGAGAAGGAGCCTTTCTCTTTTTTCATGGAAAAATGGGTATTTTTTGATTGCCCGATATAATAGTACATGATCCCATTTTGGCGGGGTCTGATTACATTGACCGTTTGGCCCGATACATCTTCTCCCTGTAGGAACCTTTGCTTGGCGTTTCCCCACCTCCTTCGAATCGGGTGGCTTCCAGGGGGAATGCCCCTCGCCACTTGAATGTTGGCTGTAAGGGTGGCTTCGAGCAATTCATGGAGTTTCCCCTTTAGGCAGCTTCGCAGACGTTGCCTCATTAAAAACCTTACTGGTAAAAACTCTTTGTTTTTGGGATAAAAACTCGGTCGAAGGGAAAGAGTGCAACGGGCGCGCTTATGGGGGTCTCAGGGCCTCTTGATAGTGTTAGCATTCTAGTATCTCCGGACGAGTGTCTACACGAGGGTTAGCTCTTTATCTGGAATTAAATAAAAAGTAATGGTTGTACCTTGAAACGAGATATGCTGGTGCCACCTTGAGATTGGCTTATTATGACCGCCCGGGGGCGGACATGTGATGCATATTTCTACTTCGTGTTGTCAAACCTGACCGGGGTTGAGACCTGATTCGCCCGCTGGCTTATTCCGGAGTGGAGGTATGGGCGCTGATCACACGTCGTGTATTTCAAACATTTCCCTTGCCGCGTGTTGTTCCCCATAGATGGTTTTGACCACGTCCTTCGTCGGAAATTTTATTATCTGGTGGAGAGTGGATGGTACTGCTCTCATGCAGTGTATCCACGGTCGCCCAAACAAGGCGTTATACCTCATATCTCCCTCGATGACGTGGAATTGGGTGTCTTGGGTTGTGCCGGCCACGGTAATCGGAAGGACAATTTCTCCTTTAGTTGTTTCACTCGTCATGTTGAACCAATTGAGGACCCGAGTGGCGGGCACGATCCGTTTGAGCAGTCCGAGCTGATCTATTACCCTCGACCTGATAATATTGGCCGAGCTACCTGGATCCACGAGTACACATTTTATCTGAAAAGAATTTACAAGAAAAGAGATTACCAGGGCATCATTATGGGTTTGAGACAAGGCCTCGATATCTTCTTCGCTGAACGTGAGGGCATCTTCGGGGATATATCCCCGAGTCCGTTATTCCCTGGTGATGGATATTTTTGTTCTCCTCATCACGGGTTCCTGTGGGGCATTGGCGCCCCCATGATCATGTGGATGACATGTTGTGGTTCGTTTGCCTTGTTTTTCTTGGTTGCCTCCGTGTCTCGAAACTGATTTTTTGCCCGATCGCTAAGGAATTCCCGAAGGTGCCCTTTGTTCAGTAGTCGGGCCACTTCTTCTCATAGTTCATGGCAATCCTCGGTCCTGTGGCCGTGTGTGTTGTGGAACTCACACACTAAGTTGTAATTTTACTGTGAAGGATTCGACTGTATTGGTTTGGGCCACTTGGCATCCCTAATTTTGCCGATAGTGGACACGATGTCTGATATGTCGACGCCGAAGTTGTATTCCGATAAGTGGGGCGCATTTGTCAGCACCATGTTCCGATCGAACCTGGTTCTGTTGACGAGCCCCCGAGGATCCTGTCCTCGGTCTATCTTCCAATCGTTGTAGGGTAGGTTGCACCTCGGGGCATTCCTTCTATCTTCATGGTACGGTTGGTACCTTTCTTTGCTTGGTTTCGACTCTTTTACCAGGAGTCTGTTTAGGTATACTAAGCCTAAAAAGGCTCCTAGCTGGTCATCCTCGGCCCTGATCTTTGACTGGTATCGGTTGTGAATGTCCGACCAGGTCACGGCTGGATATTCGATTACATTCTTCTTCAACTGTTTTGAGGCCATTGAGCTTCGTTCATTCAGGACTTGGGTGAAGGCCTGCAGCGCCCAGTAGTCAGAGACTACTAGTAGCTCCATTTGAAAACGGGATACGAATTCTCACAACATCTCGTTCTCTCTCTGCTTGATTTTGAAAACGTCGGATTTCCTCGTTGCTACCTTGATCGCTCTGGCATGTGCTTTTAAGAAGGAGTTTGCTAGCATGGAGAACGAATCTATGGAGTTGGGAGCCAAGTTATGGTACCACATCATGGCCCCCTTTGAAAGCGTTTCTCCAAATTTTTTCAGCAATACGGACTCGATCTCGTCATTTTTTATGTCGTTACCTTTTACTGCGCATGTGTAAGTAGTCACATGTTTGTTATGGTCGGAGATTCCATTGTACTTAGGGAGTTCCGGTATTTTGAATTTTTTTGGGATAGACTTCGGGGCTGCTTCCTCGGGGAACGACTTCTGAATGAACTTTTTTGAATCCAAACCTTTGAGGACCGGGGGCGCACTTGAGATCTGATCGACCCTGGAGTTGTAGGTCTCAACTTTTTTGTCGTTGGCTACAATCATTCTCCCACCTATTTCGATCCTTTTGGTGAGGTCCTCGAGCATTTTTACGATGTCGGGGTCAGCCATTAACCTGTTATTTCTTGACCTTTCGAGTGCTCGCTCGGTGGGGGGAGCCGTCTCTAGCGCTGCTGTGCTGGGGGTTCTCAGATGGCTTTGCAGCTGAGTAATGGCTAGTTGTTGTACCTGCAACATTTCAAAAATAACATGAAGACTAACTTCCTGTTCCTCCTGGGCCGGAGTTTTTTGAGCTTCCTGTTAGTCGTTGTGCCGTATGCTCCTATAGGTGTGAGAATTTTTGTCAGCTTATTGTGCGTAGTGTGAATTTGTGTCTGCTAGGATCGGTTTGGGAGCGATATCAGGATTCCGCGGAGGTGCTCCAGCGGTCGGGACAGCCATGCAATGTTCCCCGTGATTTTCAAGGTTGTCGTTCTCAACTCCGTTTACCGAGCCAGACATTTTGGCCTGAAGTCAAAGGATATTGGACAATAAAAAGTGTCAAAGTTGATGTGTATTTGTGTAGTGAGAACCAGCAAGAAAATAGTCATTATTATTTTTAGCCCCACGGTTGGCGCCAAACTGTTTACCGTGAAAATGGTAACAGCAATTAAATTTGTAAATAGGATTCTTAAAATGCGTGATCTATTCTTGAACTAGTTGTTAAAGCAGTTAATGCTAAGAATGCTAAGTTTAACGATGAAACGCAAGGTAAAAATAGGCAGTAACCAAACCGAAGGTGGGGTCTATTTCCCGGATGCAGAGATGGTCGATGGGACCTCAGGGTCGGCGTTAGTATCGATCTTGAACTATCGGGGATAGCCGGGGATGGGATAACAGTTAAAGATATAATTAGACAAGGCTCATTCAGCCGATATTAAGTTATATAATGAAGAACAAGTTAAGAGGCGATGAATACGGAGATGGCCTTGATCCAGTACTAAGTGATAAACAAGAAGAATGACCGAATATAAATGGCTTTGAGCCATGGGGAATAAGCAAATTAGAGAAGAGAGGAAGAGAGAAGATATTATTGCCCTTGAGTAGGATGATTGAAGCTGCTCTACAAGATGTTAGTGATCCCCCTTTTATAGGAAGGGGACGCCCAAACTAAGTACATGATGTGTAGTATGACAAAATAGAATGAGATGTGACAGCCTGCTAGCCTTACGTCGCATGTGGGATGACGTCGAGCCGCTTGAGTAGATTTGATCGACCCCGGGTGTATTCCTCGGGGGGATTCCTGCGTTCGTCGGGGCTTCAGCCGATGTTATTCTTGGCAGGGCATCGACAGGTTTCGAGGGAAGCGACTGACCCGAGATCCCGTGTTTCCGGTGTCACTCTTCGAAGCATTATGTTAAGGGGAAATCGGTCCCCCGGATTTCATCGCACACAATCTTTCTCTCTCTTCCTCCTATTTTGTTCGTTCTCACTGGCTTGAGGCCGTTTTAACATCTACTGTCTTGTTACCTATTTCATGCTATATTGCGCAACTTTGGCCGTAAAGAGCCTTGCTTGATCGTACTCAATTGTTATACCATTCTCGGTTGCCCCCGATAGCTTGATATCGGTTCGAGTCCCGACCCCGAGGTCCTTATCGGCCAGCTTTGCATCCGGGAAACAGGCCCCTTCGGTTTGATTACTGTCTTGTTTTAGCTCGCATTTCATCGTTAAGCTTCACGTTCTTAGCATCAACTGCTCTAACAACTATCTTGGGAATAGATCACGTATTTTTAGAATCTCATTTACAAATTTAATTGTTTTTACCATTTTCACGGTAAACACCGGGTAAGGATTTTTGTTAACTCGGGAGAAGGTGTTAGGCATTCCCGGGTTCCGTGATTTTAGCACGGTCGCTCAACTGTTATTATTGGCTTATTCATATGACTTTAAAATATTTTTGAAACCAATGTGCATTTTATCCCTTTTAACCGCTCTTAATAATCCAATTATTATACTAATAATTATTTGATTACACGTTGCAAATCATGTCACGGGAACCGTAACCATGATCTACAACATGTTTATTTTAATAACAAGATTAAATTGTTGTCGGGTCACAAAAATGTACCCCCGGATTTTAGAAATTAAGCGTCACAATCACTTCACGGGAACCTTATCCGTAGACATGACAATTATTTTTTTAACGTGCCTAAAGCAACTACGAAAGTTCGAAGCATTTTCTAAACTAACTTTGTCTTTATGTGAGGGCCATATATTTAGAATTTTATTTGTGTATGCCGCACCTCAAATTATTTTACAGAAAAGGTTTGTATATATCTTTTGAAGGAAAACAAATGATATTCCTACTTATCTAATTAAAAAAAATCAAGTACCACAACCACGTCACGGAAATTGTACCCGTTGTTGTAATAGTTTAACTACATGCCTAAATCAAACTACGAGATTTATTTTAAATAGCTAGTTATGATATTTATGAGGCCGTGGGTGATTTAATCAAATAACACACCTCAATTAATGCTAAAGAAGAGAATCATGTCCCATACTTATAAACAAATATAAACACAGTGTATTTAGTCAACACCAACTCAAACCAACATGTTCCTAAGTTCCTTCAAAATAATATACAGAGAGTACATTCCACGCGTTTCATTATTGGCAACTCACACCCTTTAGGCCCTGACTTATTCATTGTCAATATCATCACAATTAAACTCACCGTATGCTACAATGCACACCACAATTTATCATCACAAATACGAGTGTTTTCCATGAAAGTAACAAATTAGCATTTACAAGATAACCTTGAGATACTCACACTTCGACCAGAAGCCTAGTAAAAAAATTCAATAAGGCAACAAAAAGAAAAAAAAAACAATGATAAAGAGAGGTGTGTTGAAGACTATATAACTGCAGCAAATGAAACATGAGTGTGAATGTGTGAGACAGCTTGTACAGAATGAATGGACTAAGGCATGTATTAACTCTCTAAGGTTGGTTGTGTTCGTGTCACAGTAGCAGCATGGTTGAAGGCACTGGATTCAACAATACCAGATTTTAATTTTTAAAAGTAAATCCTAGCTTGAACTCGCAAATACACACGAATAAAGTTTCAGTAGAAAATTCATGAAATAATCCTTCAAATTGCATTATAATCTCAAGGTAGAACATCACAAACACATGGAATTGATGTCGGATGGCTAATATTCTCATTCATTCTCAGTCATTCACACAAGAAAATAGCCAACAATTGTTCCGTAAATTCATGGCCTGTACTCGAAAACAGAAAACAGCACCACACTAATCTAAACTTGGTAACTGGCAGATTCGAACCAAGAGAAAAGGAGTGATTGTCAGCCAGTCATGGAGAAGAAACAAGGCAGGGGATTATGCATGTCCAAATCAAATTGTGACATCAGAGAGATCATGATCGAATGATGAATTAAACACACACAAACCACTAGGATTGACTTGATTATGATTCGAAGATTCGTACAGTTTTTAGGAACTAAACGAAGCTAACCAAACCAATGATGGACATAGAACACCAGAGAACAATTTCAAAGAACTCATTTTAACATATACACAACCAAACCAAACCAAAAATACTCGTGAAAATGGCAAACAAACACATTATAACCAACAATCACCAAGATTTTAAACAGTTCCAAAACCAGCATGACTCAAGCTCTGAATACATTTTTTAATCAAACGCCAAAGATAGGCTACATGACATTAGAAATGAACCTAAATCAGTAAACAATTCTGATTAACTTTGCTCGAACGTTGAGTACAGGTGAAATACAGTAGTTAATATCAGCACAACCAGCAACAGAATCGAGTAGAAATCAGAAGCTCGTGACAGCAACAAACTCAACAACTATGTGTCGAGCACCATTTTCAAATAAACTCTAACCCAAAAAATGGAATATGTATTTTTTCTGATTTTCTTTTTTGAAAAGTCATGGAAAATGAAAACCAATTCAAAGAACAATGAACATTTTTCTTTATATATCTTTCTCTTGTTCTGAAAAACTAAACTAAAAAAATTAGAAACGAAGAAGAAGAAGAAGAAACTCTTTTTAATCCTCGCCTTTCTGCCTAAGAAAAATCTCTCCAAAAATCCCTCATCCTATACAAAATCGGATCAGGTCCTTTTTGAAAACGAGCTCCTGATGAATGTGGGGCTCGGATTGAGTGAAATCAATCTAACGTCTCACACTCATCCAACGATCTTCCTCCATAACCTTCCAACCGTGTGATATGGTTCAAAGTCGGGCGAGTGAGGAGGGGGGGGGGAATCTTTGGTGTTAGAAACCGTTAGAATATTCGGTGACATGGTGAGATGGGGGGGAGGGTGCGTGAGGTGTGTGAACTCAGACGAGGAAGATGAGTGAATAGGAGGCGTCGTTGGGTCTTTTGGAATTTAGGGTTCTGTATTGTCTTTGTGTTATTATTATGATTGTATAATAAGGGGGAAAATAGGGCGGGTCGTGGTTTTGGGCTGGCGGGCGGGTGAATTCATTTGGCTAGGGAAGTTTGGGCGACAGGGGGGGGGGATTTGGGCTCAACAATCAGTTGGCCTGATTGGTTTTTAAAAAAAATAGCCCTTTTTAATTTTCCCCTTATCCTTTTGCTTTTCTTTTCTTTCTTTAATTAATAAAATCCTAAAATTAACTCCTAAATTAATCTAAGTTGTAAAATTAAACTAATTGCTTGGTCACAAGGAAAAATCAATTGACTAAATTTAAAAGGTGTAAAATGAGCTATTTTGTGATTTTTGTTTTTTTTAATAAAACAAATTATTACTAATTAATTCCAAAAATATAAAATCAAACCTAAATGCAATACATGGTGTTTTTGGTATTTTTTATATTTAATGGAAATTCAATATGCGCAATAATGCAATTAATAAAATTCTACGAAAATCCTATAAAATTGCAAAAATTGAAAAAAAAGTTATTTTCTTATATTTTATGAGAGTAATTCATATAGGGCAAAAATTACGTGCTCACACTTACAAAAACAATTGAAGGAGCAAAACAATCACATAGAGCAAATACCTGGCATACCACCCGTGCTCAACGGTGTGGATATAGAGAAATATTCAGAACAACTATGGAAGCCAAGTGCAAAACTTTTACCAATTCCTAAAAACTTTAAAATGCATGATATTCCAAAATATGATGGAACAACTGACCCTCGAAATCACGTGATTGCATTCACTACAGTTGATACCCAATTTTGCCCTCGTATTTTTATAAATATCATATATGCTTTTAAAACATCATTCCTACATTATTACCAATTCACAAGAGTTATACAAGTATTTTCAATATATTTTCATAATTTTTAAAGCTTTAAAATTGATTTCTTGCATTTAAATTATTTGAATATGTATTAATTACCCTTTTAAATTATGTCGTGGTGACTTAATCATCCTAATTTATTATTTGTACCCATGTATGTGTTTCATGATATTTCACTTTATTTTATACAATTATATTTGTATTTCTAAAGCTATTTACACAATTTTGCAATAACGGCCTATATTCTATACATAAGTGTACTTAATATATTTTTTATACTAAAATAATATTTTTATATTTTTATAATATTAAGCTATTATTTTCAAGTATTTATTCTGCATAAATAATATTATTTATTATTTATTTTAAAAATATTTTTTATATTTAATTTATAGCCCCAACATAGGGCTAATTTCGGACCAAATTTGGCCCAAGTTATTAGCCCAATACCCCATGACCCAAACCAAGCTTCTCTTTTAATGAATCTGGTCATGACCCGTTTAAACAACCCGCCCCATTCCCTTTTTGATCCTGGCCGTTGATCTCAAATGATCAACGACCCATAATAAATCTCTACCTTTCCTTATATTCCCACACCCCAAATCCTAATCCCATTCCCACACTTGATCCGCCCCTAAATCCTCTCTACTCTCTTCTTCTCTAAGGAAACCCTAGCTGCCATATCCCTTAATCCTCTCCGATTCCGATCTTAATATGAAACCCTTCCATGATTTTCTTTCCATATATATTTTGTGACCTTGTTACCTACACGATTTTGGCATCACCTAGTACTTGCCTTTTTTTAGCAAGTACCAGGACCTAAGTTATGTGCAATCGTCTTCAATCTTTAAGATTTAGATGGTATTTCGTCTATATACATTCATGACAAGGTGATATGAGGCCGATTCACCAAGATCTTTGGTCGATTCTTTGATTTCCGTTGAACTAGGGTTTGAAATTTTCATATTTTTCTTTTGCTGGTTCTATTATCGATTGAATAAGATTTTTTTTCCTAATTTGTGTTTGGTTAATTATTTTTTTTTATGTTTGCTTGTTCAATTTCTGCCACTATATAACCCCTCCCCAATTTCCACTTTGGACAGACCTTAATCACCTTAAGAACTATTCTTCCACTTTCACTTATTATATATTATTCTGAAATGGAGCTCTTGGCCGGTTGAAAGCCAAGGCCACGAAATTTTGTTCACCTTCCTCCACTGCAAGAACTGCTCGGTGACCATTTCGAGGCTCTTGTGAACTCTGAAGTACTGGGTAGTTGGGGTTTTACTGTTCTTCATTAATCACAGCTATTCTTGAGATTTTTGAGTTCTTTATCCTTTGTTTTGTTTTTCTGCAACTGGTTAGTGCCCTATACTCCCGCGCTTCTACTTCTTTCTGTTTGTGTTTATGTTATGTGCGTGAGTGCTATTTGGATTTCCCTGATCTAATTTTGATATTATGGCACATTGTATATAATTCTGCTTGTTTTAGTACTACTATGTAGTTCTACTAGCTTCAATTCTATGCAAGTCATGAATTTAACTCATATGTGGATAGCTAAGTTGATTCATAATGCATGCCTGATTCGTAATTGAAATTGATGGTTGTTGAATATTGTTTTAATTTCTTGTACTAAAACCCTTATGCAACTATGTTTTTGCTCAAAAATTGCTCTCTTCGTGTTGAATCCTTTATGCATAATTTGCTATTTCTCTGCAAGTTATATGACAATATTGGCTAAATGTTTAGCATAATATGCTAGCCTTAATGCATGACCATTATATGTGCCTAAACTGAATGATTTCTAATCGTTATGCTTATGTATAGATGGTTACTTATACATGTTTCTTCTTATGAGTCTATTCTTGTGAGAAACTAATTCATGGCTAGAATTATCCAAATGAACTACTTTATGTCGAGTCCCTCATGCACAATCTACTATTTCCCTAGAGTCAATCCATGAGGAATCTGTATGCTAATACTATCCCAACTAGTTCTCTTGCTATTTGTAAACTCTGAATGTTGCTATCATCATGTACTCACTGATTGCTTAAAATATTAGAAGGAATCTCCATATATTCAACCTATTGCTCCTATATGGTCAACTGGGATAGTCCTAATTTCTGTTTGACATATTAATCTAGAGTTAATATCATGATATCTTTGAACTTTGTGATCTTTGTGTTGCACTCAGCATGATTAGGCTTCCTATTGATTATTTACTTATTTGTTTGTTATGTGTTATTGTCATTTCCCGTATCTGACTCCTTTTGACCTTCATAACTTGGACTCCTAGGTTCAAAATCTTTTCTTCTTTTAAATATGGATCATGCTCTATTCTGAGATCATTCTAGAAAAATTTAACATGTTCATCTTGTATGTGTCTAGTATGTTTACCTCGTCAACCCCAAATGGCATGTTCCCTTAACTCCACTAGTATTATGTTTATCTTTAGCATGTCGTTACATGTTTAATGGTTTAATTTGTATTACATTTACCATGTTAGAAATCAAGTCTGTAGGCTCTCCTAGTTTCATGTTCTTTGCTTAATCAATCTTATCACTGTGTTTATGAATCCTGTTAAATGTCAACAATCTTGACTCTATGAGGTATTGCCTTAGGGCTGTTTAGTTTATTTTCATGTGTGGTCCATTAACTTATTTGGTTAAGTAGTTAATATTGTAAATGTTGGGCTTGATACAAATCTATGAGTGACTTTGGGTTGTGTAAATGGACATATATTCTAACGTTTGGGCTGAGTTTGGGTCTGGGTCTGCTACTTGTGTGAAAAACGAGACTATTGAAGGCCCAAGCAATACTAGGTTATCTCTTCTTGGGTCTGCTCTATTCGTAAGGCCTATAGTCATCTCGATTCTGTAATATTTAAGTTTGTTTCTTCTTTTATTTGTAGGGCCTGTAATAATTTGTAAAGAAACGATAAGGGGAGATTAGTGAAAAGGGGTTGGGTATTCTAATTCTTGCATAAACATGTAGAGATAATGCCTATAGGTTCTACCTGTTTGCTACTTTGTTCGACATGCTTTATTTCTTTACACACATAGAAACCATGCTTATTAGAAATCACATACTTCACTTAACTTGTGTAATGCCCGTACACTATTCAAAGCATGTTGGTTTGAGTAAGCGTTGTAGTTGTTCCATGCCCATTGTTGTGCACTATTAGACAACATGCCTATATGATACAATAATACATATTTTTGTTAATGCTAATCTATATATCATGACTATAGGGTCTTAACTAATTTATTAATCGGCTGCTTCTACTATTTTATTACACTTCCACCTAGATAGCATACCTATAGGAATAAGTAAGATAAAATCGACTTCAAATGGAAACTGTTAGAAATCTTCCCTATAGGATATTGTTACTTTCCTAGAGAGCATGTCAACAGAATCAAACGATGGTAATGCCACGTTTTATAATGGCTCTCACTGCCCGTTACGCAAACAACTTAGAAATCATGTCTATAGGTTTTTATAACACTTGTGATATGCAAATTAGTTAATTTTGAACAGCAACACTGCATGTACGACATTTGAAATCAGAATTGTATAGAAATCATACCTATAGGACAGAGTCACCCGCCTAAGATGCCTATTTATAAAATCCGTACTAATAATCCTGAGTCCGCAAACAGTTTACTGCCTCCTCGCCTAAATCATTTAGAACAATAACGATGAATATATGATGCTGGAATTTAGAGCCACCTAGAAACCCCACTCCAATTCAAAATGTACATGCATCATGCTAAACCTAATACGAGTTGAAGCATTATTGACCTAACAACCTGCTTAGATAAACCTTCTCCAAAGTCTGATGGGATTTCCATAATACCAAAGGACACTATTATGTTATGTGCATTACTTGGAGAAAATGAGCCAACATGTTGATCATATTGCGTAAGTAGTCAAATCTAGAGGGGGAAAAGGGCTAACTTTTATCTATTTGTAGAAATGAAGTACGAAATCCCAAGGTTTGGTATGGTCTAAAACATCCCGCCTTTGATACTTGACTGGTGGAAAGACCTTGCACCTTGTGAAAAAAATCATGTAAGGAGAGTACTTGGTGACCTTACATCTTTGATGAACATTCGATTAGTTAGGGAACTAATTGAGGCCACTACTATGTTATGGGATAAGAAAAGAGCCATTTTCCGATTTGGCAATATAGAAATGACTCATCTTCTAGAATAAATAGGGGGTTTCGCCAAGTTGCCATGGGATAGTCCGGGATTACTGGTGCCAAAAAATAGCACTCACCGTAGTTTTCTGAAAATGTTGGGTTTTACGAAGAATGATGAACTGCGATGTCTAAAGAAGTCATACATCCCTTTTGAGTTTCTCTACGAGCATTATGGGAATTGCAAATCATATCACCTTAATCAAACCGTACTAGTCATTACTTGGTATTCTCTTTTACCTGAAAATTCTATTGATTCTTTTGCTGAGCTTGTAAATTCATTTATAAAAGAATATTCGAGGGCTCAGAAAGTTGAGAAGAGGATGGAGGATATCTTTAAGGTTAAATAAGGGAGTATAGAATTGCTTAGGGAGTTTGTAGATAGATTCCACTGAGAAAGGATGATGTTGCCTCAAGTACTTGATAATTAGGCGGCTATGGCATTCGCGAGTAACTTGAACAAG
Organism: Nicotiana sylvestris; assembly: GCF_000393655.2. Classification (NCBI taxonomy): domain Eukaryota; kingdom Viridiplantae; phylum Streptophyta; class Magnoliopsida; order Solanales; family Solanaceae; genus Nicotiana; species Nicotiana sylvestris. The sequence goes on from NC_091063.1 coordinate 96,735,312, forward strand.
AAAATTCAGAAGGCACAAGAAGATTGAAAGAAATTTTACGAGAATTTCCTGCAACAACTCGGAACTATGTGTACAATAGATATAGTACAAAGCTATGGATAGAAGAGGATACAGTCACACCTCCAAAGGTCGAAGAAAGATCAGGTTTGAGGCACTCAAAATCAGAAAGGAGGTCCGGTAAAAATAGGTACGAGCAATATATGAAACCCGCAGGATGAAATTCTCAGTCTAAAGGCGAGAATCATCGATTTGACCAAAGGTCAAGGTTAAAAGATGCGAGCTCTTCATCTAGATTCAAAAAGGAGGGGGATACCCGAAATAATGATTCCGATACTCAAGCAAGGATAGGGGACTACAACTTTAATGTTAGTACCTCTGAATTAGTGTTTTTAATAGGTATGGAAGATAAGATTTTTATGGCCAAAAGAAATGAAGTCGGATTCGAACAAAAGAAACCTAGATTTCTGGTGCAAATTTCATAATGATCATGGCCATAGAACAACAGATTATAGGCTTTTGCACGAAGAGGTTGTTGATACCCAATTTTTCTTAATATATTTTCAATATGAAAAATACCTTCAAATATCGCTTATGTATACATACATAAGCATGTCCAAGGATTTTATTATTTTTCCCATATATTTAAAGGTTTTTTAATTGATTTATTTGCCCTATTTTTTTCCATAAAATCCCAATAATTATTTTTAAAATTATTATTTTGATAATTCATCTATTGGATTTTTATATTTATGCCAAAATATGGCTAAAATAATGTTTTGCATTTTTTACAATTTCATTTAATATTTTTAAAGCTAAATTGCACATAATTGCAATATTAGATATTTTACGGTTTAATTGTATTTTATATTCATAAAATTGAGTCTTGTAGTTTTATATTGTTAATTATATATTATAAATCATTTTAGTACTTTAAATTTATTTTCAAAAAACTATTTGCTATTTTTTATAATTTAAAAGGGGAAAAAGTGGCTATTTAACTCGTAGTCACATTTGGCTTTCAATTATAACCAAATCAAGCCCCAATTCCCTGGCCCAATTTCTAATTAAACTCGACCCAAACCCTTTTTAACCCTACCCAAACCCGGATCCCCACTTACCCCATTTAATCTAGGTCGTTGATCATTCAGATCAACGACCACCATTCCACCTGCCTAAAATAAACCTAAATGACCCCCTTAACCTAACTCATGTCTTCCATCCTGCCGCCCTTGAAACCCTCTCCTCTCAAACCCTCTCTGAAACCTACGATTAACCCTAGCTGCCGCCACCCAAATCAATCCTCACTCAATCCATGGACTCCCATGGCCATTTGAGATGTATACCGGTCTCCTATGTCTCCTGGTTGCCTATTTTCATGATTTCATGGAAAGATCTCGAAGATATCTAGTCCAGACCTTGCAAACTTCTATCCATGGCCTTTCTCCGGCCATCCATGGTCGTTCGAGTCTGATCCATGGCTTTTTCGGCTAGATCATTAACTTTTCGAAGTCTTTCTCATTTTTCTAGTTTATCCAAAACCCTAACATTAAAGGCTTTCCGATTTTCTTCCAGATCTATCTTAGATCTGTTTATGTTATGAAACTCTTAAGTGTTTTCCTTAAAGGTTTTCTGATTTTTCAAAGCGACTTTTCGTCTTCAACGATTAGGGTTTTTCTTAACCTCTTTTAAAAGATCTCTTCGCCGATTGTCAGTGTTGATTTATGATTTTACTATGTTCAAATGATTTGTTTATGCTTTCTTCTACCTGACTCAACATATTAAAAACCCTAAATATCTTTGGTTTTTTCCAAGGTTTTGAAACTGTGTTTTATTTTGTATACGTGTTTCGACTGAGTTCTCTGTGTTTAAACCTTTTTCTTTGACTGGTTCATAGTTCTTACCCTTTTAACTCAACTCTGTTAAAACCCTAGTTTCTTGAAATTTTCCTCACTTGTTACTGAGAGTTTTTAAAAGATCTCCTTTACCTGTTGCTATATGTTAGACTGTTTCCCTCATTTTTTGGTTCTATGTGACTACTTGACTTTGTTGACTACTATGCTTCGAGTAGGTTCTTTTACTACTAAGCCCTAACCTACTCATGTTACTGATGTATGTTTGTGTACATCTAGTTGTTTCTTTTGTCAATACGGTTGACCTTTCCTGTTCATTCTTCTCTATTTATATGGAGAAGTGCAGAATCATGACTCTTTCGTGACTGATCTTGTTTTCCTCAAGTTACGAATAATTGCAAATATTTTCTTATAAATCCCTGGTTTCACTCGTTTTTATTTAAATTAATTAATTCCCTTCCTTTGATGTGATGTTTTACCCCTGCTGAATCCTTTTCCAAAACTGAGTATATTTTGTGCTTCGACTTAATTATTTACTCTATACTTTTACTATCCCCTATATGGTAATAAATCAATCTTTCTCAAATTGATTTTCTTTCCTTAATTACCCCTGTTAGTATTCGTTTGAGCAGTAATTCCTTTATTAAAGGGAATACTTGTATTAATTGATTCTAACTGTGGTTACTTCCATATTTGTGTCAAACCTTTACTTGTTACCTTGTTTTTCTACTCATTTTAAAGGCTATAAATACTCTAATGCTTTCATTAACAAGTCACGAACACCTGAATTCAAAAAACACACACTTACACATTCAAACTCTCTTTCTTTCTCTACTACATGTGCTACTGCCTTGTCTAGCCGGCTGAAATCCAAGGCTAGACTTTGGAACTCTGATTGCTTTACGTTTCTGCACTTTGCTCCTTCAACTGGCATGTTCTTAATTTAAATTCTGAAACTCCACACTATGTATTCCCTTGTTGTCAATCACTGTCTCTCTCTGCACTAACTTAATGGCTCGTGCTGTTGAGTTGTACTGTTTGTTTATTGCTTTACTCAGCATGCTTAAAATTTTGTCCTTCCCTGTTCAAATGTGATCAGCATATTTACTTGTTCATGTTTATGTCCTTCACCTAGCATGTCTATAATGTACTTAATTCATGACTAATTGTATGTTTCTGATTTGGGTCCTCTATGTCCCCAACCCCTACTCCCATGTTTGTAACTGCCGAAGCATGTAATTCTCTCTGAATTGCTTATGTGTGTGTTGTTGTTGCTCCTAACCCCTTTCCCTTTTCAAAAAAACTGTATTATTAGGCAATTCTTCTGTTGTTTTCAAAGTCACTTCAAACATGTTGTTTCTAAAACTATTTTCCAACTCAACTCCTTCGAGTCTATGTCCAGCACTCTCTCATGCACACTTAGATCATTAGGTTCTGCCCCTCTTGTGTGAGCTTTGCTTTGGGACCTTTGATCTCCCTCTGAACCTGGACACATAAGAATTGGCCCTCCCACTGCACTAACTCTCTTGGTTATGCAATCTGGGTGTGAGCACTGCCCAAGATCCCTTGAGGTCCTTAGGGAACTCTGACATACCCAGATATAAAAAAGTCTTGGGAACAATATTGGCATTGAAGTGGTTTATTACATAACTCAAAAAGGAAGTCAGGATCAGGCTTCCTATGGTTGTAACTCCTTATTTTGTGCATTTTTGCTTATGTAATTCAATCACATGGTCTATAATAATTTGTAAACAACTCTGGGGATGGATAGTGAAAAGGGAAAAGGGTGACTATGCATGCTTTAGTTATAAAAAGGTGTAGAAAACATGTTATTAGGTTTATTTTCCTACTTGCGCTATAGAAACCATGCTTAGGACTCATTTCGTGCATTAGAGATCATGTTCCCTATGATTTATGCTTATTGTTTTCAGCATGTCCATATCACTTATAAAATCATGCATTAATTATGTTAATAACCGGAGTTTCTGCGATCATGTTTCTACTGCCATGCAGACTTAGAGATCTTGTTTTAGGCTAAACAACACTAACAAACATATCATTTCTACATATTCTGGAAATCATGTTTAAACGTTGTAATATTTGTGCATATAGAAATCCTGCTTAGGATTCTGCATCCATGTACATTACATACCATGTCTTTAGGATTTCATTTATATTCGCTTAGGCACACTTAAGCTAACAATGAATAAAACAATTTTACTCAGTTTTTACCATCAACTAGCAATAATGCTATGTGCTAAACATCTAGAACAACATATTTTTTAGGTAATAAAAACCGTCTTAATGATTTGGAACAACTACTGCATTGTTTTATGCCTAGTCAAGCCCTAGGTAATAACTCGAATAAAACTAGAACTGCCTTTGTTTAATTATTAACTGCTACAACCAGCAGGCAGGCCTGATTGGAACTTCTTTTCTTAGTTATATAATGAATCTAGTTCTGACTTGAACACCCTGCTTAGGACGTCAAATTCAGACCTTAATTGTGTATAAGTCATGCTATCTATGTGCATTCTTTGTGGAGGTATAACTGAGCCTTGTACTTGCTTATATTCCCCCTAATTGTAGTCTTACATGTTTTTTGTATGTCGCCTAAGTATTTTGCCTTTAAACTTAAGGGTCTGACTAGAACCCCCTCCTTATAGGAATAGTAGCCCTAAGTTCCTCCGGGACTGATAGGAAGGGACGGGTAACAGCATGCAATAAGAATCGAGACCAACCTTCGTTTTAATTACCTTAACGGGGCAGGAAAGGGTAGATATGGATATGATGATTGGTGCACTAATACCATGTGTATCCTCTCTTTTGAGGAGTATCATATAGGGTATTGCATTGATGTGATTCATATTACAAACAAACCTAGGACACCTCCTTTACATTCATAAGCATGCCTTAGATTATAACACTTTTCAAAATTTCACCTTTCAATAATTGTTTTCAAACGCTTGTGTGTTTAACTTATATCCCCTATTACTTGAGCCTTACTTGTGTTATTTTCTAATTACACAAATTCACAAAAACTATCTGGTCGGGAACCGCACTAGTAGATCCTGAGGGGTGCCTAACACCTTCCCCTTAGGATAATTTCAAGCCCTTACCCTATCTCTGGTTATCAAATATAGTTGTAGTTGAACCTTATAGGTGCCCTAACGCACCTTAAAATTGTTAGGTGGAAACTCTTCAAATACCCAATTCCGAAAAGGAAATAAGTCATCACACCCCATAAATGTTGAAACCCGGACTCCTCTCTGCTGGAAGGGAAAAAAGGGGGCACGACAGCATGGCGACTCTGTTGGGGGTATTTAGGATTTTACCATTTTAGATTGTCTTTTGAATTTGTACCCCTACCTTAGGTGCAATTATTTGTTCAACTTCTTTAAGCATTTAATTTCTTCTTCAAAAGCAAAACTAACATATCTTTCTTGTTTCCTTCCTTTACTGTTGCTTTAAATTATAAAACTGTTGTATTTATCACTTTATTAACGTGTAAATACGTGTCAACATGTTTTTAATTATTGCATAATCATGCTCAACATCATACTCCACTTGTGCCAAATAAATACTATAGCAACGCTTTAATGAGTGGTTGCGCTCTTCCTATATCATTACCCCTTAAATTCGGAAAGGTGTATTTGCGGTAAAACTAGTCGATGAGCGGTGCAGTCGACAGTTTCCGGCCTTCCCCCTTGAGTTGTCCGCTCAAGGGTACTAGTCTAAAACCCTATAGAAACCTTACTCTATTAAAATTGTGCATGCATCATGGTCAAACCTAGCTGGATCAGTTATGTTGTCCACATAATGATCCTTTAAGATAGCCTTGTCCAAAGTCCAACAGGTTTCCCTAAATCCCAAACGGACATCACCACATTCTATGCATTTACTTGGAGAACTAAATGCTTCATGCTAATTGTTGATATTAAATAGTCGAGTCTGGCGGAGGTAAGGGGCTAACCTTGTTTGTTTTGCAGAAAATGAGGCACGAGGTCCCTAGTTTCGGTATGGTTAGCATGCCCCACTCTTGCTAGACTGGTGGAGGAGTCTTCCGTCAAATGACCAAATCAATGAGCGGAAAGAGAGGCCGCCAAAGCTAGCAAAAAGTTGGAATATATGGAATACAGTCTGCTGGAATTGGAAGGAAAAGTGAGGAAGAGAGACCCTGACTGCTAGAACACTGATGGAAACGAAGGAGAACACCTAGCAAAGGCATTTTTACTGGTGAACCTACGCGAACTAGAGGATTTGATCAACTAGAGCATTCAACCCGAGGAAGGTCCCTCTGGGACCAAATAGATAGGAATTTACTTTTTCGCTTTATGAACGTAATAAGGCCAATGGCCATTAGTAACCTTTATTTAGTGTCGTTTTGGGATTCGTCTATTTTTATCAATAAAATGAGGCATTTAGCATTCCAAGTTCTCCAAATCAATTTATCGCTAGGCCTACCTCGGGCACAAAAGAGGTTCCCAAATTAGGACACGGTTTACGTTCCCACACTATGTGTTTAAATATTGCAATACTTTTATAATTCTAACTAACTTGATTATATTTTGTTTTATTTTTTTTATTATTCCCCTTCCCAAAGGTTAGTTCGTGCATTCTGGTATCGTCATCTTATTTCACAAGATCCAGGGGCCCTCCACCCACTCCTTCTTTTAGTCTTGTTAAAACCAAAAACAAAGGCAAGATGGAAGATTTGAACAACATTAGGAAGGATAACACAACTGAACGGGTAGAGGCCATTAATAGTCAGGTTATTCAGGTTCCAAACGAGAATGTGTCACAACTTGAGCAGACACTGCTGAAATTCCAAGAAGAGCTCGATTAGGTTCGGAATCTGGCAAACCTTTCATTTTCCCTCAGCACCCCAGATATTAACTTTCCCAACACTCAAAACCCTACACCTCCTCAAAATATTCCAATACAACAGAATCATCCCGCTCATCACCATCACGTTGCTCCACCAAATAACCAATGCAACACTTGCCATACCCGAAACAACACCTACACTCACATACTAGTCAACCCCAAATTACCAAGCACCCTAACCCTCGTACCAAGCTCCGCCACCAACTTATCAATCATCTCCACCTCCTACATATCAACCTACTTAACCTAGATACTCCCAGCCCGCTCATGTCTACCAAACTTATAATGCTCAACCATCCCACTATAAATCACCCCATGCACGCCAAAACTTCCCTAGACCCTGACCTAATTTTAATCGCAGACCTCCAAAATAATATACAGCCATCGTTGGACCCATCGACAGTTGTATGAGCGACTCAAAGTTGCTGGTTATGTCACCCCCATCCCTGCTACGACCCCTAAGAATCCTTCTTAGTAGGTTAACCCAAACAAGTCCTGTGCATACCACTCCGGCATGAAAGGGCACACCATCGATGAATGTCGCTCCTTGAAAGACAAAATACTGTCTTTGATTGATAACAAGATCATTGTGGCAAAAGAACCCGCTCCAAATATCCACAACAACCCTCTGCCAGACCATAAAGGTAGAGGTATCCACATGATTGAAATAGAAGATGACTAGTATCCCGAGGGATCAATCGGGTTGATCGCAAAAGGTGATGACTCAAAGAAACTAATGATTACTCTGAATCTAATCATAGTCCAGATCCAACTATCTGAGGACACTGAGGTGAATATGTCGGTACCACTTGAGTTTGAAGCAACACCATCCGCAAAGACACTGGCACCAATTGAGGTTGAATTTGTGTCTCCAACAAATGCACCCGCACCATTTAAGGTTGCAGTTTTGCCACCCAAAGCACATGTTTTGATAGCCGCACCGATCCTAGTGGCGATGTCAACCCTGACACCATTCTATACAAATGTTGTACCCTAGGACTATACAACCGAGGCAAGAAGAAAATGCAAGGTCAGGTTCAAAGAAACTATCACTTCACAGGGTATAACAAGAACTGGTAGAGTCTATACCCCGAACACCTAGTTGAATCAAGCAAGCAGTTCTCCAATCGGCCACCCCTCATTGAGACAGGTCCGGACGATCTTTGGAGGAAGATACAGGCCAAGGATTATTTGGTCATCTACCAGTTAAACAAGATGCCAACATAAATATCCATTCTCTCTTTGCTGCAAAACTTTGAGGCACACAAGAACGCTCTGTTAAAAGTGCTAAGTAAGGCATACGTACCAAGTAACATCACTGGCGGGGTAATGGCTAACATGGTAGGACAAGTGCTGCAAAGCCATAATATCACCTTTCATGAGGACGAGCTTCCACCTGAAGGGTTGGGACACAACAAAGCACTACACATCACCGTGCAATGCGAAGATTATTTCATCACTAGAATCTTGATCGATGGAGGTTCCAGTCTCGGCATTTGTCCACTGGTAACACTCAAGAAGTTGGGTAAATGACTTCATGAGATAAAAGACGGAGCAATCAATATGAAATCCTTCGATGGTTCTCATAGATCCAACATTGGTGAAATTATTCTATGCTTGCAGATTGGACCAACATGGTTCGAGGTCGATTTTCAAGTGATAGATGTACTAGCATCTTATAACTTGTTACTAGGATGACCATGGATTAATGTTGTCGGGGTTGTAGCATCAATGCTACATCAGGCAGTAAAGTTCGAATGGAATCACCAGGAAGTGATCATTCACGACGACGGTAGCAACCGTATATACAATCTCGAGACCATTCCGACGAACGAGGGAAGAAGGAAGCTGGGTGGAGAAACTTACCACCACATCGAACGGGTCAATGATGTCGACAAAGACAAATTGTAGGATAATAAAATTGAGAGTATACTGAAATGGAGTAGGTACGAACCTAGCAAAGGGCTCGGCAAGAACCTCCAAGGAATCTCTAAGGCCATAAAACTCAAGAAACATGGCACTACTTTCGGTCTGGGATATGATTACACCTGGAAAGAATTCAATAATTGGTTGCCACCATGGCGTGGTCCTTACTATCCACTGGAGCAGCCAATACCGCATTTGGAGCAGACTTTCCAATAGGCTGACGTTATTTATGGTTGAGACAAAGAAGAAGCACTTGTAGCAGTGAAGAACTTGTTTTTAGAGGACAGTGATATGGACTGTTGTGTTATTCTCGAGGAAGAGGGGGAGGAAGGCCCTTCCATACAGGCTGTGAGCAGAGGGGCACATCTCAAGAATTGGACCATCAGGACAACCAAAGCCCGACATGCCTTAGGGTAGCAAGGCTAAAACAAGCATTATTCATTATTTTTACTAAATGATTCTCTTTTCGCATTTTCAATTCCCACAATAAGATCGTCAATGTTCAAATCAGTTATGCAATTTATCAAAAGCATTTTGGCTTTTCTTATGAATCAACACTTATTACTATCGTTTTCTCTCATTACTTTACTTATACAACATTACTATTACTTGTCTTGATGAACCAACGACTGTGACATGCAATGAGACAACACAACAAACGGGCATTGATTCAGAGGAAGATGACATACATGACGAGATTGTCAAGGAAGTTGAGAACTTTGAGAACATACCTAAGTCCAACCTGGACGAAACCAAACTTGTCAACTTGGGAGATGCAGAAAATGTCAAGGAAACACGATTCAACGTTCACCTATCGCCATCAGAAAAGAAAGGATACACAAAATTTCTAAAGGAACATGAGGTCATATTCGCGTGGTCGTATGATGACACAACTGGTCTGCATACGTCTATTGTGGCTCACAAACTGCCAATCGACCTAACGTGTCCACCTGTAGAGCAAAAGCTCAGAAAGTTCAAACCTGATATGAGTCTGAAAATCAAGGAAGAAATCACCAAACAGGTCAAAGCTAAGGTTCTCAAGGTAGTAGAATACCCGACTTGGTTAGCCAATATTATGCCAGTGCCAAAGAAGGATGGGAAGGTCAGAGTCTGTGTCGACTACCGGGATCTCAACCAGGCCAGTCTGAAAGATGACTTCCCTTTGCCAAATATACACATCCCGATTGACAATTGCACCAAGCATGAACTGCAGTCATATTTAGATTACTTCGCTTGTTATCATCAGATCAGGATAGATGAAGAAGATGCTGAGAAAATGGCTTTCAATACAATGTGGGGAATGTACTGTTATAAGATGATGTCATTTGGCCTGAAAAATGCAGGGGCCACCTACATGAGGGCCATGACTACCATTTTCCATGATATGATACACAAAGAGAAAGAGGTATATGTAGATGACGTTATTATCAAATTCAAGAAGGCCACTAACCACATGGAAGATCTGAGAAAGTTATTCAATAGACTCCGGAGGTATAACCTGAAACTAAACCCCGCAAAGTACGCATTTGGGGTTCCTGCTGGGAAATTGCTCGGGTTTATTGTGAGTCGCCGAGGAATAGAACTGGATCCATCAAAAGTCAAAGCCATTCAAGAACTACCACTGCCAAAGAACAAGAAAGATGTGATGAGTTTCTTGGGAAAGCTCAACTACATCAACCGATTCATAGCATAGTCTACAGTTATCTATGAGCCAATTTTTAAGATGTTGAAGAAGGATGCCACTACAAAATGGACCGATGACTGCCAAAAGACCTTCGACAAAATCAAAGAGTAACTATCAATACCGCCAGTCTTAGTCCCTCCTGAGCTAGGTAGACCCTTACTACTCTACCTTGTAGTGCTAGATAGAGCTTTCGGCTGCGTTCTGGGATAGCATGATAAAACGGGGAGGAAGGAACAAGCCATTTATTATCTCAGTAAGAAGTTCACCCCGTACGAGGCCCGGTATTCTCTATTGGAATGCACCTGTTGTGCTTTGACGTGGGTAGCTCAGAAGATGAGACATTACTTTTGTTCCTATACTACATATCTCATATCAAGGATGGATCCTTTGAAGTACATCTTTCAGAATACCATGTCCACTGGCAAGCTAGCCAAGTAGCAAATCCTGTTGAGTGAGTTTGACATTATTTATATAACTTAGAAAGCGGTCAAGGGACAAGCAATGGCAGACCACCTCACTGAGAATCCCCTGGATGGAGAATACGAACCCCTGAAAATGTATTTTCCTGATGAAGAAGTATCATTCATAGGAGAAGACATTGCAGAATCCTATGATGGTTGGAGAATGTTCTTCCATGGATCATCAAATTTTAAAGGAATTGGGATAGGAGCAGTCCTAGTATCAGAGATTGGTTAGCATTACCCAGTGTCTAACAAAATTAGGTTCCCCTGCACCAAAAATATGGCCGAGTATGAAGACTACATATTAGGGCTCAAATGGCCATTGACATGAACGCTCAAGAGCTGCTAGTAATTGGAGATTCAGACTTACCCATACATCAGGTACAGGAAGAATGGGCAACAAAGAACTCCAAGATACTCCTATATCTACATCATGTACACGAATTGAGAAAGAGGTTCACGAAGACAGAATTCCAGTATGTTCCTATGATCTAGAACGAGTTCGCCGATGCATTGGCTACCCTATCATCTATGACACAGCATCTAGACAAGAATTTCATTGATCCAATTCGACTGAAAATCCATAATCAGCCAGCTTACTATGCCTTTGTTGAAGAGGAAGCAGACGAAAAGCCTTGGTTTCATGATATCAAGGAATATTTGGCAAAAGGAGAATACCCGTAACTTGCTAATCCTATTCAGAAACGCACACTTTGGAGATTGTCCAACAACTTCTTTCATAGGGGAGGAATCTTCTACAAGAGGACTCCTAATTTAGGACTATTAAGATGTGTTGACGCAAAGGAAGCATCCAGGATACTAGAGGAAATTCATACTGGGACCTGCGGTCCACATATAAACGGTTTTGTCATAGCAAAGAAGATACTCTGGGCTGGTTACTTTTGGATGACTATGGAAATAGACTACATCCACTATGTCCAAAAATGCCATCATTGTCAGATTTATGCAGACGTGATAAAGGTACCTCCGAGTGAGCTCAACACAACCAGCTCACCATGGCCGTTCGCCACCTGGGGAATGGACGTTATTGGACCAATCGAGCCTGCCGCTTCCAACAGATATATGTTTATCCTAGTAGCCATCAACTATTTCACCAAATGGGTCGAAGCATTTATTAGAAGAGAGTAAAGCCATAAAGCCAAATGGGTAGAAGCTTTTGGTCGAAGCTAGCCATGTAGTATGTCATGGCTAGCTTTATTAGAATAGAATGTCCAGAGCCTTCAACAAGAGAGTAAAGCCAAGACAGTTCACACCAGGGCATCTGGTGTTAAAGAAAAAATTTCCACATCAAGATGAAGCCAAAAGTAAATTATTTCCCAACTGGTTGGGTCCATACATGGTTCACCAGGTTCTGACAGGAGGAGCCTTCATACTTGCAAAAATGGACGAAGAAGTCTGGCCAAAGCTGATAAATTCAAATGCAGTCAAGCATTACTATGTGTAATCTTTATGCTTTCCTTATATTGAACTACGCCTGACCTGATTCCCGTTTAAGAGGGGATACATAGGCAGCCCTATGGGTTCGGTCACAACTCAATAATTGGGGTAGAATTTTGAGGAGGACCCTCAAAATTCCATAGTAGGAAAGGTCGCAATGTCCGAACCACGTCACAATCGTCGGTTCATCTGAAAGATATTCTTAACTATACATTTATGTCATACTTTTATAAAATCATGCATGTTTATTATTGAAACTGCTTTGTTTAGAAATGCTACTCCAATGATACAAACGGTATAACCAGATCAAAGTCGCACGAGTCAAGCATAGCCACCGGGGATATGAACTAACCTTCCCCCCTTACAAAACTCACGATTTTTCTTTGGATGCAGGCACTAGGATTGCGAAATCATTAAACATACAGTACGACCATGGAACAAAAATTGTTCAAGAGTATGACTTTCCGAATCGTTGCACTTGCCAACATTTTCTATAAGCACACACGAGTAATGCCTCGTAGTCACAATGCTCCCAGTAATCACAATGCCGTGATCTGCTATCAGCTAAGAAAGCTCTACTATCAATCGTTATTTTATTTTCTTGCTTAAGGCTACCATTCTGCCTTCGAAGATTAAATGCTATCTACATTTGTATCTACATTGCATAAGGCTACTATTCTGCCTTTCAATTTGCATAAGGCTACCATTCTGCCTTCCGAGGTTAAGATCTACCTCCATCTGCATTTTTGCATTGGATAAGGCTATTATCCTACCTTCAAATCTGCATAAGGCTACCATTCTGCCTTCCGAGGTTAAGCTCTACCTCCATCTGCACCTGCAGTGCATAAGGCTATCATTTTGCCTTCCCAACTTACATAAGGCTATCATTCTGCCTTCCAAGGTTAAGCTCTACCTCCATCTGCATCTACATTGCATAAGGCTACCATTTTGCTTTTCGATTTGCATAAGGCTACCATTCTACCTTCCGAGGTTAAGCTCTACCTCCATCTACATCTACATTGCATAAGGCTACCATTGTACCTTTCGATTTGCATAAGGCTACCATTCTGCCTTTTGAGGTTAATCTCTACCTCCATCTGCATTCGCATCTCTACATAAGGCTATTATTCTGCCTTCCAAGGCTAAGCTCTACCTCCAATTTTCTTTGAAACTAAGCGCTATCTCAAGCACCATTTACCTTGCTTTTCTTACGGGCTAAGCTCTGCCCTTCAATTTGCAAGACTAAGATTTGTCTTGTCTGCATCACACTACTACATCCTTCATAGGCTGAAATATCACCAACCCATCCAAAGGCGTCATCGTTCAGAGGCACCATCTTCATAGCCCAAGAACACCATGTCATGGCCTGAGGATCTCTTTCAATCTTTTGCATATCATTATTCAAAGGCATCATGGTTCGGAGGCATGATCCTCATAGCCTGAGAGCATCATTTCATGGCCTGCGAATCCCTTATCATACGCTTCATGGCCCAGGACATCATCCTCATCATCAGAAGACAATATTTATGGCCCGACGGAAATTTGCATCTGTGAGCACATGATTTTTTCCCTGTATGAGTTACTCCCACAAATTCAAAACGAAATAATCTTTTCCATTATTCGCAATTTCGTAGATTTTTGTAGCATTTTTCATTTATGGTTTGCATTTGTTTGCGCATTTTAATTTTTGTTTAATTCATGAAAAAATACAAAAATATGTTGCATTTTCATTTTAGAATTTAATTTTACATTTTTGGATTAAATAGTAAATTAGTTGTTTTATAAGAAAAGGGAAAAATCACAAAAAAAATAGTTATTTTGCACCTTTTAATTTTAATTTTTGAATTTTGGTAGTTTTTTCCTTTAATTGGTTTTTAATTAATTGTGGTAATTAATTAATTTAAATTGTTACGATTAATTTAAGTTAGGAATTAGTATAGGTTTTATTTCAAAAATAAAATTCAAAAAAAAAGAAAACAAAAGAGGGAAAGCCTGATTTGGCCCAAATCAATTGCATGCCCCAAGCCCAATTCAATTCCCTCCAATACCTGCCTAAACCCCAGCCCAAACCCGCACCTACCCGGTCTGCCCCATCCATAACCCAAACAGCCTCTTCCATAACCCAAACGACCCCATCCATAACCCATACGACCCCGTTTTACTTTGGCTGAATCCCAGCCGTTGATTTCCTTCAAATCCAACGGTTGGGAACTATGGGTATTGACAGTATAAAACTGTCCAAACCCTTGCACCCCCCCCCCCCCCCGTCTCATCTCTCTCATCTCTATTCTTCAAAGACCAAATCTAAAACCCTAAATCGCCGCCCTCAGCTTCCACCACTCTTAGCCGGCGGCACCAGTCCCAAACCGACCCAAAATAACACCCTTCATCCCCTCATTCCAAACCTTCACTCCATTTCCCTCGAAACTTGCTAGAAATTCTCGAATCTTAAATCTAAGGTTCGAGCCCTAGAAGCCAAAGCCAAATCATCACATGCAAGGTCATTTCTCCAGTTTTTATGAATATTTAGGGCCCGTTTTATCACGAAATAACTTTATTCGCTTGTTCTTGACAAATAACAAGCGATTGACATTATTTGGAGGTTTAAATCGGAAGTTCAGTCGCAAGTTCAAGCCTGAGTCGGTGAGTTCTGCCTTTCCTTTTGCTTATTCTTGTGTTCTGTTAGTCTTCTTTCTTCTTCTCTTCTTCTCTTTCCCTTGGGATAATTCAATTAAAAATTGACCAAAATTTCTGGCCAAGCTATAGTTCTGTCCGTTTATTCCTTTTCAGTTTTCTTTACCAGGTTTATTCCTTGATTTTTGCTTGGTATGTTGTCAACAACTTGATAATTTGTGATTTCACCTTGTTTGTTTAGGTATTTAGCTTAACTTAATTAGGTTAATGTGATAATTTAGTTTTAAGTTTTGTGAAATTGTTTAGTTGGTTTCTTACCGTTTGCCATAATTGGCTCGATCTGGTTCAATTCATTTTGTTGCGTGGGTTCTGAATCTATTTTAGACTTCACTCCAAGGGTTTAGATTAGGGTATTGGGTCAGAATTGAGCCCATGTTTGGTTTAACCATTGGGCCAATGTGACCCATACTCGTTTGGTTTCAAATGGTAAATAACAGGGTCTTGGGGATATTTTGGGAATTTTGGTTAAGGGAATCGCTGAATAACTGAATTAGGAAGCTTCTTGGAAGCTGGGTTGGGGACTTAACTGAAGTTCTAAATTTTAAACTAAGGATTTCTAAGCAAAAACCAAAATTTCAAAAGGTTATAAGTGCAAAATTGAATTCTTTTAGGCCGCCCTAAATGCCTTGCCTATAAAGGCACTCTACCTTGATATTCAAGGCAGACAAGAGGAGAGGGGATAAAAATAAGAGAAAAATCAAACGGCTAAAGTTTTCAATTTTTTTTACTGTTCCATTGCTCTTCTTCTACAATTCTGAAGATTTTCAATTTCTGAAGAACTCCCTTTTTTACCTGGGCGAAAATGGCTTAAAGAGTGAAATTGGTTGAATTTTTGGAGGCTGTTTGATTGAATCTTACTGCTGATCTTTGTTGTTGTACTTACTAGTTTGGTTTGGCTTTGAAAGCATTCTCAAAGTCCCTTGTTCATCTTTGCTGTAACAGGTACCATCCTGGATCCTATTGACATGTGAAATTGCATAACAAGCTATGCAAACGACTCAGAATTGCATTTGAATGATAATAGATACATGTTTTCAGTCATGAGTTCGTGATCCATTAAATGGACTGTTAGAGTCATGTTGTACTTGGACTTTAATTTGTTATTTTTTTAGCTCCAATATGGGTTAAATCTTCTTGCGATTGATGTTTCCGAGGGGGATCTCGTGTTGAATACTGTTAGTTGAAATGCAGCAGCTAATTTACTCAATTTAAGCATGCTTACTTGATTACTGAAGTTACATGGGTCTGCCGTTGTTAGAACAAACTGTAAATATAGATTTAGTATATGCTTTCATTATGTGTGTTAGGAGTCGCATAATTGAATAATAACTGAATTCCTGTAATCATTTAAGTCTGGAAATCATTAAGGAATAACCTATGGATTGTATGTGATATTCTGAATCATGATGGTATAATATTGAATGGGAAAAACTTAGGTATGATGTACAGGGTTGGGGCTTGGGTCTCTGTTGAATATCAATATTATTCTCATGCCCTTGTCATGTGAATCCATAAAGATGTCAAATGGTTGTAGGTGTTGATTTTGGAACTAGGAAATTTCCTTAGCCAGTCTCAGTTATTGCGTATCGTATTTTTTTCAGAAATGATTTGAAATTCAAGTTTGTTCAAGGGATATAGTTGCATCACATTCTAATACAAGCGATAGATGCTTTTGAGTTTTGTAGTTGATGACTAATGTGTGTGAAAGAGGTGTTATTGCATATAAGGTTGTCTTAGAATTCGTGTGTGAAATGTAAGGCTTCAAATGCATTTGAATTAAAATTGTAGTAGTGACTACTCCATTCAAGATCTTTTTTAAAAAATAAACAAAAAATGTTGCATTTCGCTCCAATTGCCTTTGATGGGTCATGTTTTGGGCTATCATTCTTGGCCCGATTGCGAATTGCAGTCTTCTTCCAAGATCAGGCTGCCAAGCTGGGCTTCACTTGGAGCCCAGTATTTCACATATTGAGCCCACAACAATGGTCAGTCGAACATGTTTTCTTTCATCAGCTGGGCCACTTTGTAATCTCTTTCGGGCGGTCTTCTGCTAGTTCTTTATTTTATTGAACCATTAGTATAAGTTTAGTCTGGAATAAATTAGAACTCCATATGTTCTTTAATTAATTAGTCTTGAATCCCTTTTAGAAGTAGAATCGAGTTGTGCCGTGCCAAGCAAAATCTCAATTGCACGACCCTTGTTTGATTAATGTTTTATCCTAAGGAATCGAGGCGACATTTAGTTGAATTTTCCATGGCCCTCGCAAAGTTGCAAACGCGTAGTTGCCTTGGGCGCGTTATTTTAATAATTAATTTCCTTAAATTGGGGTGTGCATTTTATGTGACCCAAATCCAAATTGTAACAACGTTAAATAAAATATGTCGCGGATCGCGGGTGCATTTCATATGACATGGTCCAATGGCGTGTTTTATATAACGTTGAAATCTTCGTACAAATGAATAAAAGCGGTTATAAAGTTAAAATTGAACCATAGGCTAAAACATGTATTAAAATCCGATAATAGGTCAATGGTAACAGTTGAGCGACCGTGCTATAACCACGGAACTCGGGAATGCCTAATACCTTCTCCCGGGTTAACAGAATTCCTTACCCGGATTTCTGTGTTCGCGGACTGTAATACAGAGTCAATCTTTCCTCAATTCGGGATTTAAAACCGGTGACTTGGGAAACCAATAATTATCCCAAGTGGTGACTCTGAATTTTTAATAAAATAATCCTGTTTCGATTGTCAATTTAAGTTGGAAAAAACTCCCTTATATACACCCTCTCGGGGTGTAGGTAAAAAGGAGGTGTGACAGCTCTGGTGACTCTGCTGGGGAACAGGAACCTAGAATCTCTGGTTCAGGGTTCAAGAATTCGAGCTTAGGATAATTGTTATATTTGGCTTTATTAATTATCTGATTTTGTTACATGTTTGGGCCTAATGTGCTATGTGTTGCTTTTACCGCTTTGATGTTCTGTGAACTGTATATAAACTGCTACGAAACCCTTCTTCTCTGTGAGTCTTCTAAATCATTGAGGAGTGTGCACTTCGTGTGACTTCTTCTCTATTCGAGTCATATCCCAAATTTTAGAACGAGGTTCGGACAAGTTGCAAAGCCAGTGAAGCTTCGGGTTGTCCGCTCGGGTAAGCCAGGTCTAGAATAATAAACCCAGGTTTTAAATCTAGTATAATAAGATCTCATGTTGGATCTCTAGTAGGAACGTTTGCTTGCATCACGTGCATTTGACTTTGGAGACTCAACACAGAGATTGGGTCTGTCTAGGACAGGTGTACCAAAAATGAAAAGACCATCCTAATGCATCTTACTTGCTATTTGTGCATTTATTTGATTTGGATTTGCATGCTGACTGGCTTTTGAATAATGAGGGAAAGTTGGAAAAAAGGAATAGCAATGTGAGGTTTAAGTGAGTTAAATCACCTGTTTTGGAAAAACCAATGTCCAAATGGTACTGAAACTCTGCCGAAATCTTTTGAGAAAAATGAAAAAAAAGAAGAAAAGGTTTTGTTTTGAAAAATAGATGGTTTTATTTCATTTGTCTGAACTACGCCAGTTTGATTCTCACAGGGTGTGAGATACGTAGGCAACCCCCCATCGGGTCCAACTTCCTTTTTGCAAAAATAGCCCAAAAAGAACAAAAATGTTTATTTTATTGCAAATGAGTAAGGTGATGTCATTCTTGTCAACAATAGCTGAATGTCCCTCCAAAGGGCGCCGGAAGACTGTTTTTGCAAGAACAGCCGCCTTTAGTCGTTTTTCAAGGTTTTGGCCGGTTAGGAGACACAACCTTAAAATCTTCGTTGTTGAAGTGCTGAAAGGCCATATTGGCAAAGGCGTATATTTTTGTGAAAATTTTGGAAAAACGGTCATTTTTCTTGAGTCAAAATGAGTCGTAATTTTCTTTTAAAATCACCTTAATAAATGTGCAGGATGAGCACAAATCAAAATGAACCTTTCTTAGTCCATGAAGAGATCCCGTTGGAGCTACATATGTTGTGGCATGATTTGGGGGACAATAGCAGAAAAGTTGTGACAAAAGCGTTGGGTGGTCTTGTCGGGCTCTTGAAGGTTAAGCCGAGAAAGGACATAATTGAGGCCTTGATACCATTTTGGGACCCAACACATAATGTATTCCACTTTGCTGATTTTGAGTTAACTACTACACTAGAAGAGATAGCAGGCTACACCAGTTTCGAGGGGATTCTTAGAAATCAATACCCGGTAGCACCGAGAACAGTAACCCCTCATAAATTTTTGGACTTGTTAAGAATTAGTCGGTACATCCGATATAGAAATTTGGCCAAAGGATTCTGTACCTTCTACTTTTTGAATCGACGTTACGGGAATCCCCGTAGCTTCGAGACGCCAGATACCGGTCTTACTCACGCGGGAAACTAAAACAAATGGGAAGCTCGGAGAGGATTAGATTTTATAATGGCGTTCCTGGGTACTTTGATCATCCCTAGAAAAGACGGGAACATAGAGTTGGGACTCGTGGGGATAACCGACTTTATGACGAAAAAGGCAAATGGGACCATAATACCTATGATTTTGGCATAAATTTACCGAGCTCGGACCCTTTGTCGAGAGGGGAGAAAGTTCTTTGAAGGGTGAAATATGTTGTTACAATTATGGATGGACGAACACCTTTTCCACCGTCCCGGATACTTGAATTGTGGTATAACTAGCCTTGAGTGCATTGAAAAACATGAAAAGCGGGTAGAGGGTTATGAGTTCCCGGGTGGTACAGAAGCATGGCATGCCCACTTAAGATCTTTGACTGTAAATAAGATCGAATGGACATTCGGGTGGCTCTCGGTTAGTGAGGTAATTTATATGTCAGTTGAGGTATGTTTTCTGCTGTTGATGGGTCTTTGGAGTATCCAGCCCCATGCTCCGCACCGAGTTCTACGTCAGTTAGGCCGATACCAGACCATCGCACATGATAAGGATTTGAGTTGGCAGGTTATTGAGTTGGAACCAAAAGCCGCTTTTCCAGAAGAAAAAGTGCATCGGATTTGGCATCAGTGCAGATTCTTAGAGCATAGAACTCAAGTACGAGATCTATCCGGAGGCGAGGTGGAGCCTAGTTACACTGCTTGGTTTGGTAAAAGATCTCGCGTTCATCAGGAGCCTTAATGGCCTGCAAAAAGACCCCATGTCCAACAATTTACCGATGGAGCACAGGTGCAATAGGACTGGTTGACCAAAGAAAATGAGTACCGAGCCACCATAAGTAGGTTGGAAAAGCAAGTCATGGATCTTCAGTTTGAAAATGGGTTGTAGGCCGCCGCAGATGAAAGCGAGAACAAGAATTTAACTCAGGAAAATGAAACCCTCAAAGCTCAAATCCTGAAGATGAAAATAGCTGCTAGAAAACTGAAAAGAAGCCGAGCGGATGAAAGGCTTATATGCAGTTTGAAAAAGAAAGCCCTTGAGTATCAAGATGACCTAGAAAAGTCTGAGGCCAGTCTAGCGAAAGTCCAGGCTCAATTGGCGGAAAATGTAAAAGGTCGGACACAATTTGCGCAACAAAGGAAGAGAAAGTATGAAGGGACAATCACCAGTATGAAAAGAAAAGTAACTACTTTTGACAATGAGGCACCCAAGCATGCTAAAGATTTCAAAGTTGATAGGGAACAATGTTATGATTTGATGGCTCGGATGGAGGAAGAAATGCAATAGTTGCAAAATCAACATCTCCATGATATTCAGGTGTTAGAAGCCTGGAATGAACAGGTCAGGCGTCTGCTTCAGGAAAAGGGTAGAATCCGAGAGCGGGTCAGAGCCATTGCCGACTACATTGTTGTGAAATGCCAAGCATGTGAGAATATGACTCCTACCACTTTCTTCGCGGCAGTGATGACGTTTTTCCGACAGATAATGAGTGATTTGGAGAGGCTTCAAAGGGATCTTGAATATAGGCCCGTGGTGAGACCGAATGATGTCCCGCGGGCCCCAGGAGCATTTGAGGCATTAATGTATTCATGATTTTCATTAGAGTCTGTTAGTCTGCGAGTCGGTATTTTCTTTTATTGGAGTCTGTTAGTTGGTTTTCGAGTCTGTTGTTTTCACCTTTCTGTCAGAGTCTGTTGGTCTTGTTTTGAGTCAGAGTCTGTTAGTTTCCCTTTTAGAGTCTGTTAATTTTATAATTTGGTAGAATGAGTGGTTGTAATCAAAACTATTTTATTTTATGGAAAATAATTTGAACATCCTAAAATGTTTTGTTATTTATTTTATGCACTTATCTCCAAGAACTACGCTTGGTCTGATTCATGCGGGATCATGATACGTAGGCAATCTCCATAGGATTCGACCATAACCAAAAGAAAGAAAAAGAGTGATAGAAAAAAAAGGAAGAATAAGTGAGAAAAGGAAAAGAAAAGCGAGAGAAAATAAGAAATAGTGAGAAAGAAACAATGGCAAAGCAAGAAAGAGTCACGAGAGAATAAAAACAAAGAGAGACCAAGCAAGGAAAGGCAAGAATGAAAAAGAAAAAAAAAGAGAAAAGAGAAGTTGCAAATGGAAATAAGGAAAAACCGGGATAACGCAAGTGGTCGATCAAATGCATAATAGAAACGGTTAACTGCTTAGGTGCATTCACTCCTCAAATGTGCGGTTGCTTATATGTTAAAACCGTAATCACTAAGAAGTTTGTTATTGATGAAATTACAGTTCAGGCAGGTGGTTAGTTTGATTGGCATTCTGGCAACTCACTCCTACAACACCCGATCTAAAAACAAGCTGAACATGGCCAACCAGAAACTTGAGGCAAGTATTGTCGATCCGTCAAAAGAGGTGGAAGAATAGGAGGTTAATCTGAAAGATGAGTTGTATAAGCTGAAGCAGCAGATGGCTGAAATGTACCAAGCATGGGCAAAAGGGAACCCACCGCCAGTTTACCCCGCCAACCCTACTTTAATCCCGCCATTGGCTCAGACCCAAGAACCTCCCACTGTGAACTCATCTCTAGCCTTTCCCCTCTACCAACAATGCTACAACACCACTTCGCATACATCACAAGCTTCACCACCCAAACAAGTCCCTTACCCTCCTCCACCAGTCACTCCTGTCTTTGTGGCACCCCCACCTGCTGCATTACACCGATCCTCTAGTGAGCCTCTGTTCTAGACTCACGACAACCAGTACAAGGTTCCCGAACACTATTCCTACACTCCTCATTTTGACCTCCCTACAGAAACTGAAAAACCATCTCCAAATCCCGAACAGGAGGAGATGTTTAAGAAAGTTGCCTGGAACAGTCACTCAAAGACATGTGAGGGTTAGGAGGTAAAGTAAGTGTGGCCTACAAAAACCTATGTCTGTTCCCAGATGTGCAATTGTCGGCAGGGTTTAAGATGCCCATGTTTGATTTGTATGATGGGCACGGTGATCCAGTGGCGCATTTGAGAGGTTTCTGTAGCAAAATGAGGGGAGATGACAGAAAACATGAGTAGCTAATGGCATATTTCAGTCAAAGTCTGAGTGGTTCGGCGCTGGAGTGGTACATTCGACAGGATCACGAAAGATGGTACACATGGGATGATCTAGCCCAGGCATTTGCTTGCCACTTCCAGTAAAATCTCGAGATTATTCCGTATCGTCTGTCTTTGACGAAACTTGAGAAAAATCACAATAAGAGTTTCAGGGAGTATGGTTTTAAGTAGAGAGAACAGGCAGCAAGGGTTGACCTTCCAATGAAAGAAAGTGAAATGGTGGATTATTTTCTGCAGGCTTTAGAACCTACGTATTACGGTCATCTGGTATCAGTTATAGGTAAGTCCTTCAATGAAGTGGTAAATATGGGCGGTATGGTAGAAGAAGGGCTCAAGACAAACAAAATCATGAGTTATTCGGTTATTAAGGCAACCACCTAGGCAATTCAAAGCGGAACTAGGGGAGTAATTGGAAAGAAGAAGAAACAGGATGTAGCAACGATTGATTCAGGAGCTTGGTTCGGACACAGGGGCCCATCACATTTCTATAACCAGTCTTGCCTCCACCACCAAACCTACCCTCATACCTCATATAGCCCACCACAACACTACTACCCATCACCAGACCCCCTTTTTCTATCCACCATGCCCAAACATACAACCAACCTCCGGCCCACGCACAATGGCGTGCACCAGTCCCACAAAATACGTACCCATCTCCACAAAATTCCTATCCACCCCCAAGAGCCTATCGAAACCTTCCTGGATCAGGTTTCTGGCCCAACCAAGCATTTAAGAATGAGAGGTTCTAAAGAAGAAAACCTTCACTCCATTGGGAGAATCCTATACCAGTTTGTTCCACAGGTTGAGACAATTGGGTATGCTGAGTCTGATCGAGCCAAAACTGCCAAATCCTCCCCCGAAGAATCTTGATCACTCTGTGAGTTGCGAATATTGTTTTGGTGCTCCGGGGCACGACATAGAGAAATGCTGGCAATTGAAAACAGCTATTCAAGAGCTTATTGATACTAATCGGATTGAGGTCCAAGCTCCGGAGGCGCCCAATATCAACCAGAATCCAGATAGTGCATAGGGGAGGGGAGACCAAGAAGTATTCACAGACCGTCATGATGATTTGGTCCAATGAAGTTAGGCCGGTCGAAAAGCCAACAAGTGAGAAATTAGTGATCAGGTTGAGCGGGGCAAACAGTGAACCATCTACAGTAATCAAGAAGGGGACCCCAAGTGATGTGGCAGTAAAACAAGAAAGAACAAAAGTGGTTGTGCCAGGAATGGCGAACAAGCCTATCATATTTGTGGAGGGTGCCCGCGCAAACCCTGTCATTATCAAGCCTATAACTCAATTACCGATAGTCAACAATAAGGCGGTCCCGTGGAATTATGAACGAGTGAAAGTGACTTACAAGGGAAAAGAGTTTAAAGAAGAACTTTTTGAGACCCATGGTTTGACTCGATCGGGGAGATGCTTTGCCCTCGAAGAGTTGAGAAAAGCTAAGATCTCCAAAGACAACCTGATGCTAGTGAAGAAAGTTGTGACCGAGGAAGAAACAGAGGAATTCTTGAGAAAGATGAAAGTGCAGGACTATTCCATTGTGGAGCAGTTGAGGAAGACACCGGCTCAGATTTCACTATTGTCATTATTGATCCATTCAGACGAGCACCGGGGGGTTTTGATGAAGATCCTGAATGAGGCCCATGTTCCTGACAAAATCTCAGTAAACCACTTGAAAAAGATATCTAACAAGATATTTGAGGTAAACAGAGTATCTTTTTCTGATGATGAGTTGCCCGTGGAGGGTACTGAGCACAATAGAGCCCTCTATCTTACAGTAAATGCGAAGATTTTGTGGTAACTCGGGTACTGGTTTACAATGGTTCTAGTGCGAACATTTGCCCTCTCATCACTCTGAACAAGTTAAAGGTGGATGACGAAAGAATTCATAAATACAGTATCTGCGTTCGGGGATTCGATGGTGGAGGGAAAGATTCAGTCGGGGACATAGTGCTTGAGCTTACAATAAGGCCAGTTGAATTTACCATAGAATTCCAGGTGCTCGATGTGGCTATTTCTTACAATCTGTTGTTGGGTCGACCCTGGATTCATGCTGCCGAAGCAGTCCCGTCTACTCTGCATCAAATGGTCAAGTTTGAATGGGATAGACAGGAAATTGTTGTGCACAGCAAAGATAATTTGTGTATTCCCAGTAACGCAATTGTTCTGTTCATAGAATTTGAAGACGACAAGGGGCCATGAGTTGATCAGGTTTTTGACACGGCATCGGTAGAGAATATTCCAGAAAGGAAGTACATTCCAACTCCGAGGGTAGCTGCTGCATCAGTCATGGTAGCCATTGAAATGTTGAAAAATGGTTTTGTACCAGGCAAATGTTTGGGTGCATCTCTACAAGGTATCGTACAACAGGTGTCTCTCCCCAAAAACTTGGATACATTTGGTTTAGGGTTCAAGCCCACAGTTGCGGACGTGAAAAGAGCCAGAAAGTTGAAACAGAGGGCCTGAGTCCTCCCAAAGCCCATCTCACGGCTGTCCAGATCATTTGTCAGGCCTGGCACCAAGAAATGCCCAGTAACAACAGTTCCTAGTTCTGTGGTTGGTACTGATAAAGAGTTGATTGAAAGGTTCAAGAAGTTATTCAATGATGTGAACATGGTGGAAGCTGGAGAGGGTTCTCGCAAGGCCGATGTGCAATTTGTTGGGCCCAGTGCAAAGACTAACAATTGGGAGGCTACTCCTCTCCCCACCAGGAAGGAGTTTTGGTAGTTTGCTTTGATTTCCTTTCAGTTTATCTGGATTATTCCAGGGTTGTAATTCAGATTCTATGTTCCGTATGCTTGGATGTATAAACCTTGTTATCTTTTAATTTTAATGAAATCCAACTTCCTTTTTCCTCATTCCTGCAGTTTTATTTTTGTTTTCTTTTCTTCCTTGTACAGTTCTTTTTATGCTGGTTTCAATAACATGATATGCAGGAGAAATCTTCGGCCCAGTCTTAAAACCAATCTAATTCTGAAATAGTAATTCAAGAAATAAAGTGTGATGGTGAATCGAGGTATGATAAGGATGAGGCCTTTGAAGATATTAGTAAAAAATTAAGCCATTTTGAAGAAAAACCCAAGCCTAACCTGAGTGATACAGAAGCAATCAATTTAGGGGACCCAGATAATATCAGAGAAACTAAGATAAGTGTCCATCTTGAACCTCAACTCAGGGAGGAGATAACTAAAGCGTTACTTGAGTACAAAGACGCATTTGCATGGTCATATGACGACATGCCGGGTTTAAGCACTGACTTGGTGGTTCACAAATTGCCCATGACCCGGCATTCCCTCCTGTCAAGCAGAAGCTGAGGAAATTTAAGACTGATATGAGTGTGAAGATCATAGAAGAGGTCACCAAGCAGTTTGATGCAAAAGTTATTCGGGTCACTCGGTATCCCACTTGGTTAGCCAATGTAGTACCTGTGCCAAAGAAGGATGGCAAGACCAGAGTGTGTGTTGATTATCGTGATCTCAACAAGGCGAGTCCCAAAGACAACTTTCCACTGCCAAATATCCACATTCTGATTGACAATTACGCCAAGCATGAGATTGGGTCTTTTGTGGATTGCTATGCGGGATATCATCAGATCCTAATGGATGAGGAAGATGAAGAGAAGACAACATTCATCACGCCATGGGGAACATACTGCTACAGGGTCATGCCTTTCGGTTTGAAAAATGTTGGGGCAACTTACATGAGGGCAATGACAACCATATTCCATGACATGATACACAAGGAGATCAAGGTTATATGGATGATGTAATCATAAAGTCTAGAAAGCAGTCTGATCATGTTAGAGATTTGAGAAAATTCTTCCAAAGGCTTTGCAGGTACAATCTTAAGCTCAATCCTGCAAAATGTGCATTTGGTGTGCCATCTGGAAAATTGTTGGGATTCATAGTCAGCCGTCAAGGTATTGAATTAGACCCATCAAAGATCAAAGCTATACAAGAGTTACCACCCCGGAGGAACAAGACTGAGGTGATGAGTCTGTTGGGGAGGTTGAATTACATCAGCAGGTTTATTGCTTAGCTTACAACGACTTGTGAGCCTATCTTTAAACTGTTGAAGAAGGATGATGCGGTTAGGTGGATAGATGAGTGTCAAGAAGCATTTGATAAGATAAAGGGGTACTTGTCAAAACCACCCGTGTTGGTCCCACCAGAACCAGGGAGACCTTTGATTCTGTATTTGACGGTTTTGGACAATTTGTTTGGTTATGTGCTGGGTTAGCATGACATCACCGGTAGGAAGGAGCGTGCCATATATTATATTAGCAAGAAGTTTACATCTTACGAGGTTAAGTACACTCACCTTGAGAGGACATGTTGTGCCCTAACTTGGGTAGCACAGAAGTTGAAGCACTATTTGTCATCTTACACTACTTACCTCATCTCTCGTTTGGATCCATTAAAGTATATCTTTCAGAAGCCTATGCCCACAGGGAGGCTAGCAAAAGTGGAAGATTTTGCTCACAGAATTTGACATCGTCTATATGACCCAGACTGCGATGAAATCCCAGGCATTGGCCGACCATTTGGCTGAGAACCAAGTGGATGAGGAATATGAGCCTTTGAAGACTTACTTCCCTGATGAAGAGGTAATGCACCTTGATGAGTTGGAACAAGTTGGAGATCTAGGTTAGAAACTTTTCTTTGATGGAGTTGCTAACATGAAAGGCGTTGGGATAGGAGCTATATTGATTTCTGAAACAGGACATCACTACTCTGTTACGGCTCAGCTTCATTTCTACTGTACTAAAAGCATGGCTGAATACGAGGCATGCATTTTGGTCTTGAGGTTAGCTGCAGACATAGGTGTCCAGGAAGTTTTGGTCTTGGGGGACTCGGACCTTCTAGTGCACCAGATTCAAGGGGAATGGGAAACACGGGATTTGATACTCATACCGTACCGGGAATGTTTGCATGATCTTTGTCAACGGTTTCGATCAGTAGAGTTCAGGCATATTCCAAGGATCCACAACGAGGTTGTTGATGCTTTGGCTACCTTGTCGTCAATGTTACATCATTCGGATAAGGCTTATGTTGATCCATTGCATATTCAAGTCCATGATCAACATGCTTACTTTAATGTGGTAGCATAAGAGTTTGATGGTGAGCCTTAGTTTCATGATATCAAGAAATATATCAGGATGGGGGTGTATCCGGTACAAGCCACAAGCTATCAAAAGAGAACAATTTGGCAGTTGGCGAGCGGATTTTTCTTCAGCGGAGGGGTTTTGTAAAAAAGGACTCCTGATCTTGGATTGTTGAGATGCATAGTTTCTAGACAGGCCATAGCTATCATGACCGAAGTACATTCTGGAGTCTGTGGACCGCATATGAGTGGGTACGTGTTGCCAAAGAAGGTCCTCCGAGCAGGTTATTATTGGCTCACTATGGAGCGAGATTGTATCAGTTTCGTGCACAAGTGTCATCAGTGCCAAGTGCACTGAGATTTGATTCATTCTCCACCATCTGAATTGCACACAATATATGCACCATGGCCTTTTGTTGCGTGAGGCATGGATGTCATTGGGCAAATTGAGCCATCAGCATCAAATGGGCACAGGTTCATTCTAGTGGCCATCAACTATTTCACCAACTGGGTAGAGGCTAAAACGTTCTAGTATGTAACCATGAAAGAGGTGGTTGATTTTGTGCACTCAAATATCATTTGTCGGTTTGGGATACCAAAGGTCATTATTACAGACAATGGGGCTAATCTCAATAGTCATCTGATGAAAGAGGTATGTCAGCAGTTCAAGATTACACATCGCAATTCCACCCCTTACCGCCCCAAGGTAAATGGAGCAGTTGAGGCAGCCAACAAGAATATAAAAAAATACTTCGAAAAATGGTGGAAGGTTCCAGGCAATTGCATGAAAAGTTGCCTTTTGCATTGCTGGGTTATCGCACTACTGTTCGTACTTCAGTAGGGGAAACTCCTTATTTGTTAGTAAATGGCACTAAAGCAGTAATACCCGCAGAAGTTGAAATCCTGTCCCTTCGGATTGTCACTGAGGCCGGAATTGATGATGATGAATGGGTCAAAACCCGCATGGAGCAACTGAGTTTGATTGATGAGAAAAGGTTAGTCGCAGTGTGTCATGGCTAGTTATATCAACAGATAATGGCAAGAGCATATAATAAGAAGGTGCGTCCACGGAAGTTTGAAGTGGGTCAGTTAGTATTGAAACACATCCTTCCTCATCAGGCTGAAGCAAAAGGCAAGTTCGCCCCAAATTGGCAGGGGCCGTTCATCGTAACTAGAGTGGTGTCCAATGGTGCTTTGTATTTAACAGACATAGAAGGCAAGTGTGTAGAAATGGCCATCAATTCCGATGCGGTCAAGAGATATTATGTATGATTTTCTTTGGGTTAAATTGTATTTGTTTGTACTTGGCATGTTTTGAAGGTTGGAATGACGAAGGCATTTTATTCTGCTATCTAATCACTTTATCATTTGTTAGCCTTTTGAGCCTTATTTATTTCTTTTCATACCCCTCTTTTGGAATCAATAGTAAAGTTCAGAAACGCAAGCACGAAAGATAAGTAAAGGAAAAAGAGAAAAAAAAATAAGATAATATATAAAAAGAAAAGAAGAAGAGAAAAAAAAAACAACACAACAAAAAGAGAAAAAGGAAGAAGAAAAGAAGATAAAGAAAAGAAAGAGAAAAGAGAAAATCATAACAACAAAGCAATTTCTATGTCATGAACTACGTTCGACCTGATTCCTTTAAAGGATACGTAGGCAGCCTCACGATTCGGTCCCATCAAAATAAAATTCCAAAACTCTCCAAGCAAAGAAACTGGGGCAGAAGTTGTGGTTGTTGCAAGAAATCTGATTCCAAAAGTTGTAATTTTGAACCCATTTGAATTGTTTTGAGACTTTGATACCCTTTCTTTCTAAACCTATCCAAAAGACCACATTACGGCCCAAAAAAGACCTTCCGATCAATCTTCGAGAAAGTGCCAAGTCAAGCAAGTGGAGGTGATTCATATCAAAGGCAACACTCTGGGCCAAGCAGGAAAAAATAATGAAAATGAGAGAGTCTTATTACTGAAAGCCCTCACTGGCACCATAAGGCGACAGAAGGTGAGAGAAATAAAAAATGAGAGTCTTATTAGTGAAAACCCTTCAGGGCACCGCAGACCGAACAAGGTCAAGGTTTCGGTGAAGAAATCAGGTTATGGAAATTCTGGGGAAACAAAGTATGGCAACTGAAAGTTGATTGGTTGGATAGATTGGGACGATTAATCTGAAATGCATGTCATGATCATTGGTGCCAGTTGCTCCACTCAGATAAGTCTCTTTTCTTTTTCCCATTCAGATAGTCTTCTAATTTTGGATTTTTCTTATCCTTAACTCTGAAAGTCATTGCATTTCATTTCTTTTGAGTTTATTTCTCTAAATGTTCCCAATGTCAGTTCTGTTTAAGCAAATAAGAAGGAATTTCAAAGATTACTCCCAACTTCCAAAGTTGCACAAGGCACAGGGCGGCCAAGGCATTGCTAGAGATAGTATGATGTGAAATGGGGTATAAAAGGTCAAAAGAAGTTCCATCGTTGAAATGGTTTAGTAATTTTGTGGGAAATGCAGATGTTCAAACAGATGGGGTAGAGATGTAACACAATGGTTTGGGTATAGAACACTCGGTTCATCCAATGTCATGTGGGTTAAAAGTCAGTCAGAAAGCCAAGCGGTTCAGGGTCAGTTCGGGGAAGCCAGTCAAAACAAAGCATGGCAGCGGAGAGACCTTCCGCAAGAATGCCATCAACTAACAACCACATTTTAAACTAACAAGATTTTCTTTGATTGAAAACGGGCAGGAAATTTCGATTGTTTCGGAGAAACCTACCATAAGGAAAGGCAAGCATAAGACAGGTTTGACTGTAAATTCTCAGGACCCTCCTGGAAAATAGGACCTAGTTTAAAATTCAAAACAATCATGAGTAGCATAATCTAGCATAAATGTACCACAAAGGAATATAAGTTGGTTTCAAAGTTTGCAAGTTTGAGATAGGATTCAATTAGGAGTTTTCAGGACCTTCCTGAATAATGGGACTTAGCTTTAAGATTTCCGTTAGATAACAAGATTTAGCGTAAGTTCTGTTGTAGGGTAGTATAATTCAGCCATAAAAGTTGTCACTCTTAAGATAAGACTTGATTTTTGATTTTCAAGATCCTCCTGGATAATGGGATGTAGCTTTAATACTTTCTTACCTTCAGAAGATATAACTTAGATTTAAAATTATCGTTTAATTAAGAGTTGTCAAGACCTTCCTGGATAATGGGGTGTAGTTTTAGGATCGGCTTAGATAACAAGATGTAGCGAAAGTAATACCTTTAGGAGATATAATTTAGATTTAAAACTGTCATTTAACTAGGAGCTGTCAGGACCCTCCTGGATAACGGGACCTAGCTTTCAAATTCTTAGTAATATTTGGTAACATGATTTAATTTACACTCACATATGTGCCCAGCTACCAAACTGGGGGCAGAAAATTTTCTTTGTTTTGTCTATTTTTGTTGAAATCAGGTACCCACTTGGAGAACAGGGAGAATACAATTCAAGTTCAGCATTCAGGCGCCCACCTGGAGAGCACGGGAATACAGTTCAAATTCAACAATCAGGCGACCACTTGGAGAGCACGGGAATACAGTTCAAGTTCAGCAATCAGGTGCCCACCTGGAGAGCACGGGAATACAATTCAAGTTCAGCAGTCAAGCGCCCACCTAGAAAGCACGGGAATACAATTCAAGTTCAGCAATCAGGCGCCCACCTGGAGAGCATAGAAATACAATTCAAGTTCAGCAGTCAGGCGCCCACCTGGAGAGCACGGGAATACAATTCAAGTTCAGGAGTCAGGCGCCCACCTGGAGAGCACGGGAATACAACTCAAGTTCAGCAGTCAGGCGCCCACCTAGAGACTACGAGAATACAATTCAAGTTCAGCAATCAGGAACCCACCTGGAGAGCATAGAAATAAAATTCAAGTTCAGCAGTCAGGCGCCCACCTGGAGAGCACGGGAATACAATTCAAGTTCAGCAGTCGGGCACCCACCTAGAGAGCACGGGAATACAACTCAAGTTCAGCAGTCAGGCGCCCACCTGGAGAGCACGAGAATATAGTTCAAGTTCAGCAGTCAGGCGTCCATATGGAGAAAAGAGAAAACATCTCAGATTACAATTCAAGTCGGCAACAAAGGGACTTCACCAGGAGAATACAAGTCAACAAGAATCACAAGATCAAGTTTGAAGATACATATAGGATTTTTGTAATAAGGAGTTCAGTAAGTAGTAGCAGCAGCAACAACAACAGTGAGATCACAGCTTCATGGTAGTCCCAGCTATCGAAACTTCCCGAACTATACTGACCTGATTCCTTTATAGCAAAGGATATGTAGGCAACCTCGGAAGCAGGGTGCGGTTAAATCTTTCAAAAATGCTTCCCACGGAGTATTCAAATGGACAATAATCGCTCGTATCCGCTCATTTTGTCTTTGCACGAAAGCTTTTCGTGTTTCTGAGCAAAGAGGGGCAGCTGTGAGCACGTGATTTTTGCTCTATATGAGTTACTCCCACAAATTCAAAACAAAATAATCTTTCCATTATTCGCAATTTCGTAGAATTTTGTAGCATTTTTCATTAATTGTTTGCATTTGTCTGCGCATTTTAATTTTTGTTTAATTCATGAAAAATACAAAAATATGTTGCATTTGCATTTTAGAATTTAATTTTACATTTTTGGATTAAATAGTAAATTAGTTGTTTATAAGAAAAGGGAAAAATCACAAAAAATAGTTATTTTGCACCTTTATAATTTTAATTTTTGAATTTTGGTAGTTTATTCCTTTAATTGGTTTTTAATAATTGTGGTAATTAATTAATTTAAGTTGTTAGGATTAATTTATGTTAGGAATTATTATAGGTTTTATTTCAAAAAAAAAGAAAACAAAAGAGGGAAAGCCTGATTTGGGACAAATCAATTGTATGCCCCGAGCCGAATTCAATTCCCTCCAATACCCGCCTAAACCCCAGCCCAAACCCGCACTTACCCGGTCTGCCCTGACCATAACCCAAACGGCCCTGTCCATAACCCAAACGACCCCATCCATAACCCAAACGACCCTGTTTTACTTTGGTTGAATCCCAGCCGTTGATTTCCTTCAAATTCAACGGTTGGGAACTATGGGTATTGATAGTATAAAACTGTCCAAACCCTTGCACCCCCCCCCATCTCATCTCTCTCGTCTCCTTTCTTTAGAGACCAAATCTAAAAACCTAAATCGCCGCCCTCAGCTTCCACCGCTCTTAGTCGGCGGCGCCGTTCCCAAACCGACCCAAAATAACACCCTACAACCATCTTCATCCCCTCATTACTTCACTCCATTTCCCTCGAAACTTGTTAGAAATTCTCGAATCTTAAAGCTAAGGTTCGAGCCCTAGAAGCCAAAGCCAAATCTACACATGCAAGGTCATTTCTCCAGTTTTTATGAGTATTCATGGCCGGTTTTATCACAAAATAACGTTATTCGCTTGTTCTTGACAAAGAATAAGTGATTGACATTATTTGGAGGTTTAAATCGGATGTTCAGTCGCAAGTTCAAGCCTGAGTCGGTGAGTTCTGCCTTTCCTTTTGCTTATTCTTGTGTTCTTTCAGTCTTTTTTCTTCTTCTCTTCTTCTCTTTTCCTTGGGACAATTCAATTAAAAATTGACCAAAATTTCTGGCCAAGCTAAAGTTCTGTCCGTTTGTTCCTTTTCAGTTTTCTTTTCTAGGTTTATTCCTTGATTTTTGCTTGGTCTATTATCAACAGTTTGATAATTTCTGATTTCACCTTGTTTGTTTAGGCATTTAGCTTAACTTAATTAGGTTTATGTGATAATTTTGTGTTAAATTTTGTGAAATTGTTTAGTTGTTTTCTTACCGTTTGCCATAATTTGCTCGATCTGGTTCTATTCATTTTGTTGCTTGAGTTCTGAATCTATTTCAGACTTCACTCCAAGGGTTTTGTTTAGGGTATTGGGTCAGAATTGAGCCCATGTTTGGTTTAACCATTGGGCCAATGTGACACATACCCGTTTGGTTTCAAATGGTAAACAACAGGGTCCCGGGGATATTTTGGGAATTTAGGTCAAGGAAATCTCTGAATAACTGAATTAGGAAGCTTCTTGGAAGCTGGGGTAGGGACTTAACTGAAGTTCTGAATTTTACACTAAGGATTTCTAAGCAAAAACCAAAATTTCAAAAGGTTCTAAGTGCAAAATTGAATTCTTTTAGGCAGCCCTAAATGCCTTGCCTATAAAGGCACTCTACCTTGATATTCAAGGCAGACGAGAGGAGAGGGTATAAAAATTAGAGAAAAATCAAACGACTAAAGTTTTCAAAAACATTTGACTGTTCCATTGCTCTTCTTCTACAATTCTGAAGATTTTCAATTTCTGAAGAACTCCCTTTTTTACCTGGGCGAAAATGGCTTAAAGAGTGAAATTGGGTGAATTTTTGGAGTCTGCTTGATTGAATCTTACTACTGATCTTTGCTGCTGTACTTAATAGTTTGGTTTGGCTTTGAAAGCATTCTCAAAGTCCCTTGTTCATCTTTGTTGCAACATGTACCATCCTGGATCCTATTGACATGTGAAATTGCATAACAAGCTATGTAAACGACTCAGAATTGCATTTGCATGAGAATAGATACATGTTCTTCATAGATTAGTCATGAGTTCGTCATGTATTAAATGGACTGTTAGAGTCATGTTGTACTTAGACTTTAATTTGTTATTTTTTAGCTCCAATATGGGTTAAATCTTCTTGCGATTGATGTTTCTAAGGGGGATCTCGTGTTAAATACTGTTAGTCGAAATGCAGCAGCTAATTTACTCAATTTGAGCATGCTTACTTGATTATTGAAGTTACATGGGTCTATCGTTGTTAGAACAAACTGTAAATACAGATTTAGTATGTGCTTTCATGATGTGTGTTAGGAGTCGCATAATTGAATAATAACTGAATTTCTGTAATCATTTAAGTCTGGAAATCATTAAGGAATAACCTATGGATTGTATGTGATATTCTGAATCATGATGGTATAATATTGAATGGGAAAAACTTAGGTATGATGTACAGGGTTGGGGCTTGGGTCTCTGTTGAATATCAATATTATTCTCATGTCCTTGTCATGTGAATCCATAAGGCTATCAAATGGTTGTAGGTGTTGATTTCGGAACTAGTAAATTTCCCTAGCCAGTCTCAGTTCTTGCGTATCGTGTTTTTTTCAGAAATGATTTGAAATTCAAGTTTGTTCAAGGGCTATAGTTGCATCAGATTCTAATACAAGCGATGGATGCTTTTGAGTTTTGTTGTTGATGACTAATGTGTGTGAAAGAGGTGTTATTGCATATAAGGCTGTCTTAGAATTTGTGTGTGAAATGTAAGGTTTCAAATGCATTTGAATTAACATTGTTGTAGTGATTACTCCATTAGAGATCTTTTAAAAAAAACATTGCATTCCGCTCTAAGGGCCTTTGATGGGTCATGTTTTGGGCTATCATTCTTGGCCCGATTGCGAATTGCAGTCTTCTTCCACGATCAGGCTACCAAGGTGGGCTTCACTTGGAGCCCAGTATTTCACATATTGAGCCCACAACAATGGTCAGTCGAACATGTTTTCTTTGATCAACTGGGCTACTTTGCAATCATTTTAGGGCGGTCTTTTGCTAGTTATTTTTTTTATTGAATCATTAGTATAAGTTTGGTCTGGAATAAATTAGAACTCCATACGTTCTTTAATTAATTAGCCTCGAATCCTCTTTAGAAGTATAGTTGAGTTTTGCCGTGCCAAACAAAATCTCAATTGCACAGCCCTCGTTTGATTAATGTTTTATCTTTGGAATCGAGGCGAGCCATTTAGTTGAATTTTCCATGGCCCTCGCAAAGTTGCAAACGCGTAGTTGCCTTGGGCACGTTATTTTAATAATTAATTTCCTTAAACTATGGTGTAGATATCATGTGACCCAAATCCAAATTATAACAATGTTAAATAAAATATGTCGCAGATCACGGGTGCATTTCATATGGCGTGGTCCAAGGGCATGTTTTATATAACGTTGAAATCTTTCTAAAAATGAATAAAAGTGGTTATAAAGTTAAAATTGAACCTTAGGCTAAGACATGTACTAAAATCCGATAATAGGCCAATAGTAACAGTTGAGCGACCGTGCTAGAACCACGGAACTCGTGAATGCCTAATACCTTCTCCCAGGTTAATAGAATTCCTTACCCGGATTTTTGTGTTCGCGGACTATAATACAGAGTCAATATTTTCCTCGATTCGGGATTTAAAACCGGTGACTTGGGATACCATAAATTATCCCAAGTGGCGACTCTGAATTTTTAATAAAATAATCCCGTTTCGATTGTCACTTTAAGTTGGAAAAAACTCCCTTATATACACCCTCTCGGGGTGTAGGTAAAAAGGAGGTGTGACTGTATCATGTTTAAATTTATGCACAATATAAGCTTGTATTGTTTCTAATTGCAAGTAAACCAGCGAGCAATGGTCATCCCGGTAGGAGTGGTCCCACTCCAGTTCCCCTAAGCCATGTCAAACCTAACCAGTCCAGTAAACCGTTCACTCACCCAACCCTAGATATTGCGTCCCTTCTGGAAAGGTCTTCATCTATATGCTCTGCCGATACATCCTGAACTACATACGGCCTGATTCCTGTAAAACCAGGGATATGTAGGCAGCTTAGAAGCCAGGACACGACCTAACCTCTTCAAACCATTTCGTTCGGTCAAAATTGGCCATCATTTCTTTACTCGAAAACTCTTTCATTCTTCACGGGTAAAGAGAGACAACTGTTAATACCCAATTTTTCCCTATATATTCTTATGTATGCATATATAAACATGTCCAAGGGTTTTTATTATTTTCCCATATATTTAAAGGTTTTTTAATTGATTTATTTCCCCTTTTTTATCCATAAAATCCCAATAATTATTTCCAAAATTATTATTTTGATAATTCATATATTGGATTTTTATATTTATGCCACAATATGGATAAACCAA
This sequence comes from Nicotiana sylvestris, assembly GCF_000393655.2. Taxonomy (NCBI): domain Eukaryota; kingdom Viridiplantae; phylum Streptophyta; class Magnoliopsida; order Solanales; family Solanaceae; genus Nicotiana; species Nicotiana sylvestris. The sequence goes on from NC_091063.1 coordinate 96,771,890, forward strand.
TTTATTATATTTTTTACAATTTTATTTAGTATTTTTAAAGCTAAATTGCACATAATTGCAATATTAGCCATTTTAAGGTTTCAGAGTTTTTTATATTCATAAAATTGAGTCTTGTATTTTTATATTGTTAATTATGTATTATAAATTATTTTAGTACTTTGAATTTACTTTGAGAAAACGATTTGCTATTTTTTATAATTTAAAAAGGAAAAAGTGGCTATTTAACTCGTAGCCACATTTGGCTTTCAATTATAACCAAATCAAGCCCCAATTCCCCGACCTAATTTCTAATTAAACCCGACCCTAACCCGTTTTAACACTACCCAAACCCGGATCCCCACCTACCCCATTTAATCTAGAACGTTGATCATTCAGATCAACGACCACCATTCCACCTACCTAAAATAAACCTAAACGACCCCCTTAATCAATTTCATTTCTACCAAGCCGCCGCCCTTGAATCCCTCTCCTCTCAAACCCTCTATGAAACCTAAAGTTAACCCTATCCACCGCCACCCAAATCCACCATAAACCCCTACAATCCTCACTCAATCCATGGACTCTCATGGCCGTTTGAGATGTATACCAGCCTTTTATGTCTCCTGGTTGCCTATTTTCGTGATTACATGGAAAGATCTCGAAGAGATCTAGTCCAGACCTTACAAACTTCTCTCCATGGCCTTTCTCGGACCATCCATGGTCGTTCGAGTCGGATCCATGGCTTTTCCGGCTAGATCGGTAACTTTTTGAAGTCTTTCTCATTTTTCTGGGTTATCTGAAACCCTAACTTTAAAGGCTTGTCGATTTTCTTCCAAATCTGTCTTAGATCTGTGTATGTTATGAACCTCTTAAATGTTTTCCTTAAAGGTTTTCCGATTTTCAAAGCGACTTTTCGTCTTTAACGATTATGGTTTTTCATAACCTCTTTTAAAAGTTCTCTTCTCCAATTTTCAGTGTTGTTTTATTATTTTACTATGTTCAAATGATTTGTTTATGCTTTTCTTCTACCTGACTCAGCATATTGAAAATCCTAAATAGCTTTGATTTTATCCAAGGTTCTGAAACTGTCTTTTATTTTGTATACGTATTTCGATTGAGTTCTTTGTGTTTAAACCTTTTTCTTTGACTAATTCTGAGTTCTTACCCTTTTAACTGAACTCTGTTAAAACCCTAGTTTCTTGAAATTTTTGTCACTTGTGAGAGTTATTAAAGGATCTCCTTTACCTGTTGCTATGTGTTCGACTATTTCCCTCATTTTTTTGGTTCTACGTGACTACTTGACTCTGTTGACAACTATGCTTCGAGTAGGTTCTTTTACTACTAAGCCCTAGCCTACTCCTATTACTGCTGTATGTTTGTGTAGATCTAGTTGTTTCTTTTGTCAATACGGTTGGCCTTGCATGTTCATTCTTTTCTATTTATATGGCGAAGTGCAGAATCATGCCTCTTTCTTGATTAATCTTGATTTCCTCAAGTTACGACTGATTGCAAATATTTTCTTATAAACCCCTGGTTTCACGCATTTTGTTTAAATTGCTTGATTTCCTTCCTTTGCTGTGATGTTTTACCCCTGCTAAATCCTTTCCCAAAATTAAGTATATTTTGTATTTAGACTTAATTATTTACTCTGTACTTTTACTATCCCCTATATGGTCAGAAATCAATCTTTCTCAAATTGATTTTATTTCCTTAATTACCCCTGTTAGTATCCGTTTGAACAGTAATTCATTGATTAAAGGGAATACTTGTATTAATTTATTCTAATTGTGATTACTTCCATATTTGTGTCAAACCTTTACTTGTTACCTTATTTTTCTACTCGTTTTAAAGGCTATAAATACCCTAGTGCTTTCATTAACAAGACACGAACAACTGAGTTCAAAAAACACACACTTATACATTCAAATTATCTTTCTTTCTCTACTACTTGTGCTACTGCCTTGTCTAGCCGGTTGAAAGCCAAGGATAGACTTTGGAACTCTGATTGCTTTAATTTTCTGTACTTTGCTCCTTCAACTGGTATGTTCTTAATTTAAATTCTGGAACTCAACACCTATGTGTTCCCTTGTTGTCAATCACTGTCTCTCTCTACACTAACTTAACGACTCGTGTTGTTGAGTTGTACTGTTTGTTTATTTCTTTACTCATCGTGCTTAAAATTTTGCCCTTCCCTGTTCAAATGTGATCAGCATATTTACTTGTTCTTGTTTATGTCCTTCAACTAGCATGTCTATAATATACCTAATTCATGACTAATTGCATGTTTTTGATCTGGTTCTTCTATGTCCCCAGCCCCTACTCCCCTATTTGTAACTGTTGAAGCATGTAATTCTCTCTGAATTGGTTTTGTGTGTGTTGTTGTTGCTCCTACCACTTTCCCTTTTCAAAAAACTGTTTTATTAGGCAATTCTTTTGTTGTTTTCAAACTCACTTCAAACATGTTATTTCTAAAACTATTTTCCAACTCAACTCCCTCGAGTCTATGTCCAGCACTCTCGCATGTACTCTTAGATCATTAGGTTCTCCCCTTCTTGTGTGAGGTTTGCTTTGGGACCCATGAGCTCACTCTGAACCTGGACATAAAAGAGCTGGCCCTTACATTACACTAACTTTCTTTGTTATGCAATCTGGGTGTGAGCATTGCTCGGGATCCCTTGAGGTCCTTAGGGAACTCTAACACACCCAGATATGAAAAAGGCTTTTGGAACAATATTGGCATTGATGTGGTTTATTACATAACTCAGAGATGAAGTCAGGATCAGACTTCCTATGGTTGTAAGTCCTTATTTTGTACATTTTTTCTTATGTAATTCAATCACATGGTCTGTAATAATTTGTAAACAACTCTGAGGATGGATAGTGAAAAGGGCAGGGGTGACTATGCATGCTTTAGTTATGAAAAGGGGTAGAAAACATGTTATTAGGTTTATTTTCCTACTTGCACAATAGAAAATATGCTTAGGACTCATTTCATGCATAGGGATCATGTTCCCTAGGATTTACGCTTACTATTTTCAGCATGTGCATATCATTTTTAAAATCCTACGTTAATTATGTTAATAGCTGGAGTTTCTGCGATCATGTTACTACTGCCATGCACACTTAAAGATCCTATTTTAGGCTAAACAACACTAATAAACATATCATTTCTGCATATTTTGGAAATCATGTTTAAATGATGTAATATTTGTGCATACAGAAATCCTGCTTAGGATTTTCCATCCCTGTACATTAGATACCATGTCTTTAGAATTTCATTTATATTCGCTTAAGTACGCTTAGTCTAACAATGAATAAAACAATTTCACTCAGTTTTTACCATCAACTAGCAATAATGCTATGTGCTGAACACCTAGAACATCATGTTTTTAGGTAATAAAAACCGTCTTAATGATTGGAACAACCACTTCATTGTTTTACGCCTAGGCAAGCCCTAGGTAATAACATGAATAAAACTTGAACCACCTTTGTTTAATTATTAACTGCTACAACCAGCAGGCATGCTTGATTCAGACTTCTTTTCTGTGTTATATAATGAATCTGGTTTTGACTTGAACACCCTGCTTAGGACATCAAATTTAGACCTTAACTATGTATAAGTCATGCTATCTATGTGCATTCTTTGTGGAGGTATAACTGAGTCTTCTACTTGCTTATATGTTTCCCCTCTAATTGCAGTCTTATATATTTTTTGTATGTCGCCTTAGTATTTTGCCTTTAAACCTGAGGGTCTGCCTAGAACCCCCTCCTTATAGGAATAGTAGTCCTAAATTCCTCCGGTGCTGATAGGAAGGGACGGGTAACAACATGCAATAAGAGTCGAGACCAACCCTCGTTTTAATTACCGGAAAGGGTAGATATGGATATGATGACCGGTGCGCTAATACCACATGTATCCCCTTTTTGAGGAGTGTCATACCGGGTATTGCATTGATGTGATCCGTATTACAAATAAACCTAGGACACCCCTTTACATTCATAAGCATGACTTAGATTATAACACTTTTCAAAATTTCACCTTTCAATAATTGTTTTCTAATGCTTATGTGATTAACTTAAATCCCCTATTACTTGAACCTTACTTATTTATTTGCTAATTGCACAAATTCACATAAATTATCTAGCCGAGAACCACACTAGTGGATCCTGAGGGGTGCCTAACTCCTTCCCCTTAGGATAATTTCAAGCTCTTACCTTATCTCTGGTTATCAAACATAGTTGTAGTTGAACCTTATAGGTGACCTAACGCACCTTAAAATTGTTAGGTGGTGACTCTTCAAATACCCAATTCCCAAAAGGAAATGAGTCATCACACCCCATAAATGTCAAAACCCGGACATCTTCACCGCTGGAAGGGGAAAAAGGGGGGCGCGACAGAGGTCGAACACTTATTAAAGCAGGGTTATCTTACTTATCTGTTCAGTGAGAAAGGAAGACAATCATACATCAAGAAAAGACAAGAGCCCCCAAAACCTTCATCACTAAAAAGAACAGTCAATGTAATAACTAGGGGATTTAAGGTCAATGGTGTAACATATACGACTACAAGAAAGACGTCAAAAGTCACGGTTATCCACAGGAAGCGAGTTCACCAGATCTTGGAAGGTGAAAGTATAACATTTGATGATGAAGATGCGGATGACTTGATGATTCCTCACAACAATGCACTAGTAATATCTTTACTTATACCTGATACTGACGTAAAACGAGTTTTGATTGATCCAGGTAGTTCACTAAACATCATTTTACTAAGGGTGGTGAATGAAATGCAAGATAATGACAAGGTGATACCAAAGGCACGGTCCTTGTCTCGGACAATTCAAGGGTTATCACTAAAGGGGAAGTTGTACTCACCACATTCGCAGAAGGAGTTGTCAAGGATACAAAGTTTCAGGTGATAGATGCGAACATGGTCTATAATGTAATTTTGGCAAGATCGTGGATTCACGATATGGATGTTGTCCCATCCACATTACATCATGTTATCAAATCTCCTTCATAGTGGGAAATCCGTAAAATCCGTTGAGATCAGCAAGCTTCAAGAAGTATCAATTCAGTGGTGATTGTGATCATGGTAACAGATTGTCGCCAACCCTGCACTACTATTGAGTAGCAAGAGCAGTCAAAGTAGCTTTTACCCGATTATGGTCGGAATCGATTTCCATAGGGAGCTAGAAGTTGGAGTTGGGTGTCTATCTAAAGTGAAAATGTGTATTTGCTCTTAATTGCACTTCTAAACATTTTGGGTTTTGATTTACTACTAATTGTATAGAACTACAATGATCAATTAAACTAAAATAAGCTAAGATTAAACTATTGCGAGTTGTTCAAATGGATAAAAGGCACTAGGGTAGTGACTTTCGCCTAGGTGGTCAAGTAATAGATACTTGAGTCTAAGGCATGATTGTCACATTTTTGGAGTATGATATAACCATTGCATGATCCTACTCACTCTACACCTCTCGGTAGTTCGAGTGATTTTGCCCGAATTGACTTTCTCAAGACCAATTGGGTATGCAAGTTTGCACAAGCAATCAAGGTTCAAGTCGGGTATTACTATATCTAGGTTTAACCTTTAATTTGGGGGTATCAATCTCTTGAGTACTCCCCAATTCCTTGTTAGACCAATTTAAGAGACTTAGGCTCTCTTTCTCAAGAAGAGCCAAAATCAACAACACAGAAACTAGTGCTTGCAACCACTAATTTAGCAATCAAACATGAAATTAGTCTAAATATCAAACACCCATGGTCAATCAAGCCCTAAAACACAAGATCCATCAATTACCCACACTAGGGTTGATCCACAACCCTAGCTTATGGGTCTAGCTACTCATTATTAGAGAAGAAAATAAAGAAATAGATGAAGAAAAACTCATATTAATTAATTGCTAAATTAGACTTGAAGATTCAATGTTGAAATGAAGCTAATATTACTCAAAATAGCTAAAAATATCGAAGTCACGAGCGCATCCTTCAGTACAAACTATATGATGACCTAAAATGGGAAAAGAAGCTATTTATACTAAGCTGAAAACATTGGACAAAAATACCCCTGCGTGGTTAGTGCGGACTGCACAAAATCACGTGCGGCCGCACTAGGGCTCTAAACTTGAATAAACGGCTCTCTAAACTTGGGCAATGCAGACCGCACAAAATTGAGTGCGGTCGCAATGTTTTCTAGTGCGGTCCGCATGAAATGGAGCGAGTACCGCATTGGTCTTTAAACTTAGAACTGGCAGCTCTCTGAACCTTCTTTCTGCGGACCGCACTAAATCAAGTGCGGATGCTTTGATCCCAATGTGGATCGCACAAAACCTCGTGCGGCTACATTGCCTTTTTGCCTGAATAGCAGCCTCTCTAAACCTCACTTGTGCGGACCACACAGAATGGTGTGCGGCCGCACTGGCCTGGTTTTTCCTGAGCTTTGTCTTGTCTTGATACTTGTGAAAGTTTTACTCCTTTTTGAGCTGATCTTTGACATCTCTCCACCTTGTTGATTAAACCTGCAATCAAGCACAACTTGTGAGCCTTTTGGGACTACTTTGTACATATTTCTAATCAAAACTCAAGCATGGAGGAGATAAAATGTATCAAAATCCATACTTATCAACTCCCCCAAACTTAAGCTTTTGATTGTCCTTAAACAAGCAAAATAAGACCCACCCCTTAAGAGAAAATTCAGTTGTCCTAGAGTGACCTCATCTAGCATCAATTGGGACTAACAATTGCCCTCAATACAAATGAATCATTAACAACATTTACTCTTTTAAACACTATGGATTAAGTGCGACACACGAGCATCAAGAGTTGACTCAACACATCAAAGAACACTTACTACTTTGGTCATTGTGGAACCCAAACTCACACATCCTCAGTTCTCCCTAAGCAAACCTCACATTTAAAATAGTAGCACTCAGAACGGGGTTAATGGAAAATCACTCATCTCTCTCAAGGAGAAATCACAAGTTCTGCTCTAAGTACCATATGCTTGCCCCTTATATGAGTCACCACTAATCTAAGTTTCATTCAACTAGAGATCATATAGGGCTTTTGTGGAGACATAGTGATGGCTTTTGGTTCCGGGTAGACAATGTTAGGTCTAAGTATGTTCCATCTTCCCTTAAGAACATCTTTTGTTTCATTTTGGCACACATTCACTTGACTTTTTGAGTCTTTTCACTTCTTTCTAAGGGGTTAGGGAGACACACTATCACTCTTTCTTATACATTTCAAATCTTTTCTCCTTTCTCAATTTTCCACACCTTTCATTCTTTGCTTTTCTTGAATCCCTTTTTATTCAATTCTACATTGAGCATTCTTTTTGTCTTTTTGCTTTTCTTTCTTTTTCATTGCCTTTCGTTTTCTTTATTTGTACATTTTTATCACTTTGTTTCCATCCTCGTCTCTCCCCCCCAAACTTATATTTTTGCCATGTGCTAAGGAAAGATCGGGTGCCAAGAAAGGGTATCTTTTAGAATGGGTAAAGGCTTGTATCATGGTTCTTGAAGGAAAAAGGTCCAAGGCTCAAAAAGGTTGACTAGGGATTTTATCATTGGTAGGCTAATGAAGTGTTCAAGCTATCATTTTGGTCAAGGAGAGCCTATAATCATGTCTCAAGTCCAAATTCACTTAGGATTTCGCCTCAACAAACATTCAGGGCAAGTTCTAGACCAATGGCTCGGGACTTGGACTTGCAATGCAATTTTTCACCACACAAGCTATGGGATCACTAAATACATAGAGTCGAGGGACCACAACGACCTTAGATAAGATTTGAGCACACAATGGTCCCGAAAAACCACTTGATGATTATCAGTCAACACAAGAGTCTCAAGGTCACGACTTTCACCATCCTAAACACAACAATTTATTTTTGACCATGAGATCAAAGGCAAATATGCTAGGCCCAAGTGAAGCTTTGCTTGAGGCACCCTTAACCACTAACTACTAAAAGCAAAGAAAAAACGGACTCAAACCCTTAAGAAGGTTGTCACACCATTCATCATTGGGAAGAGCTACCCGGTTCACACAAACTTCACCTTTGGAAAGAACCGTTGAATTAAGAAAACAAAAGGCTTATTACAAATGTTCAAAACAAGAAGCTACGAACATAAATAAGAAGCTACGGAAAAGAAAAATACGGAAAGTAAAATAAATATTTTCAAGAGGGGATTTAATCGAATATACAATAGAGAGGATGAATATATACAATGTAACATAAACTTTATATACAAGCCCAAAGTAAAAAGTACGAATAATGTAAAGAAGTGCTAAAATTATATACATACCAAAGATGAAAAATAAAGAAAGTATAAAAACTATCAAATATATGCAATCATCCAACAAATCAATGTAGGGCCTACCCCCTCAAATGAAAGCTGGCATTGTCCTCAATGCCAACTAAACCAAATAAGCACCAACAATAAAAGGGAAAAGGATATAGAGACTCCCTATGGCCCGTCTGTCTGCATGGGATCCTGAGTGGTCCCAGGGTCCTCAATATGCTTGGGAACCTCAGATTGGTTCCCTATGGCCTGCTGCTTTGCTGCTGGGATCTAGGACTGGACCTGGACAATCTTGTGGGCTGCATCTTATGGCTGACTGGAGGAGGTCTCCGGTGGGTCAGCCAACTAGATGACTGTCACACCTCCTTTTTACCTACCCAGGAAGGGATATAAGGGAGTTATTCCAATTAAAGGACAATCGAAACGGGATTTATTTCAATTAAAATTCAGAGTCTCCACTTGGGATAATTTTATGGTGTCCCAAGTCACCGGTTTCAAATCCCGAATCGAGGAAAGATTGACTTTATTTTACAGTCCGCGAACACAGAAATCCGGGTAAGGAATTCTGTTAACCCGGGAGAAGGTGTTAGGCATTCTCGAGTTTCGTAGATCTAGCACGGTCGCTCAACTGTTATATTTGGCCTATTATCTGATTTTAAAACAATTTTTTAACCTATGTGCATTTTTACTTTAAACCGCTTTTAATTCATTTTAGGAAGATTTCAACGTTATACAAAACATGTCTTCGGATCACGCCACATGAAATGCACCCGCGATCCGCGACATATTTATTTAACGTTGTTAGGATTTGGATTTGGGTCACATGAATTGCACACCCGAGTTTAGGAAAGTAATATTATTAAAATAACACGACTAAAGCAACTATGCGTTTTTAACTTTGCGAGGGCCATGGAAATTTGATTAAATGGCACGCCTTGAATTCTAAGGATTTTAAAAGAAATAACTAAATGAGGGCCACATATTTGAGATTTTATTTGGTGCTGCGCACCTCAAATCTTTTAAGAATTTAATTTACAAATGTATTACGCGAACGTATACCTAATCGCAATACGAATCTAAATCGGGCCTAAAGCAAGCTACGAGGTTCATAATTCTCCTCCTAAATTTCCGACAATGTGAAATAAAGGGGCGAGAAAATCATACAGTAATATCAGGCACGGATGGAACATTACTAAGGATGTAGTTCTTTTTCTTATCAAAGTTGATGGTATTTTTTTAGGCTTCTTTTTGTATTATTAACTCCATTAGCTAAATTTCTATATCTATTTCATACCCGAACTAGCAATCCCTGGATTCTTATATATATATATATATATATATATATATATATATATATATATATATATATTAAAATAAAATCACTTGCTACCATGAGAATCTTCAATATTTGACGTATAAAGGAAGAGCCACTGAGTTTGTGAATAAACCTGGAATTTTTGTTGATGAAAATACAAAACAATATCAAGTAGACCATTCAAATCAAAAATATCAAACTATATGTTTCAACCAAAATACTTTCACAATTAAAAACCTTCAACCTTCATCAACTAGTGATAAAATTCAGATGCATTTGACATGGAATAAAAGTAGACATGTATCATCTTTAATAAACTTAGACCAATTTCATATCCTACAACTCATTTTGTCCTAAAGCTAATTTGAGATTGTTTGTTGCGAGCATACAAATATGAGCTTGAAAAAACTAATAGTTGACTATTAGTATATTTATGAAGATGAGTAAGCTAAATGATTAAGGGGTAATCTCAATTAAACAAATAACAAAAAATTCTCATTTAGATACATAGGAAGGGCAGTCAAATAGCTTAATGCAAATACCAAAACATGGTTATTACTATAAATTACAAATAAAACAAGAGGTCATGTAGTAATTCCCCATTCTTGAACTACACAATGAGCTCCTTTCTTTTAAACTAATAAACTCAATAACTTGAATATTCCCATGGTTACTTTATGCATAAGCACACTTAAAAATAGTAGGCTTTTAATTAATTACAAACTCCAACGACATAAGATGCACTACTACTTAATAGACATTTGAACTAACATGGCTATAAGAATAAAGAAGCACTCAGTTCTTAGTAAATTATTCAAGACACATGCTGCCAATTGGACATTTCACCCTTGGATTTTACTTAATACATCACAAACAAACCAAACAAGTGCCTTGAGATCCAAATGTACTCAACAGGCCATCTGTTCTTACCCCTTTAAAAAAAATTTGATTCCATCTTTATTAACAAAATTCCATATACACTACACTTTTAAGGAAAAACATTCAATTACCATAACTTTAATTAACACCCAAAACCCTCAGTAGTGATAATGTTCAAGACGAAACCGCATGGTAAAGTTCTTCCAAACAATCCATACATCCAAGTTCATTATGCACAATTTAAATTACAGAGTTTGAGCGAACAATTCCTAGTCAATCACAATTCTAAGTTAAATGCATTAATAGAAACTTATACATTTCAAGCTAAACCTAACTAACTAATACAGTACATCACATTTAACAAACAAAATTGAAACAATATTACACAAATCGACCTAAACTGAGTTTATGCTTTAAGACAACTTCTCATTTTATTCTACAAATCCATTACATAAACCAACTGAGGTTCAAGAGTGTGTACCTGATGATAGCACAGGAAATACCAAAGAAAATGAAGGCTCAGCAGTCAGCAGAAACAGGAAAAATAGCCCAGTTTTAACCAAAAAATCAGCTAGTAACCCTAGATAATTCAATGGAACAGTAGATGGGCAGAAAAATTTGACCAGCACTTTTAGAACTCAATCCAAACCATTCTTCGATACAAAAGAGAAATCAGAAACTGTTTCGAAATGTCAAAAAACTCCAGATTCAAAGGAAGATCAATGGAACAATAGTTCCTTTGTAGTATACTGTATTTTCTGGGAATTTTTAACTCTCTCAAAATCTCTTCAGTATTTCTTTTAGTATTTTTCAGAAAATGTTCTTCATTTCCAGTATTTTCAGAATCTCTCTTGTGTTCTTAAAACCTCTCAAGTTCAACCTTTAAATAGGTATTTATTTTAGTGTATTCACCTTTTCATTTTTAACTATCCACTAGCTTAGTGATTTCTTAATTTAAACAGCTATTGCAATCCCAACTCTACCAATATTAGAAGCTTCCTAAAGTTAGGTAGATAATCCCTAAAGCTACCCCCTTTCAAACGCCTGTAAATCACTCAAACCTATCAAACAGGCTAATTTATCCCAATTGAATTTCTGCAATCTTATGGAATGCAGAAAACATAACCAACCACGTAAATGATTTTTCAATGCAATCTACAATACAATTGATTAATAACACAAATAATCACCTATTTTAAACTGATCAGATTGAAAGACCACCAGAATCAGAGAACAATTTTAGGAATTTTGAAAAAAAAAATCTGTTAAACTAATTGGACAATTTATTCTAAAGGGAACTGAGTTTGATATTTTATTTGATTTTTAATCAGAAAAACAAAACATTCAAAAAAACTAATAAAAAAAATCAAAGAAAGGAGTAGAAGATGAGAATAATAAAAGAAAATAGCAAATAAATAAAATCAAGAAACCTACCGCTAAATGCTGGAACATTGTCTCGAATTAGGCCTTCAATTTTCTTCGAATTTGTGGTCGGAATAGACCTTCATCGAGTGTTCTCGACTGAGAACACACAACTAAGGTCGATTTTGACCTCAAACCTTCATATACCTAACGTTTCGGAGTTTGGCGATTTAGGGTTTGTTTCTTTGATTCAAGATTCGAAGGGATTGAGGGGAATTTGAAGGGAACGGGTTATGGATTATGAAAGAGGAGATAAGGGGGGTTCTGGGGTGTATTTTTGGGAGTGATTGAGCCACCAGAACCGCCGTGAGGCGATTTCCGGTGGGCGGAAGGCGGCGGAGTGAGGCGGTGATTTGTTGGTCTCTGAAGAGAGACGAGAGAGAGGAGGGGAGGGGGGTTCTGAGTTTGGGGGTAGAGGGGCTAATGGTTTGGGTATATTAAATCAACGATTCAATTAAGGACGTTGGATGATTGAAATCCAATGGCTCTGATTGTATTGCTGATTGAAACGCGGTCGTTTTGGTTAAGTGGGGCTGGACTGGTTCAGGGGCGGGTCGGGCTTGTGTCATGGGCGAGGTTAGGGATTGTTCGATCAAGTGAGATCAACGGTCCTTATCAAACTATACCAAACGACGTCGTTTGATATGGCCTGGGATGGACCGGATTTTGACACGGGTTTGGGTTGGATCGGGCAGGTTTGGTTGGATAATTGTTTGGGCTTCTTAAATTAAATTGAATTTGGCCCAATTCCGATTTCCTTCTCTTTAATTCTTTTTCTATTCTTCCCCTTTTTTTTCGAAAAATTAAAACTAAAATCCTAAATTAAATGATAAAACCAAATCATCCTATCAAAAATACTAATTAACTCTAAATAATAATTATCACAATATTATTTTACCAAATCAAAAAGGAAATCACAAAATTTCGACATTAAACACTAAAAATGCAAAACACGTTATTTTTTTTAATTTTTCATTTTTGTAAAACAACAATTTACTTAATTAATCTAAAAATATAAAATTAAATCCTAAATGCAGATACTATATTTTTGTATTTTTAATGCATTAAACATGTACACAAACATATGCAAACAATCAAGAAAATAGCATAATAATTCCTAAAAATAACACATAATTCAAGAAAAGACCTAATTTTGGGAATTCTTTTGGAGTAATTCGTATAAAGCAAAAATCACGTGCTCACAGCTGCCCCTCTTTGTCCGGAAACATGAAGAGTTTTCGTGAAAAGATAAAGTGAGCAGATACGAGCGATTTTTGCCCGTTTGAATACTCCGTAGGAAGTATTTTTTTAAAGATTTGACCGAACCTCTGCTTCAAAGGTTTCCTTCATATCCTTGGCTATAAAGGAATCATGTCAATGTAGTTCGGGAAGTTTCGGTAGCTGGGACTACCATGAAGTTGTCGTTTCACTGTTACTGCTGCTGCTGTTGCTGATACTGCTTACTGACCTCCTTATTACACCATGACAAAATGAAGAAGCTAGACTAAGCTATGATCTATGCTTTACAAAGATTTAATTTCAAACTTGATCTTGTGACTATTGTTGCCTCGTTGATTTGTATTTCCCTCAGAAGTTCCTTTGTGGCTGACTTGAATGGTATTTTTTGAAATGCTTTCCCTCTCCTCCAGGCGGGCACCTCGTTGTTGAACCTTTAAACGTCTTTTTTTTTACCATTGCTGCCTATCTCTGTTCTCCAAGCGGGCCCCTGATTGCTTGGACTTGAATTGCTTCCTCCCTTCGTTCTCCAGACGGGCTCCTGATTACTGAATCTTGAATTGTATTGCCTCACTTGTTTTTCAGGTGGGCTCCTGATTACCAAAACTTGAACTGTTTTCTATTTTTTGAAAGTAGTGTTGTCCTTCCCGGTTCTTCAGATGGGCATATGACTTCCAAAACTTGGGTTGTGTTCCTTTGTTCTCTAGGTGGGCTCCTGACTGCTTGACCCGAGTTGTATTCCCTTACTCTCCAGGTGGGGGCCTGATTGCTGAAACTTTAATTATTGTTCCTTATTCTCCAGGTGGATGCCTGATTACTAAATCTTCAACTGTTTTTCCTTGTTCTCCAGGTGGACGCCTGATTGCTGATACTTCAACTGTTTTTCCTTGTTCTCTAGGTGGACGCCTGATTGCTTGATTTGAACAGTTTCTCCTTGTTCTCCAGGTGGATGCCTGATTGCTGAATTTTTAACTGCTTTTCCTTATTCTCCAGGTGGATGCCTGATTGCTGATACTTCAACTGTTTTTCCTTGTTCTCCAAGTGGACGCCTGATTGCTTGAAATTTGAATAGTTTCTCCTTGTTCTCCAGGTGGATGCCTGATTTCTGAAATTAACTGTTTTTCCTTGTTCTCCAGGTGGATGCCTGATTTCTGAAATTTGAATCAACTTCTTCTTGCAACTGCCTTTCTTTGACTTATTCTCCCTCGTTCCTCCATGTGGGCGCCTGATTACCAATACTTGTGCCAATCTTCCTTGAAACTTAATTTATTTTCCCTTGTTCTCCAGACGGGCATCTGAATTCAGCAAAATAGACAACAAAAGAAAATTTTCTGCCCTAGTTTTGTAACCGAGCGCACTGTGAGTGTTAATTGAATCCTTTTACCAAATATCTCTAACAATCTGCAAGCTATATCCCATTATCCAGGAGGGTCCTAAAAATCTCTAGTAAGTTTCCAAAGATACATTATATTTTTTAGAGGTATGACTTCCGTCGAATCTTGTTATCTAAGACAGTCTTAAAGATACATCCCATTATCCATAAGGGTCCTAAAATTTTGAATTAAAGCTTATCTTACGAATGACAATTTCAACGCTAAACTGTACTCTCTTATAACAACATTTACTTATCTAATAGAATGCTTAAAGTTACGTCCCATTATTTAGGTGGATCCTGAAAACTCTTAATTAAACGACAATTTTAAACCTAAGTTAAATCTTATAAAGGTATTATTTCCGCTGCATCTTGTTATCTAACAACAATCTTAAAGTTGGGCCCCATTATTCAGGAGGGTCCTGAAAACTCCTAATTGAACCCTATCTCCAACATGCAAACTTTAAAACCATCTTATATTCCTTGGGATACAATTATGCTAGATTTTACTACTCATGACTATTTTGAATTTTAAACTAGGTCCTATTTTCCAGGAGGGTCCTAACAACTCCTAACTAAATTCTATCTCCAAAATGAATTTTTGAAACCAACTTATATTCTTTTGGGGTATATTTATGCTATATTTACTCCTTATGATTGTTTTGGATTTAGCCTAGGTCCCATTTTCCAGGAGGGTCCTGAGAATTCTGCAATCAAACCTGCCTGGTACTTGTTCTCCTTATGGATGATTTCCTAAAAAAAATGCCATCTTTGCCCCTGTTTCAAATCAAACAAAATCTTGTCAGTTTAAAATGTGGTAGTTAGTTGTAGAATTCTTGCTGGGGATGGTTTTCTCTTTGCCATGCTTTGCTTCGACCGATTGCCTTAAATTGGTCGAGAATTGTTTTGACCTCCCGTTTGATCCTCAACCACAGGATCCCCAACTGTTGTTTTTCACTTCTGACCCTTTTATTCGAAACCATACATCTCCCACAATATTACTGAACCATTCCACCGATTTAACTGTTGCTCACACTCTATGTCCCACTTTTTATCATACTTTCTCTAGCATGTCTTAGCCGCATTTTGCTTTGTGCAATTTTGAATCTGGTAGTACACTTTGACATTCCTTCTTAATCTCGGAAGAGCTTTAGAGGAGTAAAATTAATAGCAATGAAATGCAACGATTTTGAGAATTAAGAATAAAGAAGAAAATCCAAATTTGGATGACTGTTGGAGATAGGAAAAGAAAGTTATCTGAGTAGAGTCACTGAGAGCAATGATCATGGTATGCATTTTGGATTAATCAGCCCAGTCTATTTAACTAATCTCCTTTCCAATTGTTTTACTTTGTGCTCCAAGAATTCCACAACCCAATTTTACTTTCCGCCAACTAACAAACCTTGTTCGACTTACAATGCCCTGAAGGGTTTCACCGACAAACCTCTCTCATTTGTTTATTCCTCAATTCCTTGTCGCCTCATGGTGCCGTGAAGGTTTTTACCAATAAGACTCTCTCATTTTTATTTTTTCTCGGCTTTCGTCGCCTCATGGTGCCCATGAGGGTTTTCACCAATAAGACTCTCTCATTTTTTGATTTCTCTTGCTTAAACCGGAGTGTTGCCCCTGATATGAATTCTTTTTACATTGCTTGACTTGGTATCTCTCGAAGACTGATCGGGAGGTTTTTCTTTGGACAGCAATGTTGGTTCTTGAATATGTTTGAAAAAAAAGGGTATAAAACGGGCTCAAAACAACTTCAAATGGGTTAGAATTACAACTTTTGGAATCACATTTCTTATTACAATCAAAACTTCGGCCCCAGTTTCTTGCTTGTTGATCTATTGATATTTTATTTTACTATGACCGAGCCGTGAGGCTGCCTACGTATCCTTAACAGGAATCAGGTCAAACGTAGTTCACACTAATTTCTTTGTTTTCTTGTATTTTCTCTTTTCGCTTCTTTTCTTTTCTCTATATTTCTTTTTCTTTCTTTTCTTTCTTTTCCCTTTTCTTTTCGTTATTGATTCCAAAAGAGGGGTATGAAAGAAACAAATAAGGCTCAAAAAGGGGAAGCAAAGGGTAAAGTGTTTAGATAGCAGAACAAATTGTCTTCGTCATTTCAATCTTCAAAACAATGCCAAATACAAAAAATAAACAATTATACCAAAGAAATCATACATAATATCTCTTGACTGCATCAGAATTTATAGCCATGTCTATGCATTTTCCTTCGGTATCTGTTAAACATAAAGCACCATTGGATAATACTCTGGTTACAATGAATGGCCCTTACCAATTCGGGGCGAACTTGCCTTTTGCTTCAGCTTGATGTGGAAGGACACATTTTAACACTTGCTGACCCACTTCAAACTTCCGGGGATGCACCTTTTTGTAGTATGCTCTTGCCATTCTATTTTGATATAACTGGCCATGACACACTGCTGCCAATATTTTTTCATCAATCAAGTTCAACTGCTCCAAATGAGTTTTGACCCACTCATCATCATCAATCTCAACCTCAGCGACAATCCGAATTGACGGGATTTCAACTTCTGCAGGTATTACTACTTCAGTGCCATATACCAACAAATAAGGAGTTACACCTACTGAAGTACAGACAGTAGTGCGATAACCCAACAATGCGAATGGTAATTTTTCGTGCCATTGTCTCGAACCTTCTACCATTTTCCGAAGTATCTTCTTTATGTTTTTGTTGGCTGCCTCGACTGCTCCGTTCGCCTTGGGACGATATGGGTTGGAATTGCGGTGTATAATCTTAAACTGTTGACATACATCTTTCATCAAATTGCTATTAAGATCAGCACCATTATCCGTGATGGTCACCTTTGGGATTCCGAATCGACAAATGATATTTGAGTGAACAAAATCGACCACTGCTTTCTTGGTCACTGATTTGAAAATTTTGGCCTAAACCAACTTGGTGAAATAATCAATGGCTACCAGAATGAATCTTTGCCCATTGGATGCTGCTGGCTCAATTGGTCCAATGACAACCATACCCCAAGCAACGAAGGGCCATGGTGCGGACATTGTGTGCAACTCGGATGGCAAAGAATGAATTAAATCTCCATGTACTTGGTACTGATTACATTTGTGCACAAAACCGATATAATCCCGTTCCATGGTGAGCCAATAATAACCTGCTCAGAGAATTTTCTTTGCCAACACATATCCGCTCATATGTGGTCCGCAGACTCCCAAATGTACTTCAGACATGATAGTCGTAGCTTGTCTAGCATCTATGTATCTTAACAATCCAAGGTCTGGAGTTATTTTATACAAAACTCCTCCACTTAAGAAAAACCCACTTGCCAATCGTTGAATTGTTCTCTTTTGATCCCACGTGGCTTGCACTGGATATATCCCCATTCTGATGTACTCCTTGATATCGTTGAACCATTGTTCACCATCAAGTTCTTCTTCTATCATATTACAGTAAGCATGCTGGTCTCGGACTTGAATATGCAGAGGATCGACATAAGCTTTGTCCGGATGGTGTAACATTGATACTAGGGTAGCCAAAGCATCGACATCCTCATTATGGACCCTTGGAATATGCTTGAACTCCACTGATCTAAATCGTTGACAAAGATCATGCAAACATTGTCGGTACGGTACGAGCTTCAAATCTCGTGTTTCCCATTCTCCTTGAATTTGATGTACCAGAAGATCCGAGTCTCCCAAGACCAAAACTTCCTGGACATCCATGTCTGTAGCTAGCCTCAAACCCAAAATGCATTCCTCATATTCAGCCATATTGTTGGTGCAATAAAACCAAAGCTGAGCCGTAACAGGATAGTGATGCCCTGTTTCAGAAATAAGCATAGCCCATATTCCAACTCCTTTCATGTTGGTAGCCCCGTCAAAGAAAAGTTTCCAACCTAGTTTCTGAATATCCTCCATTTCGTCGATATGCATCACCTCTTCATTGGGAAAATAAGTTTTCAATGGCTCGTACTCATCATCGACCGGGTTTTCGGCCAAATGATCGACCAATGCTTTGAATTTCATCGCAGTCCGAGTCACATAGATGATGTCAAATTCTGTGAGCAAAATCTGTCACTTTGCAAGTCTTTCTGTAGGCATAGGCTTTTAAAAGATATACTTCAATGGATCCAAGCACGAAATGAGGTAAGTAGTGTAGGATGACAAATAATGTTTCAATTTCTGATCCACCCAAGTTAGGGCGCAACATGTCCTTTCCACTTGAGTGTACTTAACCTCATAAGTCGTGAACTTCTTGCTAAGATAGTAGATGGCCTGTTCCCTTCTGCCGGTGATGTCATGCTGCCCCAGCACACAACCAAATTAATTTTCCAAGATTGTCAAGTAAAGAATCAAAGGTCTCTCTGGTTCTAGCGGGACCAGCACAGGTGGGTTTGACAAGTATCCTTTTATTTTATCAAATGCTTCTTGTCACTCATCAGTCAACTTGACCGCGACATCCTTCTTCAGCAACTTGAAAATAGGCTCATAAGTTGTTGTGAGCTAAGCAATAAACCTGCTGATGTAGTTCAACCTTCATAACAAACTCATCACTTCAGTCTTGTTCCTCGGAGGTGGCAATTATTGTATGGCTTTGATCATTGACGGGTCCAACTCAATGCCTCAACGACTAACTATGAACCCCAATAGCTTTCCGGATGGAACACCAAATGCACACTTAGCAAGATTAAGCTTGAGGTTGTACCTGCGAAGCCTCTGGAAGAATTTCCTCAAATCCCCAACGTGGTCGGCCTGATGCTTTGATTTTATGATCACATCATCTACGTATACCTCAATCTCCTTGTGTATCAAATCATGAAACACAATAGTCATTGCCCTCATATAAGTTGCCCCAGCATTCTTCAAACCAAATGGCATTACCCGGTAGCAATAAGTTCCCCATGGTATAATGAATGCTGTCTTTTCTGCATTTTCTTCATCCATTAGAATCTGATGATAGCCGGTATAGCAATCCACAAAAGATTCAATCTCATGTTTGGCACAATTGTCGATCAAAATGTGGATATTGGGTAGTGTAATGTTATCCTTCGGACTTGCTTTGTTGAGATTGTGGTAATCAACGCATACTCTGATCCCGCCGTCCTTCTTTGGTACTGGGAAACATTAGCTAACAAAATGGGATATTGTGTGACCCGAATGACCTTTGCCTCCAATTGCTTGGTGATTTCTTCCTTAATCTTCACACTCATATCAGTTTTGAACTTTCTCAATTTTTGCTTGATGGGAAGGAATGTTAGGTCAGTGGGTAACTTGTGGACCACCAAATCAGTGCTCAAACCTGGCATGTCGTATGACCATGCAAAAATATCTTTGTATTCAATCAGTGCTTTGATTATATCTTCCCTGATCTTTGGTTCAAGGTGGACGTTTATTTTAGTCTCTCTGATATTATCTGTGTCCCCTAAATTGATGGCTTCTGTATCATTTAGGTTGGGTTTGGGTTTTTATTCAAAGTGATTTAATTCCTTACTAATCTCTTCAAAAGCCTCATCCTCGTCATATTCTGATTCGTCATCACACTCTACTTCTTGAATTATTATTTCAAAATCATATTGATGTTTAAGACTGGGCAGAGGATTCCTCATACATGCCATGTCATTTGAACCAGCGTAAAAAAAACTGTACAAAAAAGAAAAAAAAAAGAAAAAAAAAACCATCAGGAATGATGAAGAAAGAGAAATTGCATTTCATTGAATGATAAAAGATAATAAGGTTTGCACACTCAAACAGACTGAAAGATAACAAACTGGATTACAACCCTGGAATAACCCAGGCAAACTTGAAGGAAAATCAAAATAAACTACCAAAACTCCCTCCAAGTGGGGAGAGGAGTAGCCTTCTAATTGTTAAGCTTTGTTTTTGGCCCGACAAATTGTACTTCCGTGTTGCTAGAACTTTCTCCAATTTCGGCCATGTACACACTGTCGAACAACTTCTCAAATCTTTCAATTAGCTCCTTGTCAGGATCAATCACAGAACTGGGAATTGCTGTTACTGCGCAACTTCTAGTACTGGACTTGACAAATGATCTGGAAAGACGTGGGACCGGCTTTGGAAGGACCCATGCCCTCTGTTTCAATTTCTGGCTCTTTTTATGTCTGCGGCTGTGGGCTTGAATCCCAGACCAAATGTTCCCAAGTTTTCAGGAAGAGTCACCGGCTGTATGATGCCTTGCAAAGATGAGCCCAAACCTTTACCAAGTATAAAACCATTCTTCAACATCTCATAGTCCACTACGACCGATGCGACGGTTATCTTCGAATTTGGAATGTATTTCCCCTCCGAAACTTTCTCTACCAACATCGTGTCAGAAACCTGGTAGACCCATGGTCCCTGGTCATCTTCCACTTCAATGACCGGTACAATGGCATTGCTGCAAGCGCATAAACTATCTTCCCCATGCACAACTATTTCTTGTTTATCCCATTAAAATTTGACTACCTGGTGTAGTGTTGATGGGATTGCTTTAGCGGCGTGGATCCATGGTCGACCTAACAGCAATTATAGGAAACAGCTATATCTAGCACCCGAAACTCCATTATGAACTCAACTGGCCCTATCGTCAGCTCCAACACTATGTCCCCAACTGAATCTTTACGCACGCAAATACTATTCTTATGGATCCTCCCATCTTCTATTTTCAACTTGCTTAGAGTGGACAGAGGATAGATGTTTGTGCTTGACCCATTGTCAACCAATACCCGGGGTCACCACAGAGTTCTCACACTTTACTGTAAGGTAAAGGGCTCTGTTATGCTCAGTACCCTCAACAAGCAATTCATCATCGGAAAAAGTAACTCTGTTTACTTCGAAGATTTTGTTGGCTATTTTTCCAAGTGATGCACGGAGATCTTATCGAGAACGTGTGCCTCTTTCTTTAACAGCGCTGGATTATCTTTAGCTCTTCTTAACTCCTCGGGAGTAAATACCTTCCCGAGCAAGTCAAACCCTGTGCTTCACAGACCTTTTCTTTGAATTCCTTCCCTTTGTACATCACTGTTACTCATTTGTAATTCCATAGAATAGCCTTGCTGTTGATTATTGATAACTGGGTTACTGGCTTAATAATAACCCGATCCGTGTGGGCACCTTCCACGATTATGACAGGTTTGCTGGCCGCTCCTGGTACAATCACCTTTACCCCTTCCTGTTTCGTTGCAACTTTGTTTAAAGACCCCTTCTCAATTGCCACAGATGGCTCAATACTCTTTTTGCTCGACTTTAGCCCGGACTTCTCACCTGCTGATTGTTCAACTGTCTTGGCTCCACTGGGCCGAATCATCATGACGGTCTGTGACGGCTTCCTGGGCTTTCCCTCCTCATGCACTATTTCAATCATATTTGCCTCCTGGTGGGATGGCATTGGATTCCTGTTTATATTAGGTGCCTCGGGAGTTTGAACTTCAATTCTATTGGTGTCAATGAGCTCTTGTATCCCACTTTTCAAGTGCCAGCACTTCTCTGTGTCATGACCTAGAGTACCAGAACAATACTCACAGCTGATAGTATAGTCAAGGTTTTTTGGAGGAGGATTTCACAGTTTGGACTGTATCGGCCTCAACATGTCCAGCTGTTTTAGCCTGTGGAACAAACTAGTGTATGATTCTCCCAACGGAGTAAAGGTTTTCTTTTTCTGCAACCTTTCATCCTTGAATGCTTGACTACGCCGGAAACTTGGTCCGGGAATGTTTTGGTAGGCTCGTGGATGTGGGTAAGTATTTTGTGGAACGGGAGCACACCATTGCGTGTAGGCAGGAGGTTGGTTGTATGCTTGTGCATGATGGACAGGAAAATGAGGTTCTGGTGGGGGATAGTAGTGTTGGGGTGGATTACTATGGTACGTTTGTTGGTAGGGTCAAGGTTGATTGTAGTGGTAATGTGATCCTCTAGATCCGGACCAAGTTCTTAACTCAACCATTGCCGCGTCCTCTCTCTTCTTTTTCCCAATCCCTCCTATGTCGCCCTGAATAGCTTGAGTAGTTGCTTTGATAGACGAATAGCTCATAATTTTGTTCGACTTGAGGCCTTCTTCTACCATGCCTCCCATCTTCACCACTTCGTTTAATGACTTACCCACAGCTGAGACCAGATGGCCATAGTATGTAGGTTCTAAAGCCTGTAGGAAGTAATTTACCATCTCACTTTCCTTCATTGGGGGGTCTGCTATTGCTGCTTTCTCCCTCCATCGAAAACCATATTCCCTAAAACATTCACTGTGCTTTTTTTCCAATTTAGTTAAGGATAGTCGATCTGGAATGATCTCAAGATTGTACTAGAAGTGATAAGCGAACTCTTGTGCCAGATCATCCCATGTGTACCATCTTCCGTGATCTTGGCGAGTATACCATTCCAATGCTGATCCACTCAAACTCTGACTGAAGTAAGCCATTAACAATTCATATTTTCCTCCTACTTCCCTCATCTTGCTAAAAAAACCTCTCAAGTGGGATACTGGATCACCGTGACCGTTGTATAGATTAAACTTGGGCATCTTGAAACCTGCCGGCAATTGCACATTCGGAAACAGACATAGGTCCTTGTAGGCCACACTTACTTGACCTCCCAATCCCCGCATGTCCCTGAATAATTGTTCTAAGCTTTTAACTTTCCTGAACATCTCTTCTTGTTCAGGATTTTTGACTGGTTTATCAGCTTCTATCGGGAGGTCAAAGCGAGGGGTATAGGAATGGGTTTCTGGAGCTTTGAAAGTGGGCTTTGAGGGGTAGTGTTGGTTGTCTTGGGCCTAGAACATAGGCTCGCTAGGAGATTTGTGGAGTGTAGCTGGTGGAGGTGCTATGAAAATAGGAGTTACTGGTGGAGGAGGGTATGAAATTGGTTTAGGGGGTGGAGATTGTGGTGTATGAGAAGTGGTGCCCCGGTAGTGTTGGTAAATGAGAAAACTCGGGGACAGATCAGTGTCAGGATGATCTTGGGACTGAGCCCGGGGTGGGTTGAAGGTAGGGTTAGCCGAGTAAGCCGATGGTGGTTGTCCTTTAGCCCAGGCCTGATACATTTCGGCCATTTGTGGTTTCAATTTGTACATCACTTCTTTCATGGCATTGACATCCAACTCTTCTCCTTCTCCCGAAGGATCGATGACACTGGTGTCTACATCTGGGATAGACATGATTATTTCACCTTTGGATCTGGTTTGGTATGGGTGGGTTGCCAGTATGCTTAGGTGAACTAATTGCTTGAATTCTGGTAACAACAACAAAACTTGTTAGTGATTAGAGCTTTAACAAATAGGCAACCGCAGATAGGAATGCAATGCACCGACGCAATTAGTCATTTCTATCATGTATTTGCTCGGTTGCTTGTGTCATCCCGACTTTTCCTTTTTATGACCTTTCCCTTTTATTGTCACTCATGCCTATCTTTTATTCCCCTTTTTTTCTTTTTCCATTTTATTCTTTTCTTTTGGTTGTGGTTGAATCCTATAGAGATTGCCTACGTATCATGACCCCGCATGAATCAGACCGAGCGTAGTTCTGGGTATAATGAATAACAAAATATTTTCATTTCTTCTCATAAAAAGGAAATTCTTTGCATTACAACGATTCAAAGCTAAAAGACTCAAAAAGGAAAACAACAGACTCCAACTGAAAAAGAAAGGTACAAACTCAAGTAAAATCAAGAATACATTAATGCTCCTGGTGCACGCGGGACATCATTCGGTCTCGCCGCGGGCCTAAATGCGAGATCCCCTTGCAGTCGCTCCAAATAACTAATAACTAGGCGGACAAAAGTCATCGCTGCAGCGAAAAAGGTGGTACGAGTCATGTCCTCGCACGCTTAGCACTTCATGATAATGTAGTTAGCGATGTTTCTGATCTTTTCTCTAATTTTGCCTTTTTCCTGAAGCAGCCGCCCTATCTGATGATTCTTGGCTCCTAACATTTGAGAGTTATGAAGGTGTTGATTTTGCAACTGCTACATTCCTTCCTCCATTTGAGCCATCAGATCATAATAGTGCTCCCTATCAGCTTTGAAATCTTTAGCCTGCTTGACTGCCTCATTCTCGAGAGTGGCTATCTTTCTTCTTAGGATAGTGATGGTCCCTTCATAGTTCATCTTCATTTGTTGCATAAACCGTGCCCGCTCTTCTGCCTTCTTTGTCCATTTTGCCCGGATTTTTGCTAGACTTGCTTCAGATTTTTCCTGGTCTTCTTGACAATCGAGGGTTTTCTTTTTCAGACTTCTTATGAGTCTTTTATCAGCTCGGCTTATTTCCGGGTTTCTGGCAGCTATTTTCTTCTTCTGGATCCGAGCTTTGAGGGCCTCATTTTCCTAAGCGAGTTTTTTCTTTTCTCCCTTGTCTAAAGCGGCTTGAACACCCTTTTCAAACTGAAGCTCCATGACTCGCCTTTCCAATTGGCTTATTTTGGCCCTATACTCATTTTCTTTGGTCAACCAGTCCTATTTCACCTGTGCTCCAACGGTGAATTGTTGGACATGGGGTCTCTTTGTGGGCCTCTCGGGGATCTAGAATCTTTTGCCGAACCAGGCAATGTATTTAGGGTCCACTTCACCTCTAGCTAAATCTCGCACCATGGTCTTAGGTTCAAGAAACCTACATTTATTCCATATATGGCGAATTTTCCCTTTTGGAAATGCGGCTTTTGGGCCAAATTCAATGGCATATTTACTCAAATCTTCATCATTGGGGACAGTTTGAAATCTTCCTATTTGGCACAAAACCCTAAATGGAGCATAAGGCTGGATGCTCCGGATGCCCATCAAGAGGATATAACATACTTTAGCTGATGTGTACACTGCTTCGGTGACAGGAAGCCAGCCGAATATCCACTCAATTTTATCAGCACTCGAGGATCTCAAATGTGTAAGCCAAGCTTTAGTTCCTTCGGGTAATTAAATACCTGCCACTCGGTTTCCGAATTCTTCAATGCAACTCAAACCGGTCAAACCTGAATTCATATACCCAACCCGGTGGCAGAGATGTTCTTGCATCCATAATTGTAGCAATAGATTGCAGCCTTGGAAGAACTTTCCCCCTTCCTGACAGATAGTTAAGGCTCGGTAGATTTCAGATAAGATTAGAGGAACCACAGTGATGTTGGCTTTCTTGAGTGCAACATCGATCATTCCCACAAGACCTATCTCTATATTACCATCTTTTCGTGGACAAACCACAACACCCAAGAAGGCTACCATAAAAGCTAAACCTCGCCTTGCCTCACATTTGTCTTTATTTCCAGCATGGGTTAGACCAGTGTTCGGTTCTTCAAAACCTCGGGGGTTAACATACCGATGATACAAGAACTAGAGTGAATATCCTGACTAATACCCAGCAAATCCAGAAATCTGTGGGGGGATACCGATCTTGGTGCCAATGGGTATCGACTTCTAAGGTTTCCATTAAGGCCTGCATAACCCGCAACTTCCTCCAATGTAGGTGTAAGCTCAAAGGTAGAAAAGTGGAACACATTGCGAGTCAGGTCCCAAAAAGGTATTAAAGCTTCAATTATGTCCAACCTTGGCTTGACATTCAATAGTCCGACGAGGCCTCCCAGAACTTTTACCACTGTTTCTCTACTCCCTTTTCCTAGATCATTCCACCATATATTGAGCTTTAAGAGGATCTCATTAAGGACTGTGAAGAGTTCAATTTCGTTTGTGCTCATCCTGCACATTTATTAAGGTGATTATTTTTACCCAAAAAGAAAAAGTAACATCATTTTTCAAATTTTTTTTCATTTCAAAAACAAACTTGGTTTCGCAAATACGACCTTTCAGCACTTCAGGGAAGAAGATTTTAATGTTGTGCATGCTAACCGTTAAAATAATCTCAGGTGGCTGTTCTTGCAAAAACAGCCTTCCGGTGCCGCTTTTGGGGACATTCGGCTTATTTTAAACAAGAATGGCATCACCCGACTTATTTGTGACACAAATCAAAATTTTGTTATTTTTGGGCTATTCTTACAAAAAGGGAAAGTTGGACCCGATGAGGGTTGCCTACGTATCCCATATCTGGTGAGAATCAAACTGGCGTATTTCAGGCAAATAAAACTATTTTTGAAAACAAAACTATTTTTTTTTCATTTCATTTTTCTCAAAAAAAAAAAATCGGCGGAGTTTATGTACTATTTGGACATTGGTTTATTTCAAAAAGGTGACTAACTAACTCAACCCTTATACCGCTATTTTCTTTTCTAACTTTTCTCTCATCATTCAAAAGTCGGTCAGCATGCGAACACAAAGCAAATAAATGCACAAGTAACACGTAAAATATGCGTCAGTATGGTCTTTTTAATTTGGGTACACCTATCCTAGACGGACCCAACCCCTATATTGAGTCCCCAAAGTCAAATGCACATGATGCAAACAAGCGTTCCTACTAGGGATCCGACATGAGGCTTTGTTATACTAGGTTTAAAACCCTGGGTGTATTATTCTAGACCCGGCTTACCCGAGCGGACACCTCAAGCCGGGGAGTGGGGGGCAGCGTATACAGAAGCTTCACCGGTTTTGCAACTTGTCCAAACCTCGTTCAATATTTGGGATATGACTCTAACAGAAGAGGAGTCATACAAAGTGCACACTCCTCCATGATTTAGAAGACTCAGAGAGAAGATCGATTCGAAACAATTTATATACAGTTCATCACTATCAAAGCGGTAAAAACCAACATTTAGCACATTAGGCTCAAACATGTAAATAAAGCCAGATAATAAATAAAGCCAAATATAACAATTATTCTAAGCTCGAATTCTTGAACCCTGAACCAGAGATTCTGTGTTCGTTCCCCAGCAGAGTCGCTAGAGCTGTCACACCTCCATTTTACCTACCACGGGAAGGGATATAAGGGAGTTTTTCTAATTAAAGGACAATCAAAATGGGATTTATTTCAATTAAAATTCAGAGTTGCCACTTGGGATAATTTTATGGTGTCCCAAGTCACCGGTTTCAAATCCCGAATCGAGGAAAGATTGACTCTGTTTTACAGTCCGCGAACACAAAAATCCGGGTAGGAATTCTGTTAACCCGGGAGAAGGTGTTAGGCATTCTCGAGTTTCGTGGTTCTAGCACGGTCGCTCAACTGTTATATTTGGCCTATTATCTGATTTTAAAACAATTTTTGAACCTATGTGCATTTTTACTTTAAACCGCTTTTAATTCATTTTAGGAAGATTTCAACGTTACACAAAACATGTATTTCGATCACGCCACATGAAATGCACCTGCGATGCGCTACATATTCATTTAACGTTGTTAGGATTTTGATTTGGGTCACATGAAATTCACACCCGAGTTTAGGAAAGTAACATTATTAAAATAACGCGCCTAAAGCAACTACGCATTTTTAACTTTGTGAGGGCCATGGAAATTTGTTAAATGGCACGCCTTGAATTCTAAGGATTTTAAAAGAAATAATTAAATGAGGGCCACGCATTTGAGATTTTATTTGGCGCGGCGCACCTCAAATCTTTTAAGAATTTAATTTACAATTGTATTACGCGAACGTATACCTAATCCCAATACTAATCTAAATCGGGCCTAAAGCAAGCTACGAGGTTCATAATTCTTCTCCTAAATTTCCGACAATGTGAAATAAAGGGGCGAGAAAATCATACAGTAATATGAGACACGGATGGAACATTACTAAGGATGTAGTTCTTTTTCTTATCGAAGTTGATGGTATTTTTTTAGGCTTCTTTTAGTATTAGTATCTCCATTAGCTGAATTTCTATATTTATTTCATACCCGAACCAGCAATCCCTAGATTCTTATATTTTTTTTAAATATATTTTTTTATTTTAAAAAATAAAATCACTTGCTACCATGAGAATCTTCAATATTTGACGTATAAAGGAAGAGCCACTGAGTTTGTGAATAAACCTAGAATTCTTGTTGATAAAAATACTAAACAATACCAAGTAGACCATTCAAATCAAAACTATCAAACTATATGTTTCAACCAAAATACTTTCACAATTAAAAACCTTCAACCTTCATCAACTAGTGATAAAATTCAGATGCATTTGACATGGAATAAAAGTAGACATGTATCATCTTTAATAAACTTAGACCAATTTCATATCCTACAACTCATTTCGTCCTAAAGCTAATTTGAGATTGTTTGTCGCGAGCATATAAATATGAGCTTAAAAAAACTAATAGTTGACTAATAATATATTTATGAAGATGAGTAAGCTAAATGATTAAGGGCTAATCTCAAATAAACAAATAACAACAAATTCTAATTTAGATACATAGGAAGTGTAGTCAAATAGCTTAATGCAAATACCAAAACATGGTTATTACTATAAATTACAAATGAAACAAGAGGCGCTGTAGTACTTTCTCATTCTTGAACTACACAATGAGCTCCTTTCTTTTAAACTAATAAACTCAATAACTTGAATCTTTCCATGGATACTTTATGCATAAGCACACTTAAAAATAGTAGGCTTTTAATTAATTACAAGTTCCAATGACATATGATGCACTACTACTTAATAGACATTTGAACTAACAAGGCTATAAGAATAAAGAAGCACTCAGTTCTTAGTAAATTATTCAAGACACATGCTGCCAACTGGACATTTCACCCTTAGATTTTACTTAATACATCACAAACAAACCAAACAAGTGCCTTGAGATCCAAATGTACTTAATAGGCCATCTGTTCTTACCCCTTTAAAAAAAATTGATTCCATCTTTACTAACTAAATTCCATATACACTACATTTTTAAGGAAAAACTTTCAATTACCATAACTTTAATGAACACCCACAACACTCAGTAGTGATAATGATCAAGAATAAACCGCGAGGTAAAGTTCTTCCAAACAATCCATACATCCAAGTTCATTATGCATAATTTAAATTACAGAGTTTGAGCAAACAATTCCCAATCTATCACAATCCTAAGTTAAACGCATTAATAGAAACTTATACATTTCGAGCTAAAATGACTAACTAATACAGTACATCACATTTAACAAACAAATTTGAAACGATATTATACAAATCGACCTAAACTGAGTTTATGCTTTAAGACAGCTTCTCATTTTATTCTGCAAATCCATTATATAAACCAACTGAGGTTCAAGAGTGTGTACCTGATGATAGCACAGGAAATACCAGAGAAAATGAAGGCTCAGAAGCCAGCAGGAGTTTTAACAAAAAAAATAGCTATTAACCCCAAATAATTCAATGGAATAGTAGATGGGCAGAAAAATTTGATCAGCACTTTCAGAAATCAATCCAAACCATTCTTCGATACCAAAGAGAAATCAGAAACTGTTTTGAAATGTCAAAAACCTCCAGATTTAAAGGAAGATCAATGGAACAATAGTTCCTTTGTAGTATAGTGTATTTTCTGAGAATTTTATCTCTCTCAAAATCTCTTCAGTATTTCTTTTAGTATTTTTCAGAAAATGTTCTTCTTCATTTCCAGTATTTTCAAAATCTCTCTTGTGTTCTTAAAACCTCTCAAGTTCAGCCTTTAAATATGCATTCATTTTAGTGTATTCTCCATTATCAATTCACCTTTTTATTTTTAACTATCCACTAGCTTAGTGCTTTCTTAATTTAAACAGCTATTGCAATCCCAACCTTACCACTATTAGAAGCTTCCTAAAGTTAGGTAGATAATCCCTAAAGCTACCCCCTTTAAGACCCCTGTTAATCACTCAAACCTATCAAACAAGCTAATTTATCCCAATTGAATTTCTGCAATCTTATGGAATGCAGAAAACAGAACAAACCACTTAAATTGTTTTTCAATGCAATCTACTATACAATTGATTAATAACACAAATAATCACCTATTTTAAACTGACCAGATTGAAAGACCAACATAATCAAAGAACAATTTTTGAAATTTTGAAAAAAAAAAAATTGTTAAACTAATTGGATAGATTATTCTAAAGGGAACTGAGTTTGATATTTTATTTGATTTTTATTCAGAAAAACAAAATATTCAAAAATTAATAATAAAAAAATCAAATAAAGGAGTAGAAGATGAGAATAATAAAAGGAAATAGCAAAAAAATAAAATCAAGAAACCTACCTATAAATGCTTGAACACTGTCTCGAATTAGGCCTTCAATTTTCTTCGAATTTGTGGCCGGAATAGACCTTAATCGACTGTTCTCGACTGAGAACACACAACTAAGGTCGATTTTGACCTCAAATCTTCATATACCTAACGTTTCAAAGTTTGGGGATTTAAGGTTTGTTTCTTTGATTCATGATTTAAAGGGATTGAGGGGGATTTGAAGGGAACGGGTTATGGATTATGAAAGAGGAGATCAAGGGGGGTATGTGGTATATTTTTGGGAGTGATTGAGCCACCGGAATAGCCGTGAGGCGATTTTCGGTGGGCGGAAGGTGGTAGAGTGAGGCAGTGATTTGTTGGTCTCTGAAGAGAGACGAGAGAGATGAGGGGGGGGGTTCTGAGTTTGGGGGAAGGGGGCTAATGGTTTGGGTATATTAAATCAATGATTCAATTAAGGCCGTTGGATAATTGAAATTCAACGGCTCTGATTGTATTGTTGATTGAAACGGGGTCGTTTTGGTTAAGTGGGGATGGACTGGTTCAGGGACGGGTTAAGCTTGGGTCATGGGCGAGGTTAAGGACCATTCGATCAAGTGAGATCGACGGTCCTAATCAAACTATACCAAACGACGTCGTTTGATATGGCCTGGGATGGACCGGATTTTGATACGGGTTTGGGCTGGATCGGGCAAGTTTGGCTGGGTAATTGTTTGGGCTTCTTAAAATAAATTTAATTTGGCCCAATTCCGATTTTCTTCTCTTTAATTCTTTTCCTTTTCTTTTCTTCCCCTTTTTTTCGAAAAATTAAAACTAAAATCCTAAATTAAATTATAAAACCAAATCATCCTATGAAAATACTAATTAACTCTAAATAATAATTATCACAATATTATTTTACCAAATCAATAATAAAAACACGAAATTTCGACATTAAACACTAAAAATGCAAAATATATTATTTTTTTGAATTTTTCATTTTTGTAAAACAACAATTTACTTAATTAATCTAGAAAAATGTAAAATTAAATCCTAAATGAAAATACTATATTTTTGTATTTTTAATACATTAAACATGTACACAAACATATGCAAACAATCAAGAAAATAACATAATAATTCCTAAAAATAACACATAATTAAAGAAAAGACCTAATTTTGGGAATTCTTTTGGAGTAATTCGTATGAGGCAAAAATCATGTGCTCACAATGATGGAATCATCTGCTCGGGGAATCATCCTCTTTCTCTTGGGAGGCCTCTAGGACTGCTCTGGCTGGAGATGAGCTGCTGGCACAAGGTCCTGTAGCAATAAATCAAAAGGCAAATGATCTGCCTTCAACCTGTCAACCTCAACCCCCAACTCCTTCATGGACTACTTGGAAGCCCGAGTCTTTCTCATCTTCTTGGCCTCCCTAGCAAGCTCCTTGAGACCTCTATAAGCACTTTCTGAGTGTCCAGGATTTTCTTCTGGTTGTCCAGGATATCCTTGAGGGCGTCCTCAATAGATTGTGGGACCTGCGAAGGCGGAGGTGCCGACTGAGCTGCCACTGTAGATATAAGGGTAGACAACTTGGAGGAAGTTGTCTACATCCAGTTGTTGATGCTGAGAAGGGCTTGGCTCAGACGGTGGGCAGTCACTGGGTGGGCCGGTGTAGAGGGTATGTCTGGAACTGCTGAAGTGGATGGACCGGGGGGCAAGTCTGCTGATATGGAAGAAGGCTGAGTAGGAGCCACTACTACTACTGGCTCTTTAGACTGGCCAGTTGCAGCAGTGGTTGTTCCCTTGCGTTGATACCCAATTTTTCCCTATATATTTTCTAATATGCAAAATACCTTCAAAATATCATCTGTATGCATATAAAAGTATGTCCAAATGTTTTATTATTTTTTCTTAATTTTTATAGATATTTAAACCAATTTATTTCCTATTTTCTTCATAAAAATAAATAATTCCCAAAAATTATTTTTTTGGTGATTAATTTATTGGATTCTCATATTTATGCTAAAATATAGCTAAGGTAATTTTTTCATATTTTTTACAAATTTATTTAGTATTTTTAAAGTTAAATTTCATACAGTTGCAATATTAGCCTCATTTAGGATTTAATTGTGTTTATATTCATAAAATTAAGTCCAGTATTTTTTGAATTGATAATTATATGTTATAAATCATTTTTTTACTTTCAATTTATTTCCAGAAATTAATGTACTATTTTTTATAAAATAAAAAGAAACAAATGGCTATTTAAAATCTAACCCAATTGCATTTCAATTATAGCCTGAATTCGACCCAATTTAAACCCAATTAACCCGACCCAATTCCTATTCACACCCGACCCCTAACTCATTTAACCGACCCAAACCCAGACCTCTACCTACCCGATTTAATCTGGGTCGTTGATCATTCAGATCAACGGTCAGTATTGACCGTTACCTTAATTAATCCTAAACGACCCCCAAAACCCTATCATTTGATACAATACGCCACCTTAGAATCCCCTTCATCTCAAACCATCTCTGCAACACCACCTGAACTCTAGCCGCCGCCCTCTCACTCCACCCTAATACCTACCTAATCCATGGCCTTCAATGGTTATTTGAGGCATATACCACCTTCCATGGCTTCTATGTATTTGTTCTTTTGGTTTCAAAGCCAGAACTTGAAGAAGTCTAGTCTAGTCCTTATTTGATTTCAGTTCATGGCTCTTCTCCGGTCATCCTTAACCCTTCTCCGGCCAGCCATGGCCGCTCGAGTCAGATCCTTGACTCTCCTGGTTAGATCGGTTAATTTCAGGACCTTTCTCACCTTTTCTGGGTTTTCTGAAACCCTAATCTCTAAGATCTTTTTGATTTCTTTTAGATCTACCTTAGATCTGTGCTTACCTTGAACTTTTAAGCATTTTCTCGAAGTTTCTTTAACTTTGCTCTCAAAATGACTCTTTATCTTTTCCGATTAGGGTTCTTCTTTTAAGTTATTACAAAATCTATTCTCTGATTTTAACATGTTTCTAATCTTGCTATGTTTTGCTCATGCTGTTCTTCTATCTGAGTTAGCATGTTAAAAAAATACTAATTTCTTTTGGTTGTTTGTTAGATGTGTGCTTGTTTGGTTAAGTTTTTCTTCGATTTATTTGTTTATCATCTTTTAAGCTCGACTATTGTTGAAAAAAACCTATGTCTTGGGTCTGAAACTGTTCGTTTGAATACCTGACTCGATTTGAAGTTCCTTGTTTCAGAATCTCTTTTTCTTTATGTGATTCCTCTGATTCTGGATTTTATTATCTTTAAAACTCGACTATACTTGAAACCCTAACTTTTCAAAAGGTTTTCTCATCTGCTACTGTGAGACCTTTGCAAATTTCTGATACTTTATTTTGTCCATTGTTGACTCAATTTGACTTGACCTACTTGATTACTATGCTTCGAATGTTTGCTTTACTACTGAACCTTATGCCTATTTTTGTATGTTGTTTTTTTGCCAATGGGTTTGGCCTCACATGTCTGGTGTCTATACTCACTCTGTTTAAATACTAAAGTGCAGAAGCATGTTACTTCCTTGATTGATCTTGATCTTGTGACTGATTTCAGAACTTTTCTTTTATGAACTCTAATCTCACTCGCCTATTTAAAGTTAATTGATTCTTTTCCTTTATTATGATATTTTGCCTTACTGAATCCTTTCCCAAAATAAGCATATTTCTGTACTTAGACTTGATTGCTTACTAAATGCTTTTACTACCCCATTTATGGCAATAATTAGTCTGCCTACAAACTGATTCGTCTTTCCTTATTTTTTGAATTTGTTACCCCTGGTAAACAAGTGATCTCTTGATTAAAGGGGAATCACTTGGTTAATTGATTCTGACTGTTGTTGTCTCCATATTTTTATTGAAACTTTACTTATTACCTTATTTCTCACATGTTTTCAAAACCATAAATACCCTGCACCCCTCTTCTTTCAAAAACACGAACACTTGAGTTTAGAACATACACTTCACTCAAAACTCTTTTTTCTCTGTTACTACTTGTGTTGCTGCCTTACCTAGCCAGTTGAAAGCCAAGGCTAGGGTATGGGAAATTTGCTTACTTTCTTTCTGCATTTGCTTTTTTACTGGCATGTTCTAATTAATCTTCAGCATCAACAACAACATGTTTCTTTACTATTTCTTGCACTCTTGCCTATTTCCTGCTTGTGTTTAATCAAGTTGCATTATTAAGCATGCTATAATCTACCCCTTTTCCTTCTGAATTAATGTTTTTCCTTATGTATGAATTCTATCAGTCACTTATTATGACTTATGAATCCCAAACCCCCATATCCCCTATGTTTTTGTATTCTTTGTTGGTTTGAGGGCATGTTAACATTAGACATTGTTGTGCATGACCCAAACCTGACCCTCCCTAGGCTCATATCCTTCATATCCCCTCTATGTGTCATATTTTCTGGCTGGTTTATGGGCATGCCAGCATTATCTATTGTTGTGCATGTCCAAAACCTGACCCCCTCCTAGGGTGATATGCTCCCTGTAATGAACTCCCAAACCCCTAACCCATTTGTATAAAAAATGTTGATTATGCAGTGTTAACTTTATTGCTACTGTTTTAAAATTACCCTTATCCCCTTACTATTCTCAACCCAGTTTTAAACAACTCTATGCTCCTGCACTTCTACTATACTCTTAGACTTAGATTCTGCCCCTCTTGTGTGAACCTTGCCTTGGGACCCATGAGCTCCCTCTGAACTGGGACACATAAGGGTTGGCCCTTCCACACTGTACTCATTCTTGTCTGGTTATGCAAACTTGGGTGTAAGCACTACCCGGGGTCCCTTGAGACCCTTAGGGAACTTTGACACACCCAGGTCTGAGCAAGGCTTTGAAACAAATGGCATTTAAGGTGGTTTATTCAATAACTCAGAGAGGAAGTCAAGAATCAGGCTTCCGCTGGTTGTAACTTTTTTCTTTTTACACTTTTCTGATGTAATTCATCATTCAGTTTGTAATAATTTGTAATAAACATTGGGTTTGGCTAGTGAAAAGGGCTGGGTAATTATGCATACTTAAGAGTAGATATCATGCCTATAGGACCTAAAATTCTGCATATTTAACTCTGCAATTTAGATATCATGCCTATAAGATCTATTTTCACTAAAATCTGCATGTTATATATCTAGAGAATATGCATATAGGACCTAAAGTCTGCATGTTTAACTTTGCATTTAGAGAACCTGTCTATAGGACTCGTTTAAATTCTACATGCTTAACTCTGCATTTAGAGAACCTGTCTATAGGACTCGTTTAAATTAAGCATGCTTAACTCTACATTTAGAGAACCTGTCTAGAGGACTTGTCTTAGATTCTGCATTTCCACACTTAGACACCATGTTCTTAGGATCTAACTGCTTGTCATCTGGCATCATGTTCAGTAGTTTAAAATCAATACCCTTTCATAGAAATCATGCCTATAGGAATTGCGAGTAAATTTTGTCTGCTTCATTACATGTTCAACTAGATATCATGTCTATAAGAATTAAATCAGCAATAATAGATATCATGCCTACAGGATCTGAAATCAGTCTAGTTTAAAATCAGTCAAATTCATACTATTCTCAACTAGTTTTTTTAAACAACTCTCTCACCTTCTATTAATACAGTTTAGAAAGCATGCCTGTAGGATCTCAAATCGTTTTTTTTGAAATGGTTACTGCTTTGCCACATTCTGAATCAGTAATAGATATCATGTTTATAGGATCTCACTCAAACACTTAGGCAAGCCTTATGTGATAACAACAATAAAACTGAATCCGCCTTTGTTAATTGGTAATTGCTACAACCAATAGGCAGGCCTGATTCAGACTTCTTATATGAGTTATGTAATAAACTGGTCTGCTTCAACAATTAAAATTCCCCTCGCCTTTAGTATTTTTTAAATTCAGAACCTAAATGTATGTTTAAGTCATATTGTTCATGTGTTTTGCTTGAGGAGGTATACATGAGCCTTTTATTTGTTTACATGCTTCCCCTAATGTGCAGTACTATGTGTTTTTGTATGTCGCCTTATATTTTTCACCTTTTGAAACCTAAAGTCAGCCTAATATCCCTCCCCTTTAGGAATAGTAGTCTTAAATTCCTCCTGGACTGTTAGGAAGGGACATGTAATAGCATGCAATAGAGGTCGAGACCAATTTGCACTTTAATACCTTCACGGGGTTGGAAGGTTAGATATGAATATGATGACAGTGCGCTAATACCACGTGTATCCCCTGTTCTGAGGAGTGTCATACCGGGTATCGCATTGATGTGATCCATCGCATTGATGTGATCCATATTATAAATAAATGTAGGACCCCCCTTTTTTCCTTTTTTATATTTTAAAGTATTTGTAGAACTGTAACTCTTTCTTTTCGAAATCCGCCTTCTAATTATTTTCAAACTCTTATGTGGTTAAATCCCCTACTACTTGAGCCTATACCTATTTGTTTACTAAATTGCACAAATTCACAAAAAACTGTCTGGCCGGGAACTACACTAGTGCATGCATCATGGTCAAACCTAGCCGGGTTAGTTATGTTGTCCACATAATGATCCTTTAAGATAGCCTTGTCCAAAGTCCACCGGGTTTCTCTGAACCCAAATGGACATCACCGCGTTCTGTGCATTTATTTGGAGAACTAAATGCTTCATACTAATTGTTGGTATTAAATAGTCGAGTCTGGTGGGGGTAAGGGCCTAACCTTATTTTTTTGCAGAAATATGCGGGATGAAGTCCCTAGATTCGACATGGTCACCAACATCCATCCAAGACTGCTAAGCTGGTGAAAAGATCTTCACTCTAGTGATCAAACTCTTATCCGAAAATATTTGGAAAATCTGCCTTTCCTCCTGGAAATCCAACCCAATAACAAGATCATAGAAGCTGCCACACTATTTTGGGATTGTGAAAGGGCTGTGTTCCGCTTTGGGGACATTGAAATGACACCCTTGCTAGAGGAGATAGGAGGATTAGCCGGTCTAGTATGAGAAATTCTGGGTCTGCTGATGCCTAAGAACCACAAGGGCAGTGGCTTCCTTAAAATGGTGGGTTTAAAGAAGAATCCGGAATTAACAAGTTTGAAGGAGTCCTACATCCCTTTTGACTATTTGTATGAAAGGTACGGTCACAACAAATCCTACCGCACCTATCCTGGCGAGTTTGCCATCACATCATTGGGGCACATCCACTGTAGGGTCTTCGTATTCATGTTTTGTTTCATGGGGCTGATCGTGTTTCCGATGAAGAAAGCAAGAATCTACACCAGGCTAGCTGTGGTAACTAAGACCTTAATGGAACGGATCGGCGGGAAGCCATTCAGCATCGTGCCCATGATCGTTTCCAACATATATCGAGCCTTGGAGATGTGTCAACAAGGAGCAAAACACTTCGAAGGCTACAATTTATTACTTCAACTCTGGCTCATGGAACATCTCCAAAGGGGCGAATACCGACAAGAGATTCAATGAAGGGACTGGGATGATCACATCGCTTTCCATTATCCTAAGTGAATACATTACGTCCCCGATATGTTCGATCAACTGGATGCCAAGGGATGGTTGGAGAAATTTAATAATCTAACCGAAGAGCAGGTTCAATGGATGTTTGAGTGGTTTCCAACCAAGGAGTTCACCGTACGATCAAGAGACGCACCTTTCCTGATATTGATTGGTCTAAGAGGAACCTATCCTTACATCCCTCTCCGTGTTATGAGTCAAGCTGGTAGGAAGCAGGTTATACCTAGGTTCGACAAGATGAGTCATTTCTGGGCTGATTTCCAGAATGATGATAGTCCTTACAAGTGCCAAGCTCAGCATATGTGGCACTACAAGATCATGATAGGGAGAGATACCATCGAGTCAGACAGGTATCATGTTGGTTGTGCTCCTTTCTACTCAGGTTCGATAGAAGACAATCATGATGGTCTGGGCCAATTAGTGTTTGCTCGAGGTCACAGGATCATAGATGAAATGGCGGAGGCACGGGTCAAATACAACCAACTGCGCAAAAGAATTTGTGAGTGCGAAAGTGAACACCGTTAAATACAAGAGTCAAACTAGAAGCTAATTGAGGAATGAAAGGACATGGCTGTCAGTGCCAATAAGCGACTGGGATACTTGGAGCGAGGCATAGTGGAGTTAGAGAGAAAGTTTCTCAAGAGGGTCGCAGACTGCCAAAATGCTGAAGGAATTGAGGGTGGACATCTAACTAGAGCCTACCTATTGCTGGGACTTCGCGAGTTAGGAAAGCTGTTTGACGGAGCCAAAGATGCCGAATTTGGGAAAGGTCCTTCAGGACCAAGTAGATAGGATTTATCTTTTCCACTTTATAAAATGTAACAAGGCCAATGACCATTAGTGACTTTTATTTTCTGTTTGTTAGTGTCGATTTGGGATTCGTCTTATTTTCTATCAATAAAATGAGGCATTTAGCATTCTAAGTTCTCCAAATTAATTTGTTGCTAGGCCTACCTCGGGCACAAAGAGGTTCCAAACTAGGACACGTTTTACATTTCGCACTATATGTTTAAATATTGCAACGCTTTTTATAATCCTCACTAATTTGGTTACCTTTTTGTTTTTACTTTTTGTTTTATTATTCCCCTCCCCAAAGGTTAATTCATGCACACTGGCAACATCATCCTATTCCACGAGATCCATGGTCCCTCCACCCACTCTTCCTCTTAGTCCTGTCAAAAACAAGAACAAAGGGAAGGTGGAAGATTTGAACAATGTCAGAAAGGAGAATTCAACTGAACGGGTAGAGGCCACTCATGGTCATGGTACTCACGTTCCTAAGGAAAATGCATCCCAACTTGAACAAAAACTGCTGAAATTCCAAGAAGAGCTTGATCAGGTTTTGAACTTTGCAAACCTATCATTTTCCCTCACCACTCCAGATATCAATTTCCCAAATGCATAGAACACCACACCTCCGCAGAATATCCCAAAGCCGCAGAACCATCCCGCTCTTCACCATCACTGCAACACCTGCCATCTCCCAAACAACACTTCATTACTCATCCTAGAACCCCAAAATTCCACAAATGACCAAATTCACACCTACCATAACACCCCCATATACGTGGAGACCATGGCACACTCCACTCAACCTATTTCAAGCACACCCGAGTCTGATGATAAGGATTTGCTCATTAGAAACCTGGCTAAGGAACTTAAGAAATTGACTATCCGGATTCAAGGCGTTGAAGGAAGCAAGGGAATTGAAGGGATGAATTATGAAGATCTTTGCATACAGCCCGATGTCGAACTACCCGATGAGTACAAACCTCCGAAGTTCGAAATGTTTGATGGTACAGGAGATCCAAGGGTCCATTTAAGAACGTACTATGACAAGCTGGTTGGAGTAGGGAAAAACGAGATAATCCGCATGAAGCTTTTCATGAGAAGTTTGAAAGGAGATGCATCATCTTGGTACATCAGCCAAGATCCGAAGAAGTGGTCAAGCTGGGTAAGCATAGCGTCTGATTTTATGGACATGTTCAGGTTTAACATAGAGAATGCGCCGGATGTGTTCTATATTCAGAATCTAAAGAAGAAGCCTACAAAAACATTTTTCGACTATGTTACTCGCTGGAGGTTCAAAGCTGCTAAGATCAGACATGCCTTAGAGGAGGAACATATGAACAAATTCTTTGTCCGGGCTCAGGACCCGCAGTATTATGAATGACTAATGATGATCAAGAGCCACAAATTTTCTGACATTTTCAAATTGGGTAAAAGGATTGAAGAGGGTATCAAAAGCGGTATGGTTACAAACTTTAAGGCCCTGCAAGCTACAAATATGACCTTGCAGTAAGGTGGTGTGTCCAAGAAAAGGGACATAGGAACCGTAATGGTTGCGCAGAGAACAAAATCTCCCATCAAATACCAAACTTATCCAACACCTCCACTCACATATCAACCAACCCCGAACTACCAAGCATCCTCACCTTATTACCAAACTCCACCACCAACTTATCAGTCACCTCCACCTCCCACATATCAACCTACTTTACCCATATACTCCCAACACGCTCATGTCTACCAAACATACAATGCTCAGCACTCCCACTATCAATCACTTCCTCCACGCCAAAACTTCCCTATACCCCGACCAAATTTTGACACCATACCTCTAAAAAAATACACATCTATCGTTGAACCCATTGACCAATTGTATGAAAGACTCAAGGCTGCTGGTTATGTCACCTCCATCCCTGCTGAAACTCCTGAAAACCCTTCTCAGTAGGTTAACCCAAACAAATCCTGTGCATACCACTCCGGCATGAAAGGGCACACCATCGATGAATGTCGTTCTTTGAAGATAAGATTCAGTCTTTAATTGATAACAAGGTCATTGTGGCAAAGGAACCCACCCAAAATGTCCGCAACAACCCTATATCAGACCATAAGGGTGGAGGTATCCATGCGATTGAAATAGAGGACGATTGGGATCCTGAGGGATCAATCGGGTTGATAGCAGAAGGTGATGAACCAAAGAAGCCAGTAGTTACACTTAATCCGATCGTAGTCCTGATTAACCCATCTAGGGACACTGAGGTAAATATGTTTGTGCCACTTGAGTTTGAAGCAATGGAATCTACAAAGACGCCAGCACCAATTGAGGTCGAATTCGTGTCTCCGACAAATGCGACCACACTATTCAAAATTACAGTTCTACCACCCAAGGCACATACTCCGTTCGGAGTAAAGGTAGCTATGCTGATCCCAGTGGCGATATCGACCATGGCACCATTACATACAAAGGTTGTACCCTATACAGCCAAGGCAAGAAGGAAAGGCAAGGTTAGGTTTGAAGAGACTGTTGCAGCACAGGGTTTGACAAGAACTGGTAGAGTCTATACCCTGGAACATCTAGTTGAGTCAAGCAAGCAGGCTTCCAATTGGTCACCAATCATTGAGACAGGTCAAAACGAACTTTGGAGAAAGATACAGGCCAATAAATACTCGGTCATCGACCAGTTGAACATAACACCGGTGCAAATCTCCATTCTTGTTTTGCTGCAAAATTCCGAGGCACACAAAAACGCTCTATTAAGGGTGCTAAGTGAAGCATATGTACCAAGAAGCATCA
Source organism: Nicotiana sylvestris (assembly GCF_000393655.2). Taxonomy (NCBI): domain Eukaryota; kingdom Viridiplantae; phylum Streptophyta; class Magnoliopsida; order Solanales; family Solanaceae; genus Nicotiana; species Nicotiana sylvestris. Next base: position 96,813,580 of record NC_091063.1, read on the forward strand.
CTGGCAGAGAAATGGCTAACATGGTAGGACAGGTGTTGGAGAGCCATAAGATCACTTTTCATGAGGATGAGTTGCCACCTAAGGGGTTGGGCACAACAAAGCACTGCACATCACCGTGCAATGTGAAGATTATTTCATCGCTAGAATCCTGATTGACGGGGGTTCTAGTCTCAATATTTGTCCACTGGTAACACTTAAGAAGCTAGGTAAAGGACTACACAAGATACAAGAAGGAGCCATCAATGTGAAAGCCTTCTACGGTTCCCAAAGATCCACCATTGGGGTGATTAGTCTATGCTTGCAAATAGGGCCAACCTGGTTCAATGTTGATTTCCAAGTGATAAATGTGCCAGCATCCTATAATCTGTTGTTGGGACGACCATGCATTCATGCTGCTGGGGCCGTAGCATCAACACTGCATCAGGCCGTAAAGTTCGAATGGAATCAACAAAAACTGATCATTCACGACGACGGTAGCAACCCTATATACAGTCGCTAGACCATTCAGGCAATCGAAAGAAGAAGGAAAATATATGGAGAAACTTACCATTACATTGAACGGGTAAATGCTGTTGACAAAGACAAATGGTTGGATAACAAGATCGAGAGTATACTGAATTGGAGTGGGTACGAACCTGGCAACGGGCTCAGCAAGAACCTCCAAGGAATCGCTAAGCCCATAAAGCTCAAGAAACATGGAACTACTTTCGGTCTAGGATATGAGTACACCTGGGAAGAATTCAACAATTGGTCACCGTCATGGCGCTGTCCTTGCTATCCACTGGAGCAGCCAATACCATATCTGGAGTAGAGCTTCCAACCGACCGATATTATTTATGGGTCAGACGAAGAAGAAGCACTGGCAACGATAAAGAAGTTGTTCATAGAAGACAATGATATGGACTGCTGTGTTGTTCTCGAAGAGGAGGGGGAGCAAGGTCCTTCCATACAGGCCGTAAACAGAGGGGCACGCATCAATAACTGGACCATCAGGACAACCGAAGCCCGACGAGCCTCGGGGTAGCAAGGCTAAAACAAGCATCATACACTGTTTTTATTTACTAAATGATTTTCCTTTCGCATTTTAATTCCCGCAATAAGCTCTCCAATGTTCAAAATGATTATGAAATTTATCAAAGCATTTTGACTTTTTCTTATGTATCAACACTCATTATTATTTTTTCTTTCTCTCATTACTTTACTTATACAGCATTACTATTACTTATCTTGATGAACCAATGAATATGACGTGCAATGAGACAACACAACAAACATATATTGATTCAGAGGAATATGAAATACCAGAGGAGATTGTCAAAGAAGTTAAGAACTTTGAGAATAGACCTAAGTCCAACCTGGACGAGACCGAAATTGTTAGCCTGGGAGATGAAGGGAACGTCAAGGAAACACGAATCAGCGTTCACCTGTCGCCATTAGAAAAGAAAGAATAGACAGAATTCCTGAAGGAGTATGAGGACATATTCGCCTGGTCGTATGATGACATGACTAGTCTGAGTACGTCTATTATGGCTCACAAACTACCAACCGATCCAACATGTCCATCGGTAAAGCAAAAGCTCAGAAAGTTCAAGCCTGATATGAGTTTGAAAATCAAGGAAGAAGTCACTGAGCAAGTCAAAGCTAAGGTTCTCAAGGTAGTAGAATACCCGACATAAATATCCAACATCGTGCCAGTGCTAAAAAAGTATGGGAAGGTCAGAGTCTATGCCGACTACCGGGATCTCAATCGGGCTAGTCCGAAAGACGACTTCCCTTTACCAAACATACACATCCTGATTAACAATTGCGCCAAGCACGAGCTGCAGTCATTTGTAGATTGTTTCGTGGGTTATCATTGGATATGGATGGATGAAGAAGATGTTGAGAAAATGGCTTTCATTACGCCGTGGGGAATGTACTATTACAATATGATGTCTTTCGGCCTGAAGAACGTAGGGGCCACCTACATGAGGACCATGACTACTATTTTCCATGACATGATACACAATGAGATAGAGGTATATGTAGATGATGTTATCATCAAGTCCAAGAAGGCCACTGATCACATGGATGATTTTAGAAAGTTCTTCAATAGACTGCGGAGGTACAATCTGAAACTAAACCCTACGAAGTGCGCATTTGGCATTCCTGCTGGGAAATTGCTTAGGTTTATTGTGAGTCACCGAGGAATAGAACTATATCCATCAAAAGGCAAAGCTATCCAAGAATTGCCACCACTGAAGAACAAGAAGGACATGATGAGTTTCTTAAAGAGACTGAACTACATCAACCGGTTTATAGCACAGTCTACAATTAGTTGTGAGCCAATCTTTAAAATGTTGAAGAAGGACACAACTACCAAATGGACCGATGACTGCCAAAAGGCCTTCGACAGAATCAAGGAGTACCTATCAACACCACCAGTCTTGCTCCCGCCCGAGCCAGGTAGACCCTTATTACTCTACCTTGCAGTATTAGATGGATTTTTCGGTTGTGTTCTGGGGCAACATGATGAAATGGGGAGGAAGGAGCATGCCATTATTACTTCAGCAAGAAGTTTACCCAGTACGAGGCCCGGTATTCTCTGTTAGAGCGCACCTATTGTGCTTTGACTTGGGTATCCCAGAAGCTGAGACATTACTTCTGTACCTATACTATATATCTCATATCAAGGATGGGTCCTTTGAAGTACATATTCCAAAAGCCCATGCCCACTAGCAAGCTAGCCAAGTGGCAAATCCTGTTGAGTGAATTTGACATTGTCTACGTGACTCAGAAGGCCATCAAGAGACAGGCACTTGTAGATCACCTTGCTGAAAATCCCGTGGGTGGAGAGTACGAACCCCTGAAAACATATTTTCCTGACGAAGCGGTATCATTCATAGGATAAGACATCGCAGAATCCTATGATGGTTGGAAAATATTTTTTGATGGAGCAGCAAATTTCAATGGAGTTGGCATAGGAGCAGTCCTAGTATCAGAAACTGGTCAGCATTATCCGGTGTCTGCCAAACTCAGGTTCCCGTGCACCAACAACATGGCCGAATAAGAAGCCTGCATCCTAGGGTTCAAAATGGCCATTGACATGAATGTTCAAGAGTTGCTAGTGATTGGATATTTGGACCTACTTATACATCAGGTCTGAGAATAATGGGCAACCAAGAACTCCAAAATACTCCCATATCTGCATCATGTAGAAGGAATTGAGAAAGAGGTTCACAAAAACAGAATTCCAGCTGTTCCCAAAATCCAAAATGAGTTCGTCGATGCATTGGCTACCATATCATCTATGATACAACATCTGGATAAGAATTTCATTGATCCCATTCCAGTAAAGATCAATGATTAGCCAACTTATTATGCCCATGTTGAAGAAGAAGCAGACGGAAAGCCTTGGTTTCATGACATCAAGGAATATTTGGAAAAAGTAGAGTACCTAGAGCTTGCAAACCCTACGCAGAAACGCACACTTCGGGGATTGTCCAATAATTTCTTTCACAGCGGAGGAATCCTGTATAGGAGGACTCCTGATCCGGGATTATTAAGGTGTGTCGACGCAAAGGAAACATCTAGGCTACTAGAGGAAGTTCACGCTGGGACTTGCGGTCCACATATGAACGGTTTTGTCTTAGCCAAGAAGATACTCCGGGCTGGTTACTTTTGGATGACTGTGGAATTGGACTGCATCCAGTATGTCCAAAAATGCCACCGCTGTCAGATACATGCAGACATGATAAAGGTGCCTCCAAATGAGTTTAATGCAACAAGCTCACTGTTGTCGTTCGTCGCTTGTGGAATGGATGTTATTGTACCAATTGAGCCTAGTGCATCCAACGGACACAGGTTTATCTTAGTAGCAATCGACTATTTCACCAAATGGGTCGAAGCAACATTTTACAAAGCAGTGACTAAGAAAGTCGTGGCAGACTTTGGTCGTGACCGCATTGTTTGTCGATTTGAAATTCCAGAGTCAATCATTACCGATAATGGCTCCAACCTCAACAACGACCTGATGAAAGCTATGTGTGAAACCTTCAAGATCAAACAAGAGAATTACATAGCCTATATGCCTCAAATGAATGGAGTTGTAGAAGCCGCCAATAAGAATATCAAGAAGATATTGAGGAAAATGATAGAGAAGCGTAAACAGTGGCATGAGAATTTATCATTTGCTCTATTGGGGTATCACACTACAGTCCGCACATCAACTGGGGCAACCCCCTATATGCTGGTTTATGGTACAGAGGTAGTCATTCCCCTTGAGGTAGAAATTCCTTCCCTAAGGATCATACAGGAAGCTGAGCTCGACGATGCAGAGTGGGTGAAAATTCGTTATGAGTAACTAACCCTTGTAGACAGGAAGAGAATGAATGTAGTTTGCCATGGTCAACTCTATTAGAACAGAATGTCTAGAGCCTTCAACAAAAGAGTCAAGCCGAGACAGTTCACACCTGGGCAATTGGTGTTGAAGAAAAAATTTCCACATCAGGATGAAGCCAAAGGGAAATTTTCTCCCAACTGGCAGGGTCCATATATGGTTCGCCGGGTTTTGACAGGAGGAGACCACATACTTGTAGAAATGGACGGAGAAGTCTGGCCAAAACCAATCAACTCAGATGCAGTCAGGCTCTTAGATGTGTAATCCTTATGCTTCCCTTATATGATGTAATTTGAACTATGCCTGACCTGATTCCAGTTTAAGAGGGGATATGTAGGCAGCCCTATGGGTTCGGTCACAATTCAATAAAATTTTCATTTCCCCCGCAATTGGAAACTAGGGCAGAATTTTAAGGAGGACCCTCAAAATTCTGAAGTAATTTTAGCCAGTCATCACAAGCAATGGTCAAAAATATCAACCCAGTAAACTTGGGCTACGGAATTTTGAAGAGGACCCACAAAATTCCGTAGCAAGAGAGGTTGCAATGTCCTAAACCACGTCACAATCGTCGGTTCATCTAAAAAGTTATTCTTAATTATATACTTATGTCACATTTTTACTAAATCATACATGTTTATTACTGAAATTTCCTTGTTTAGCAACGCTACCCCAATAATACAAATAGTATCACCAGATCAAAGCCGAGCAAGTCAAGCCGAGCTAGCGGGGATACGAACTAACCGTCCCCTTTACAAAACTCACGATTTTTCTTTGGATGTAGGCATTTGTATTGCGAAATCATCAAACATACTATACACTCACGAGACGACCATTGTTCAGGAATACAACTCTCAGAACTGTTGCACTTATCCACATTTGCTATCCATACACACCAGTGACATTCTGTGTGTCATAATGTCCCCAACAGTCACGATATCGCAACCTTCTATCAATTAAGAAAGCTCTATTACCACTTGCCATTTTATTTATTGCATAAGGCTACCATTCTGCATTCCGAGACTAAATGCTATCTCCATCTGCATTTCTGCATTGCATAAGCCTACCATTCTATATTCCGAGACTAAACGCTGTCTCCATCCGCATTTCTGCATTGCATAACGCTACCATTCTACCTTTTGAGACTAAACATTGTCTCCATCTGCATTTCTACATTGCATAAGTCTACCATTCTGCCTTCCGAGACTAAACGCTTCCTCCATCTGCATTTATGCATTACATAAGGCTACCATTCTTCCTTCTGAGACTAAACGCTGTCTCCATCTGCATTTCCGCATTGCATAAGGCTACCATTCTACCTTCCGAGGTTAAGCTCTACCTCTACCTGCATCTCATAGGCTAAAAGATAGCCTCATACTGCATATGCATGGCTGAAAGATCGCCGCATACTGCATCTCATGGGCTGAAAGATCGCCACATACTGAATCTCATGGGCTGAAAGATCGCCAAATTATCCAAGGGCATCATCATTCATAGGAACCATTTTCATAGCCCGAGAACACTATGTCATGGCATGAGGATCCTTTTAATTTTGCATATCATTATTCAAAGGCATCATGGTTCGGAGGCACCATACTCTTAGCCCGAGAGCATTATTTCATGACCTGCAAATCCTTTATCATACGCTTCATGGCCCAGGACATCATGGTCTAAGGACGTCATTCTAACCGTCCGAAGACAACATTCATGGTCCAACGGGAATTTGCATCATGTTTAAATTCATGCACGGTATACGTTGGTAGTGTTTCAAAATTGCAGGTACACTGGCGAGCAACGACCATCTCAGCAGGAGCGATCCTGCTACAGTTCCTGCATCCATATCTTCACCCTTCCCATAAACCTACCACTCACTCGACCCCAGATATTGCGTCCAATCTCGAAAGTCTCCACCGGCATACTCCGACGACGGATCCTGAACTACATATGGCTTGATTCCTGTAAAACCAGGGATATGTAGGCAACTCAGAAGCCAGGGCGTAGCCTAAACCTCTCCGAACCATTTCGCTCGGTCAAAATTGGCCATCATATCTTTACCCGACAACTCTTTCATCCTTCCCGAGTAAAGAGAGGCAGCTGTTGATACCCAATTTTCCCCTATATATTTTCTAATATGCAAAATGCCTTCAAAATATCATCTGTATGCATATATAAGTGTGTCGAAATGTTTTATTTTTTTTAAAAAAAATTTAAAGATTTTTAAACCAATTTATTTCCCTATTTTATTCATAAAAAATCAATAATAATTCCCAAAAATTATAATTTTGGTGATTTATTTATTGGTTTCTCATATTTATACTCAAATATAGCTAAAGTAATTTTTGCATAGTTTTACAAATTTATTTAGTATCTTTAAAGCAAAATTACTTACAGTTACAATATTAGCCTCTTTTAGGATTTAATTGCGTTTATATTCATAAAATTAAGTCCAGTATTTTTTAAATTAATAATTATATGTTACAAATTATTTTAGTACTTTTAATTTATTTTCAGAAATTAATTTACTATTTTTTATAAAATGAAAGGGGAAAATTGGCTATTTAAAATCTAGCCTAATTGCATTTCAATTATAGCCTGAATTCTACCCCAATTTAAACCCAATTCTTATTCATACCTGACCCCTAACCCAATTAACCAAGCCAAACACAGACCTCTACCTACCCGCATTAATCCGGGTCGTTGATCATTCAGATCAACGGCCAGTATTCACCTCCACGTTAATTAATCCTAAACGACCCCCAAAACCCTATCATTTGTTACAATCCTCTGCCTTAGAATCCCCTTCATTTCAAACCCACTCTGCAACACCACCTGAACCCTAGCCACTGCCCTCTCACCCCACCCTAATACCTATCTAATCCATGGCCTTTCGTGGTCATTTGAGGCATATACCAGCCTTCCATGGCTTCTATTTATTTGTTCTTATGGTTTCAAGGCCAGACCTTGAAGGAGTCTGGTCCAGTCCTAGTTGGATTTCTGTTCATGGCTCTTATCCAGTCATCCTTAACCTTTCTCTGGCCAGCCATAGCTGCTCGAGTCAGATCTTTGACTCTCTTGGTTAGATCGGTAAATTTTAGGACCTTTCTCACCTTTTTCTGGGTTTTCGGAAACTCTAATCTATAAGATCTTTTCAATTTCTGTCAGATCTACCTTAGATCTGTACTTACCTTGAACTTTTAAGCATTTTCTCGAAGTTTCTTTAGCTTTGCTCTCAAAACGACTCTTTATCTTTTCCGATTATGGTTTTTCTTTTAAGTTATTTCAAAATCTATTCTCTGATTTTAACGTGTTTCTGATCTTGCTATGTTTTGCTTATGTTGTTTTTCTATCTGAGTAAGCATGTTTAAAAATCCTAATTTTTTGGTTGTTCGTTAGATGAGTGCTTATTTGGTTATGTTTTTGTTCGATTTATTTGTTTATCATCTTTTAAGCTCGACTATTGTTGAACAAAAACCTATGTCTTGGGTCTGAAACTGTTTGTTTGAATACCTGACTGGATTTGAAGTTCCTTGTTTTAGAATCTCTTTTTCTTTGTGATATTCCTCTGATTCTGGGTTTTATTATCTTTAAAACTCGACTATGTTTAAAACCCTAACTTTTCAAAAGGTTTTCTCGTCTGCTACTGTGAGACTTTTGCATATTTCTGATACTTTGTTTTCTCCATTGTTGACTCAATGTGACTTGACCTACTTGATTACTATGCTTCGAATGTTTCCTTTACTACTGAACCTTATGCCTATTTTTGTATGATGTTTCTTTTGCCAATGGGTTTGGCCTCACATGTCTGGTGTCTCTACTCACTTTGTTTAAATACTAAAGTGCAGAAGCATGTTACTTCCTTGATTGATCTCGATCTTGTGACTGATTTCAAAACTTTTCTTTTATGAACTCTAATTTTACTCTCCTATTTAAAGTTAACTGATTCTTTTCCTTTATTATGATATTTTGCCTTACTGAATCCTTTCCCAAAATAAGCATATTTATGTACTTAGACTTTATTACTTACTTAATGTTTTTAATACCCCATTTATGGCAATAATCAGTCTGCCTACAAACTGATTCGTCTTTCCTTATTTTTTGAATCTGTTACCCCCGTTAAACAAGTGATCTCTTGATTAAAGGGGAATCACTTGGTTAATTGATTTTGACTGTTGTTGTTTCCATATTTGTATTGAAACTTTACTTATTACCTTATTTCTCACATGTTTTCAAAATTATAAATACCCTACACCCTCTTCTTTCAAAAACACGAACACTTGAGTTTAGAACATACACTTCACTCAAAACTCTCTTTTCTCTGTTACTACTTGTGTTGCTGCCTTACCTAGCCAGCTGAAAGCCAAGGCTAGGCTGTGGGAAATTTGCTTACTTTCTTTCTGCATTTGCTTCTTTACTAGTATGTTCTAATTTATCTTCAGTATCAATAACCACATGTTTTGTTACTATTACTTGCACTCTTGCCTATTTCATGCTTGTGTTTAATCAAGTTCCATTAGTAAGCATGTTGTAATCTGCCCCTTTCCCTTCTGAATTAATGTTTTTCCTTATGTATGAATTCTGTCAGTCACTTATTATGACTTATGAATCCCAAAGCCCCATATCCCCTATGTGTTTGTATTCTTTGGTTGGTGTAAGGGCATGTCAGCATTAGACATTGATGTGCATGACCCAAACCTGACCCTCCATAGGCTCCTATCCTTCATATCCCCTATATATGTCGTATTCTCTGGCTGGTTTTTGGGGTATGCTAGCATCATCTATTATTGTGCATGTCCAAAACCTGCCCCCCTCCTAGGGTCATATGCTCCCTATAATGAACTCCCAAACCCTGGATCCCTTTGTATCAAAAATGCTGATTCTCTAGTGTTAACTTTATTACTACTATTTTCAAATTACCCTTACTCCCTTACTATTCTCGACCCAGTATTAAACAACTCTCTGCTCCTGCACTTCCACTATACTCTTAGACTTAGGTTCTACCCCTATTGTGTGAGCCTTTCCTTGGGACCCATGACTCTTTCTGAACTGGGACACATAATGGCTAGCCCTTTCACACTGCACTCATTCCTGTCTGGTTATGAAAACTTGGATGCAAGCACTACCCGGGGTCCCTTGAGACCCTTAGTGAGCTTTGACACACCCAAGTCTAAGCAAGGCTTTGAAACAAATGGCATTTGAGATGGTTTATTCCATAACTCAGAGAGGAAGTCAAGAATCAGGCTTCCTCTAGTTGTAACTTTTTTCTCTTTACACTTTTCTGATGTAATTCGTTATTTAGTTTGTAATAATTTGTAAAAAAAATTGGGGTTTGGCTAGTGAAAAGGGTTGGGTAATTGTGCATGCTTAAGGGTAGATATCATGCCTATAGGACCTAAAATTCTATATATTTAACTGTGTAATTTAGATATCATGTCTATAAGATCTGTTTTCACTAAAATTCTGCATGTTCTACATCTAAAGAATATGCCTATAGGACCTAAAATATGCATGTTTAACTCTGCATTTAGAGAACCTGTCTATAGGACTCGTTTAAATTCTGCATGCTTAACTCCGCATTTAGAGAACCTGTCTATAGGATATGTTTAAATTATGCATGCTTAACTTTGCATTTAGAGAACCTGTTTAGAGGACTTGCCTTAGATTCTGCATTTCTACACTTAGACACCATGTTCTTAGGATCTAACTAGTTGTCATCTGGCATCATGTTCAGTAGTTTAAAATCAGTACCCTTTCATATAAATCATACCTATAGGAATTGCGAGTAAATTCTGTCTGCTTCATTACACGTTCAACTAGATATCATGTCTATAGGAATTAAATCAGAAATAATAGATATCATGCCTACAGGATCTAAAACCAGTCTAGTTTAAAATCAGCCAAATTCATACTGTTCTCCACTAGTTTTTGAAACAACTCTCTCACCTTCTATTAATACAGTTTAGAAAGCATACCTGTAGGATCTCAAATCGTTTGTTTTGAAATGGTTACTGCTTTGCCACATTCTGAATCAGTAATAGATATCATGTTTATAGGATCTCACTCAAACACTTAGGCAAGCCTTATGTGATAACAACAATAAAACTGAATCCGCCTTTGTTAATTGGTAATTGCTACAACCAGCAGGCAGGCCTGATTCAGACTTCTTATCTGAGTTATGTAATAAACTAGTCTACTTCAACAATTAAAACTCCCCTCACCTTTAGTATTTTTTAAATTCAGACCCTAAATGTATGTTTAAGTCATGCTATTTATGTGTTTTGCTTGAGGAGGTATACATGAGCCTTTTATTTGTTTACATGCTTCCCCTAATGTGCAGTACTATGTGTTTTTGTATGTCGCCTTAGATTTTTCACCTTTTGAAACCTAAAGTCAGCCTAATATCACTCCCTTTTAGGAATAGTAGTCCTAAATTCCTCGGGGACTTATAGGGAGGGACGAGTAACAACATACAATAGAGGTCGAGTCCAATCCGCGCATTAATACCTTCACGGGGTGGGAAGGGTAGATATGGATATGATGATCGGTGTGCTAATACCACGTGTATAACCTCTCCTGAGGAGTGTCATACCGGGTATCACATTGATGTGATCCATATTATAAATAAACCTAGGACCCCCTTTTTTACTCTTTTATATTTTCAAGTATTTGTGGAACTGTAACTCTTTCTTTTTGAAATACGCCTTTTAACTGTTTTCAAACTCTTATGTGTTTTAATCCCCTACTATTTGAGCCTATACCTGTTTGTTTGCTAAATTTCACAAATTCACAAAAACTGTCTGGCCGAGGACTACAGTAGTGGATCCTAAGGGGTGCCTAACACATTCCCCTTAGGATAATTTCAAGACCTTACCCAATCTCTAGTTATCAAACAAACTTAGAAGTGAACCCTATAGGTGTCACAATGCACCTTAAATCATTAGATGACGACTCTTCAAATGCAAAACCGAGTTCCCAAAAGGAATGAGTTTTCCTATACCCAAAAAATGTCATAAACCCGATCTCCCGATGCAAAGAGGGAAAAAATGGGGCGCGACACCTTGTAGTTCTTTCTTTTAGAGTTGTCATAACCCTGCATGTCGTACCATGAGAACGGGGCCTTTGCTTTCACTTTGATATCAAATGGTCGCTTTTATACCTTTAGGTCAGTGAAGTACATGGTTACGAAGCTGGGGAAGGGGTAGTTTCTGTCACCTTCATTGCCTACCTGTGTAATCACCCGAGACATCACCTTTCCGACGTTAATCGGGTACCCCGCCATGATTGATGCTACCAATACTGCCCGGTGAAGAGGGAGTGAGTTGTCATGAGTAGTGGGGTCCAATCTGCTACACACGAATGTTTCCCATCCCTTGGCCTCGAAATTCAAACTTTTTCTCAAAATCTTCACTCCTATATTCAACCAATCGGGGGTGGAACTTGGGATTGCCAGATTCTGTACCAACCAAGGACGGACCTCCTCACCTAATTCCATCTTTGCAAAATACAGCAACTCATCCTCCTCATCGAATCCCAAGTAGTCATTTATTGTTTTCCCATCAAACAACACTTTCAAATTGCGCACCTTGGTCACTTTGGTCCTCTTCTTGATGTGGGCAACATTGGAGTAAAATTCCTTGACCAGGTGCTCGTTTGCATCCTCATAGTTGTTTAAAAAATATTCCCATCCCACTCTCTCTCTAAACTCTCTTCTCACATTGGGGTTGTGAGGCAAGAGGTCTCTATCAACAAAACTCCTATCTGGAATCAATTTCTTCACAAGCCACCATTCTCTAAATTTATGGTAGGCCACCTCACTCACAAACTGGTCTTGCCACACCTCCAGTTTTTCTAGTTCTAGCAATTCCTCCCACATGAGGTTCACCCCCTTCTCCTACTACCTCTTCTTCTCCTACTGCCTCATCTTCTCCTACTACACCCTCTCCGGATAATGAAGCTATTGGAGAGGTGGAGTATTCATCCCCATTTCCTTCAGCTGAGCCCTCAGACGACCCAGAAGATACATTTACTGACACTTAGGCTGTGGGGGGGGGTGGAGGAGTGTCTCTTAATCTGTTTCTCTCCAGCCAGTCAGGGATGTACTCTAGGATTAAGTTTGAAGATATATCCCGAGAGGGATCATATTCACTCTCAGACTGGTCAATGGCCCTATCAGCAGCTTTAATGAGCTTCCTCATGTTTTTAATGTTTTGCCGGGCTTGGGGAGTCAATCTTAGCATCTTCTGTTTCCCTTCCCGGGAGAATTCACCTCTACCAGCTTGTTTAGAACCCTTGCCTCTTTGTTTCACCATTGTCTGCAAACATCAGTCATTAAGCTTGTTAGTATCCAAAAAGACAGTGAAGTTCATAGTTGCAGGAAAAAAAATGTTGCAGAGTGCGGACACAAAATGTAGTGCAGCCGCACTAAGGCCAATGCGGACAACACAAAATACCAATGCGGTCCTCCCAGAGGTGGGGCTCAAACTACCCACTCTTTGAATAATCACTCCGCGGACCGCACAAAATGCCAATGCGTCCCGCATTGAGGTACCGCGGACCACACAAAATGTAATGCGGATGTAGTCCTGAATGATCAGATTCCAGGACTTGTAGCAATACGGTCCGCACAAAATTCCATTGCAGACTACACAAGAGCGCCGCGGTCCGCACAAAATTCCATTGCGGACTACACAAGAGCACCGCGGTCCGCACAAAATTCCATTGCGGACTGCACAAGAGCACCGCGGACCGCACAATTTCCACCGCTGTCCGTATTGAGTGCCTAGTCATAGCACTAACTTAGGGTTCAAGATAATTTGATTTTTAGTCCAATTTTACACCAAAGAAAGGTCCCTAAGTGTTTTCCCAGTGTTTTTAACTACCTAATCTAACAATAAACAAGAATTAACTAACCCTAGTCTACTTTACTGAAAGAAATAAGGGTATGGCAAGAAGAAGAACAAGAAAAACAAAAATTAAAAGAAAATAACAAAATTAAAACAATTAAAAAGAAGTTAACGTTACAAATTGTGAGAAGAACTGAAGATTAACGATTCCTAGCAGTTAATTACGAGCAGTAGGGACGATGAACAGTGATTTTATGAGTTCTGAGAGCAAAAAGATCGAAAAGTTCTAATATTGGGCCTCAGGTAGTATTTATAGAAAACGTCCTGGGGCCCAGCTTACCTACCCCAATGCGGACCACACAAAATGGCAAGGCGGTCCGCACTACTCAAAGTCACAAGATTCAGACAAGGCAGCTACTGCAGTCCGCACAAAATGCATTACGGCCGTAGTGGACCACCGCGGACCGCACTAAATGCAATGCGGCCGCGGTGGTAAATTTTAGAGAGCAGGTATTTTACCCCTTCATCAGTGCGGTCCGCACTAAGTTTGTGCCCCCCGCATTAGGTTCTCTGCGGCCGCACAAAATGTAGTGCGGTCCGCATTGAAAACTTCAGAGGCTTGAAGAATTTTTCCACCATGTCCTGCACTGCATTAACAAAAACCTATAATATTTCACCATCAGTCAATGCAAAAATAAATCCTATCCTACAATGTAAATCAAGGAAAAACACATGGGTTGCCTCCCATGAAGCACCTGATTTAACGTCACGACACGACGCAAGTTACCATCAAATCATTTGGGATAAAGAAGTGCCACCACGTGGCTGTCATCAATCTTTCCCAAGTAGTGCTTGACCCTATTCCCATTCACTCTGAAAACTTCTCCATTTTTGTTCTTTAAATCAAGTTCACCAAATGGGGTCACACACACCACTTCAAAAGGTCCACTCTATTTTGACTTAAGCTTTCCCGGAAACAGACGTAACCGAGAGTTGAACAAGATAACCAACTCACCCACTTTGAACTCCTTGCTACGAGCATATTTACCATGAAGGTACTTCATCATGTCCTGGTACAAGGAAGAACTGGAGTAGGCATGGAATCGGAATTCATCAAGTTCATTAAGTTGCTCCACACGAAGAATGGCTGCAACATCCCATTCAAGATTTAGCTTTCTCAAAGCCCACATGGCCTTGTGCTCTAACTCAACCAGTAGATGGCAAGCTTTTTCAAACACCAACCGATACGGAGACATACCAATCGAAGTATTGTAAGCAGTCCTATAAGCCCATAGAGCATCATCCAACTTCTTTGACTAATCGGTCCTATTAGCATTAACCGTCTTTGACAATATACTTTTGATTTCCCTGTTGGATACTTCAACTTTACCACTTGCTCGAGGATGATAGGGAGTAGAAACCTTGTGATTGACACCATACTTTGCAAGTAAAGTGTCAAAAGCTCTATTGCAAAAAAGAGACCCTCCATCAATTATGATTGCACGAGGAGTACCAAACCTTGTAAAAATGCTCTTTTTGAGAAATGCTACAACACTCCGGGCCTCATTGTTGGGCAAAGCCACGACTTCAACCCACTTTGAAGCATAGTCCACCGCCACAAGAATGTATGTGTTCCAACACGAGCTAACAAACGGGACCATGAAATCAATGCCCCATACATCAAAAATATCAACCTTGAGGATGGTATTGAGAGGCATCTCATTTTTCTTCGAAATTCCACCCGCTCTTTGTCATTCGTCACACCTCTTCACAAGTTCACTTGCATCTTTGTATAAAGTTGGCCAATAAAACCCTCAACTAAGAACTTTGGAAGTCGTCCTCGTCCCACCATGATGGCCACCATAGGGAGAGGAATGACAAGCCTCCAAGATACTGAATTGCTCTTCCTTCGGGACACACCTTTGGATCACACCATCGGTGTAAATCTTGAACAAGTACGGCTCATACCAATAGAAATCCAAGCTATCCCGCTTGAGATTCTTCCTTTGGTTAGAAGAGAGATCACACGGGATTATACCATTCACAAGGAAATTAGCAACATCCGCAAACCATGGCATTACATTCATCGACACCGAAAGGAGTTGTTCATCGGGAAATGAATCATTGATCTCTAGGCCATCACGAGGCCTCCCCTCCTCCTCCAAGCGAGACAAGTGGTCCGCCACTTGGTTTTCACTACCCTTCCGGTCCACAATCTCCAAATTAAACTCTTGAAGTAACAAGACCCATCGCATCAGTCTAGCCTTCGTCATCAAGTAGCGGAGTGTGGCATGGTCGGTATGAATAATAATCTTAGCACCCATAAGATACGGCAAAAATTTTTCTATTGAGAACACAATAGCCAAAAGTTCTTTATCGGTGTCCGTGTAGTTCACTTGAGAATCATTCATTGTCTTGATCGCATAGTACACTAGATTAAACATTTTGTTTACTCTTTTACCCAAGACCGCCCCAACCGCAACATCGCTCGCATCACACATGAGCTCAAAGGGCAAGCTCCAATTAGGTGCGGTAACGATAGGAGTGGTGGTCAACTTATGCTTGAGAAGTTCAAAGTCATTCATACATTTTTCATCAAACACGAACTTGACATCTTTTTCCAACAACTTGCACAAAGGATTCACCACCCTCAAAAAGTCTTTGATAAATCTCCGGTAGAACCCCGCATGCGAAAGCTTCGATCTCCCTTGACAGATGTAGGGGAGGGAGCCTTGAAATCACATCAATTTTTGCTTTGTCTACCTCAATACCATGCTTTGAAATTTTATGCCCAAGAACTCTACCCTCTTCCACCATATAGTGGCATTTCTCCCAATTGAGAACAAGATTGGTTTATTCACTACAGGCCAAAATTCTATCAAGATTATTCAAGCATTCATCAAATGAGTCTCCCACAATACTAAAGTCGTCCATGAACACCTCCAAAATGTCTTCCACCATATCAGTGAAAATGGCTATCATACACTGCTAAAATATAGCTGGCGCATTACACAATCCAAAATGCATCCTAGAGAAAGCAAAGGTGCCATATGGACAAGTGAATCTAGTCTTCTCCTGATCTTCCGGAGCAATCAAGATTTGGTTGTACCCAGAATACCCATCCAAGAAATAGTAGAAGGCATGCCCAGCAAGCCGGTCTAACATTTGATCAAGAAAAGGCAAAGGAAAGTGATCCTTGCGGATCACTTTATTAAACTTGCGGTAATCCATGCATACCCTCCAACCGTCGATGGTTCTAGTAGGAATCAACTCATTTTGTGAATTTGCAACCACGTTCATGCCACCCTTCTTTGGTACACAGTGCACCGGTGAAGTCAAAGAGCTATCAGAGATGGTGTACACAACCCCAACATCCAACCACTTGATCATCTCCTTTTTCACAACTCCTTGCATTGCCTCGTTCAACTTCCTTTGATGTTCCAAAGAGGATATTGCATCATCTTCCAGAATAATCTTGCGCATACAAAATGCGGGGCTTATCCGCCGAATATCAGCTAAAGTCCATCCAATTGACTTTTTCCACTTTTGAAGCACCGCCAATGTGGCATCAACCTGCATGTTAGTATGACAAGAGGAAAGAATAACTGGCAATGTAGAATTTGAGCCTAAGAACTCATACATGAGGTGTGGAGGCAGTGCTTTCAACTCCAACAATGGAGGCTCCTCAATTGAAGATTTTGTTTATGGAGACTTCTTATTCTCGAGGTCCAAATATAATTTCATAGGCTCATAAGAGTAAGAGCCCATTCCATGTAAAGCATTCACGCACTCCACTCGGCTATCATCATCATTGACATAAAGATTCAACAATACAGCCTCCAATGGATCCTCTACATTAATCATTACACAGGTGTCATCAACTATCACTGCTGTGACGAGGTCCACAAAAGAATACACCTTGGTACTGTTGGGCTGCCTCATTGATTTGCAAACATGAAAGACCATTTTTTCATCACCCACCCAAAAGGTGAGCTCCCCTGCTTCTACATCAACTAAGGCTTTCCCAGTAGCAAGGAAAGGTCTCCCCAAAATGATAGGAACTTCATAATCCACCTCACAATCCAAGATCACAAAGTCAGCTAGAAAGATAAATTTGTCTACCCGTACAAGCACATCATAAACAATACCCAATGGTCTCTTCATCGTTCTATCCGACATTTGTAATCTCATGGAAGTCGGCCTAGGTTGACCAATACCCAAAGTTTTGAAAACCGAGTAGGGCATCAAATTGATACTGTCCCCAAGTCACATAGAGCCTTGGCAAAATCCGTACTCCCAATGGTGCAAGGAATGGTGAAAGCACCGGGATCTTAAAGATTTGAGGCCATTGAATGCACTATTGCACTAACTTGGTGAGTCATTTTTATAGTTTCACAATCCATAGACCGCTTCTTTGTCACCAAGTCCTACATGAATTTAGCATAGCATGGCATTTGTTCAAGAGCCTTAACCAAAGGCATATTAATGGATAAGCTCTTTATCATGTTAATGAACTTTTTAAACTGATTCTCATTTTTCTGCTGCGCGAGCCTTTGAGGATAAGGTGGAGGTGGCCTTGGCAAAGGATCCTTGGCTTTAGGCACAACCGGCTCCGGCATGTCTATTATGTGTTTCCTAGACAGGTTCACATCATTTTGAGTTTTCACCTCGGTATCTTGAATATCAATCCTCACTTCTTCATTCATATTGTCATCAATCACATTTTAAACCACCAAAGGAACTTCATCTTATTGCAACTCAACATCATTAATCAAAATTTGCTTTTGTTTGGATGCATTCACATCACTGCCTCGTCCACTCCTTGTAGTTACTGCCATAACATGATTGTTCCCACCCTTCGAGTTTACTACCGTATCACTTGTTAGGGCACCCTTAGGGTGAGTGTTCAAGGACTGTGAGATTTGGCCCAACCGAACCTCCAAATTCAGAATTGAGGTATTGTTGGAAGACAACTGAGCATCGGAATCCGCACTCTTTTTCATCATCTGTTCGAACATCATTTAAATTCTCCCCATATCATTGCTAGAAGAACTGGGACCTTGAGATGGAAAGGAGGGTGGATTGTTCCGTTGTTGGTACATTGGGGGCCTTTGAAAGCCTTGCCCCCGATTTCCTTGGTTTCCATTATTCCATCCACCTTGATTGTTGTTACCACCCCAATTTTTATTACCATTCCAATTTCCTTGATTGTTTTGAGTGTTGTTCTGATAGCCCAGTTGGAGTTTTGGTTGTTGTTTCCCCAATTACCATTGCCTTGTTATTATTGATTGCCCCAATTGCCTTGGGGTCTCCATTGTTGTTGGTTGGAAGAATCGCCCCTTGTGCCTTGATAATTATTCATGTATTGCACCTCTTCACTATGTACATCAAAACCATCATCTTGAAATCCACCACAATCATTGTCAAATTGCTCCGAATTCCCTTGATTCTGTTGACCTCTTTGTATTCTTTTGTTGACAAACATGTTAACACCCTCCAAGGCATTCACTTGGTGAGGATTTTGAACTTGTTGCAACTGTGCCTTTGCTAGTTGGTTCATTCTAGTTGTCAACTCAGTGATAGCCTGCCCATGACCATGTAACTCTTTGTGCAAATGAGTGACCGTGGGGTCACCTTGGGGCACATTGTCTCTACTTTGCCATGCAGAAGAAGTGTCAGCCATCTCATAAAGAATGTCACAAGCCTCATCAAAAGACAATTTCATAAAGTTGGCCCCGACAAGTTGGTTCACTATGCATTGGTTTGTTTTTTTAATGCCCCGATAAAAAGTTTGTTGGATCATTGCCTCAGTCATATCATTATTGGGGCGTTCCTTCACCATTGTTCTGTAACGCTCCCAAATCTCATGCAAAGGTTCCATGGGCTCTTGCTTGAACGCCAAGATCTCATCTCTCAATGCAGCCATATGCCCCATTGAGAAAATTTTTGCACTGAACTTATCCGCCAACTCATCCCAAGTAGTTATGGAATGGTTGGGAAGTCGCTCAAGCCAATCAAGTGCTTTCCCTCTAAGTGAAATGGGAAGAGTCTCAATCGGAGAGCATCCTCGGACACGTTAGTTTGCTTGCTCCCCCAACATGTATCCACGAACCCCTTGAGATGTTTGTAAGCATTTTGATTTGCAGCGCCCGTGAACTACACACACTGCTCTAGCAAAGTCAGCATCATATTGGTTATTTGAAAATTGCTCGCCCAGATTTGGGGTGGCACAATAGCACTTGCATAGCCCTGGTTCGGAAGCACTCTAGGAGCCACTCTTGGAGGCGGCGGAGGAGGGTCTGGAATATTGTCATTGGCATTAGCATTGGCCTGGCGGACTCTATGTTGTCCTTGAGGTATAAGAGGCACCTCCTCATTTTCAACATCATATACCACCTCCCCCGCAATCAAATTTCCAAGAGGGTCATTAAAATTCGCTGCCATTTTGTACCTGAAGTTGTGACACAAACAAGTTAGGAACAAGGAAGGAAAGAAGAACAATACACAAATCTATTTAGATAGCTAACCAAAACCGTTAGCTCCCCGGCAACGGTACCAAAAAGTGATCGTGGCCAACCCTGCACTACTATTAAGTAGCGATAGAGGTCGAAGAAGCTTTTACCCGATTAAGGTCGGGATCGATTTCCACAGGGAGCTAGAAGTTGGAGTCGGGTGTCTATATAAAGTGAAAATGTGTATTTGCTCTTAATTGCACTTCTAAACAATTTGGGTTTGGATTTACTTCTAATTGTATAGAACTACAATGATCAATTAAACTAAAATAAGCTAAGATTAAACAATTGCGAGTTGTTCAAATGGATAAAAGGCACTAGGGTAGTGACTTTCGCCTAGGAGATCAATTAACGGATACTTGAGTCTAAGGCGTGATTGTCACATTTGGGGAGTATGATATAACCATTGCACTATCCTACTCACTCTACACCTCTCGATAGTTCGAGTGATTTTGCCCAAATTGACTTTCTCAAGACCAATTGGGTATGCAAAGTTGCACAAGCAATCAAGGTTCAAGTCGGGTATTACTATCTCTAGGTTTAACCCTTTAATTGGCGCTATCAATCTCTTGAGTATGCCCCAATTCCTTGTTGGACCAATTTCAGAGACTTAGGCTCTCTTTCTTAAGAAGAGCCAAAATCAACTAAACACAAAGTAGTGTTTGCAACCACTAATTCAGCAATCAAACATGAAATTAGTCCAAATATCAAACACCCATGGTCAATCAAGCCCTAAAACACAATACCCATCAATTACCCAGACTAGGGTTGAGCCAGAACCCTAGTTTATGGGTCTAATTACTCATAATTAGAGAAGAAAACAAAGAAATAAATGAAGAAAAACTCATATTAATTAATTGCTAAATTAAACTTGAAGATTCAATGTTGAAATGAAGCTAAAATTACTCAAAATAGCTAAAAATATCAAAGTCACGAGCGCAGCCTTTAGTACAAACTATTTGATGACCTAAAAATGGGAAAAGAAGCTATTTATACTAAACTGAAACATCTGGACAAAAATACCCCGGCGGGGTTAGTGCGGACCGCACAAAATCACGTGCGGCCGCACTAGGGCTCTAAACTTGAATAAACGGCTCTATGAACTTGGGCAATGCGGACCGCACAAAATCTAGTACAGTCGCGGTAGTTTCTAGTGCAGTCCGCATGAAATGGAGCGCAGACCGCATTGGGCTTCAAACTTGGAACTGGCAGCTCTCTGAACCTTCTTTCTGCGGACCGCACTAAATCGAGTGCGGCCGCATTGATCCCAGTGCGGACTGCAGAAAACCTCATGCGGCCGTATTGCCTCTTTGCCTGAATAGCAGCCTCTCAGAACCTCACTTGTGCGGACCGCACAGAATGGTGTGCAGCTGCACTGGCCCTGTTTTGCCTGAGCTTTATCTTGTCTTGATACTTGTGCAAGTTTCACTCCTTTTTGAGCTGATCTTTGACATTTTGTCACCTTGTTGATCAAACCTGCAATCAAGCACAACTTGTGAGCCTTTTGGGATGATTTTGTACATATTTCTAATCAAAACTCTAGCATGGAGGAGTATAAAATGTAACAAATCGCTAGTTACCAGTAATGATGCAAACATAAAATAGCAATTACAGAATTAGGTTGAGGACGTTATTATAAAGAACTTAACCAAAAATATACCAGAACAAACTGATGTTGGTTCGAGACCTAATATTATTCAAGAACCGGAAGAAAATGAAAATATTATGACAACTACCAAAGAACACTAAGCTGTAATGCTATTTATACATTGGTCAGAAAAAAAAGTTTACATCGGAGCAAATTTAAGCCCAAAGATGAAAGGTAAGTTGATTGAATTTTTGCGAACTTACACAGATTGCTTTGCTTGATCGCACTCAGATATGACTTGTATACCACCGGAGGTGATGACCCACAAACTGAATGAGAATCCGTTATACCAACCTGTCAAGTAGAAGAAGAGGAAGCAAGGATCCTTCAAAAATCAAGTGATCTAGGATGAGGTACAAAAGCTTTTAAAAATTGGGTCAATATGAGATGTAAAGTATCCTGACTAGTTAGCTAATAACGTGAGAGTTCCCATAATGAATGGAAAATGGCGAGTTCGTGTAGATTATATTGTATACGATCAAAATCAAAGAACCCGATTTCGAAGTTCTAAACTGGGCTATGAGTCCGAGTCCGGGCGACTCGAAGTATAGGTCAGACCCGGTTAGAGAACACACACCTCAAGGAAGCAGATCGAAGGCCTTGCTCCAGGGCAATGCAATCTCAATGGCACTCAATAAATAGCGGGAATTTCTCAAGGACACGTGGGTTAGGGCATAAATTAAAGGATAAGATTTGTACGAAATGGTACAGGTCCGTACTAGGTTACTGTACACTTGTACCAATTGAATTCTTTACTACAATTGGGAATATACTATATTGGGGTTTTCTTCTCCTATATAAAGGGGACCACAGTAATTTTGTAACGATCATCTCACATTATTCATTGCAATAGAATATTCTACTCTGCTTTTCTTGCTTAACGCGCTCAACAAGTGTTCTTTAGCTTTATTGTTTTTACTTCTTTATTCATACTTCATCGCTCTTAGCTGACCTCGAGGCCTCCAAGAAAGTCAAGCTCGAGGTCCTCATTGTTATAGCAACACCAGTTTGGTTCATCAATTATTCTTACTTAAATTTAATATTACTTGTATATTCACTAGTACTAGAATAAATCACATATCTTTAAAATCACAAATTATCTTAATTATTACCCCCATATCTTGAGGTAAACAGTTTGGTGCCCACTATGGGGCTAAAGATAATAGTGATTGTTTTAGTGCTAGTTTTCTGATAACACACGTTATTTTTTACACTTTTTCTTGTCAAAGATGCTTTGATTTCAGGCTTCAACATGTCTAGCACACAGAATGCACCTATTCACGAGGACGAAGGTCTTGGAGAAAATAGCGGTATAGGGGTCGGTGTACCACCCATAAACCCTGAGGGAGTGCCAAACATGGAGCTAGTTGATATCAGTTCACACAATGCTCTAAACACGGACGTAGACCCAGACCCTGCAAGGAGCGCACACAAGAAAGCCTGAGCAGCAGGCCAAGAAACACGAGGGATGGAAGAAGGAGGAGTCAGCCAACAAGTCATTTTCATGATGCTACAAGCTTAGCAAGTCGCCATCTCTCTGCTTCAGAGTTAGAACAGAACTCCTAACACAGTCGAACTAGAGAACACTCAGCATACGTAACCAACAAGGCCCGATGAAAATGGCTCGGGGACTGACCCCGCTATTATGAAAATGCTCGAGAATCTTGCCAAAAGGATAGACATCGAAGAAAAGAAGATTGAAAAAAATGATAAAAAGGTGTAAACATACAACTCTAGGGTCAACCAGATACCGGGAGCACCTCCGATTTTAAAAGGACTGGACTCGAAGAAGTTCGTGAAAAAACCATTCCCCCAGAGTGCGGCTCCGAAGCCCATCCCGAAGAAGTTTCAGATGCCAGATATCCCAAAATACAATGGAACCGCTGATCCCAATGAGCACATTATCACATACATTTGTGGCATAAAAGGGAACGATTTGGAAAACGATAAGATTGAATCAGTTTTGCTAAAAAGGTTTGGGGAAACTCTGTCTAAATGTGCCATGATTTGGTACCATAACCTACTCACGAACTCTATCGATTCGTTTTCCATGTTGGTAGATTAATTTGTGAAGGCACATGCCGGTGCCATAAAAGCTGCAATAAGGAAGTCTGACGTATTCAAAATAAAGCAAAGGGAGAACGAGATGCTGAGGGAATTTGTATCCCATTTTCAATCAGAACGAATAGAATTACAACCAGTCTTGAATGACTGGGCCATACAAGCCTTCACTCAGGGGCTAAATGAACGATGTTCGATAGCTTTGAAGCAGTTGAAGTAGAACTTGGTCGAGTCTACCACTGTGACTTGGGCTGATGTGCATAACAGGTACAAATCAAAAATTATGGTCGAAGATGACCAATTGGGAGCCCCTTAGGGCTTAGTTTATACAATCAGGTTACTAGCAAGGGAATCAGGAAATGCAGACACGAGATCAAAATTCAAGAAAGAATGGTATCAACCACATGATCGAAGGAACAACGGCCCAAGTCAAAACACTTATTGGAGCGATCGAAGAAGTTACTGGGGACATGATTCACGATGGCTCATGAGAAAGAGCAGGTTCAATAAGCATGCCAACCCCGCCGAGGTCCCCCGATTATCAGAATACAACTTCAGCATAAATGCATCAGGGATCGTCTCAGCTATTAGGAAAATCAAATATGCTAAGTGGCCCAGGCCAATACAGACCAATCCCTCCCAAAGGAACTCGAACTTGATGTGAAAGTATCATGGCACGCATGGTCATATAACGGAGGATTGTGGGCAGCTAAGGGAGGAAGTGTCTAGGTTATTAAATGAGGGCCACCTTCGAGAATTCCTGAGTGATCGGGCTAAGAGTCACTTCAGGGAAAGAGATGCAGGCAGAAAGAATGAACCTGAAGAACCTCAACATGTCATTCATATGATCATTGACGGAATCGACATCCTACAGGGACCTGTATTCAAACGAACCAAGGTATCCATCACAAGGGATAAATGTACTTGGGATTACATGCCCCAAGACACCCTCACATTAAGTGAGGAAGACATTGATGCTTTATCTCAACCTCACAATGATGCACTAGTAATTTCTTTCCTTTTAAATAAAGTTCAAGTTAAACGTGTTCTCGTGGATCTAGATAGTTCGACAAATATAATCAGGTCAAGGGTCGTGGAGCAGCTATAGCTGTTCGACCAAATCATACCGGCATCTCGGGTCTTGAATGGCTTTAACATGGCAAGCACAAATACGAAAGGAGAAATCATCCTCCCAGTCAACGTGGTTGCGACCATCCAAGACACCAAATGTCATGTCATCGAAGGTGACATGAGGTATAATCTTTGCTTGGAAGGTCGTGGATCTATAGTATGAGGAAGGTGCCATAAACCCTCCATCAGATCATGAAGTTCCCAGCAAAGGATGGCATGAAAATAGTATATAGAGAGCAGAATACAGCTAAGGAGATGTTTGTAGTACATGAGTTGGCACCAGTATCGGCACCATCCACATCAGAAAAGTCGAAGGACGAACATGTGGCCATATAGCAATAACATCCCGTGCTCTCGGTTGAGCCCGAGGGACATGTGTCCGGAGAATAGGTTGCCGAGGACGAAGAAGAAGATTTTGTCACCCCCCAAGCCTTCATTGCTCCCGAAGAATCGGATGCGGCGAAGTCCACAGTCGAGGAACTCGAGCAGGCCATATTGATCGAGCATCTTCCAAAATGAAAGACATGACAGGAATCCCACCTGAGATAACTACCCATCGACTAAGTGTCGATCCTAGATTTAAACCGGTGAAGCAAAAGAGGAGACCTCTGTCCGAGGTAAAACATGCATTCATCAAAGAAGAGGTATCCAAACTTCTCAAAATAGGATCCATTAGGGAAGTAAAATATCATGAATGGCTAGCTAACGTAGTGGTAGTCCCTAAAAAGTGGAATAAACTTAGAATGTATGGAGACTATAAAGATTTGAACAAAGCTTGTCCTAAAATTCTTTCCCACTACCTAACATCGATCGATTAATCGATGCTATGGCTAGCCATGAGATCCTTACCTTTCTCGATGCCTACTTCAGGAACAATCAGATTCAAATGAACCCAGAGGACCAAGAAAAGACTTTGTTCATCACGAAGTATGGTACATATTGTTATAATCTAGTGCCCTTCGGGATAAAGAACGCATGGGCCATATATGAGTGCCTAGTTAATAAGATGTTCGAACATCAAATAGGCAAGTCCATGAAAGTTTATATTGATGACATGTTAGTTATATCCCTGCACCCAGATGACCATTTAATGCATTTGCAGGTAACATTCGACGTCCTAAGAAAGTACAACATGAAGCTTAACCCCGAGAAATGCGCTTTTGGAGTCGGCTCAGTCAAGTTCTTGGGCTTCATGTATCGAACAGAGAGATAAAGATCAACCCTGATAAAATCAAAGCCATCGAGGAGATCACCGTGGTGAACAATGTGAACGTCGTACAACGGCTGGCCGAGAGGATAGCTGCCCTAGGCCGATTTATCTCGAGGTCTTCAGATCGGAGCAATCACTTCTTTTGCCTACTTAAAAGGAAGAAGAACTTCGTATGGACTACGGAAAGCCAACAAGCCTTGGAATAGTTAAAATGGTATCTCTCGAGCCCACCCCTACTCCATACTCCGAAAGATGATGAAACACTCTAATTGTATCTATCTGTATATGAAGTAGTGGTAAGTGGCGTGTTGGTTCGAGAAGAGAAAGGTAGGCAATTTCTTGTCTATTATGTGAGCCGGACCCTAGCAGATGCTGAAACCAGGTACCCCCATTTGGAAAAGTTAGCTCTTGCATTAATAAGCGCATCTAGGAAATTAAAACCATACTTTCTATGCCATCCTATATGTGTATTGACTACATACCCGCTTCGAAATATCTTGCATAAGCCCGAACTATTAGGCAGATTGGCAAAATGGGCAATCGAACATGGAGGATATGATATTGAATATCAGCCCCGAACGACTATCAAGTCTCAAATTTTGGAAGACTTTGTGGCTGATTTCGCGCCTACCCTCATACCTCAAGTAGAAAAGGAAATCTGGCTAGTAACGGGTATGGCATCAATGATATGAACCCTCTTCACAGACAGTGCCTCGAATGTGAAAGGGTCCGAGCTCGGCATCATTTAAAACCACATACGGGCGGTGTCATCAGGCAATCTATCAAGACTCCTAAATTAACAAACAATGAGGCCGAGTATGAGGCCATGATTGCAGGTCTTGAACTAGCCAAGGGCCTTGGGCCAGAGGTCATCGAGGCAAAATGTGATTCTTTTTTGGTAGTAAATCAAGTAAACAGGAGCTTCAAGGTTCAAGACGACCGAATGCAGAGGTACTTGGACAAACTTCAAGTGACATTGCACCGCTTAAGGGAGTGGACGTTGGATCATGTACCTCGAGAGCAGAATAGCAAGGCCTATGCACTTGCAAACTTGGGGTAATCAGTTGAAGAAGATGATAGCGTCCTGAGGATTGTTGTCCAACTATCGAAGTCAGTAGTCGAAGAGGGCCATGCAGAGATTAATTCAACAAGTTTATCATGGGATTGGATGAATATGTACATCGACTATTTGAAGCATGGGAAGCTCCCCGCGAACCCAAAAGAGTCGAGAACACTTCGAACCAAAGCATCTCGATTCTCACTCAATGAAAATGGAACGTTGTATGGAAAAATCTTCGATGGACCACTGGCAGTGTGCTTGGGACCCGAGAATACTGATTACGTACT
Source organism: Nicotiana sylvestris (assembly GCF_000393655.2). Taxonomy (NCBI): domain Eukaryota; kingdom Viridiplantae; phylum Streptophyta; class Magnoliopsida; order Solanales; family Solanaceae; genus Nicotiana; species Nicotiana sylvestris. The sequence continues at coordinate 96,840,704 of NC_091063.1, forward strand.
ACTAGAATTCCACAAGGGTACTTGTGGAAACCATTCTGGTGTAGACTCTCTGGTTTGTAAGGTGATAAGAGCGGGGCACTATTAGGATATCATGGAAAATGATACCAAGGACTTCATTTGAAAGTGTGATAAATGCCAAAAGTTTGCACTGACGATCCATCAACCCAATGAACAACTCTATTCAGTCCTATCCCCTTGTCCATTCATGAAATGGGGGATGGACATCGTCGGACCCTACCAACGGCGCCAGGTAAAGTTAGATTTATTTTGTTTATGATTGACTACTTCTCAAAATGGGTAGAAGCGCAGGCCTTTGAGAAGATAAGAGAAAAAGAAGGCATCAACTTCACATGGGACCACATCATATGTCGGTTTGAGATACCCGCTGAAATAGCATGTGGCAATGTAAAACAGTTCATCAGCAGTAAGGTAACAAAATTCCTTGAGGACCATAAAATCCATAAACAAAACTATCATTCGAAACTTAAAGAAAAGATTAGATGATGCTAAGGGGAAATGCAGAGAAGTGCTTCCCAGGGTGCTACGGGCATATCGAACATCTTTAATGTCAAGCACGGGGGAGACCCCATTTTCTTTGGTATACGGATATGAAGCTTTGGTCCTAGTCGAAGTCGAACCTAGTGTCAGGTTTCAGCATGGCACCGAGGACTCAAATCACGAAGCTATGAACACTTCTCTCGAATTACTTGACAAAAATGTGAGGCTGCATTGATTCAAATGGCCGAGCAAAAACAAAGGATCGAAAGGTATTACAATAGAAGGACAAACCTTCGATATTTCAGAGTCGGGTACTAGGTCTTAAGGAAAGTCACCGTCAACACTCGAGACCCAAATGAAGGGACGCTAGGTCCTAATTGGGAAGGACCGTACCGTGTCCTCGAAATCGTAGGGAAAGGACCCTACAAACTTAGCACAATGGAAGGCGATCAACTACCAAACAATTGGAATGTATCAATGATCAAGCGATATTACTGCTAAGGTGTGACCTTCTCCCCTTTTCCATTTGTATTCAAAGCTAACTCCTTGCAGATGTTTGATTGGAGATATCGATGCATCTATCAGCTCGAAGGCCTTAGGTTTGAAAGCATGCGTTGCACTCTTTTTCCCTTAGGTCAGGTTTTATCCTAAATGGGTTTTACCGGCAAGGTTTTTAACGAGGCAACACCTATATGCTACCTAAGGAACATTCAAAAAAGTATTCAAGGCTTCTTTTCAATCAACCTTGAACAATAAGGGGGCATCACCCTCGTAGGACGCATCCTCGAAGAAAGCAATTCATGCCAAGGAGGGCCTCGATAGGGAATAATGTAATGGGCGAAACGGTCAAAAGAACCGTGTCGACATAGAACGGTCAAGCCCCTTGCGGCAAAACATGTATGCATTATTTGAAGAAGCGTTTTTATTATATCTAAACACTTTGTGCCTTAAAGAAGTCTACTATTTTCACATTTAATGGCTCAAAGGCCAAAACCCCGAAAGCACTTGAACACTGGGGGACTGTTATCAACTATCGACATATCGAGTTATTGAACACTTGAACTTAGAAGACCTCAAAGAGGCACATTTGACCTCTCAAGACCTCGAAGAGGCATCCCCTCGATATTAAGTCCAAGGCCATCACACTCAGGGACTAAAGGCTACGGCCAAATAAAAGTGTTTACTTCGAAAATGGTAATTACAATTAAATTTGATTATGTGGTTCTAAAAATATGTTATTTATTTTAATGCTAGTTTTTAGGTAGTAGATGCTAAGTATGAAACTAAAAAATAAGATAAGAGCTTGAAAATAGTATGTTTATGCAAACTGAGTGGCCGAGAGTCGGGGTCTAGAGCTAGCCTACATTGGGCCTCAAGGTCGAGCTATGTGTCAAGTTGTGAGTAGCCGATGAAGGATCAGCAGTTCTAAGAACTTTAATGAGGGATGTTTATTATCAATGATGAGTAATAAGTGATGAACAATCAATGAAACACAATAAATGTAAGCAATAAATCAAAGGAAAGACAATAGAGGGTGTTTAAGTTAGAGAGCAGAGAATGTTCTTGTTCTTGTATTGAATATGATATGTGCAAAAAATAACAAGGGCCCCCTTTATATAGGAGAGGAATCACAACATAGTACATATGCATTTATTACAAAGATACGCGGCTGGTACATCTATCTAATGCCACCGTACGGACTTGTACCATTCTTATAGACTAGGTCAGCTCTAACCATTTGCCTCGGGAATCTCCCACTCGTTCATCATAGCTACTGATTTGTACTACCCCGAGGTCAAGCTGTGCCTCGATCCTTCTGGTACATTAGACCTCGAGCTGTGTCTTAATCCTTCTGGCAACGTGCTATGGAATGCCATGATGGTCCCAAAATAGGACTCTCCGCTTTTAGCCGTATACAAAAAGACTACGGTCATATGAAAAAGGCTACACCTGAAATAATACAGCTCGAGACGTCCAACTTCCGCCATAAAACTAAAGGCCTTCATATACTTCGAAAAAATCGGTTAACTCAAGGTACCATCGGCAAAAGTAAATTATAAGGGGCATCGATAAAATCAGCCGTTGAATAATCTAAAGGCTTCGATAACACCAGCCTTCGGAAAAACCTTAAAAGGTTTTCGATCATGCCTACACAAGCGAAATGACTAATAAGGTTCCGATACATCAAGCCTTCAAAAAACCCAACGGGTACAAAAACACATGCGAAGGCATAACTAAAATTTTACCTAGTCTTTTAGCTGAAATGAGGGAAAAACTATATAGCCATTTTAGAGGCCGAAACGACCCAATTTAAAGAGGCTAAAGGCCAACCTAAAAGAGCCTAAGGGCCAACTTAAAAGACCTTAAGGGAGAATATTTAAAGAGCTTTAAGGCCGAAGCACATCATGCTCGGAGACCTTACCTAGCTCAGACTCAAAAGTCCAAAGCTAAAACTTAGCTCGAAGATCAAACATTAAATAGTGACCTATTATCGATCGTTGATCAAAATACAAAGCTCTGAGGGTCTACTCTACCCTGAATTTGGTTCAACGCTCAGAGGTCAGAGCATAAAAAATTTAACAAACGTTGAAGAAAAATTGAAGGAAAACGACTAATGAAATTTCTTTTTATATATACAAAAAGATATTACATGGGAGTCATACAAAACAAAATATACAAAAAGATGGAAAAAATTCTACCTACTCAAGAGGGGCATTCCCCATCGGGACCTGTCGTTTCCCCGGGACCAGCCTTTTCCCTAGTGGTAACTTCTTCGACAGCCCCCTCATCTTCATCATCTTCGGCATCATCGTCTTCATCGGAGGAAAGGACAAATTTGGCATCGGACTCTTCTTCCTTAGCTTGCTTTATCTCCTCGGAAAGATCAAAACCCTTAGTATGAATCTCTTCGAAGGTCTCCTTTCGAGATCGGTGTTGGACATAGTCATTGCTTCTTTTTTCTCGATCGGAAGCCTCCCTCAACTCCATTTGAGCATCGGCAGCATCTTTCAAATATATGGCTACCGTCCTGTCAGCCTTAGTCTGTACTACGCTGGCTTCGGCCCTGACTTCCACCATTTCAGCCTTGGCCTTCACAAGACCAATCTCGAGCTCAGTATAGAAGCGAATAGGTGTTGCAAGGTGGAAAAGTCCTTAATGAGAAGAGAAATCAAGTGTATATATATAGTGGAAGGCGCTGATGGTTCATTAGTAGTCATGGCCGATCGGCTCTAACGTGCATTTATTATTTTTGGGGAAAAGAACCGATGTGACACTTCGGTAATTTCAATGCTTACGTCATAAGAGTGGTGCCATCATAAATGACTTCGGGAACCCAAATCGTTTCATATCATTTCATTCTAAAAAACGCAGGGACTATCTATATATGGTTAAAATCAGGGAACCTGATGTCGAAGTCTTAAACTGGGCTATGAGTCCGAGTCCGGGCGACTCGAAGTAGAATTCAGACCCGGTTGGAGCACACACACCTTGAGGAAGCAAATCGAAGGCCTGGCTCGAGGGCAATGCAATCTCGAGGGCACTCAAGAAAGAGCAAAAATTTCTCAAGGACATGTAGGTGAGGGCATAAATTAAAAGATAAGATTTGTACGGAATGGTACAGGTCCGTACTAGGTTATTGTACACTTGTACCAATTGAAGTCATTACTACAATTAGGAATGTACTATATTGGGATTTTCTCCTCCTATATAAAGGGGACCCCAATCATTTTGTAAGGATCATCTCACATTATTCACTACAATAGAATATTCTACTATGCTTTTCTTGCTTAACGCACTCAACAAGTGTTCTTCAACTTTATTGTTTTTACTTCATTATTCATACTTTATCACTCTTAGCTGATCTAGAGGCCTCCAAGAAAGTCGAGTTTGAGGTCCTTGTTGTTATAGCAACACTGGTTTGGTTTATCAATTCTTCTTATATAAACTTAATATTACTTGTATATTCACTAGTACTTTTTTTTTGGCAAAACACTAGGCTTAGAGCCTAGGGCTAATTTTTATTAATAAAAGAAAATTAAACAACAAATTACATTGTCAGGTGGTCTTAATCTATGAAATTGATAACATTTGAAAATTACATTAAAATTATTATCAATATTGAGTAGTGCGCTCAATATTGATATCACACGATAATTGCTAGCTATACTAGTCATGAAGTAACTAATAAAGCCAATGTACTTTGCATCCATAGATTGCTCTTGATGCTGCTCCCAGTTCCATTTCCAAGTGTAGTTCTTGAAGCTATATTTTCTCCATATTTGCTCTATCATTCTTATGCATGTCACCTTTCCTTCCTCAAGGGATTAAGCACATAGTGATGATACCACCCATAGAGGTCGTAGTAAGTGACACGGTATGATTAGAGTAATGTTTCTGTCTCCTAAATTGATCTGCATTATAATCTTCTTGTATTTGCATTCATCTGCATAGGCAATACGTGCCCTGATTTGAATTATTATTCTGTTGTCCGTGCTCTTTTGCAATCCTATTTCTTGTGTGTTTCTCGTTTGAAAATCTGCATGTTGTCCTTGCATTTGTTCCTTACCATTCCTATCTAATAATCCTGCAAAGATTTAACTATAGTACCTGCTGTTGCTGTTGTGCATTAGCAATGATCCATACATATTCATTCCTGCTGCCTCCTCTGTGTGCTCATTGTCCCTTTGCATTTTCCAGCTGTTGTGCTTTATTTCCTTTGCGCGTGCATTACTTCTGTTAGTATCGATCTTATGTAGCCGTATGCACCTATTCCCATTCTTGTTGTTGTTGTTCTTTCTGTAATTTCCACTCCAAAGACTGTACTGCTCTCGCACAAAATCAGCATAATATTTGAATGAAGCATTTGTTCTATTGGGAATGTCCAAAACTTTATAGAAAACTCCACATAGTTTTAGGTTCCCAAAATGCATGCCTTCACTTTGGCCGATACTACTACCTTTTGTTCTTATCGATAACATCCTTATCTTTAATTTTCTCTCATTGGATTGAATGCATTGCATTGATACCACCAATTGAGAGTCCATTAAAGAATAGGCTGTCACCATATAGAAAGGCAATGTAACATTAAAAAGCCCTGTATTTCCTGTTGCCCAGAAGTTCGTAATGTCATAGCTGTGTGTGTTATGGTTTACTTTTATCTCCCATGCGTCTGTCCAAAACATTACACCAGTAGTTCTCGAGTTTGTTATGAACAAAAATCTCTCCCACATGTTGATCGCATAACATTTGACAACAGTTAGCGTGCATGACATCTGTTGTCGTGCGTTATCTGCACCTTTTGTCCCCCTTGCTGCGTTCCTTTTGCTTCGTCGATTGAGCTGATGAAACGAGAAAGCTTTGTTCTGGAACGCACGTGAGCTCCACCTACAGCTGCAGCATAAAGAAATATATCCCATAGTACCTTCATCCTAGAGTATTGCATGCTTTTATGTATCCTAGATAACTTTCCATGTGCATTCCACTTTTCCATTTGATTCCTTTGCTCACTAGCATGTGTTGTCTGCCAGGCCTTCCACATTAAACCTTGTGTGAACATTAAGAGATTATTTAATCCGAAAGTGGATTGAAGCATGCTTTAATATAACGCAATGGCCTTTGTTGCCTGCTTTTCTCGAAAACATTTTTGCTGCACATGGTAGTTGTGTTTCTAATGCCATTTGCTTCTTGTTGTGCTCGAAATGAAGAGCAATCATTCTTATATTCCCAGATCTTGTCTCTAACTGAACCATGCATGTGATATTAAACACTTTTGCACCATGCTGGTTGTATATCCAATGAACTGAAAGCACGCTTTCACCCCATGCTGGTTGGGTTGCCAATGCCATTAGTCTTTGTTGTTGTGCTCGATTATTGATGTGTTTTTGTTATTTAGCATCAGTTATCTCGAAATTTGCAGCATGGAGTGCCATAAGCATCGTAGTGGCACCTGCGCTAGAGAAAAGATAGTTAGAAATACCAACCATTATATCCTCCTCCCTTAGGATTTGAATATATTGGTCGATTAAGTTGACATGCCTCCTGCTCTTCCTTTTCTCTTTGCTTCCTATCTCCTGTTCACCTTCGCCTTTAGACTTGGACATTGCAGCTTATCTTCATTAACCAACCTCCTTCCCTGTGCATCTAGATGCCAGAATTGTTGGCATTCTATTTCTCCATGATCTAAAGCATAATTAGCCAAGTGATCTGCCAGCTTGTTGCCCTCCCTATGAATATGAGTAACTGTGTAATTGCCCCCATTCATTAGTTGCATCATTTCCTCTACCTGCTCAGATATGATCCATGGTGGTTTCCAGATCCCATCCATTATCTTTTTTAATAACATTGAGTCAGTTTAAAGCCATACATGAGAGTATTGTTTAAATCTGTAGAACCTTAGTGCTTCTACCATGGCCTTCGCTTCAGCTACTGTGTTTGTTGTCTCCTCAATCTCTTTCCCTACTGACTTGACTATGTCACCATTTTCATTTCTTATACAAAAACCTATTGAGCTCCTGCCTGGATTTCTCCTCGATGCACCATCCGTATTAACTTTTAGCCATCCTGCACTTGGAAAGTCCCACATGACTTTTGTAACCTTAAGTTTAAGAGTGAAATTTTCCATCATAGCTAATAGATCTTGCCATTTGTGAGGTACCATGTCCATCCCAGGCTTTCTCACTTTCACCAATGCCTTGAGATTTGATGAAACTTGATAAATCACCCTGCTAGTTGTCACAGTATCACCATACTTCATACTATTTCTTCTTTTCCAAAGTTCCCAGACTACGCATGAGGGGAGTGCTTGCATTACTGGTTCTAGCCTTAAGCACACATTTTCAGTCCAACACTTTGTGATTGCTTGGTGCAATGTAAGTCCCTCCATAGCTATTCCTGCCCTCGATAAAAAATACTTCCAAGTTGTCTTTGCAGTTTCTGATCTAAAAAACAAGTGCTGAAGAGATTCCTCGTCAGGCTGTACACAACACCAACATTTTGATGGCATGCAGTAGCCTACCCTTTTCAAGAAATCATCTAAAGGTAGCTTTGCTTTCAACACTTTCCACATGAAAAATGCTATTTTAAAAGGCAGTCCCTTTACCCAAATCATCCTATAAGTTGTTCTTGTTTCATCTCTTCTTCTCGTATACTCCCATGCTGACTTAACACTGAAATATCCTCTTGTTTCCAGCATCAAACAAGGCATGTCAAGAACCTGCTGAGGTGAAGGTGGTTTGATTTTCTCCAGAATGTGTACTGATAAGTCTTCAGGAAGCAATTGAAATAGCATGTCCACATCCCACTCACCATCTAAGGTAACATCATGTATATTATGTACCTTTTCATCAATGCCAAAGTCTTGAGAAACTAAAAAATATAGTGCCCCAAGACCTGTCCAGTTTTCATACCAAAATAGTGAGGATCCCCTTTTTGTTTGCCAAAGGATTTGATGTTCAATCAGATCTCTGCATTCCAACATTTTTCTCCAAATGTGAGACCCCCTTTTCCATGGAACAATTACAGAATTTAATTTTTTACAGTATTTCTGACATACAAAAGAGCTCCATAGGCTTGGTTTTGTTCTAAAATTCCACCACAACTTGCTGAATAATGCCTTTGCTACATTATGCAGTGACCTGAAACCTATTCCTCCTTCCTCAACTGGCATGCATAAGGTATTCCATGAAGCCCAATGCCTACTAGTTCCTCTTACAGTGCTGCTCCAGAAAAACTGAGCAAACAATTTGTGCAACCTATTTATCATATACTTTGGAGGGTTTACAGCTGATAGTAGATGCATAGGCATGCTTTGCAGTACATGGGATATGAGAACTGCCCTGCCCCCTACTGATAATAACTTGCCCTGCCATGATTGCAGTTTGTCCATTACCTTAGTAATTAGGGGCTGATAGTATTCCAGCTTTCTTCTTGCATAAAATATAGGACAACCTAGATATATGATAGGGAAATCATTCCTATGAATGCCTGTGATCCTTTCCACCTTGCTGACCACTTCCATGTCTGTTAAATGATGCAGGTACACAGCTAATTTGGTCTGGTTAACAAGCTGCCCAGATGCAGCTTCATATGCCTTCAGCACTTGCATAATCAGCATTAGAGATGTTTCATCTGAGGATGAGAAAATAATCATGTCATCTGCATACACCAGATGATTGATCTTTGGACTCCACTTTGGCATCCCAAATCCAAAAAAATACAGGTTAGTATGTAGTGCATTGAGTCCCCTAGATAATGTTTCCGCTGCCAATATAAACAAAGTTGGAGATACAGGATCACCTTGTTTTACTCCCCTTGAGGACTTAAAGAACCCATGAGCTTGACCATTGATTAGAATAGAATACCAATTGTTTGAAACTAATCCAAAGGCAATCCCTATCAACCTTTCTGTGAATCCCATCTTTCTCAGTACCTTGATTAGGAATAGCCAAGATAATCTATCATAAGCTTTGGTCATATCTAGCTTCAGGATGACATTAGGTCCAGCCTTAGTTCTAAGCCTAATGTCAGTCACTATCTCCTGAGTTAGAAGGATATTTTCTACTATATTCCTCCCCTTAACAAAACTTGCTTGTTCCTTTGATATCATACTTGGGAAAAATTTCACTAGCCTTTCATGTACCACCCTCGATATAACCTTATTTGAAATATTACGAAGGCTTATTGGTCTTAAATCAGAAAAAGTGGTAACTTCTTTTTTATTTGGTAGAAGAACTAGGTTGGTGTGTGTTACCCACTTGGGTAGCTCATGACCATTGAAAAAAGCCCTCACCATGTCGTACAGGTCATCCCCTATTATGTCCCAACAAGAATGATAGAATTTTCCTGTCATACCATCTGGCCCCCAGCACTATCACCATTAAGTCCAAGTACTGCCACTTTAACCTCCTTTTTTGTTGGCTGCTTAATCAATTCTGCATTCTGCTCAGTCTTAATCTGATTAGGAACATGCTCTACGATATCAAATGATGAAGGAGTAGCTTCTTCTGTGAATTGTTCCTCGTAGAATTTGATAGCTTCTTTTGTAATTTCTTGTTAATCTTCAATCCAGGTTCCTCCACTATTTTGAATTCTGTTAAGATGAAGTCTCTTCCTCCTACTTCTCACTTGTGCGTGGAAGAACTTATTGTTCATATCCCCTTACTTGAACCAAGTCATGCCTGCCTTTTGTTGCCAATATTTCTCCTCTAGTGCAAGACATTTGATCAATTCTGCTTGAACCTTTTGTAGCCTTTCCATGTTCATCCCTGTAGGATTTGCTTCAAATTCTGCTTCATGAACCATCACTACCTCCTCCATGCTTGCTATCTTTGGGAAAATATCTCCAAATGTAGCCTTACTCCACAATGAAAGGGCCTTCTTTAATTTTTTTAACTTGTGATTAAAAAGAATATAAGGATTTGCACTGAAATTAGCTGTCCAATTCTCTTTCACCACATCTTTAAAAGTCGCATGTTCCACCCAAAAATTCAAGAACTTAAAACGCTTTTTTAATGGTGGAGTCTCAATATCACACTTTAGATACATTGGACTATGATCTGAACCAGTCTTTGACAAATGTTGCACCTCTATTCCTGGAAATGTTTATTGGAACTCAACATTGGCCAAACATCTGTCTAGCCTTTTGAATATACAGCCTTCCTCTGCTCTCCCATTCCACCATGTAAATATGCTACCTTTAAATCCAAGGTCGAAGAGATTGCAAGTGTTGACGTAGTGTCGAAAATCATCAATTTCATTCAATGACACAGGTAGCCCACCAAACTTCTCTTCTTCGTCCCATATTACATTGAAATCACCTCCTACAAGCCATGGTGCATCCATATCCCTTACCATTGCATATGATGAATCCCATAATTCTATCCTCTCAATTGCATCACATTTAGCATATATCAATGTTAGGACAAACTCTACATGCGATTCAGTATGAAACAAGCGTAGTGTTAATTGTTGCACCATATTGTACATAAAAGTTACCTCAAATACCTCATCTATGAAAGCCCAGATCTTGTTGGAAACATTTGAAATTGCCTGTGCAAGTCCTATCTTGTTTCTGTACCTTTCCAGTTTTTTTGCTTGTTGTTTTGGCTCCATTAATCCTACAAAATCATAGTGATTTTGCCTGTGCATTTTTGTCAACCTTTCAAAGGCCTGTTGTGTGTTGACTGACCTTATATTCCAAATGATAGCATTCATCACTGATTGTTGGATTTAGTTAGCGTTCTCCTTGTGTGCACCCCAAATTTCGGTGCTGCAAAATTATCTTTTTGTTGCTTCTTCTTACCTTTTGCTGCTGATTTTGCCTTTTCCACTTGCGTAGGTGATAAGTCACCTAGACTTGCAGCATTCATAAGGTGTTGGGTAGTCGATTCGTGATCCATGTCGTATTCTGATCTACCAGGTTCTTCTCCTTCTTCATTGTCTTCCTTCCCTCCTAATGTAGCTCCAAATGCATTTTTTTAGGGACCAAGGCCTTCTTTTCTCCTTGTTTTAACAGCTGCAACTGCTTTTTCTCCAATGTAACAGTAACATTTACTATTTTTGTTTTTTGTTTTTGGCTATTTCTCCTTCTCTGTTGGGTTGTGTCTTTGTGGGTCTTCTTGTGATTTTTGAAGTTTATCGTCTTCTGTTCCTCCAGGATCATTTACCTCTAGGCTTCTTCCTTCATAGTTTCTAATTTCTGTTACTTCTGCTATCTGATAATTATTGTTGTGCTCAACAATTTCTGATCCTTCCATTATTAAAAAATTACCAGTTGTATTATTGCCATTGGCATGGAGCTCTTCATTTACACTTTGCTCATTTACACTTTGCTCATCTTCTTCTTTGTCCTTCTCTTTTAGTTCCTCATCATCTTGTGCTCCTAGTGGTACTTCGTTCTCCTCACAATCGTATTCCCTTTGTGCATCCCATAGCCTGCCACCACAACCTTGCACTCTTTCTTTAAATGTAGACAATTTTGACCCTTATGCTTGATAATTTGGATTTTTATTAAGTTTCTTGTTCACAAATGTATCTTGTGATGGGTTTTCTCGGCATGATGTATTGATCTTCACTATTCCATCTCCTGTTTTATCCTTGAAACTTCTTTCTACCCATTGTGCAGTATCTTTTTTTGCTTTTGATGCCTCCTTTCCATTGACTAGACCTTAGTCGAACCAATACCCGATGAGTTAAGATGAAAAACTTGTGCTGCTGGATTTAGCTTTCCCCCATTATTGGCCATATGTTTTGGTTTTTGCTTTGTAGATGCTTGGTTATGAACTGCTGGACTGTTTGTTGCTACATTAGCTGCCACTATTGCCAATTGATTAACAGGTTCTTCCTCTTCATCTATCCCTTGTAATATTTCAAACTTGTTAGCTACTTGAACATGATCATTATCTTCATTGTCTACTGCCACCAATTCCTTAACACTGTTGCTTTGTGCTTCTGCTTGTCTATCTACAATGCTTGTACCCTCCTTGTTCTTATTGTTTTCAAGCTGCTTAGCTGGTGCCATCTCCATTCCATTATTATTGAGACTAGTATTTTGATTTACTACATTTCTAACTCGGTTGTCCTTCACTTCCTTCCATTGCTCTTTTGCTGTAACATTTACATTACCCACGACCTTTCCACTAGATAACATCATTATAGGCTGTGAGTTCCCTATGTCCTACTTCTTAGCTGTATCTGCTTGGTTAGCATTCTCCTTCTCCACATATAGTTCAGGCTGTATCCTCCAACATTTAAATTGATCATGCCCTTGAAGTTTACAATGTATGCAATATTTAGGCATCATGTCATATTGAATTCTCACCCATTCAGTTCTTGTCGTTCCATTAGCTTCATTGAATATGTCCATCCTCAGCTTTTTAGGCAAATCTACAAGTAGATCAACTAGTACCTTCACCCTAGCACAACTAGGTCTAGTTTTATTAATTGTTGCCATGTCTAGATGCATAGGTTTACCTACTACTGTAGCTAGAGAAAATAGACATTCCTTCACAAAAAAGGTTGGCAATAGACCTAGGAATGAAATCCAAGCCATTGTCTTGGGTGTTTCTTCATCTGCTCTAAACTTTGAGTCGTAAATCAATGGCCTAAGCTGATATTGATAGCCATCCCTGTCCTTTATGTAATGAGTTTTTGATGAGAAATAAAGATAGTCCTTCCTTAACGTCATTCTAATCAAAATGTGCCTATCCCTTAGAAATCCAATGTTACACTCACCTTTAATTCCGCATTGAATTGGTATTAACTTACGCAGTTGTTGAATTTTTGCGCTGCCATAAGAACATTTACCAACTATTGCATATTGTAAACCTTCGATGATATCCATCCTTTCTACTTCTGCTTCTGTGAACTGAATAACATGTTCTCCATTCAATATTGTAGGTGGATTAATGGGAATTGGCTCAACTTCCTGTTGCTCATGCATTGCAGCATTTAAAGTGCAAGGATTCAGAATTTTGGAGTAATCCAACGGTTGTTTGTTGTTATTTGTGTTCCCTGATGTTTGTGCAATGTTTGGAGGAGGTTGGGTAGGCAGCGCAGCCACAAAAGGTGGTTGGCCACCTGCCTGTGTGTTCATTACAAATGTAATTCTTTAGCACTTTAACAACATGACAAAGGTACAGCAGCTTTGCAAGAAAACGATGCTACTGTAATTCGAATTAGCTTCATGTTACTTACTGCTTATGGCTGTGAATCCAATTTCATAGTCCAAACTGTAAAAAACAGTAATTTCGATTTAAAATGAAGCTTAGAATTCAAACCAATCTTAGAAGAGAAGAGAACACTTTCACGTTATCAAAACAAGCTGTTGTACTGAAAAGTAGCGCTGGAATTAGCTGAATCGCTGAAATTGAATGAAGAACACTGTCTGCTACAGTAACTCGTGAAAATGAAATTAAGATCTACAAAAATTGACTATAGATCTGAAGTTGAAACTAATTGGGTAATATTCGTAAGGAATTTATGTATTTTTTGAGACCAAGTTTGGTTAGTTCCACCACCGGATGCCGAAGTTATGACCGAAAAATGATGACGAAATTACTATTCCTTCTCTTTCTAGAGAGAATGCAATAACTTTGATCGATTGTTTGTTTTTTTTTAAATTATTGTTGTAGTATTTTTTTTCTTTTGTAGGATTATGAGCATAGGAAGAAAATACACTGGAACGTGCAAAAGCGAGCCAGATGGTTGGAACTAGTGTAAGGTACCCGCACAAAAAATCATACCAGAGAGAAGTTTGAGTATCCCGTAAGCTGCTATTGCTTCGGCCTTTGGCTTTTTAGGGAGTTTTATTCACTATTACTAGAATAAATCATATATATTTAAAACCATGAATTATCTTTAATTGTTACCCATATTTTTCGAGGTAAACATATACTGATTTAAATTAGGTTTGCCCCAAAGATTCATTTCTTGTACCGCATATAAATCAACTAATTGATTCTGCCACATGACATGAGCTTTTGAGTTTTTTAGATGCATATTCAAGATACAACCAAATAAAAATGGACCCTCTAGATGAAGAAAAAACATAGTTAACCATAGACAGTGGAACTTATTGTGATAATGTCATGCCATTTGGCTTGAAAAATGTTGGAGCCATATATCAAAGATTGGTGACTAAAATATTTCTAGAAACATCTAGGAAAAACCATGAAAGTTTACATAGACTATATGTTAGTCAAGTCAGTATAAGCGGGAGATCCTTTTCAGCACTTATCATACACTTTCGAGACTCTCCGCAAGTATAATATGAATCTAAATCCGAAAAATATGCTTTTGGTGTGACTTCAGGTAAGTTTTTAGGTTTTCTTGTTTCTAATAGGGATATTAAAGTGAATCCTGTGCAGATCAAAGCTATCAAGGAAATACCAGATATACTCACGAGCAAAAAAGAAGTGCAGAGATTAACAGGAAGGATACCAATCCTGCAGAGGTTTATATCAAAGTCATCATAAAGAAGCTTTAAATTATTTTCAGTATTGAAGAAACAGAATCAGTTTGAATGGATTGATGTATGCCAACAAGTTCTCAAGGACTTAAAATCATATCTATCAAATCCGTCTTTGATAGCACAGCCAAAAGAGAGTGAAAGGCTACTCAATTACCTCACTATGTCAGATGTGGCGGTAAGTGCGGTATTGGTATGAGAGGAGAAAGGTAAGCAATCCCCAGTTTATTATGTCAGTAAATCTTTACTAGATGCAAAAACACGATATCCACACTTGGAAAAACTTGCTTTAGCATTAATTATGGCATCTAGAAAGTTAAGACTTTATTTTCAATATCATCCTATTTCTATAATAATTGCTTCCCCCTAAGGAATATACTGCATAAATAGGAATTATTTGGTAGATTAGCTAAATGGGCAATAGAACTCAGTAAGTATGATATTATATATCAACCTAGAAATACAATAAAATCACAGGTTTAAGCAGATTTTGTAGAAATGTTTAGTACGAATTTAGCTCCTGAAGCAGAAAAAGAACTATATGTATTTACGAAGCTAATTTGAGGACTTGGACCCTATTTACCGATCATTCTTCGAATATTAAAGGAGCAGGTTTAGGAATTGTACTGATTCCACCTTCAAGGGAAGTCATAAGACAAGCAATAAAATGTTATCCAATTACTAACAATTAGGAAGAGTACAAATCTGTGGTTGCAGGTTTGCAATTGGTACGAGAACATGGTATAGAACAAATTGTGATCAAAAAGGGTTCGCAGTTGGTGGTTAACCAGATGCAGTGGACTTGCGTGGCAAGAGAAACCCGAATGCAGAAATAATTGAAAAAGGTGCGAGAATTGCTTAGACAATTTCAGACATGGAAAGCCGTGCAGATACCCAAGGAAGAGAATGCAAAAGTAGATGCGTTGGCAAATCTCGCGCTTGTCGTGGCTATAACAAATGCAGAAAATGATATTGTGATACATTTGTTTCATTCAACACTCGACCAAGACAAGAGTAAGGTAAATTTCAATCATTTAACTTGCGATTGGAGAAATGAATTCGTGAACGTTTTGCAGTACGGTATCCTTCGTGAGGACAAGAAGAAGTCATAATTGCTTCGACAAAAAGGCTCTTGGTATTGCTTAATTCGTGAAAATTTATATCGAAAGATGTTTGGCGGACCTTTGGCACGGTGCCTTGGACCATCACAAATGGAGTACATAATGAGAGAAGTACATGAGGGGCATTGTGGCAATCAAGTCGGGGGAAGATCATTGGTGAAAACATTAATAAGGTTAGGTGTCGCGCCCCCCTTTTTTCCATTTTGACGGGGATGTCCGGGTTCCGACATTCCATGGTGTGTAATGACTCATTTACTTTTGGGAATTGGGTATTTGAAGAGTCGCCACCTAATGGATTAGGGTGCGTTAGGGCACCTAGAGTGATTAACTCTTGGATTGGTTTGCATTACCAGAGATTAGGGTAAGGGCTCGAAGTAACCTCGAGGGGAAGGTGTTAGGAACCCCTCTTGGTCCACAATTGTGGGTCCCGGCTGAACTTATATCAAATTAGTCCATTACAAGTAAACAATTGAATTAAATAGGTTGCAAGCAAAGCACGTTGGATAACTCAAGTAATAAGATAAAGATTTGGACAAGTTGTAAAACAAAGGTTTTAAATAAAAAGGGGAATTTTGGTAAAGGAGGGGACCTAGGTTGGTTATCCTATAGGATCATCCCACACAATTTTCAGTAAACACTCCTCAATGAGGGGCTACATGTGACATTAGCGCATAGTCATCATATCCCATGTCTACCATTCCCATCCCCTTATTGGTCATGCAAAGCGAGTGTTTGGTCAGCAATCTCTATTGCATGATGCTACCCGTCCCGTCTTAAAGGTCCTGGAGGGAGTTAGGACCTCTACCTATAGGTGGTTCGAGACGGACCCCTAAGGTTTTAAAAGGTGAAAAATTCTAAGGCGACAAGCAAAACACTTAGGAATTTCATCACATAGAAAGAAGCAATTAGAGGCTCAAAGTTTCCTCCTCAAATAAGCACATAATAGCATGACTAAAACACAATTAAGGTCTTTTATCAGACAGTATCCCAAGACAGGATATCTAGGTGAATATGCAGAATTAAGCAACTTATTTTTAGACACTCAGGAGTAGTGATCCTAGCAGTTGCCTATGGATTTTTAAAAGCTTGTTAGGATCAGAAAAATGTTAAGCAATAGAAATAGTTTTCAGAAATGCAGTTTTGAAAACGCCCTAAAGGCTTGCCTATACGCAGAGTACTGATTAGCACATTTGTATAGTTAAACAAAGCAGGTTTTGAAACAAATTTTCTGTAATACTTATAGGCATGATATCTAATGATATTGAGGCAGTTTTAAAGAACTTGTTTCAGGAAACATGGAATACTTAGTTAAACAAATTCAGAAGTGAACTATGTGTGGACTAAGTTGAATTATTTAGACTAACTTAGATTGAGAGGCAGGAATTTGAGTATGATTTCCTATAGGCATGATATCTACGTTTGATACTGATTTAAAAGACTTGCAGGCATGGAAACATACATAACACTTGTTATAACAGGATCTGGATTAAGTCCTATAGGCATGGCATCTATTAGTTAATCTAATTTTAAGACATTGAAAGCATACACAAATACTCATCATAATAGAATCTGGATTAAGTCATATAGGCATGGCATCTATTGGTTAATCTGATTTTAAGACATTGAAGGCATGATTATTTAGAACCTATAGGTATAGTTTATAGCATGGTGAGATGACAAAATATAAAGCCCTATGAGCATGATTTCTACTTGACAAAGCGATCAGATTAAATATAAAGCCCTATGGACATGATTTCTACTTGTACTACCCTATAAAACATGTATCTACTCATCCATTTCACTAAATACCCCAATATTTGTTTACAAGTTATTACAGACCAATGAATGAATTACATAAGTAAATAAGAAAAATAAGAAGCTATTTTATAGGGAACCTTCGATTAGGCCCAGATTCACAAAGCCTCCAATGGACTCAAATGCCTCAATTCCATAGACAATGACATAGTCTAGGTGCATCAAAGTTCCCTAAGGATCTCAAGGATCCTGGGCAGTGCTTACACCTGGACTTGGTATCAAAGAATTGAACAAGTGCACTGTGGAAGGGCCAGCCTCAGTATGCCAGAGTTCAGAGGGTTCTCAAGAGGATCTTAAGGCAGTACATATACTGGAGGGGGAACTTATTGAGTTGGAGTAAAGTGAAAGTGATTGACACAAGTTGAGAGGTTTTAGTAAAAAATTTGCATTAAAAAGGAAGTCTGTTTGAAAGTAATGTAGTAAAAAAACAAAGACTGTTTGTAAAGAGATTGAAGAAATGAACAGAAGTCCAAACACAACATCTTAGGAAAGGTTTATATATAGCCAGTAGTCATAGAACCAAAGTAAATTCAGTAGTCACAAATAGGGGTCAAGGGGTTTGGGATACATAGAACACGTGATTGCAAGCACATAATCATCGAAGGTCTAGGAATTGGTATAGACATGCTCATAAACAGCTGGCCAGGCATAGTCACAAAACCAGACACAAAGAACAAGATCACTTACAGGGGTGATAGGGATATGGGGATTCATGGAGCACATAATGATAAGCACACAACAAGTAAGAGATAGACATGCTCAGAAACAAGTAGAGGGGCAACATACTGTTCTAGAGGAAGGGATGTATATAACATGCTAATAATGTAAATATCAACTACAAGTTTCACAACAAAACAACAAACAGAAGCAAACCAGAAACAGGATGAACTGAAACAATAAGAGAATCATATTGTTGTTGGAACTTTGAATTGAAACTAGAACATATCAGTAATGAGGATAGTGAGCAGAATGAAAGAACAAGAGAACACAATGGTTAGCCTTGGCATGCAGTCGACTAACTTAAAGTAGTAGCAAGTAGTACAAAAGAGAGAGCATAATGTTTGAGTGTAAGAGATAGTTTTTGAACCAAGAGTTTGTGTGTTGTGCTAATGAAAGACTAGAGTATTTATAGTCCAAAAGCAGGTAGTAAATAAGGTAGAAATCAAATACCATTAGAAACTAAGGAACTGAGAGTCAATCAGTCAGGAAATCAAGGTAAGTACTCCCTTAAGTTAAGGGAATTAATTCGAACGGTAAGAACCAGTAGCATATAAGGCAAGAAATCAGTATATGACCAGTAAGAAAAGAATCAAATTTAGTAAGTATATGGTAAGCAATTAGGGCTAAGTTCAGAAAACTCCTAATTAAGGAAATGGTTCAGTAAGAATAAAGTGCCACAACAAATAATGTAGGAGAATCAGTTGATTTAAATAGACGAAGTAGAGATTTAGGGTTTAAAAGAGAATCCTCCAATCAGACCATAAAATAAGGAAATCGAAATCAATCAAGAGGAATTTATGATTCCATGCTCATCAGATAAATAGAGTAAGAACAAACAGACGTAGCAACCGGGCAAGGCTAACAATAGAAAGAGGCAAGTCCCAAACAATCGATGAACATAATCACATAGATGTGGTATAATTTAGGCTAAAAGCTTAATAAGAACACATTTGAGGCAGGGTAATCACAGAAACTTAAACAAGAATCGAGTATTCATGCTAACACACAGAACCAAATAAAGAAAATCTAGAAATATTAGGAATTCTAACACAGGCTAGTTGAAAAAGCAGTAAGAACATAGAAATAGTCGAGATATGTAAAGGATAGAAGTTTAAACATAAGAAATTGGCTTAAACAAGGTGTACAAGAAGAGATTCGAAAAAACCTAACTTCAAAAGAAAGTAAAAACAACTGAAATCGATGATTTTTGCAAAAGTGGTTAGAGAACAGTGTAAAACATAAAAGGAACTGACTTGAATTGTTTAAAATAGCATAGATCTAAGAGATGCAAACAAAAATTAGGGTTTCAAAAGAAACCCAAATATAGATGGAAGAACCAGCCCTAGAACTTCAAAGATCGTAACAAATACAGTGTGATTTTGCTTAAAATCACACCGGAATAGCCATGAAAAGCTAAAACAGTAAGCCCTAGGTACAAGTCGGCATGGCCCAGGGCCCTTGAAGGCCTCAGAGAAGATGAGAAAGGTAATGGAGGAGCCATTGGAGGCTTGGGGTTAAAGGGTGGTCACCGGAGAAGACCGGAGAAGGGAGGCGGTTGAAAGGGGTTTAGGGTTAGGTTGATAGAACAGAGGATATGAGAGAATCTGAGGGAGGTGGTCTTTTGGAAATGAGGTAGCGTTAGGGGGTCTTAGGAATTAAAAAAGGAAAGGAATCATATGGGCCATTGATCTGGGAGATCAACGGCTAGGATTTGATTTATGTTGGATCGGATAGATGGGTTTCAGGTTTGCGTAAGTATTTATAGGGTCGGGGTCGGGTAAATGGGTATGAAATTGGGCTGGGTTTGGGTTCAATTTAGGCTATAATCGAAATGCAAATCTGGCTATAGTTTAAATAGCCAATTTTCCCCTATTTAATTTATAATAAATAATAAACAATTTTTGAAAAATAATTTTATGTACCATAATGATTTAAAATATATATTTATTATTTTAAAAATATAGGGACCAATTTTACGCATATAAAATGTAATTATACATTAAGGGCTAATATTGCAATTGTATAGAATTTTAGCTTAAAATACCAAATGCAATTATAAAAATGCATAAAAAATATATTAATCATATTTTGTCATAAGTATAGAAATTAAATGAATAAATTATCATAACAATAATTTGAAAAATAATTATTGGGGATTTTGTGAATAAAAGGGGAGGAAATAAATCAATTTAAATCCTTAAAATTATGAAAAATTTATAAAAACCTTGTGCATGCTTGTATATGCATGTGTATGATATTTTGAAGGTATTTATGCATATTTAAAATATATAGGAAAAATTGGGTATCAACAGCTACCCCTCTTTACCCGGGAAGGATGAAAGAGTTTTCGGGTAAAGAAATAATGGCCAATTTTGACTAGACGGGATGTTTTGAAAGACGGAGGCCGGACTCCGATTTTTGAGCTGCCTATATATCCCTAGTTTTATAGGAATAAGGCCATGTGTAGTTTTGGATTCATTTGTGGAGTATGCAGACGAAATTACTGCAAGAACGGACACGCGATGCGGAAGCGGCTACGGTGAGCAGTTGAAGCTCGGGGCGGTTAGGGGAACATGAGCGAGATCGCTCCTGCTATGATAGCGGTTGCTTACTTGTTACCTGCAGATAAAAGATGCTACAAACGTATTTACGAAAATTTAAACATGATGCATATTCCTTTGGACCATGAAGGTTGTCTTTGGACGGTTAAAGATGACGTCCTTAGACCATGATGTCCTAGGCCATGAATTCTTTAGTGAGGGATTCGAAGGCCATAAAATGATGTTCTCAGGCCATGACAATGGTGCCTCCGAACCATGACGCCTTTGAATAATGATATGCAAGTTTGAGAGATCCTCAGGCCATGGCATGGTGTCTTTCGGCTATGAGAATGATGACTTTAGACTATGACGCCTTCGGATAGATTGACGATATTTGAGCCTATGAGATGCAATAATAAGATGTTAACAAGAGAAGGCTTAGTCTTGTGAAATGGAGGGCAGAGCTTAGCCCGATTGAAAAGGGAATAGATAGCAAAAATATAACAATATCTTGTGCAAGAGAGACAACGCTTAGTCCCATACTAATGTGGAGGCAAGGATTAGCCTCATGCAGATAGAAAGGAAAGGATTAGCCTGATGCAAAAAGGAAGGCAACGATTAGCCTTATGGAGTCAAGGATCAGGCTCATGCAAATATGGAGTCAAGGATTAGCCCCATGCAAGTGGAGAGGCAGGGATTAGCCTCATGCTAACATGGAGTCAGGGATTAAACTCATGCAAATAGGGAGGCAGGGATTAGCCTTATGCAAGTAGAGAGTCAAGGATTAGCCTCATGCAAGTATGGAGGTAAGGATTAGCCTCATACAAATATGGAGGTAAGGATTAGCCTCATGCAAATATGGACTCAAGGATTAGACTCATGCAAATATGGAGGCAAGGATTAGCCTCATGCAAGTGGGGAGGCAGGGATTAGCCTCATGCAAACATGAAGTCATGGATTAGACTCATGCAGGTAGGGAGGCAAGGATTAGCCTCATACAAGTATGGAGGCAAGGATTAGCCTCATGCAAATATGAAGGCAAGGATTAGCCTTATGTAAATATAGAGTCAAGGATTAGACTCATGCAAATACGGAGGCAAGAATTAGCCTCATGCAAATGCGGAGTCACAGATTAAACTCATGCAAACATGTTGTCAGGTATTAGACTCATACAGGTAGGGAGGCAAAGATTAGCCTCATGTAGGATGGAGTCAAGGATTAGACTCATACAGATCGGGGGATAGGGATTAGTCCTATATAAAGAGCGAGCAGTGAATAAGAGTAGTGCATGTCTTAGCTGGAGATGTATCCGATGTCTGATGGCCTGATTGATAATGAATTATCTTTGTGTATACATGTTTTGCGAGTGCTATCGTTACGTCAAATGTACTTGCATTCAAAGAAAAGTTGTATGTTTGGTGAGGGGAGGTTGGTTCTTGCTTCGTCTACCGGGCTTGCTCTGCTTCATTTTGAAAGCCTTTTGAGTTCCCCTGGGTGACACCTCACTATTATGGAAGTAGAGTTTTCAAAAATATGCAATATTTGAAAAATAGAGTTGTTTTAGAAACATATTGATATATCAAGTAATTTTGATGAACTAGTGACTGTAACATGTCTCAAAGACATTGCAATTCTCTTATGGAATTTTGAGGGTCCTCATCAAAAATTTGCCCTAGTTTGTTAGATGATCCTTCAGCTATTGCGGAAAATAGGCCTTGCTAAACCTTCCTCGGAATTTTAAGAATCCTTCTAAAAATTCTGCCCTAGTTTCTTAGCTGATTACTGACTTTCTAACGCATGTTGGCGTTGGTCGGACTTGCTCCGGAATTTTGAAGACCCTCCTCAAAATTCTACCCCAATTTCTGATCTTGGGAGCAATGAAAATTTATTATGATATGACCGAACCCATAAGGTTTCCTGCGTATCCCCTCTTAAATGGGAATCAGGTCAAACGTAGTTCAATTACATCAAGTGGGAAATATACATAATCTAAGCAAAGAATCTCTTGACTGCGTTTGAATTTATTGGTTTTGTCCAGACTTCTCCATCCATTTCTGCAAGTATGAGCGCTCCTCCTATTAGTAATCTGTGAACCATGTACGGGCTTTGCCAATTGGGAGAGAATTTCCCTTTGGCTTCATCTTGATGTGGGAAGATTTTATTCAATATCAGCTACCCTGGTGCGAATTGTGTTGGTTTGACTCTTTTGTTGAAAGCTCTGGACATTCTGTTCTGATAAAGTTGGTCATAACACACTGCATTCATTCTCTTTCCATCGATATGGGCCAATTGTTCATAGCGGCTCCATATCCACTCCGCATCGCTGAGTTCAGCTTCCTATACGACCTTAAAGAAGGAATCTCCACCTCGGCTGGGATGACAGCCTCGGTACCATAAACTAGCATGTAGGGAGCTGCCTCGGTTGATGTGCAAAACGTGGTGTGGTACCCCAATAGAGCATAGGGTAAATTTTCATGTCATTGATTGTGGTTTTCTACCATTTTCCTTAGTATCTTTTTGATTTTTTTGTTGGCGTCTTCTACAGCTCCATTCATCTGAAGTCTATAGGTTGTGGAATTCTTGTGCTTGATTTTGAAAGCTTTATATATAGCTTTCATTAGATCACTGTTGGGATTGGTAGCGTTGTCAGTAATAATGGACTTAGGAGCTCCGAATCGGCAGACAATATGTTCCTTGACAAAATCTGTGACGACCTTCTTTGTTATAGCTTTGTAGGATGCAGCTTCTACCCATTTTGTGAAGTAATCAATGGCTACCAGAATAAACTTGTGTCCATTTGAAGAGGTAGGCTCAATTGGACCAATAACATCCATTCCCCAAGCAGCGAATGTCCAAGGTAAGCTTGTTGCATTGGGCTCGTTTGGCGGCAATTTTATCATATCGGTGTGTACTTGACATTGAAAGCATTTGCGAACATACTAAATGCAATGTATCTCCATGATCATCCAAAAGTAACCTGCCCTGAGTATCTTCTTTGCCGAGATGAAACCATTCATGTGCGGACCACAGGTCCCAGCATGCACATCCTCAAGTAGCTTAGAAGCTTCCTTCGCGTTGACACATCTTAGCAATCCCAGATCGAGGGTTCTTCTATACAGGTTTCCTCTACTGTGGAAGAAGTGATTGGACAATCTCCTGAGTGTGCATTTCTGAGCGTGGTTTGCATGCTCCGGGTATTCTCCTTTTGATAAGTACTCCTTGATGTCATGGAACCAAGGCCTTCCATCGACTTCTTCCATGACATGGGCATAATATGCCAGCTTATTATGGATCCTTACTAGAATGGGATCAATGTAGTTCTTGTGTGGATGTTGTATCATAGATGACAAAGTGGCCAATGCATCGACAAAATCATTCTAAACTCTGGGCACATGTCAGAATTCTATCTTTGCAAACCTATTTCTCAATTCCTGTATGTGGTGCAGATATGGCAATATCTTAGAATTCTTGGTGGCCCACTCTCCTTGTATCTGGTGCATAAGCAAATCTGAATCACCTATTACCAACAGCTCCTGAATGTTCATGTCGACTGCCATGTTGAGCCCTAGTATGCAGGCTTTATATTCTGCCATGTTGTTGGTGCAGGGAAATATGAGTTTAGCAAATACCAGATAATGCTGACTCATTTCTAATACCAAAACTGCTCCAATACCTACTCCTTTGAAATTTGCGGCTCTGTCAAAGAACATCGTCTAACCATCATATTCTTCGGTAATGTCTTCTCCTACGAATGATACTTCTTCATTAGGAAAATATGTTTTCAAGGGTTCGTATTCTCCTCCCACCAAATTTTCAGCAAGGTGATCGGTCAATGTTTGTCCTTTGATTGCCTTTTAAGTTACATAGACGATATCGAACTCACTTAGCAGTATCTGCCATTTGGCCAACTTTCCAGTCGGCATGGGTTTCTAAAATATGTACTTTAAAGGATCCATCTTAGATATGAGGTATGTAGTGTAGGCACAGAAGTAATGCCTCAACTTCTGGGTCGTCCAGGTCAAAACATAGCAAGTGCATTCAAGCAATGAATACCGTGCTTCATAAGGTGTAAACTTCTTACTCAAGTAATAAATGGCTTGCTCCTTTCTTCCTGTCTCATCATGTTGTCCCAGAACACATTCGAAAGCTCCATCCAATATAGACAGATAGGGTAGCAAAGGTCATCCTGGTTTTGGTGGGACCAGAACTGGTGGTGTGGACAGCTACCCCTTGATCTTGTCAAAAGCTTTCTGACAATCCTCGGTCAACCTTGTCTCGACATATTTCCTTAGCATCTTGAAGATGGGTTCACATATGACTGTGGATTGTGCTATGAATCGACTGATGTAGTTGTGTCGTCCTAAGAAGATCATCACATCCTTTTTGATCTTAGGTGGTGGTAACTCCTGAAAAGCTTTGACTTTATACGGATCCAGCTCGATCCCTCGACGACTAACAATGAATCCTAGAAACTTTCCTGCGGGAACCCCGAATGCACACTTTGTAGGGTTCAACATCAA
This sequence comes from Nicotiana sylvestris, assembly GCF_000393655.2. Lineage (NCBI taxonomy): Eukaryota > Viridiplantae > Streptophyta > Magnoliopsida > Solanales > Solanaceae > Nicotiana > Nicotiana sylvestris. Next base: position 96,865,884 of record NC_091063.1, read on the forward strand.
ATTGTACCTCCTTAGCCTGTCAAAGAACTTTCTCAGGTCCGCTCTGTGATCAGCGGCCCTCTTGGATTTGATAATGACATCGTCTACATACACCACTATTTCTTTATGTATCATATCATGGAAGATGGTTGTCATGGCTCTCATGTAAGTGGCCCCAACATTCTTCAGACTGAATTGCATCATCTTGTAACAACATACACCCCATGGTGTAATAAAAGCTGTCTTCTCTGCGTTTTCTTCATCCATCCAAATCTGATGATAACCCGTGAAGCAATATACAAAGGATTGGAGTTCATTCTTGGCGCAATTATCGATCAGGATATGTATATTTGGTGGTGGGAAGTCGTCCTTGGGACTTGCACTATTTAAATCACGGTACTCAACATATACCCTGACCTTCTCATCATTCTTCGGAACTGGCACAATGTTAGCCAACCAGGTTGGGTACTTAACCACCCTGAGAACTTTGGCTTTCATCTGCTTAGTAACTTCCTCCTTGATTTTCAAACTCATGTCTGGTTTGAATTTTCTGAGTTTTTGCTTGACTGTGGACACATGGGATTAGTAGGCAACTTGTGAGCCACTATTGATGTGCTCAAACCGGTCATATCATCATACGACCCTGCAAATATGTCCTCATATTCCTTTAGAAAATAGATGTATTCTTCCTTCTCTGTTGGTGACAAATGAATGCTGATGCGAGTCCCCTTGACGATTTCGGTGTTTCCCTAATTTACTGCTTTGGTTTCGTCCATATTGGACTTAGGCTTGTTCTCAAAATTCTCAACCGCCCTGACAATTTCCTCGGGTATCTCATCTTCCTCCTCTGAATCACTATTCTCATGTTGTGTTGCCTCATTACATGTCACAGTAAGTGGTTCATCAGGAAAAGTAATAATAATGGCGTTGTGGAAAGAAAAACTGTAAAGATAGTAGTGAATAATAAAGAGCAAATGCATTTGATTAAAACTTTGAGAAATTGTTCAAACAAAGCACGACTCGATGAATCGAGCATTTATTTTGAAAGAAAGAAATCTTAAAAAAAAATTGCCAGAAATTTTAAATGCCTAGAATGGCTATAAATTCTGCCTAGCTACCCAGGGACTCGGCGGGCTTGGGATGGTGTGGCGGTCCAGTTTCTGAGAACAGCTCCCTTTGCAACAGTCTGAATGGTGAGGCCTTCATCCTCCTCCTCCTCAATTACAGTAATCCATGTCCTCATCTTCCAAGAACAGATCCTTCAGCCCAGCTAGTGCTTCTTCTTCTGCGGTTCCCTATATTGTGTCAACCTGATGATAAGCCTGTTCCAAACGTGGCACCGGTTGCTCGAAAGGGTAATATGGTCCATGCCATAGAGGAGACCAATCCCTGTACTCTTGTCATGTATATTGGTATCCGAGCCCAAAGATGGTACCATGATTTTTCAGTTGTATTGGCATGATGATACCTTGGAGGTTCTATTCCAACCCTTTGCCGGGTTCATATCCGGCCCATGCTAGTATGCTTTCTATCTTGTTACTCCACCACTTATCCTTGTTGACGGCATTGACTCGTTCGATGTGACGATAGGTTTCCCCTCCTAGCCTTCTTTTATGTAATGGCTGGGATGGTTTGGCTAGGGTATATGGGGTTACTTCCATCTCTGTGAATGATTAACTCTTGGCTGTTCCATTCAAACTTCACGGCTTGATGTAGTGTGGAAGGCATGGCTCCAGCAGCATGGATCCATGGGCGGCCCAACAAAAGATTATATGAGGCTGGTATGTCAAGCACTTGGAATTCGAAGTCGAACCAAGTTGGCCGCATATACAAGCAAAGGTTGATTTCCCCGATCGTAGGACTCTAGGACCCATTAAAAGCCTTCACATTCATGTTTCCTGTCCGTATTTCATGGAAACCTTTGTCCAACCTTTTCAGGGTTTCCAATGGACAAATATTTAAGCTCGAACCTCCATCAACCAGGACCTTGGCAATGAACTTGTCTTCAAATTGTACCGTGATATGCAGCGCTCGATTGTGATTCAAACCTTCGGGCAGTAGCTCATATTCATGGAAGATAATCTTATGGCTCTCCAACACTTGACTGACCATGTTGGCTATTTTTCCACCGGTGATGTTATTTGGTACATATGCCTTGCTCAACACTTTCATTAAAGCGTTCTTGTGTGCCCCTGAATTCTGCAATAGTGACAGTATAGATATCTGAGCAGGGACTTTGTTCAGATGGTCAACAACAGAGTACTCCTTTGCTTGCACTTCCTCCATAGGTCATCCGGCCCGGTCTCAATGATATGCTGCCTAGTAGTGGCCTCCTTACTTGAACCTCCCAGGTGTTCAAGTGTATAGACTCTTCCAGTTCTAGTCATCCCTTGTGCAACGTTAGATTCCTCTACCCTAGTCTTCCCTTTCCGTCGAGCCTCGGAAACATAATCCCAGGGTATTGCCTTTGAGTTGAATAAGGGTGTGGTTTATACCATCACAGTAAAAGGTGCGACCACTTCTACTTCAAATAGAGCAGAGGTGGTTGGGGGCGAAACCACTTTTACTTCGAATGGAACTGATGCAGTCACATCAACATCGATTGGTGCTTGAGCCTGAACCACAATATGAGTAAGTGTGACTGCAACCTTAAAGTCATAGCATTCTCGAATAAGCCCGATTGACCCCTCAAGGTCCCATTCTTCATTTGTCTCTATAACATATACACCACTACCTCTGTGATCAGGGAGGGGATTGTTGTGGACATTAGGTACGACTTCCTTTGCTTGTATGACCTTGTTGTCAATGAGCATCTGGATCTTATCCTTCAATGTTCGGCATTCAGCAGTGGTGTGCCCTTTCATACTAGAATGGTACACATGTGTTTTGTTCGGATTTACCCATTGGGATGGATTTTCTAATGCCACAGTGGGAACATGAGTGTCGTAGCCTGCGACTTTTAACCTTTCATATAGTTGGTCGATGGGCTCAGCAATGTTGGTGTATTTTCTAGGAGGCTTGCGGTCGAAGTTGGGTCTTGGTATAGGATATTTTTTGCAAGCTCGTGGTGATTGGAAGTGGGATGGTTGGGAATTATAGGTGTGATGGACAATGGCTGGTTGGGAATATCTGGGAGATAAAGGCTTATATGTAGGTGGTGATTTTTGGTACAAAGGTGTTTGATATGTGGGTAGAGGTCTTTGATAGGTGGGTGGAGGTGTTTGATATGGAGTGGAGATTTTGAGCCCTGGGCCACCATTACTTCCCCAACATCTTTCTTCTTCGATATGCCACCTGATTGTAGTGTCTTATTTGTGGCTTGCAACACCTCGAAGTTCGTTACCATCCCGCTCATGATTCCTTCCTCGATCCTTTCCCTGAGCTTGATGATATCAGAGAATTGGTGATTTTTCGATGACCATCAACCTCTCATAATATTGTGGATCATGTGCCCTGACAAAGAATTTATTCATCTGTTCTTCCTCTAAAGAGGGCCTGACCTTGGCCGCTTCCGACCTCCAGTGTGTAGCGTACTCACGGAAAGTCTCAGTAGATTTCTTCTTAAGACTCTGAATGTAAAAGATATCGGGTGCATTATCTGTGTTGAATCTGAACTAGTCCATGAAATCTGATGCCATAATTACCCAATTCGACCATTTCTTGGGATTTTGGCCGATATACCAAGACAAAGCGTCCCTAGTGAGGCTCCTTATAAAGAGCTTCATCTGGATCTTTTCATCTTTCCTAACCCCGATAAGCTTGTCACAATAGGTCCTTAAATGAACCCTGGGATCACCTGTACCATCGAACATTTAGAACTTGGGAGGTTTGTACCCCTCTGGCAGTTCGACATACGGCTGTATGCACGGATTTTCATAGTTCAAACCTTTTATTCCTCTGTCACCTTCAACACCCTGAAATCGGCTTGTTAGCTTCTTGAGTTCTTTATCCATGTTTTTAATGAGCAGGTCCTTCTTGGAGGATTCTGGTGTATATGAGATGGCTGGGTAGAATTAGGTATAGTTTCCACATACATGGTTGCTTTGATGAGTACCAGGAACTTGGGTATAGTGATGGTCATTAGTGGAGTTTTGGGGATCGGGAATGGGTTGTGTGTTTTGGAGAGTGTGGTAAGTAGTGGTTTGTGGGTACGGAATTGGTTGATGATGATGTTGCGGTAGAGTTGGTATTGGTAATGGATTGATATTTTGGGGTGGAGTTCTGTATTGATTTGGTACATGAGGATTTTGTGGTTGTTGGTTTTGTGTGTTCTAAGGAGGTGTCGGGTTCTTTGTGTTTTGTTGATGGATGTCCAGGACATTGAGGGTAAGTGAAAGGTTTGCCAAGTTGCTAACCCGCTCAAGTTCTCCTTGCAGTTCTAGTATCTTTTGTTCCAGTCTCAAACCCAAGTCATTCGGGGCTAGTGTACTACGGCCATCTGAAGTCTCTCCATTCTCAACATTCTCCTTTCGGATTCCACTTAAGTCGTCCATCTTTGTCTTTCATTTGCCCTTTGTGTTGTTTGGAGGAGGAGGAGGTGGAGGGCCTCTAGATCAGGTATGATATGCTGATAAGGCCAGTATAAGTGAACCAACCTAAGGGGATGGGAATAATAATAAAAAATAAGCAAAAACAAAAGGTAACAAATTAGTGAGGATTCTGAAATGTTTGCAATATTTAAACGCGTATTGCAAAATGTAAACTCACTTCTTAATTTAGGAGCCTCATTGTGCCCGAGGTAGGCCTAGCGACAAATAAATTTGGAGAACTTCAAATGCCAATAAATTCTTCATTTCATAATATAAAAATAGACGAATCACAAAACGACACTAATAAAATAATAAAACAAGTCACTGCTGCCACTTGGCCTTATTACAATTTTAGGAAAAGCAAGTAAATCTAATCTATTTGGTCCCAGAAGGACCTTCCCAAGATTCGATCATCCGGACTCCATCATATAGATCTCCCAGCTCGCGCAGTTCCAGCGGCAAGTAGGCTCTTGCCAGATGTCCTCCCTTAGCTCCTTCAGCGTTCTGGCAATTTTCAATCCTCTTTATGACTTTGCCCTCCAGCTCTACTATTCCTCGCTCCAGATATTTCAGTTTCCTGTTAGAAGTGATTTCCATCTCTTTCCACTCCTCGATCAGCCTCACATTCCTCTCATGTATTTCCCGATGCTCATTCTCAGAGTCGTGAACCCTCTTGCACAGCCTGTTGTATTTGACTTGAGCTTCAGCTTCCTCGTCTATGATTTTGTCCCCTCGACCAGTTCTTGGTGTCACCATTCCTTTCAGATTCTCCTCCAACCATGCCGGGTAGAGAGGCTCGCACCTTGCATGATACCTGTCCGGCTCAACAGTGCTTTTCTCCACAATGATTTTGCAGTGCCACATGTGCTGAGCTTGGCACTTGTAAGGGACGTCATCATCTTGGAAGTCTCCCATGAAATGACTCATTTTCACAACCCTTGGTACAACCTGTTTTCTACTTGCTTTTCTTATAACTCGTATAGGGACATTTGGATATATCCCTCTCAACCCGATCAGCACCAAGTGCAGAGCATCCGCGGACCTGATAATAAACTCGTCCGTTGGGAAACATTTAACTATCCATTGTACATGTTCCTAGATCAGATTTTCAAAGAAGTCTACCCATTCCCTGGCGTTTTTCGGCTAAGCAAATCTGTCTGGAATGTAAGTCATTTGCTTAGGGTGATGGAAGGAAATGTGGTCGGTCCAAGCCCTTCACGGAAAATCTTGACGATAGCGACCCTTTTGGAGATGCTCCAGCAACCATAATTGCAGCAATAAATTACAACCCTCGAAATGCTTGACCCCTCTCTTACAATGCTCCATATCCCTATAGATGTCGGCTATGATCATGGGGACTATGGTATATATCTTCCCATTAATCCCTTCCATTAAAGTCTTAGCGATCATGGCCGACCTAGTGTGGATTCTTCCCTTTTTCATTGGGAACACTATCAGGCCTAGAAAGCACACAATGAATACAAACACTCTGCGGTGGATGTGACCTAGTGAAGTGAGGGAGATCTCATCATGGTAAGTGCGGAAAGACTTGCTATGGCCATACCTCTCGTAAAGATATTCGAAAGGTGTGTAGGAATCCTTCAAGCACACTAGGTCGACATTCTTTTTCAACCCCATCATCTTCAAAAATCCCCCGCCCGTACGGTTTTCTGGTACCAATAGCACGAGACTGTCCCAAGTTAGTCCTGCGAGTACTCCTATTTCCTCTAGAAGCGGTGTCATCTCTATGTCACCGAAACGGAACACAGCTCTTTCACTATCCCAGAAAAAAGTGGCAGCCTTGATCAATTTGTTGTTTGGCTCAATATCTAGCAAAGAAGGCAAGTTACCCAGGTACTTTTACACATGCTTCTTGTCACTTGTAGAAAGGTCCTCCCACCAGTCTAGCAGCAATGGTGGGATGTTGCTAACCATACCGAATATGGGAATCTCGTGCCTTGACTATGTATACATTTCGGTATTTAGTTCTCCAAATTAATGCACAGAACGTGGTTGTGTCCGTTGGGATTATGGAAAACCGGATGGACTTTGGATAAGTTTTATCTTAAAGGATCATTATGTGGACAACATAACTGATCTGACTAGGTTTGACCACGATGCATGCACAATTTTAACCAGAGTAAGATTTCTATGGGGTTTTAGACTGGTACCCTCAAGTGGATAACTTGAGGCGGAAGGCACGGAACCATCGACAACACCGCTGATCGATTGCTTTTAACGCAAATAAGCCTTTTCGAATTTAAGGGTAGTAAATAGGAAGGGCGCAACCACTCATTAAAGCGTTGCTATAGGATTTGATACGCACGAGTAAAATATGATGCGGAGCATGATTTATGCAGCAATTAATAACAAGTAGTCAAGTATTTTCACGTAGGACAAAATAAATACAACATTAAAATAATTGAAAGACAGTTACAGGAAAAGAAAACGAAGAGACAAGTCGGTTTCAGGATAATAAAGAAATCATAAATTCTTGAAAAAATAGACAGTTAAATTCAAATAAGGTAGAGAGGTACAGGATAAAGCATGCCTGGACTAATTTATAAAAGACAAGTTCGTTATGGTAAGAGCCTAAAAAAATACCCAATAGAATCTCCATGCTATCGCACCCCCCTTTTACCCTTTTGACGAAGAAGTCTGGGTTCCGATATTCCATGGTGTGTAATGACTCATTTCCTTTTGGCAAATGGGTATTTGAAGAGTCGCCACCCAACGGATTACAGTGTGTTAGGGAACCTAGAGTGATTAACTCTTGGATTGGTTTGCATTACAAGAGATTAGGGTAAGGGCTCGAAGTAACCTCGAGGAGAAGGTGTTAGGCGCCCCTCTTGGTCCACAACTGTGGGTCCCGGCCAAACTTATGTTCACAAATTAGTTCATTACAAGTAAACAATTGAATCGAATAGGTTGCAAGAAAAGCACGTTGGATAACTCAAGTAATAAGATAAAGTTTTGGACAAGTTGTAAAACAAAGGTTTTAAATAATAAAAAAAAGGAATTTTTGTAAAGGAGGGGTCCTAGGTTGGTTAGCCTATAGGATCAACCCACACAATATCCGGTAAACACTCCTCAATTAGGGGCTACACGTGACATTAGCGCGTAGTCATTATATCCAATATCTACCCTTCCCATCCCCTTATTGGTCATGCAAAGCGAGTGTTTGGTCAGCAATCTATATTGCGTGATGCTACATGTACCGTCTTAATGGTCTTGGAGGGAGTTAGGACCTCTACCTATAGGTGGTTCTAGATGGACCCCTAAGGTTTTAAAAGGTGAAAAATTCTAAGGCCACAAGCAAAACACTTAGGACTTTTAGCATATAGAAACAAGCAATTATAGGCTCAAAGTTTCCTTCTCAAATAAGCATAAAACAGCACGACTCAAGCACAATTAAGGTCTTTTATCAGACAGTGTCCTAAGGCAGGATATCTAGGTAAATATGCAGAAATAAGCAACTTATTTTTAGACACTCAGAAGTAGTGATCCTAGCAGTTGCCTATGGATTTTTAAAAGAATGTTAGGATCAGAAAAATGTTAAGCAATAGAAACGGATTTCAGAAATGCAGTTTTGAAAACACCCTAAAGGCTTGCCTATACGCGGAGTACTGATTAGCACATTTGTATAGTGAAACAAAGCAGGTTTTGAAAAAGATTTTCCGTAATACTTATAGATATGATATCTAATGAGATTGAGGCAATTTTAAAGAACTTGTTTCAGGAAACATGGAATACTTAGTTAAACCAATTCAGAATTGAACTAAGCGTGGACTAAGTTGAATTATTCAGATTAGCTTCGATTAACAGGCAGGAATTTGAGTATTATTTCCAATAGGCATGATATCTATGTTTGATACTGATTTTAAAGACTTGCAGGCATGGAAACATACATAACACTTGTTATAATAGGATCCGGATTAAGTCCTATAGGCATGGCATCTATTAGTTAATCTAATTTTAAGACATTGAAAGCATACACAAACACTCATCATAACATAATCTGCATTAAGTCATATAAGCATGGCATCAATTGGTTAATCTGATTTTAAGACATTGAAGGCATGATTATTCGGAACCTATAGACCTAGTTTATAGCATGGTGAGATGACAAAATTTAAAGCCCTATGAGCATAATTTCTACTTGACAAAGTGATCAGATTAAATATAAAGCCCTACGAACATGATTTCTACCTGTACTACCCCATAAAACAAGTATCTACCCATCCCTTTCACTAAATACCCTAATATTTGTTTACAAGTTATTACAGACCAATGAATAATAAAAATAAGAAGCTATTCTATAGGGAACCTTCGATTAGGCCCAGATTCCCAAAGCCTCCAATGGCCTCAAATGCCTCAATTTCACAGACAATGACATAGTCTAGGTGCATCAAAGTTCCCTAAGGATCTCAAGGATCGCGGACAGTGCTTACACCTAGACTTGGTATCCAAGAATTGAACAAGTGCACTGTGGAAGGGTCAGCCTTAATATGCCAGAGTATAGAGGGTTCTCAAGAGGATCTTAAGGCACTACACATACTAGAGGGGCAACTTATTGAGTAGGAGTAGAGTGAAAGTGATTGACACAAGTTGAGAGGTTTTAGTCAAAAACTGTATTAAAAAGGAAGTCTGTTTGAAAGTAATGTAGTAAAAAAAACAAAGACTATTTGGAAAGAGATTGAAGAAATGAACAGCAGTACAAACACAACACCTTAGGACAGGTTTATACATAGCCAGTAGTCATAGAACCAAAGTATATTCAGTTGTCACAAACAGGGGTCAAGGGGTTTGGAATACATAGAACACTTGATTGCATGCACATAATCAAGCAAATGTCTAGGAATTGGCATAGACATGCTTAGAAACAGCTGGTCAGGCATAGTCACAAAACCAGACACAAAGAACAAGATTACTTACATGGGTGGTAGGGATATGGGGATTCATGGAGCACATGATGATAAGCACACAACAAGTAAGAGATAGACATGCTCAGAAACAAGTAGAGGGGTAACATACTGTTCTTGAGGAAGGGAGTTATATAACATGCTAATAATGTAAATATCAACTACAAGTTTCACAACAAAACAACAAACAGAAGCAACCCAGAAACAGGATGAACTGAAACAATAAGAGAATCATATTGTTGTTAGAACTTTGAATTGAAACTAGAATATACCAGTAAAGAGGACAATGAGCAGAATGAAGGAACAAGAGAACACAATGGTTAGCCTTGTCTTGTAGTCGGCTAACTTAAAGCAGTAGCAAGTAGTGCAAAAGAGAGAGTAGAAAGTTTGAGTGTGAGAGATAGTTTTTGAACCAAGATTTCGTGTGTATGAAAGACTAGAGTATTTATTGTCTCAAACCAGGTAGTAAATTAGGTAGAAATCAAAGTCCATTAGTAATTAAGGAACTCAGAACCAATCAGTTAGGAAATCAAGGTATGTACTCCCTTAAGTTAAGGGAATTAATTCGAACGATACGAACCAGTAGCATATAAGGCAAGAAATTAGTATATGACTAATAAGGAAAGAATCAAATTTAGTATGTATAGGGTAAGCAATTAGGGCTAAGTTCGGAAAACTCCTAATTAAGGAAATGGTTCAGTAAGAATAAAGTACCACAGTAAATAAAGTAGGAGAATCAATTAATTTAAACAGACGAAGTAGAAATTTAGGGTTTAAAAGAGAATCTTCCAAACAGACCATAAAATAAGGAAATCAGAATCAATCAAGAGGAATCTATGATTCCATACTCATCATATAAATAGAGTAAGAACAAACAGACGTAGCAACTGGGCAAGGTTAAGAATATAAAGAGGCAAGTCTCGAACAATCGATGAACATAATCACATAGAGGTGGTATTAGTTAGGCTAAAAGCTCAGTAAGAACATATTCGAGGCATGGTAATCACAGAAACTCAAACAAGAATCGAGTAGTCATGCTAACACACAGAACCAAACAAAGAAAGTCTAGAAATATTAGGGATTCTAACACAAGTGAGTTGAAAAAGCAGTAAGAACATGGAATTAGTCGAAATATGCAAAGGATAGAAGTTTAAACATAAAAAATCAGCTTAAACAAGGTATAGAAGAAGTTCCGAAAAACCCTAACTTCAAAAGAAAGTAAAAACAACTAATATCGATGATTTTTACAAAAGAGGTTCGAGAATAGTATAAAACATAAAAGGAACAAACTTGAATCATTTAAAAATAGCACAGATCTAGGAGATGCAAACGAATATTAGGGTTTCAAAAGAAACCCAAATAGAGATGGAAGAACCTACTTAGAACTTCAAAGATCGTAACAAATACAGTGTGATTTTGCTCGAAATCACACTGGAATAGCCATGAACAGCCCAAACAACAAACCTTAGATACAAATCGGCGTGACACAGGACCCTTGAAGGCCTTAGAGAAGATGAGCAAGGCAATGGAGGAGCCATTAGAGGCTTGGGGTTGAAGGGTGGTCACCGGAGAGGACCGAAGGCGGTCGAAAGGGGTTTAGGGTTAGGTTGAGAGAACGGTGGAGATGAGAGAATCTGAGGGCAGTGGTCTTTTGGATATGAGGTATGGTTAGGGGGTCTTAGGAATTAAAAAAGGAAAGGAATCATATGGGCCGTTGATCTAGCAGATCAACAGCCCGGATTTGATTTATGTTGGATCGGGTAGATGAGTTCTGGGTTTAGGTAAGTGTATATAAGGTCAAGGTCGGGTAATTGGATATGAAATTGGGCTGGGGTTGGGTTCAATGTAGGCTATAATCGAAATACAAATCTGGCTATAATTTAAATAGCCAATTTTCCACTATTTAATTTATAATAATTAATAAACAATTTCTGAAAATATATTTTATGTACAAAAATGATTTAAAATATATATTTATTATTTTAAAAATATAGGGACCAATTTTACGCATATAAAATGTAATTATACATTAAGGGTTAATATTGCAATTGTATGCAATTTTAGCTTAAAAAATACCAAATGCAATTATAAAAATGCATAAAAAATATATTAACCATAGTTTGGCATAAGTATAGAAATTAAATGAATAAATCATTATAACAATAATTTGGAAAATAATTATTGGCGATTTTGTGAATAAAAGGGGAGGAAATAAATCAATTTAAATCCTTAAAATTATGGAAAAATTATAAAAACCTTGTGCATGCTTATATATGCATATATATGCTATTTTGAAGGTATTTATGCATATTTAAAATATATAGGAAAAAATTGGGTATCAACAGGAGGTGGCCAAAAATGGAAGAAGAAGTTGAGAATTTTGTAGCCAGGTGCGATAAAGGACAATGATATGCCAATAACACGCATCGAATGACGGAGCTGCTGCACTCGGTTATTTTTCCTTGGCCCTTCATGAAATGGGGCATGGACATTGTGGGAGCTTTGCCTTAAGCTAAAGGAAAGGTATGATTCTTGTTAGTTTCGATAGATTATTTCTCAATGGGTAGGAGCAGGTGCTTTTAAACAGGTGCGAGAAAAAGAAGTTTATGGATTTTATTTGGTGAAATATTATATGCCGATTTGGAATTCCAAAGGAGATTGTATATGATAATGACCAACAATTCATAGGCGCGAAAGTCACCGAATTCTTCCAAAGTTGGCACATTAAATGAATTACTTCCACACGTTATCCCCCTGCGGCCAATGGGCAAGCTGAATCGACGAATAAAGTTATAATCAATAACTTAAAGAAGAGAATGGAAGAATCAAAAGGCAAATGGCCAAAAGTGATTCTAAGAGTGATATAGTTCAACTGAACAACAACAAAAACTAGTACGGGCAAGACTCCATTTTCACTTGTATACGGAGCTGAAGGTTTAATTCCTGTAGAGATAGGTGAATCAAATACGAGGTATATAGTCATTAAAGCGGCAAATGAGGAAGAACTACGAATGAATTTAGATTTGTCAAACGAAAGGAGGGAAGTAGTATCAATTCGAATGGAAGCTCAAAAACAAATGATTGAACGATATTATAACAGGAAAGCCAATTTGATGTATTTTAAGATTGGGGACTTCGTCCTCATGAAGGTGTTCTGGTCAAAGAAATTGGAAAATGCAGGAAAGTTAAGTCCAAATTGGGTAGGCCCATATAAAATTAGAGGCGTCGCTGGAAAAAGGAGCATACGAGTTAGAAATCATTGATGGCAAAGAGTTACGAACAAACTGGAATGCGGTCCATTTACAGAAGTACTACTTCTAGACGGGGAAAATACCCACGGTCAAGTATCACGAAAGTTCGATTTTATTTTGTTATTTTGAATTTTACTAACCATTATATATGAAAGGAAAAAATCTGGCACGCACTAAATGATGATTTTAAACCTGAAATACAGGCGAAAAACTGAATTATTTCCGGTATAGGTTATAACTTTACTGATGGAAAAAGGGTCATGCAGTCATCATCTAAAAAATTATCTCAGAGTCCCGTTTGTATTTCTTATTACAGGAGGAGGACCAATAGAAAGTAGTTGATCTAGTGTTCGAGATTTCATACTTCAACGCTCCAAAACTTGGGAACTATGCATATAGAAGGTTACACAGGGAAGAAAAATGTATACCAAGGGCATAGTTCAGCCTAGATCAAAACCACAAAGAAACATGCAACATTTCCCTTAATTTTCTAGGTTAAGGCCATATATTTAGTCGGGGAAAAATAGACCCGAATTTGTAAACCTACTATAATGAAAGCAGTTATGAAAATGTGGTATGAACAATTATGAATGATGTATGAAATTTATTTGAAAATTCAAAGAATAAAACTTCTTCAAATTATTTCTTTTTTTATGTCTACTTCATGTTTCATATATTTGCATCAATATTAAGATGAGACGTCATCTTCATAAGTGTCGATGATATAAAAGTGCCCTCTTTTATAAAACCTGTGTATATCGAAGGCATGGTTTATTAAAGCATTTTTTTCAAAAAATAAACTCAATAAAAAGCTCAAATATTAAAAGGTCAAAGAACATAATATGCGGCAAAAGCTATTGGAGCATTCATATATATATCAACCTTAAAGAACAAAGGTGATAACTTGTCATCAAACCCCAAAAAGACAGGGGCAACCAAAACAAACTTTCCAAAAAAATTATTAAACTAAGGAAAAAACAACATAAGGGAGTTCCAAATAAAATCCAATAAAAGAGTAAGGAAAAGAAGAAAAGCTAAGGAGCATCATCAACAGGAGAAGAAGGATCAACTTGAGGAGAAGAGGTTTAAACATTAGCATTGCCAGGAACAAGTCCATCTCCATCATACATAGAACCTTCGTCTTCAGGTGTGAAAAAGTTTTGACGTTGCTGAGTTTTATCAATTGTTTCTTTAGACCTAGCAATATGAGTATTAAGGTCAAAACCTTCTTGGTTTGATTCAATTAAAGTCTCGAAGCAAGTGTTCAGAAAAGTCCAACTAACATTCAGCGATAACTTATCCTTGAGGGCCCCATAATCCTTCTCCCAGTGATCACTCTCGGTCTTAACTCTTCTTTTTCCGCTTTTGGGGCTTCATAAGCAGTCTCCAAAGGAGAAAGAAAACTTTCCAAGTACTAAATTTTATCTGTGGAGGTGCGAAGATCTTCTTATACTTAGGTAAGTGTTTAAACCAATTCACCTACGTAAACCTCTTTTTAAGTAAGGAGTTCTTTCAAACTCCTTATCTATTTAGTAGCCTTGGAACACTGCTCAGCAAAAGAGGATCCCAGTCTATCTTTAGCATTATCGACTTGACTGGAAGAATCTTTTTCAACCACTAACTCAGCGAAAGTCATTCTCATTTGTAATTCCAAAGCACTTTTATCTTCTGTAAGAACATCCTTCTCCAATTGAAGACCTTCGAATTGTTCTTTCCAATTGTCAGCCTTGGTATGCATTTCAATTATTTGTTGGTCAGCCTGAGAGACTCTTTTCATAAGCTTTGTACCAATCAGATTGGTCTACAAAAAAGGGGCAAGAGAAAAAGAGTTACGGATGTGAAAAGAAGAGAAGGAAAATATAAATAAACTTATACCTTCGGAGGACACTGAACAATATCATTCATCAAAGTCAATGAACTATGGCCTTCCAATTTCTGCTTCTCCACGGGCCCAAGCAATGGTTTTAGCCACACATCGGGCTGAGAAGACTTTCTCAACAAATTTCCACCTTCAGGAACTTCAACTACAACTTTTCTCATTCCCCTCCTACTGCTAGAAGGCTCAGCTTCTGCGTGAGAAGCAACAGCGGGGGCAATAACTGGAGTAACACCAGGTGAATACATGGGGGGAGGGGGGGTCAACAATAGACGACATTAGAAGGGAAACTACAGACAATTCTTCAGAAATAGGCCCGAAACCTTCTTCACCCTCAAAGCCATGGGCAAACAACCTATCAACAGGACTTGATGGGGGATGAATTGGATTTTAACTAGGAATCTCCAGGGGAATATTTTCTGGCTCATCAACAAGTTTGAAAGGAACTGAACTCGAAGGAGAATCGTTAGAAAAAAGGGTTTCATCGTCAGAAATCACACGTCTCCTAACACGCGGCCTTCTTACCAAATAACCTTCTTCAAATTCCACTTCATTATAAGACTCACGAGTAAGAGTGGCAAACGGATGGGTCGGGTCGGATATGGTTCAGGTTGAAAATGGGTAATGAAAACATGAATCAATTATCCGACCTGACCCATATATAATACGGATAAAAAATGGGTTAACCGGCGGATAATATGGGTTACCCATATTATCCGTGACTTCTTGTATATGATCACTTTTGGGAGAATTCTTAGTCTCTCTAACTTGAGGAACTCCCAATTTGAGGCTTTACAAATGTAAAAGTTAGACCCATTGGTTACTCATTGATTATCCATTTTCTAAATTGATAATATGGTTCTTATCCATATTTGATCCATTTTTAAAAAGTTCATTATTTAACAATATTCCTCTTGGAGGAAGAAGCGCTAAAAATTCGTTCCTAAGCTAGGCTTTCAAAAAGCCTTGTTGATGGAATAAATGTGGGACTGATGCCATGAATAGAAAACCCTTGTAAAAAAAAGGGATGATGAAATTTTTTTATGTAAACAAGTAAAAGAAGAAGAAGAACTATAAAAGTGAAGGGTACTGTGCGTCTTCACTTTCCAGACAAATTTTTGAGACAGAAATTACCATGATCACTTATCCATATGAGCAACAGTCAATATCTTTTCTACCCAAATACGAAAGTTGGGAATCTTTTCAAAGACTTCCATAGTTGCTGAAAAGATGGGTATACGGTTAGTTGAAGGAATTTATGGTAAAAAAAGAGAGAGAAGAAAACTTACGTATAAAGTTTTATTTTTCTGAAAAAGGCATGTTCTCTTCACCCACTAACCCACTAGTAGGAGCAGCAACAAAATGGGCATGCCAGACATAGTCCCTGTCATCCTCGGGGCTAACTAACACACTTTTACTTCTAGTCACGAGGGAAAAGACTCCTTCACGAAATAACTTGGGGGAGTAAAGGTGAAGTGACGAAAGGTATAAGGGACGAAGACCAAATCCGACAAATAACGAAGGCATCCACATTAAGGGACCAATCTGGCCAAGACACACATTAAAGTAACGATAAAATTCAATGATCGTTGGATCAATAGGAGGGTTACACCCTAAAGTAAAAGAGTAGGTATAAACAAAAGAAAAACCGGCATGGTAAGAAGTGATTCTTTGATTAGCACCAGGGATTAAAACTAAAAAATATGGTTTCCAATGGCATTCTCGTCGAACTAAAGAAAGAAGGCCACGAGTGATTAAACTTGGATAAAGATCAGCGGGGTTAAGGGAAGCCATAGAAGAAACTTGATTTCTCATGGTCTCACGATCAGATACAAAAAAAAAGTTCTTAAGGAACAATTTCAGCAACCGTAGGCGCACGTACAAGTTCATTCTGGTCCATATTTCTAGAAGAAGATCTTGGGGTCAAAGGAGCCCTAGTTTAGAAGAAGATTGTCTTACAGAACCACTTTGAGAAAAGGAACCATAAGTAGATAACGAACGAAGGCTAAGAAGTCTACCAGCTCTCCTACTTCTAGTAGTGGCAGTATAGGAAGCAATTCGTGCGCGATCACAACTTTGCGAGGGTCTATTGTTAATGAAGACATAATTAACAAAGGAAATACAAAGAAAAGGTATCAGGAAGGACTAAAATAATGGATACAAAGGAAGAAGGTTTCAAATTATGAAGCGTCACAATGGAACCGTCACTTCATGACTGACGCAGTCGCAGAAAACCCTAAACAACAGTGAGAAATTGTAGATCCAATCATACGAAGACACGTGGAATAAGCATTAAATGAATGTGACATATGCCACATAGATTCTGAGGAAGGTATAATGATACTCGAGAAACAGCAGCAAAGAATTCCCGCTGTAAAAATATACCACTTCCCGAATATTCAGTTGAGAATATTCAGAAAGTGGGGGACTATCTGTTGGTGTAAAAAAATATGTCACACATAGACTGTCAACAAAGCTGACGAGGCATAATACGTGACACGTTGAAATAAGGAATTAGCAAGTGCAGGAAAAGGCACGGGAAAAATACCCACGAGGTTATATTGAAGAGCAAACCGAACCTGATAGTTGTAAGGAGGAAAACAATAGTGGAATGAATAAACGCTACAAAGATTGAAAGATACACGAACCAGAAGTAAATAAGGGAAATCGATGCAGTTACTAGGAATTCTTAGTCATAAATATTTTCGTTACGACCGTAACGAACAATTAATCCCATTAATTAGCCCAAATTAAATAAGGGATTTGTTACAGTTGTACGCTCCTATATAAGGGCTGACATTTCATTTGTAAAGGACACATGATCACTACTGAAATTCATATTGTTATTCTTTGCTTTGTTCTCCGAGCTTTAAGCCTCAATATTCGGGAGTGATTATTAGTTTATATCTTATATTCTCAATCAATTGTTTTCGTTCTTTGATACATTTCTTCTAAAATTGTTGGAAAAAGTGAAGTAAATTTTTGGTTAAACACAAACACTAGCTAAATATTGTAACAGAAATCTCTGTCTACGATATCAAGATAATAAGTAATGATCAATATCACTATGCCCAAAACAGTATTATCCATCCTAGAAACATGTTGAAGTAATTTTGCTTTCAACTTCTCATTGTCATGGAAAAATATGTACCAGTACAAGTTAGCTTTAGTACTGGGAAAATTAGGATCGTGATTTTGACAATTCATTCGAGGAAAAGCTAGACACAGAAAATGTCAAATTTTTGTACTCCACCTTTTTTATGAAGGTGGGATATGACGCAGAACACAATAGAATTTAGTGCCGTTGTTCACGGAGAATGTTCTTAACCAAGTTTTCTATTGGCAATTTGAGAGGAAGGAAACAAATGGAAGAATCTAGCTACCTTTGTAGTACTCTCGCCGTTCAATTTGTGGGGCGCAATTTAATTAGACACAAAATTTAAGGAAAAAATAAGAAATTTTCAATCTTATAATTTTAAACATATAATGAGATTTTTATGGTAATAACTATTTATGATTAAAAATAAAATTAAAAGTTTAAAATTAAAAAGTTTTCAAGTAAGAAAGATTATTTTTTATTAGTTAAAAGAATATTGTGCCACATAAAGTGTAAGGGAAGGAGTAGAAGAACAGGACTGCCCTCATCTTGAGTAGGATTATTCCGATTTAGAATAATTATATATACTTTCTGGTCAAGAATATTCTCAATTGTTGTACTCCCTCCGTTCCAATTTATGTGAATCAGTTTGATTGAGAGTTTAAGAAAAAATAAAGATTTGTGGAATTTGTGGTCCTAAACAAATCAAAAAGGGGTCCGGAGTATTTGTGTGGTTATAGAAACTTCTCATTAAGGATATAATTGTATGTTTAAGCTAAATTGATTCCAAATTTAGAAAGAGATCATTATTTATGCAACGGATCACAAAATAAATAAGTTCACATAAACTACAACGGAGGAAGTACATTATTTAGGAATCCTCCTCGCAGAGTCTAACACATTCTAGAGGATGGGCCAGATTAGGGATTTAGGGACATCCTCATATAGAGTGAGGTTACTTTGCTTAGACAAGCTCTATAAGTGCAAGCTAGCTAGAATTTGGTTTACCTACTGCCTGTCTAGCTTGCCGTAGAAGTATTCATTATAGCAAATCCTATTTTGCTTGTCTGCATGCGTCTAGAACGCGTAAACCTTTTTACTGTTATAATTCCAATTTTTCACCTTATCGTGACGTTACTTATTTTTAAGACTAGATAAACAAGTTAAGATAATAAAATAAACCGAATAAGCTCATAATAACTCAAAAACAGAATATCAGTAACATAATCCCCATAATTGGTGAAACTGAGTCATAAGCTCTTTGAAAATGTATAAAAATCTCTAATACAACACTATCTAAGAATAGGATAAACAGTAGTAAGGTAAATAACGAAAGGTAAAGCCTCCAAGCATGGAGCATGTATACCTTGAAGTCTCCAAAAAATAACCGAAGCATCTATGGCGTCCGACACAAGCAGATGTACTTGGATCTACACAAAAATGTGCAATAGCAAAGTATGAGTACACCACAACAGTACCCTGTAAGTATCAAGCCTAACCTCGGCAGAATAGTGACGAGGCCAAGTCGAGGTACCTACTAGGACAAGAAAACTGAACAATGTATCGCTTAATTTATTAATGGAAAGCGAGGAAATGAATGACAATAAGAAGTACAATAGTGTAAGCTAACAACGGAAACTACAGTAGAGGCAGCAAGAAATGAATACATGAATAAAATAACAAGTTATCAAATACGGACAAATACAAGTAAGACAAATGAATAATCAACAAGAACTGTTCAACCAACAAGCCTTTTAACATAGAAGGTGCCACAAGAATCACAACCAAGGTACCGCACCTCATAATCTCATTTCATAAGTCACAATAACAATCTTCCTTATATCACCGCGTGAGTTTTTGTATTTATTTTGAATTTTTTTTTTCGAAATAGCTACATGAGTTTTAGCCCCTTTATCTCACAGTGTGGCTTCAAATAATTCCCTTACTAGAAACACACGTATAAATCCTACCTCATCTCACCCCATGCGTATCAACCCCTATTCTTATACCAGCGCGTGCGTATCACTGTCACAACATAACGATCAACTCATACCACATGTGCCCATATGCCACAATACTTGCCAAAATCATCAATACCAGTGTTACCATAACATATCGCCCATGGCTCAACCACAATGTGTACAAGAATCTCAACAATAACAAAATGAATGAGAAATACTCAACAAGGAAGGATATCTCAATAATCAACAACTTCAACCTCAATGTGATAGTAACTTTCACTACATGATGGTAGGCTAGAAACTCATATTTTAGTCATAATTTGCATTTTAATTATTGTATTTTACCTGTGTTTGAACTTAAAATATAGTAAAATGCACTTATTACTTGCTATATGCCTTGCAGGAAGTGATTCCGAGTTAAAAAGATAATCTAAAGCTTTGAAGTCTGAGTAAAGGCCCAAAAATATAAACCGGGATCTCCTTGAGAGGTCTAGGATCAAGTTTGGATAACAAAAAATGATTAAAAAGAAATACTCTATAAAAAATAACACTGCCGCGGTGCATGGGGCTGTGCGCCTGTACAAATTCCTCGGAGTATTTTCCTATTTTGGCTTGGAAAGGACACTTTTGTCCAGGCCCGCTCCTACAGGGTATAAATATACTAAAAACATATTTTTAAAGGGACTTTTGACCTAGGGAGATTTTGGAGAGCATTGGAGGCTTGAAGATACGAAATTTCATCATCTTTCCATCAATTTAATACGGGAGTTTGGATTGTAATGTTGGATTGATGTTTTCTTACTCTTTACTTCTATTTGTGATGACTTCCTCCATGATTATGGAGTAGTTTCCACTATGGTTTAACATGATTTATTGACTTGATTGTTATCTATAGATTTAATAATTGTTTTATTGCTTGAATTTATTGGAAGATCTTTAACTCTAGTTGTGACTATATTAATTAGTGTGTTTAATCGGAAGAAGAGCGTAATACTGAATATTATTGAAACGTATGCCTTAATTCATTGTGGTACTTCTTTATAGTAATCGAAAAAAGTTTTATAGTCTGCTTCTTAATTAAGATTTAGAAATATTCGAGAGAAGTTTCTCTTAGGACATTCTTACCAATAGATTCTTGCAAGTTTCACCTCATTTCATATTAGCTTATTATAAATGTTTAGGTTTAATCGAGAGAGGAACCTGAGAAAAATAAAATAATAACCTATTGAATTCAAGAGAATCAATAGAACATTAATAGTGAAATTAAACAGTGTCGATTCCAGAATAACAATATCGCACTTATTTCTCACATTGATAACAACCATGCTAGTCTCTAGTTTTTAGTGATCAATTGTCATTTGCTTTATTTTTAATAGTTAGTTGTAGTTCATAATCATTCCAACCAAAGTGTAATCATCCTAAATATCATCAAGCCAGAAATTACTTGAACATTATGTAAATTCAATCCCTGTGGAGACTATAATTAAATTATACTATCTTTGGATGGCCAGTGAACATCAATTTTGTGTTGTGCTTTAACATCAATAACCTAGCAAGAATATATTCCCACGAAATAACAACTTCAAGTAAGAGTACGTATAAGAGAGGTAATTATAACTTCAACTATATTATATAAAAGAAATTATAAGAATAAAAGATAGAACATGTGTTAACAATGTGAAATAGAGCATGTGATAGTAGATTTAACAATGGAAGATATAGCATGTTATGAAAAATTCAATTAAATGTATGGAAGAAGTCTAAAAGTCTAAACCGATGAAATACAACATATAGCTTGTGTACATACTCGCCACCTCATGTACACGCCTTCCACATAATACGAATAACACTATCAACTCAAATCCTAAGGGGTAGTTTTCCCGCACAAATTTAGGCAAGATACTTACTTCAACTAGGCCAAATCAATCCTCAAAAATAGCTCTTCCCATAAAATCAACCTCCTCACGATGAGCGGAGTTGGAAATTGTTATAAATTAGTTAAGTATGAGTGTTATAGTGTATTTTTATTGGTTTTCATATTATTTAACTAGTTATGGATTGATAGACAATGATTTGAGGTGTTAGAGAAGTGTTGGAGCCAGTATGGAACTTCGGAGCGAGGTAAGTCTCCTATCTAATCTTGTGAGGGTGAAACTACCCCTAGATGATGTCGTGTTATGTGCTACTAGTTGTGGGTGCTACGTACACACTAGGTGAAAAGAGTCTGTACGTAGCTAAATCATGTTTATGTCCTGGTAGACTTAAGATCTTACCATATAATATTTAAATTATTTGAACTCAATTTGTGTAATGACCCGGTCGGTCGTTTTAAGAATTAACGCCCCGATCCCCTATTAACTGCTTTTCCCGTATTTATTTCTGCTATTTTAATTTGCCGGGATGTTCGATTTTGAGTTTCGGAGAGTTTTGGAACACTTAGTCCCTAAATGAGAGCTTAAGTTTTGGAATTTTGACCGTAGTCAGAACAGTGTGAAGACGGACTCGGAAAGGAATTCTGATGGTTTCATTAGATCTGTTCGGGCTTAGGGACGTATTAGGATTGTGTTTTGGAGGTCCGTAGCTAATTTAGGCTTGAAATGCCGAAAGTCGAATTTTGAAGTTTCCGGTTCGATAGTGAGATTTTGATCCAAAGGTCGGAATGGAATTCCGTAAGTTGGAGTAGCTCTGTAGTGTTGAATGTGACGTGTGTGCAAAATTTCAGCTCATTCGCACGAGGTTTGATAGACTTTTTGATCGAAAGCGTAAATAAAGAGTTTGGGAATTCTTAGGCTTGAATCTGTGGTAGATTCATCATTTTGATGCTGTTATAGGTGTATTAAGGATTGGTATAAGTTTGGTTAGTGGTACTAGACTTTTTTGTGTTTTTGGTTGAGGTCCCAGGGGCCTCGGAATGGTTTCGGGAGGTTATCAGAAGAATTGGGAGTTATTTGAGCAGCTTCAGCTGCTGATCTTCTATCATAACCGCACTTGCGGTTGGGTCCTGCAGGTGCGTAGCCGCATAAGAGGTGGCATCATCACAGAAGCGGAAGAGGGGAGGAACAACAGGAGTCGCAGAAGCGGGAGGAGCTTTACCACAGAAGTGGTACCGTATCTGCGTATGGGGAGTCGCAAGTGCGGAAAGCTGAAGTTTAGTGATTTATCAAAGATGGACATTTGTTCCGCAAAAGCAGGACCACAGGTGCGGTCCCATGACCGCAGAAGCGGATTAGCTGGGCAGAACATATAAATAGTTGCCTTCGCGAATTTGAGTTATTTTCACCTCTTTTCAAACGGGAAGAAGTCTTGGAAGCATTTTCAATGGAGATTTTAAGAGGAATTCATTGGGGTAAGGCCTTTGGTTCCTAAACTCGTTATTGGGGTGATTTTTATCATTTTAAGCAAGAAAGTTTAAGGAAAATCAGTGATAATTGGGGTTAGGGCTTGATTAATTAGAGACCTTTGAGTGATGATTTGAGGGACCATTTGAGGCCAGATTTTGGTACTTTTGGTATGAATGAACTCGTGAGAGTGTGAGGATTCTAGAAATGTAAGTTTTACCCGATTTCGAGATGTGGGCCTGAGGGGTATTTAGGTTATTTTACCTAATTTTGCGTATTAGCTTAGAATTTCTTTGTAAAATCAGTTACTTGAAGTGTTATTTATATTATGCAATTTAATTGAATAGATTTGGGCCATTTGGAGTTGAGTACTCGTGGCAAGAACGCAGTTTCGGGTTGACTTTGAGCCGGTTCGAGGTAAGTGGCTTGCCTAACCTTGTGTGGGGGACCTTCCCCTCAGGATTTGTTATTATTGATAATTGAAATGCCTTGTACGTGAGGTGACGAGTGCGTACTTATGCTAATTATTGAAAATCCGGCTTTTATTAAGTAATTACCAATATGTTTCCTTTCCTGTTTATATTACTTGCAATTTAAGCATGTTGTTAGCTTACGAAAGCATGTCTAATTGACTTAATTGCCTTATTTGTTCAAACTGCCTTATTTAGATTACGTGCAGCATGCTAGGTTAGAAATACCTGTTTTACCTTGGTATGGAACTTGAATTGAACTTTATGCTCTTGTTGTTGTTGTTGTGTGTATACTTTGGGACTGCGGGACGGTATCCCGGGAGATCCCCCTGAATATTTACTTTGGGACTACGGAACAGTATTCAGGGAGATTCCACTGCACATATACATTGGAACTACGGGACTGCACCCGGTAGATTCCCCCGATATTGAGTATTTATATTTGGGACTACGGATTGGTATTCCGGGAGATCCCCTCGCATTATGAGTTGGACTACAAGATGGTATCCCGGGAGATCCATTGGACATTCACATTTGGGACTACAGGACGGTATCCTGGGAGATCCCTGGTTGTTATCTTTGTGTTTAGCTGTATTTCTTTCTGAGTTTACTTTGCCTCTGTAGTAGTTGTTACTGTCCTTTATATCCTGTATTACTTTTATTGTTGTACTTATTTATACTATTTTATACTACACTGTTGAACCTTGTATTTTATTTAACCTCGGTAGGGCCCTGACCTTCCTCGCCACTACCCGACCGAGGTTAGGCTTGGCACTTGCTGAGTACCGTTGTGGTGTACTCATGCCCTTTTTATGCATGTTTTTCATGTACAGATCTAGGTACCTCCACTCAGACTTATCACGCTTAAGATGAGGCGTACGCATAGACTCTAAGGTATATAGGCCGCATCCGCAGACTGAAGAGTCCCTTTCTACTCTCCCTTTTGTATTAGCCCTTCTATATATTCGTTCTTTGTTAGACATTCTGGAGTTACATACTTGTAGACATTCAAAGGCTTGTGATAATGAGATTCCGGGTTTTGGAAAATGTATTAGTTTTTGAGAGTTGATATTGTGTATGTCGAACGACACTCTTAAACGCCATTTTATTTCACCATTTTAGTTTCTAATTGTTTTCTTCCGCAAGTTGGTTTATTTTCCGCATTGTTAGGCTTACCTAGTCATAGAGACTAGGTGCCATCACAATGGTTCACGGAGGGAGAACCGGGGTCGTGACAATTTGCTAGTTTAATTAATTTAATTTATAATTGAAATTGATCGGGAAATATATTAGGCTGAGTCTTATTACCCTGAGTTGTTTGGCGAGATAATTAATAAACAGTAAAAAGTCATGTTTACTTTATGCTTCTGTATCTATGTTGTATACACGTGACTCGTAAGTCATTAAGTTTCTTCCTTTCCTGTGGATCGGGCCAAATGCCTCTGCATTATATTGAGATGCATATTTGATTCGTGTCGGTCGAACCTCGGTAATGTACACATCACTCTGGATTGAGCTATACGACCTTCGCATAATCCTGCGTTATATCGCTAGTAGTCCATATATTCACGAGATTTCCCTTCAAATGAGGCCTGACATTTTAAATGGTATTCCTTATATGTTTGAGATTGACACTTGATATTTCTAATATGTTGAGATAGCATATGAGATTTGAGAGATTTATATCGTTAAAGGAAATTTTTGGAAGATTTTGTTAGTTACAGTTTTATCTCATTACTACTGTTGTGCTTCATATCTGTTATGAGTTATCATATTGATTTATTGGACCACTAGTAAATGTCGATGTCGACCCCTCGTCACTACTTCTCAGGGGTTAGGCTAGATACTTACTAGGTACGTATTAATTTACGTATTCTTGCTACACTTCTGCACTAAATGTGCAGGATCAGATAGTTTCATTTGGTAGTCATGTTGGCGCATAGGTGCAACTGCTGAGGAGACTTTATGTTGAGCTGCATTCTATGCTACGTAGCACAGCCCACAGAGTCTTCATCATATTATTTACTTCATCGTGTCTAATTTACATTCAAGCCAGAGGCTGTATTATTATTATTATTATTATTATTATTATTATTATTATTATTATTATTATTATTATTATTATTATTATTGTTGTTGTTGTTGTTGTTGTTGTTGTTGTTGTTGTTGTATTCCTTAGTAAATGCTCGTGCACTTGTGATACCAGGTTTTGGGATATTTTAGTTTATGTTACGGATTTGCATATTATTACCATCTTTTATTTTTATGCCTTATTAATTATGTATGTACCTATGCTTTTAAATGCGTAAATCTCTTTACCTAATAAAATTTATGATTTTGAATGTAGTAAAATGAATAATTAAGTTGGTAGTTCATCGTTGGCTTGCCTAATGGCGATGTCAGGCACTATCACGACCTATAACGAGAATTGGTCATGACAACTTGGTATCAGAGCTCTAGGTTCACTTACATCTCACGAGTCATGAGCAAGTCTAGTAGTGTCTTGCGGATTAATACAGAGACGTCTAAATTTATTTTCGAGAGGCCACATGACTGATAAGAGCCCTTCCCTTCTTGATTCCTCGTCATATGATTTGAATCCATTGTAGCTTATGCCGTCACTTTCTTCCTACTCAATCTTATACGATGATGTGCGCTTGTTATCAATTGGGCATCAAGGAGTTGTAGTGGTACTGCAGAAGTGGTGCAGGATGTTTCTCCCTACATATTCAAGAGGGCTATTATTGTCATCTTGTTGAAGGGTGCTCTATCATTTTAGCCAAGTGCTAGTGTTGCCTATGGTTTTGAGGCTATGCATAATGTATTATAATGTTCATGTGTTGTTATCTTGCGGTGTTGGTGTAAATGGTACAATGCTTATGTATGTGTCACAAATGTGAATGACCTAAAATAAGGATCTCTTGGTTCATGGTTTAGAGGTTCGGCAATTAATTCCAGCAGCGAAAAGGCAATAGGACTATGGATATTCAGGCCTTGGTTGATGGAGTAGCAAGACTTGATATGTTCGAGTGTGGTGGAATTCTCATTGTGGTGTGGTGTCATCGTTCTTGTTGGGGTGCATTAAAGCCCATCGGTGTTACGGTCTTCTTTGATTTGCCTTCGGGGCAGGGTGGATTCAAATACTGCCTAAGAAGCGATTGTCGGATGGAAGTATGTAGCGGTTTTAAAGTCGAATTTTTATTTCTAATGTTGATGGTTCGAGAACAATGATCTTTGAGGAAACATAGAATTGGTATCAATTTACTAGTTCTGGTGCTACAGTGATGGATTGTGATTTGAGGCAGTATTTGGGTGATGAAGGATGAGGAAGGACATGGTGGGAGGTGTCTCGCGGAGATTGAATTGCTAGATTTCGAGTAGTTCGCTTTGGAAGATAATTAAATCAGAGTAGGAATGTTAACGTATCATATGGATTTTGTGGTAGGATGACCACATGGTCCTAGAAAGCTTGGCATGATTATGGTCATGGTGAACAAGGGACTAAGTCTGTGTATTTCATTTGCGAGGGTAGCTTTGTGTTTCTGAAGTTTGAATGTGACAAAATAGTTTGCTTAGGATGTAATATGACTTCGAGTTTTTGATGCATCGCTGGACCTTCATTTGATGTTGATGGGAATGAGCGGGCACTTTCTACCCAGCGGGAGGCATGTACTGTGATTTTAGCTTGGATCGCTTGAAGAAGATGGTACGACTGTTAGGAGGTTGAGTGTGCGATTGTGGCTGAAATTCGAAATGTTTTATGAAATGTTTAACAAGAGATTACGAGAAATTTTGGGGTTAACGGTATGAGATAATGGTAATTGAGAAGGAAGTGTCATTGTTGGTTCTAGATTTATATGATTGCATCTTAAAGCTAAGATGGGAGCCCACCGTCTATGATTGGGTCATGTGGTTGTGTGCCTATGCTGTCACGCTCCAAACCTGAAGAGATATGGCTGGCACCCGGTACTATACTCGGCCCAAGAGTACAACTCTGTAACTGTGAACTTTGGAGGGGTAACCCTCAACTTAGCCGATGAGGCCATATTCTGAATCATCTGAAAATAATGTCTACAACGAGCAATACCAAACTAAGCATGTACATAGGGCTAGTAAAGCCACAATACAGATATAAAAAATATATAGGACTCGTCTACGAGCCTCTAGGGATAATAGAACTGTATCATGGTCGGAATAGGGCCTCGACCTACCCATAAAACTTGTATGTATAAAATAGACTCCAAGGTATAGACCTAGTAACTCAGAGGAAGTGGAGCTTACCAACTAAGTTGATGTTTGACTTTGTCTACTAGGAATGTCTATCCATCTGTCTATCATGACCTGCAGGCATGAAATGCAGCATCCCCAATAAAAGGGATGTCAGTACAAAATAATGTACCTAGTATGTAAGGCGAAAAAATAACTAAAAGATGAAACACTGATAATATAATAACTAAAAGTACCTGCGAGTCAAAAATAATTTGAAAATATGCGTAACTATTGATACTGGCTCATTTGTCTCAATATAGTAAGTAAAATAGTTGTCCGGCCCTGTAAGGCTCGGTATGTGTAACTGTTCTGCCATAGTAGACTCACTCATAGGCGCTCGACCATAATAGGCTCTGTATCTTGGCCATTATGGGCTCACTCAAATGCGCTCGGCCATAGTAGGCTCGGTATATAACTTACCATCTGATCAGAGGTTGCCCAATAGAGGTCTGCCCATCGATTACAACACGATAGTGGTAAAAATACTGTAATACTATATATATATATATATATATATATATATATAGAGAGAGAGAGAGAGAGAGAGAGAGAGAGAGAGACTCTCTGGCCTCTTGAATCAAAGAAGACAATACTAAACTGAATATGAAGTCTCAATAAGGGAGAATACTGTAGCTTATGAGACTAAGATAATATACATAAATTCAGGAATAAGAACTTCTCTTTATGTCTCGTTATCAAAAGAATGTAGTTACCGGATCATGCCAAAATAAAGGAAAGCTTCATCCTTAACATACCTTAACATTGTTGAGTCCTTAATAGCTTCCAATCAACTCTTCAAACAACTTAACACAGTCAACTAAAGCATAAGGAGATTCAAAATCACTGTTGAGTAAAGGCTAAGTCTGTAATTTAAGCTTGTAGCTTGTTTTATGTAAATTTGGGAAGCATTTCCCTTGTAAAAGGGCCTCTTCCAATATAATATATCAACAACAAAAACCAAAGCAATACAATAAGAACAACATCACAATAGGGTACAAAATATTTCATTAAAAAGTCGTCCACATATCACGAGGAGCGGTAAGCTCGGATTTAATCCCTTCAGCATCCTTCAACCCCATTATCACCCCTTATAAACTTCTTACATTAACTTAAAAGCATCATTAACATGATAATGAAGTTATTTATCAATGATTCCATCCTTATACCATACATTTATACCAAAGGAAATAATCCATAACTCCAACTATCTTCAATTAGCAATTTTATTCACTAGTTCATGTCTAGTCCATCCATTTAACTTAATAAACATCAAAATAAACATAAGCACATGCAAGAACACAATATAAATACCTCCTATAGTAGCTTCGAGTTGAAATCCAAGCTATATTTAGCATACAACAACCCTCAATGGCAATACAACACCATAGAAATGACTTACGCTAATCCAAGTATTATCTTGTAGTTTATCATCCTAACAACTTAACCAACATACAAACAAGCTTAAGCACAATTACTAGTCTATTATACTCACCTTAACCAATAGCAAAAACTTGAAATTTCAGCCAAACACATCCCACAACTATCCTTAATGACAACACAACCTCAAAGAGGTGTTGTTATTCACTAGAACTAACTTTTGATGTTGAAATATGGTGTAATCCATTTTCAAGACTTGAAATAACCTAGGGTTGATATGAAAACCTTGGGATAGTATTTTACAGAACTTAAACCACTTAAAACAAACGCCCACGCAAGCTGGAACTACCCAAAAATCAACAACAACAAGAAGAACAAGAAACTTACTAGCACGATGGGATTCCTAACACTTGATTTGTGTTGTTTGCCCTTTGTTTGGGTATTGGACGACGAGAGAACCTTGAGAGAGTGTTTTTAGGTGTCTAGGGTCTGAAGATACTGAAAAATAATGAGTTAAAATGGGTTTGAGGATATATATATATATATATATATATATATATATATCAATAAATCTCTACCGCCATTGTGGGTCCCATAGAGAGTTGCTTGATGCAGTCTTACAAAAATGCGAATATCTTTATACTCAGATATCTTATCGATGAACGGTTTAATCCATTAGAAACTAGACTAATAGATCATAAATTTGGCAGATAGATTACCCCATAAGTAATATGAGAGAAAATCTCATGTACATTTGACCTAATTTTCAGCACATTTATGAGTGTAACTTGTGATGACCTTTGCCAACTTTTGTTCCACAACTTTCCTGACTTAAATACATAACACACAACTATAATACAACTAAAATAACTCATAACATAACCTCATTATCTTGATAAGCACCCTAGTCTCGTCACTAAAGTACACGTTATAACATTCCCAACTTGTCGACATTCGACGAAACTTGTTTTCTTCAATTTGTTTAGTTTTCTAGCCTTTCGATCCTCTTGGTACTTGTTATCCATGATCTGAAAGATTTGTAATCTTCAAGGTAACATGATTAATTTACTTTATGTAGTCTCAAAGATGATCTCATTTCTGAGTTTACATCAATAGACTTATGAATGCTCTTTCGTATGAAGATATGAGGTGTAGCATCATTCGCCTCTTTGGAACATTCATCCTAGAATGTTGAATGGTGCGCTTATAAGTCTCATAATCTATAGTTCTTACAAATACTTTACTACTGCCCTTTCCATGTATGCAACTGTTTTATGATTAAATCCAAAGCCTAGTGCATTCCTCCCCCTCCCCCCCCTTAAGCCTCTTCTCGTACCACCACCTGTGGTCGAAATTCTTCCAATCTCGTTACTGTTTCTACCTCTATCGTGTAGCCTGTATGACTTTGTCCTTATATGCGCGCCTATGTGCCTCTTCTCTCATTTTTCTTTCAGATTGTAGCCAATCTCCAGGCCCCATTTTATGAACATATACAGAACTATGACAAGCTGTCCCTCTGGGAATCTATAAGTGTACTGATGTTTTTCGGTCAATACTTTGTCGAACTTACAACTATTGCTATATCTTTTTTCATAGCCTCGATTAGCTATGCTTATGGCTTTACTATATCTAGGTAGCTTATACTATACCACAACCCTTACTTTGATTTATTATGGCCAAGGTCTACTACCCAACTCCAGGTTTCTTTCTCGCTTTATCTTATATGTATAAATTTAAGTCCCTTAATGCTTCTTCATTACTATTCATCTTAAGAATGACAACCTAATCCCATCTCACGCTTTGGAACATTCATCCATCTATTGTTAATTAATCTTAATGTTGATTTATAATCTACCACTGATCACTTGAAACCTCTTATGTAATACATTTTACTAGGGCTCACGTCTTATCGGGAAACATCTGGATTTATTTGCCTTATTCACTTACGGTCAATACTAAACTTAATAATCGTATTTCATAGCATCCCAATGTGATTCACTTTATGGGGGTATTTTAATCTATGCAATTCATGAAATCCCTTTTCTTTGAATCATTACCCAATCAAAGGCCTAAACGTCATCCTCTTATTTATCACAATTACACCCTTATTCTACCACTAGGGAAGCATTCCATCTTTTCTAAATTCTCCTAGTCTTAAACTCCTCTGAGTTCACTCATGATATACTTAGATTTTTATAACTTATGGAAACCATCAGCTCTCTTGTTGTGATGGGTTCAATCCCGAGGACTTATTTATTCTCGTCACCTTCTCACTCACCTTTTCTTATCGTTACTCATGTCTACCTAAAACCTTGTCTCTCTACCATACTTTAGCTTGCGACCTACTCGCAAACTTCCTTTAACTTGATAGCACCACAGATTTCCTTATATTATTCTGGAACCTCAAGTGAGACATCATATCGTCGCTAAATCTTCTTTACTCTCTTTACTAGACCTCTCTGTACCTGGAAACCATAGGCTAAAAGATATGCCACTAACGACAATACTATCATTTCTTGCTACAAAATTACGACGCTTACATCCATATATTTGATACCTAGACTATTCATAACCTTCTATACTTGGGCATCACGTACCTTCTTCACCTTTACCTTACTCACCTTTAAATCTTGCATCATATCTTCTATCTCTTTCAAACCCTCTCTTCCAGATAGGTGGAATTCACATCAACACCTTGAAACTCTACTATAATACTTGGACATCATGTGCGTATAGAATTGGTCATGACAACTTGGTATCAGAGCTCTAGGTTCACTTACGTCTCACGAGTCATGAGCAAGTCTAGTAGTGTCTTGCGGATTGATACAGAGACGTCTAAATTTATTTTCGAGAGGCTACAGGACTGATAATAGAACTTCTCTTCTTGATTCCTCGTCATATGATTTGAATCCATTGTAGCTTATGCCATCGCTTTCTTCCTACTCAATCTTATACGATGATGTGCACTTGTTATCAATTGGGCATCAAGGAGTTGTAGTGGTACTGCAGAAGTGGTGCAGGATGTTTCTCCCTACATATTCAAGAGGGCTATTAACGTCATCTTGTTGAAGAGTGCTCTATCATTTTAGCCAAGTGCTAGTGTTGCCTATGGTTTTGAGTCTATGCATAATGTATTATAATATTCATGTGTTGTTATCTTGCGGTGTTGGTGTAAATGGTAGAGTGCTTATGTAAGTGTCACAAAAGTGAATGGCCCAAAATAAGGATCTTTTGGTTCATGGTTTAGAGGTTCAACAATTAATTCCAGCGGCGAAAAGGCATTGGGACTATGGATGTTCAGGCCTTGGTTGATGGAGTAGCAAGACTTGATATGTTCGAGCATGGTGGAATTCTCATTGTGGTGTGGTGTCATCGTTCTTGTTAGGGCACATTAAAGCCCATCGGTGTTATGGTCTTCTTTGATTTGCCTTCGGGGCAGGGTGGATTCAAATGCTGCCTAAGAAGCGATTGTCGGATGGAAGTATGTAGCGGTTTTAAATTAAAATTTTTATTTCTAATGTTGATGGTTCGAGAACGATGATCTTTGAGGAAACATAGAATTGGTAGCAATTTACTAGTTCGGGTACTACACTGATGGATTGTGATTTGAGGCAGTATTTGGGTGATGAAGGATGAGGAAGGACATGGTGGGAGGTGTCTCGCGGAGATTGAATTGCTAGAGTTCGAGTAGTTCGCTTTGGAAGATAGTTAAATCAGAGTAGGAATGTTAACGTATCATATGGATTTCGTGGTAGGATGACCACATGGTCCTAGAAAGCTTGGCACGATTATGGTCATGGTGAACAAAGGACTAAGTCTGTGTATTTCATTTGCGAGGGTAGCTTTGTGTTTCGGATGTTTGAATGTGACAAAATAGTTTTCTTAGGATGTAATATGACTTCGAGTTTTTGATGCATCCCTGGACCTTCATTTGATGTTGATGGGAATGAGCGGGTGCTTTCGACTAGTGGGCGAGCGTGTGCTCAGAAGGGTTTTGCTGATTTCGTGGTAGTTGTAACCAGGTCAATGTCGTTGGAAGGTGTCGATATGGAACTACACAGGTGGGCTATCTCCCGTGAGTAGTCTAGTAGTTGTGTGACTTTGATGAAGTTCCTACGAAGAGTTCCACTTTCTACCCAGTGGGAGGCATGTACTGTAATGTGAGCTTGGATCGCTTGAAGAAGATGGTACGACTGTCAGGAGGTTGAATGTGCGATTGTGGCTAAAATTCGGAATGTTTAATGAAATGTTTAACAAGAGATTACGAGAAATTTTTGGGGTTAACGGTACGAGATCATGGTAATTGAGAAGGAAGTGTCATTGTTGGTTATAGATTTATATGATTGCATCTTAAAGCTAAGAGGGGAGCCCACCGTCTATGATTGGGTCATGTGGTTGTGTGCCTATGCTGTCACGCCCCAAACCTGAAGAGATGTGGCTGGCACCCGGTACAATACTCGACCCAAGAGTACAACTCTGTAACTGTGAACTTTGGAGGGGTAACCCTCAACTTAGCCGATGAGGCCATATTCTGAATCATTTGAAAATAATGTCTACAACGAGCAATACCAAACTAAACATGTACATTGGGCTGGTAAAGCCACAATACTGATATAAAAAATATATAGGACTCGTCTACGAGCCTCTAGGGATAATAGAACTGTATCATGGTCGGAACAGGGCCTCGACCTACCCATAAAACTTGTATGTGTAAAATAGACTCCAAGGTATAGACCTAGTAACTCAGAGGAAGTGGAGCTTACCAACTAAGCTGATGTTTGACTTTGTCTACTGGGAAGGTCTATCCAGCTGTCTATCAGGACCTGTAAACATGAAATGCAGCATCCCCAATAAAAGGGATGTCAGTACAAAATAATGTACCGAATATTTAAGGCAAAAAAATAACTAAAAGCTGAAACACTGATAATATAATAACTAAAAGTACCTGCGAGTCAAAAATAATTTGAAAATATGTGTAACTATTGATACTGGCTCATTTCTCTAAATAGTAAGTAAAATAGTTGTCCGGCCCTGTAAGGCTCGGTATGTGTAACTGCTCTGCCATAGTAGACTCGCTCATAGGCGCTCAACCATAATATGCTCTATATCTCGGCCATTATGGGCTCACTCAAAGGTGCTCGGCCATAGTAGGCTCGGTATATAACTTACCATCTGATCAGAGGTTGCCCAATAGGGGTCTGCCCATCGATTACAACACGATAGTGGTGAAAATACTGTAATAATATATATATATATATATATATATATATATATATATATATATATATATATATATATATATATATATATATATATATATATAGAGAGAGAGAGAGAGAGAGAGAGAGAGAGACTCTCTGGCCTCTTGAATGAAAGAAGACAATACTAAACTGAATATGAAGTCTCAATAAGGGAGAATACTGTAGCTTATAAGACTAAGATAATATGCATAAATTCAGGAATAAGAACTTCTCTTTATGTCTCGTTATCAAAAGAATGTAGTTACCGGATCATGCCAAAATAAAGGAAAGCTTTATCCTTAACATACCTTAACATTGTTGAGTCCTTAATAGCTTCCAAGCAACTCTTCAAACAACTTAACACAGTCAACTAAAGCATAAGGAGATTTAAAATCACTGTTGAGTAAAGGCTAAGTCTGTAATTTAAGCTTGTAGCTCGTTTTATGTAAATTTGGGAAGCATTTCCCTTGTAAAAGGGCCTCTTCCAATATAATATATCAACAACAAAAACCAAAGCAATACAATAAGAACAACATCACAATAGGGTACAAAATATTTCATTAACAAGTCGTCCACATATCACGAGGAGCGGTAAGCTCGGATTTAATCCCTTCAGCACCCTTCAACCCCATTATCACCCCTTATAAACTTCTTACATTAACTTAAAGGCATCATTAACATGATAATGAAGTCATTTATCAATGATTCCATCCTTATACCATACATTTATAACAAAGGAAATAATGCATAACTCCAACTATCTTCAATTAGCAATTTTATTCACTAGTTCATGTCTAGTCCATACATTTAACTTAATAAACATCAAAATAAACATAAGCACATGCAAGAACACAATATAAATACCTCATATAGTAGCTTCAAGTTGAAATCCAAGCTATATTTAGCATACAACAACCCTCAATGGCAATACAATACCATAGAAATGACTTAAGCTAATTTAAAGTATTATCTTGTAGTTTATCATCCTAACAACTTAACCAACATACAAGCAAGCTTAAGCACAATTACTAGTCTATTATACTCACCTTATCCAGTAGCAAAAACTTGAAATTTCAGCCAAACACAGCCCACAACTATCCTTAATGACAACACAACCTCAAAGAGGTGTTGTTATTCACTAGAACTAACTTTTGATGTTGAAATATGGTGTAATCCATTTGCAAGATTTGAAATAACCTAGGTTTAATATGAAAACTTTGGGATAGTATTTTAAAGAACTTAAACCACTTAAAACAACCTCCCACGCAAGCTGGAACAAACCAAAAATCAGCAACAACAAGAAGAATAAGAAATTACTAGCGAGATGGGATTCCTGACACTTGATTTGTGTTGTTTGCCCTTTGTTTGCGTATTGGATGATGAGAGAACCTTGAGAGAGTGTTTTTAGGTGTCTAGGGTCTGAAGATACTGAAAAATAATGAGTTAAAATGGGTTTGAGGCGCATTATTTATATATATATATATATATATATATATATATATATATATATATATATATATATATATATATATATATATATATATCAATAAATCTCTACCGCCATTGTGGGTCCCATAGAGAGTTGCTTGATGCAGTCTTACCAAAATGCGAATATCTTTCTACTAAGATATCTTATCGATGAACGGTTTAATGCATTAGAAACTAGATTAATAGATCATAAATTTTGCAGATAGATTACCCCATAAGTAATATGAGAGAAAATCTCATGTACATTTGACCTAATTTTCAGCACATTTATGAGTGTAACTTGTGATGACCTTTGCCAACTTTTGTTCCACAACTTGCCTGACTTAAAAACATAACACACAACTATAATACAACTAAAATAACTCATAACATAACCTCATTATCTTGATAAGAACCCTAGTCTCATCACTGAAGTACACGTTATAACATTCCCAACTTGTCGACATTCGACGAAACTTGTTTTCTTCAATTTGTTTAGTTTTCTAGCCTTTCGATCCTCTTGGTACTTGTTATCCATGATCAGAAAGATTTTTAATCTTCAAGGTAACATGATTAATTTACTTTATGTATTCTCAAAGATGATCTCATTTCTGAGTTTACATCAATAGACTTATGAATGCTCTTTCGTATGAAGATATGAGGTGTAGCATCATTCGCCTCTTTGGAACATTCATCCTAGAATGTTGAATGGTGCGCTTATAAGTCTCATAACCTATATTTCTTACAAATACTTTACTACTGCCCTTTCCATTTATGCAACTGTTTTGTGAATAATTCCAATGCCCAGGGCAACCCCCCCCCCTTTTAAGCCTCTTTCTCGTACCACCACCTGTGGTCGAAATTCTTCCAATCTCGTTACTGTTTCTACCTCTATCGTGTAGCCTGTATGACTCTGTCCTTATATGCGCGCCTATGTTCCTCTTCTCTCATTTTTCTTTCAGATTGTAGCCAATCTCCATGCCCCATTTTATGAACATATACAGAACTATGACAAGCTGTCCCTCTTGGAATCTATAAGTGTACTGATGTTTTTCGGTCAGTACTTTGTCGAACTTACAACTATTGCTATATCTTTTTTCATAGCCTCGGTTAGATATGCTTATGGCTTTACTATATCTAGGTAGCTTATACTATACCACAACACTTACTTTGATTTATTATGGCCAAGGTGTGCTACCCAACTCCAGGTTACTCTCTCGCTTTATCCTATATGTATAAATTTAAGTCCCTTAATGCTTCTTCATTACTATTCACCTTAAGAATGACAGCCTAATCCAATCTCACACTTTGGAACATTCATCCATCTATTTCTAATTCACCTTAATGTTGATTTATAATCTACCACAGATCACTTGAAACATCTTATTTAATACATTTTACTAGGGCTCACGTCTCATCGGGAAACATTTGGAGTTATTTGCCTTATTGACTTACGGTCAATACTAAACTTAATAATCGTATTTCATAGTATCACAATGTGATTCACTTTATGGGGGTATTTTAATCTATGCAATTCATGAAATCCCTTTTATTTGAATCATTACCCAATCAAAGGCCTAAACGTCATCCTCTTAGTTATCACAATTACACCCTTATTCTACCACTAGGGAAGCATTCCATCTTTTCTAAATTCTCCTAGTCTTAAATTGCTCTGAGTTCACTCATGATATACTTAGATTTTTATAACTTATGGAAACCATCAGCTCTGTTGTTGTGATGGGTTCAATCCCGAGGACTTATCTATTCTCGTCACCTTCTCACTCACCTTTTCTTATCGTTACTCATGTCTACCTAAAACCTTGTCTCTCTACCATACTTTAGCTTGTGACCTACTCGCAACCTTCCTTTAATTTTATAGCATCACAGATTTCCTTATGTTATTCTGGAACCTCAAGTGAGACATCATTTCGTCGCTAAATCTTCTTTACTCTCTTTACTAGACCTCTCTATACCTGGAAACCATAGGCTAAAAGATATGCCACTAACGACAATACTATCATTTCTTGATACAAAATTACGACGTTTCCAGCCCTCTAACTGATACCTAGACTATTCATAACCTTTTATACTTGGGCATCGTGTACCTTCTTCACCTTTACCTTATTCACCTTTAAATCTTGCATCATATCTTCTATCTCTTTCAAACCCTCCCTTCCAGATAGGTGGAATTCACATCAACACCTTGAAACTCTACTATAATACTTGCACATTATGTGCATACCGAATCCGGCGAAGGCTTCATACTCACTTCTTATTAGGTTGGTATTGTTCTAACTGTATTTATCGTAGAGCCATTATAGAATATGGCCGTGATAGGTTTTTCAATGACTTTGACTTATGTTTTGATGATCTAACAAACTTTATCAAGAACCAGATAGGGAACCTGACATACTTGGGTTGTACTATATGTTAATAGATTCCAGCTCAATGTGAACTGCTATAGCTTTAGGGGATAAAGAACTAAACAAGGACCTGATACCCTTATTGTTCTCTCGTAGCAGTATGTGGTCAATAGGACACAGCTAGAAGACATGACTACACTGTTTATTCATGTACTGCACTGCTTCCAGTGCCCAATTATTCCTTGACCAACTAAAGTTCTTACATCATTTCAAGTGATGTCATCAAGGAGTATCAACAATGATTTTATATCAAATCATCACTTGAACACTTCTTTTTTTTATTCAAGCCTTTTGCATAACAGAAAAATCAATTCTCACGAGCTTGAAGAACAAAGTTAAACGCTACTACGGACCAGTTCCTAAAGTTAGTATTTTGTTGTCCTTAGTTGAGTTGTAACTTTGTGATTGTTCTTATTGTATCTCCTAAGCTGCTTAGCCAGAAGCGTTGATTAGGAATCCTCTTGTAAAATCCGTAAACTCTATGAGTTTATGTTGTGACTAGGTTTAGTCATGAATTAAAGTCTTTATCACTAGAGAGTGACAAAGTGGCTTGTGGTGAGAGTATCACAAGTTAGTCAAAGTCTTTATAACTAGAGAGTCACAAAGTGGCTTGTGGTGAGAGTGCCACAAGTTAGCTGAGTTAAATCCTTTGTAATAGAGTTATTACAAAGTGGCTTGTAATAGGTGGTTACAAGTTAGTGAAGTTGAAATCCTACAGGTGTAGGTCATGGTTTTTTTCCCCTTGAGTTGGGATTTTTCCACGTAAAATCCTGTGTCTCACTTACTTACAGTTTTACTAGCATTTTCAGCATAACCTCATAGAGGACCAGGTACTCTACTATTTGGTGGACTCGTACAAACTAACAATTGGTATCAAAGCAGGTTCCTCCAATTAGGCTAATACCTAGGAAGGATCCTTATGGTTGCTCCACCAAATTTTGAAGAAGGTCAATCTACATACTGACCACCCAGGTTCAATGGACAATATTATAGGTGGTGGAAAACAAGAATGCATGATTTTATCATGGCTGAGGATTCTGAGTTATGGGATATCATATGTGATGGTCCTTATGTTCCAACAAAGGTACTGGAAGAACTTCCATTTTCAATGTCAAAAACTAGTAAAGAATATACCGACACAAATAGGAAAACTTTGGAGAAGATTCTGGTATGTGGAATAGGACCTGAAGAATATAATAGAATCTCCGCTTGCGACACTGCTAAGGAGATATAGGAAGCTTTGTAAACAGCTCATGAGGGAACCACCCAAGTAAAACAGTCTAAGATCGATATGCTCACTATCGAGTATGAACTCTTTAGGATGAAGGACGATGAATCTATTCAAGATATGCACACAAAATTCACTTCCATAATAAATGAGTTACACTCACTTGATGAAACCATTCCTAGAAACAAGCTAGTGAGGAAAATCCTCAATATTCTACCTAGTCCTTGGGAAAGCAAGGTGAAGGCTATTACTGAATCAAAGGACATGCAAGAGTTGACCATAGAAGAGCTGGTTGGAGATATGAAAACCTACGTTATGAAGAGGAAGATAGGCAGTGAAAGAAGAGAACCAAAGAAGAAAAGAACCTGGTACTCAAAGGTGACAATAATGACTCAAGTGAGGAAGACAATGACACGGCTTACTTAACCAAAAGAATTCAGAAGATGGTCTGAAGAAATAGAGAAATGCTAAAAAGGGGTAGCTCCAGTAAACCAAAAAACTATGATCTCTGTCATAAGTGTGGAAAGCCTGGACACTTCATCAAAGATTGTCCTCTCTTGAAGCTAGAATTCTCCAAGAACAGCCCTTAAAAGGCAGCTAAGAGAAACCCGATTCCGTTCAAGGACTTCAAAAGAAAATGATCTGCTGACAATGTGATGAAGCAGACTCTTGCAGCATGGGGAGATTTCTCTGGTGAATCTGAAGATGAAACTGATGTTGGTGATAGATCCATGATGGCAGTTAAAGGCGAGGAAAATGAATATGACTCAACTCGTGCCTTGATGGCCCAATCAGACGATGATGAAGATGATGACAACAAGGAGGGAATAGTGAAAGGAAGTAGTCAACAATGGTTCATGGATAGTTAGTGTTCAAAGCGCATGACTGGGAACACCATGGACTTTTTGTCACTAAAACCCTGTAATGAGGGAGTGTATCCTTTGGAAATAGGAAAATTGGGTACATTCTTGGAGTTGGAAAAGTCGGGAAATAACTCACTCATTCTATTAAAAATGTGTACTATTCCAATGGCCTTAAGTACAATCTCTTGAGCGTCTCTCAGATCTGTGATAAAGGAAACAAGGTGAAATTCTTGTCCAAGATATGTACAGTTACTGATCTGGTAACTGGTGAAGTGGTACTTGTGGCCAAAAGATATAGGAACATCTATGTTGCTGATTCTGAGTCCTTACAAAGTGGTGAAGTGGTACTTGTAGCCAAAAGATACAGAAGATTGGGGCACGCAAGCTTTTCTCTTCTGAACAAACTAATTCACAAGGACCTGGTCCATGGTCTGCCCATGTCAAAGTTCAAGGTGTAAAACATTTGTGATTCCTATGCTAGAGGAAAACAATTGAAGTCCTCTTTTAAGTCTAAAAGGGATGTGAGCACCTCAAAGCCACTAGAGCTTTTGCATATGGACCTATGTGGTCCTATGAGAGTGCAAAGCAGAGGAGGAAAAAGATACATCTTTCTGATAGTGGATGACTACTTCAGATTCACATGGACAATGTTTCTTAGAACTAAAGATGACACCTTTGAGGTGTTTGTGGCCTTTGTGAAGAAAATCCAGGTGAAGATGGAGTCTAGAGTCGTATGCATTAGCTCAGATCATGGAACAGAATTTGAGAATTCCAAATTCGATGAGTTCTGCAATGAAAATGGCATCACCCACAACTTCTCAGCTCCAAGAACTCTTCAGCAAAATGGAGTAGTGGAAAGGAAGAACAGAACTCTGGAAGAGATGGAAAGAACAATAATAATCGACAGTGGAATTGCAAAGAACTTCTGGGCTGAAGCGGTCAACACTGCCTGCTACTTGGTGAACAGGTGCATGATCAGATCCCTCCTGAACAAAGCCCCATATGAGCTACTGAATGGAAGGAAACCCAAGCTAACTCACCTAAGAATTCTTGGGTGCAAATGCTATGTTCTCAATAATGGAAAGGATCAGCTTGGGAAATTCGATGCCAAGAGTGATGAAGGAATATTTCTGGGCTACTCTTCTCAAAGCAAAGCGTACAAGATATATAATAAACAGACTCAATGTGTTGAGTGTGAGCATGTGATTTTTGCCCTATACGAAATACTCCTATAAATTACAAGAAAATAGATTTTTGTTAATTATTGTCCATTTTAGGAATTTTTGTAGAATTGTATTTAATTATTTTCATTTTGTACATGTTTAAGTTTAATTTAAATCATAAAACAAAATACCAAAATATCATGCATTGCATTTAGAATGTGTTTTTACATTTTTAGAATTAATCAGTAACTATTTGCTTTATAAAATTTGAAAATCACAAAATTAGTTCATTTCTACATTTTATGTCTTTTAATTTTAGCCTATTGATTTTCCTGTATTAGTTTAGATTTAAGGGAAGTTTACCATTTTTATAATTAGTTAACTAGTTTAATAATTTAGGATTTTTTAATTATTAGGTTTTTAAATTTAAAAAAAAAAGAAAAGAAAAGAAAAGGAATTTAGAAATAAAAGAAATTGAAGAAGAATCTCGTTTTTTTGGAATTGGGCCACCTCTAATTACCCATGTCGGTCGCCCCAGTTGAATAAAACCCGATCTGAACCATTAGCTTGACTCGCCCGTTTGCCCTAATATATAAAACATCTGATAAATTTCCCCCAAAATCATGAACCCTAGACCTAATAACAGAAGCGGCGCCTTACTGTCACACCTCCTTTTTTACCTACACCCCCGGTATAGGGTATAAGGGAGTTTTTTCCAACTTAAAGTGACAATCGAAACGGGATCATTTTATTAAAAAATTCAGAGTCGCCACTTGGGATAATTTATGGTGTCCCAGGTCACCGGTTCAAATCCCGAATCGAGGAAAGATTGACTCTGTTCTATAGTCCGCGAACACAGAAATCCGGGTAAGGAATTTTGTTAACCCGGGAGAAGGTGTTAAGCATTCCCGGGTTCTGTGGTTTTAGCACGGTCGCTCAACTATTACAATTGACCTACTATCTGATTTTAATACATGTTTTAGCCTATGGTATAATTTTAAATTATTAACCGCTTTTAACTAATTTTAGGAAAAATTGCAAC
The DNA here is from genome assembly GCF_000393655.2 of Nicotiana sylvestris. Taxonomy (NCBI): domain Eukaryota; kingdom Viridiplantae; phylum Streptophyta; class Magnoliopsida; order Solanales; family Solanaceae; genus Nicotiana; species Nicotiana sylvestris. The sequence continues at coordinate 96,908,379 of NC_091063.1, forward strand.
GTTATTTAAAATACGTCTTCAACCACATCACATAAATGCACCCGCGGCTCTCGACATATTTTATCTAACATTATTGGAAATTAGAATCGGGTCACAGGAAATGCACACCCGGATTTATAACATGTTCATTTTATTATTATTATTCAAATTATGGTAGGGTCACATGAAATGCACACCCGAGTCCCTTCAATCTAATTTGACGTAGTTCAGTTGATGAATAACAACCCAATATCTATATTGTGACAACATTGTGTTCAGCTATAATCAATTCGAGTAAACATACGAGCAGATAACTAAATGAACAAATTCAAAAACTATGAAAAAAATCAACTACACATACGAATGGAAAAACAGATCCTAGACATGAAGGCTAGCGTATCCATGAACAAAAATGAAATGCAACAAATAGCCACTAGCTAAAAACCATAAGAATTCAAAGTAAAACAAACTCGACACATTATTTTAACCATACTGGTGACAGAAGTAACGTGCAATTATAAATGAGTTAATGAACTTACATGGATAGTGAAAATGATTGCTACTGCCAAAATAGCATATTCTGCATTGTGCGATGAAAATGCACGGCATAGATGCCTTGAAACGAAAACACAGAAAACAGTGACAGGTACTATGATGAGCAATAAGGTTATAAGCAATGACTTTACATCCGGACCAAAACAAATAGAGCTTTTCCAATCAACCAGAACCTCTGACGTTACAAATTCTGTTTTGATGCAAAATAGTTATGGCCTAGTACAACTGGAACCTGAACCACGTGCGCAGGCAAACCTCGGACTCTAACCTCGAACGGACTCAAATCCAGACCTCAAAACCTACCGAAGTCGGTGACATTACTGACACGACGATGATGACACTGTTAGTTTTAAACCCGTCCGACATAGAAGTGAAGATATCGGCTGATGTTGTGCGCATTCAAAGACGCAACAGCGACTCCAATGGTTTCTTGGGTGTGGGTGGTCGTGAGTGAGTGTTTTCCGACGGGTTTCAGACAGTGAGGTCCGGCGGCTTGGGTTTGGGTGAAGGGAATGGCTGAAGGGCGGTGTGATGACGGGTCTTCTCCGGCGAGCTTGAGGTGGCCTACTGCGATCACCGGTCTTGAAGAAGAAGCAGATGAGCAGCGGCTCTTTTGTCTTAGGAATTGTTAGGAATTTTGGAGATTAAAAGTGAAGTCTCATGTGTTGACGTTGCTATCTTAAGTCTTAGAGGGTGTAGGGTACTGTGTGTGTTAGGTCTTAGGCATTAGCTTATGGAGAAGATGACATTAATGTCTCCTCTCAATTTTAGCAAACTGCGGATCCAGTCAGGTTTTAGGTGTATTTCGTCCCTAGGTCTTTAGCTGCTAGCCCCCTTCAGATATTTTTTAAGCATCCCTTTATATGTAGAGTCTAGGTTTAGGTATATTTTGTGTATTTTGCCAATTAGTCCCTAGGTCCTTTTGTGTTAAGTCCTTAGGGTCATTTTTATTTGATTTTGTTCCAAAGAAAAGTCTAGAAGGGTCCCTAGGCTTAATGGACTTATTCGAATTGGGCCAAGAATTGGGCTCCAAAAACTCTTAAAATTGTGATCCAACAGCTTAATTGACTCATTTTAAAATAAGATAAAAATACTACATAATGCAAAAGCTAACATGAAACTATTATATATTTTTTGTATTTTTAAAATTATATAAAGATAAAAATAAGGTACTATTTTTGTATTTATTTATTTTATTATATATATATATATATATTTAAGAATTATGAAAGATACATACTAAAGTATTTTTTGTAATTTTCCATTTTTATGATGAAAATAAAGTAAAGAAGTCAAAAATAATTGAAATAGCTATATTATGCCTAAATTAAATATTTACGTGCTAAAATATGAATAATCTTGGGGAGGGTCAAAAATCACATGTCTACAGCTACCCCTCTTTGACTGGAAGTACGAAGTATTTTTAGACAAAGAACGATTAGATAGGTTTTTTGACCCGACCCTTATTTAGAGAGACCAAAACTAAGAGACAAGGGAATGTGATCGAGCCCTGGTATTTGAGCTGCCTACATATCCATGGCGATAAAGGAATCAAGCCACGTGTAGTTTAGAGGTGAGTGAGATGATGGAGTATGCTGAGGTGGAGAGCCAGTCGAGGTGCCATTCCACCGAGGTTCCGGTCCGCGGTCCTGATGTTACACTAAAATCAATACATGAAAAAGACTAGCTAAGACTATCAACTACGAGTTACAAGATTCCTATATATAAGTCTTCTGAAGCTTGATCTTGAGTCTTGAGTGGTTCTTCATCAAGACTTTACATTTTAACCTTGATGCTTGCTAGTTGCAGGTGCTAGTTCCCCCTTCTTCAGATTTTCGGATCAAGACCGGACATGTAGTGCTTGTGACCTCAACCATGTCTTGAGAAGCTCATATCTTTCATCATCTTCTGCATTTGGATTAACTTCTTGCCTTTTTTTTTTATTCTGGATTGTGGCTAACTTCTGTTGATCATCCCGGACTGTTGACTCGCATTCCTGCCGCGATCTTCTTTTGTTGCTGACTTGAATTGCATTCTGAAGTGAATTCCCTTGTTTTCCAGGTGGGTGCCTGATTGCCAAATCTTGAACTGTCTTCCTTCGGAACTACTTTCCCTTGAAACTTGAACTGTCTTCCCTTGTTCTCCAAGTGGGCGCCTGATTACTGAAACTTTCTGTGTTCCCTTGTTCTCCATGCGGGCTCCTGATTGCTGAACTTGAAATGTATTCCCTTGTTCTCCAGGTGGGCGCTTGATTGCTGAAATTGAAATATATTCCCTTGTTCTCTAGGTGGGCGCCGGATTGCTGAATTTGAAATGTATTCCCTTATTCTTCAGGTGGGCACCTGATTACCAAAACTTGGAATGTATTCCCTTGTTCTTTAGGTGGGAGCCTGATTACCAAAACTTGAAATGTATTCCCTTGTTCTTCAGGTGGGCGCCTGATCACTGAATTTGAAATGTATTCCCTTGTTCATCAGGTTGGCGTCGAATTACCAAAACTTGAAATGTATTCCCTTGTTCTTCAGGTGGGCGCCTGATTACCAAAACTTGAAATGTATTCCCTTGTTCTTCAGGTGGGCGCATGATTACCAAAACTTGAAATGTATTCCCTTGGTCTCCAGGTGGGTGCCTGATTACTGAATTTGAAATGTATTCCCTTGTTCTCCAGGTGGGCACCTGATTGCTGAATTTGAAATGTATTCCCTTGTTCTTCAGGTGGGCGCCTAATTACTGAACTTGAAATGTATTCCCTTGTTCTTCAGGTAGGCGCCTGATTTCCAAAACTTGAAATGTATTACCTTATTCTTCAGGTGGGCGCCTGATCACTGAATTTGATATATATTCCCTTGTTCTTCAGGTGGGCGCCTGATTACCAAAACTTGAAATGTATTCCCTTGTTCTACAGGTGGGTGCCTGATTACCAAAACTTGAAATGTATTCCCTTGTTCTTTAGATGGGCGCCTGATTACCAAAACCTGAAATGTATTCCCTTGTTCTTCAAGTGGGCGCTTGATCACCGAATTTGAAATGTATTCCCTTGTTCTTCAAGTGGGCGCCTGATCACTGAATTTGAAATGTATTCCCTTGTTCTTCAGGTGCGCGCATGATTACCAAAACTTGAAATGTATTCCCTTGTTCTACAGGTGGGCACCGGATTACTGAACTTGAAAAAATGTATTCCCTTGTTCTCCAGGTGGGCGCCTGATTTCCACAAAATAAACAAAATAAAGAAAACGTCTGCCCTGGTTTGGCATGTTACCAAACATCAGTAAGAACTTTGAAAACTGAAACTTGAACTATACGCCCTTGTTCTCCAGGTGAGTGCCTGATTGCTGAACTTGAAAATGTATATTCCCTTGTTTCCAGGTGGGCGCCTGATTGTTGAACTTGAATGTATTCCCTTGTTCTTCAGGTGGGCGCCTGATTACCCAAAACTTGAAATGTATTACCTTGTTCTCCAGGTGGGCGCCTGATTATCGAAACTTGAAATGTATTCCCTTGTTATCCAGGTGGGCGCCTGATTGCTGAACTTAAAATGTATTCCCTTGTTCTCCAGGTGGGCGCCTGATGGCTGAACTTGAAAAATGTATTCCCTTGTTCTCCAGGTGGGCGCCTGATTGCCAAAACTTGAAATGTATTCCCTTGTTCTCCAGGTGGGCGCCTGATTACTGAAGCTTGAAATGTATTCCCTTTTTCTCCCGGTGGGCGCCTGATTACTGAACTTGAAAAATGTATTCCCTTGTTCTCCAGATGGGCGCCTAATTACCAAAACTTGAAATGTATTACCTTGTTCTCCATATGGGCGCCTGATTACTAAAGCTTGAAATGTATTCCCTTGTTTTCCAGGTGGGCGCATGATTTTCACAAAATAAACAAAACAAAGAAAACTTTTGCCCTAGTTTGGTGTTGGGCGCATCTGTGAGTGTTAATTGAATCATGCTACCAAATATCTCTATGAACTTGAAAGCTAAATCCCATTATCCAGGAGGGTCCTGAAAACTCCTAGCTAAATGATGGCTTTAAAATCTAAATTATATCTTGTAAAGGTGTTACTCCTGCTACATCTTGTTATCTAAGAAAGTCTTAAACTACATCCCATTATCCAGGAGGGTCCTAACAACAAAAATTTAGATCTCATTATCCATGAGGGTCCTGAAAACTTAAAACTAAATCCCATTATCCAGGCGGGTCCTGAACACCTAAAACTAAATCTCATTATCCAGGCAGGTCCTGAACACCTAAAACTAAATCCCATTATCCAGGAGGGTCCTGAAATTTAAATTCAAATCTCATCTTAAGGGTGAAAATTTCAGAGCTAAATTCAACTTCCTAATGGTGAAACTTATGCTAAATCTTAGCATCTAAGGGAGGTATTAAACTAAGTCCCATTATTTAGGAGGATCCTTAAAATTTCAAATTGAATCTTATCCCAAGCATGAAAACTTCAAAGCCAAACTTATATTTCCTCAAGGTAGAGCTTAGATAGATCTTGTTACTCATGAACGTTTTGAATTTTAACTAAGTCCCATTTTCCAAGAGGGTCCTGAGAATTTTTAAGATTAAACCCATTATCCAGGAGGGCCCTGAAATTTTAAAATTAAAACTCATTATCCAGGAGGGTCCTGAAAATTTAAAAACTAAATCCCATTATCCAGGAGGGCCCTGAAAACTTAAAAATTAAATCTCCATTTTCCAGGAGGGTCCTGAAAAACTTTTAAAATTAAATCCCATTATCCAGGAAGGTCCTGAAAATTTAAATTAAATCCCATTATCCAGGAGGGTCCTGAGAATTTTAAAACTAAATCCCATTATCCAGGAGGGTCATGAAAACTTTTAAAATTAAATCCCATTTTCCAGGAGGGTCCTGAAAATTTTAAATTAAATCACATTATCCAGGAGGGTCCTGAAAACTTAAAAACTAAATCCATTATCCAGGAGGGTCCTGAGAATTTTAAATTAAATCCCATTATCCAGGAGGGTCCTGAGAATTTTAAATTAAATCACATTATCCAGGAGGGTCCTGAGAATTTTAAATTAAATCTCATTATTCAGGAGGGTCCTGAGAATGTAAAAACTAAATCCCATTATCCAGGAGGGTCCTGAAAACTTAAAAACTAAATCCCATTACCCAGGAGGGTCTGAAAACTTAAAAACTAAATCTCATTATCCAAGAGGGTCCTGAGAAGTTTTAAAATTAAATCCCATTATCCAGGAGGGTCCTGAAAACTTAAAAACTAAATCCCATTATCCAGGAGGGTCTTGAAAACTTTTAAAATTAAATCCCATTATCTAGAAGGGTCCTGAAAATTTTAAATTAAATCCCATTTTCCAGGTGGGTCCTGAGAATTTAAAAACTAAATCTCATTATCCAGGAGGGTCCTGAGAATCACAAGTCAAACCTGTCTGGTGCTTGATTTTCCCCCTTACGGAGGGTTTCTCCGAAACAAACGAAATTTTCTACCCCTGTTTCAATCAGTTTAAAATGCGGTGGTTGGTTTGTGGCCTTGACTGTGAGGACGATTGTTCCTCCACTTCCCATGATAACTTTGACTTCCACTTGAAGACCTTGCTAACCACTTTCTCTGTCATCCTTATCACAGAAAATACCTCTTCTCCTTTCAGACACAATTATCCTCTATCTGTTGCATTGCTCATGAACTGGCGTTTACCAAACCTTTGTGTCTCACATGAATCCCAAAGCACGTCAATTTCCACCCACTTAGTGTATATGATGTTCTTTCTCGACTTAAACTACTGGCCTTGGACTTGAGGTCTATTGCTCCTTCACTTGCCATGATAACTTTGATTTCTGCTTGGAAGACCTTGCTTGTCACTGGTTAACCACTTTCTTTGTCAATCTTATCACAGAAAATACCTTTGATCCGTTCACCCTACACCCTCCATCTGTTGCATTGTTCATGAATTGATATATACCAAACCTTTGTATTTCACATGAATCCCAAAGCACGTTGATTGTTACCAACTAAGTGTGCATGTTGTTCTTTCCTAACTTATGCCACTTTGATGTGCTGGCCAGATCCCACTTTGTGCAATTAGAAAGCTGGTGGCAAATTTTGAAGTCATTTCTCACTTATTTTGACCAAACAGACTCACGAACAGGAAGTAAACAAGACAAAAGGAACAGAGTAAAGGACAAAGGAAAAAGATGATTCCTAACAAGAAAACTACCAAGTAGAAACCTATCAGATGTGGATAAAACTCTAATGACCATGACATGTACCTGTGGCCTATTCTATTTAGCAAGCCTGATGTTCAACTCTTGTTGTACCTTTAAACCGTGAAACTGGGCTTCAATGCTCCGATTATCCAATCTGATTCACAATCCTTCTTCTACTTGTAGTGCCCGAAGAGTTTTCACCATCAAGTCTCTCTCATTTTGTTCTTTTTCTCAACTTACCGTCGCCTCAAGGTGCCCGTGAAGATTTTCACCAATAAGACTCTCTCATTTTTGATTTCTCTTAGCTTTCATCGCCTTACGATGCCCGTGAGGGTTTTCACCAATAAGACTCTCTCGTTTTCATTATTTTTTCGCTTGGACCAGAGTGTTGCCCCTGATATGAATTACCTCTCCATGCTTGACTTGGCATCTCTCGAAGACTGATCGGAAGGTCTTTCTTTGGACCGTAACATGGGTTTTGGATAGGGTTAAAAAGAAAGGATATCAAAGTCTCAAAACAATTCACATGGGTTCAAAATTACAACTTTCAGAATCAGATTTCTTACAACAACCACAACTTCTGCCCCTGTTTCTTTGCTTGGAGACTTTTGGATTTTTATTTTGATGGGACCCGAATCGTGAGGCTGCCTACGTATCCTTAAAAGAAATCGTCGAACGTAGTTTATGTTATAGGAATTACTTTGTTTGTTGTGATTTTCTTTTCTTTTTCTTTTCTATTGTTCCATTCTTTTTTCTTTTTGTTGTTGTTTTTCTTCTCTTTTTCTCTTTTTTTCTTTTTTTTTCTTTTTTCTTTTCTCTTTCTTCTTCTTTCTCTTCTCTCTCTTTTCATTCTTTTTCTTTTCTCTTTTTCCTTTACTCATCTTTCACGCTTGCGTTTCTGATCTTTGTTACCAATTGCGAAAGAGGGGTATGAAAGAAATAAATAAGGCTCAAAGGGGTAACGAAGGATAAAGTGTTTAGATAGCAGAACAAAATGTCTTCGTCATTCCAATCTCCAAAACATGCCAAGCGCAAACTACACAATTTAAACAAACCAAGGAAAACATTTGTAACATCTTTTGATTGCACTAGACTTGATAACCATATCCACGCATTCGCCTTCTACATCTATTAAGTACCAAGCCCTATTGGACAACACCCTCACTCTCATTACCACGAACGGCCCCCTACAAATTTGGGGCAAACTTGCCATTATCTTCACTCGATGCAGTATGATGCATTTCAATAGTGTATTTTTATGTTCTACCTGCCCCAGTTTCACACAATTCGGGCTTGAAGTGATCTCAAAATGCCTTTACCTATTTCCCTCCAATGTACCTACATCTTCAACATTGTTTCATTGCTTCGTGATTAAACTAATTTTTAAAACCAGGCTGTGAATTACGCATGCATGTCATGTCACTAGAGTCAATAGGAAAAGAACTATAAAAAGAAAAGAGAACTAAATGAAAATGACTAGAAATCACAGAAAATAGAGAATTGCATTAGACAAATGGTGAAAGGGTTTGGACAACAAAACAAACAAACTAAACTGGGGTTACAAACCTAGAGCAAACCTAGACAACACTAAACGGGCTATTATGACTACACAAACTAAGCAAAATAAAAGGATAGAAGGGTTTGAGTCACAAGACAATATACGGATTACAACCTTGAAATAACCCGGACAACAGAAATGACAACAAAATAAACCACCAAAACTCCTCCCTAGCAAACCAAGAAAAGAGCGTCTTTCCAATCATCAAACTCAACATATTAGCCACTGACCTCTGCATCAATAATGCTAGGACCTTCACCAGCCTCCATCACATTGTTCTGAACCGATTGTCTTTGGGTTCCCTTTGCCTTTCTTAGGATCAACCTCTGATAGCGCTAAAAGCTTCGTAGCACGTGGACCTCCAAGGATCCCAGAAGAATTCTCACATTCCTTTACAAAATAAATCATACCCACCATATGCGTCTCATTATGCACAGGTGACAGACTTTGGCTAGTGTCTGCTGCATCTAGATTTTGCACGACCATGTCGCCTGCATCAATAAGCTTTTGAATTGCGTTCTTCAGATTCCAACACTTCTCTATGTCATGCCCCAGGGCATCCGAGCAATATGCACACCTTTGAGAAAAATCAAATTTCTTTGGAAGAGGGTCTGGCATTTTTATCTGGGTCGGCTTCAATATGTCCAATATCCTTAGCCTCTGAAACAGACTGGCATATGACTCTCCCAATGGAGTGAAGGTCTTCTTCTTCCGTAACCTCTCATTCTTTAAGGCTTGATTGGGCCGGAAACCTGATCCAGGGGGTTTTCGGTAGGCTCGTGGGGTAGATAGGCATTTTGTGGAGCTGGGTACTGGGAGAGTGATGTACGACTTTGGGAGTTCTGTGGAGAGAAGTGGCATTGGGGAGGATAATCTGGCATTGTGTCCGGAGTTTGGGTATGGGCAACATCTAGGAGGTTGGGTGGTGGCGGGGGTGGCGCCTTCCCAGTCATCCAAGCCTGATGCATGTCAGCCATGTGTTGTTTTAACATATTTACCTCTTCAACCAACCCATTGTCCTGTTCCACCAACTACTTTCGATCGCCGGTATCAACCAACTCAGTTTTGTTGTTGTCTTCCATTGCCTTTTGACTTTATGTTATAGGAAGGAGTTACCACTTTAAAACCACAAACCAACCACCCTTCTGCTATGAATATAACAAAATGAAGCCATCACGTTAGCGTTAGAGCATTTAACATAAGATAATCTCACTTTATGTGCAATGCACCTAGCCACAGTTATCGGTTCTAAAATGACTTCCACGGTACAAAGGTCAGTTGGCATCATCCCAATTTGTTCATTTCAACCTCTCTTTTCTTTGCTTTTCTAGCACTTGCTGCCTTGCCCATTTTCCTTCATTTCTCTTTTTTTTAATCATCACCCTTTCTTTCTCGCATATCTCGCATCCCACAATTCCACCTCTTTTTTTCTTTTCTCTTTTTTCCTTTTTTCTTTTAATAAAAAAAATAATTCGATCGAACTCTATGTAGGTTGCCTACGTATCATGATGTCGCATGAATCAGATCTTTGCGTAGTTCTGGAAGATCGGGCATAAAGTAAACAAACTAACATTTTCATTTTCTTTTCTTTTCTTTTTTTTTTTCCTTTCTTTTTTAAAATAGATACACTATGAGAAATTATCAAGGAAAAACTCTAAAAGAGAAAAATATTTTTGATTCTTTTTTTATGAAGGAAATCTAAGGAATAAACCACAAAAAATATTTTGAATCTTCATTTGATATCCTGACGCAAGATTTCGAAGCAAGCAATGAAAAAGATAAAATATAATATTTTTGAATTTCAATTTTGGTTGCCTAAAGGAAATTTTTTAATGATAAACAAAAGATAAAGTATGCTTTTTTTTTTTCTATGTACAATATCCTAAAGTTCTAATGAAAATAAAAGGAATTTTGTTTTTCATCTTTCAATTATTTCCCAAAGAAACACCTCACAAGAAAAATCTTTTTGGATTTTGGAATTAATGCCTTGAAGAAAACTTTTAAAGAGGGACTAAAAGAAAATTCTTTTTTTTTCTTTTTTTTTTTGAATTTCGGTCCTAATATACTAAAGGAAGTATAAAAGCAATTTAAAAAAAATATTCTAGATACTAATTTCCTAAAATAAAACCACCTCAAGCTTTCTTTTTTTTACTTCTTGATTTCTAGGAGTAGTATTTCTAAAGAAAATTCTAACGGAAATATAAAAACACAGAATATCTTTTTGTTTTTTTTTAAGATTTTTGAGTTACACCACACCATTCCAAATACAAAATAAAAAGTACAATAACAAAAAAAAACTCGACATTGTTGTACAAAACTAGAAAGTAAAAGACGACATAAAAAAATATAAAAATAAATAAAAATATAAAAATCTCCTTAAGCAACTCCTGAATGCGGTGGTCCTGGGGTATGTCATGCTCAAACTCCGATAAGTATACCGACACCTGTATGAGAAAATTAAGACCAAATAAAGTTAAAGACCTATAATGCTATGTGAGACAATAACCCTTCCAGTTGGACACATGCAAGACATGATTGAGGCTAGTTTTCTAAAATTAACCCATGTGGCTAAAAGTGACTAAAAATGCAAGATTTGGCTAAGACCCCGCATAGCCATGAACCTGAGATCACTAGGGAGACCGGACCCTATGTGGGTTGCCTACGTATCACGCCCCGAAAGGCGAGAATCATGTATACGGGCGAGAATTAAAAAAACAACTATTTTAGAGAAAACATATTTTTTTTTGTTGCTTTTTCTTGAAAAATGATGAAACATGCAAAATCTTTTTTTGGATTTTCTTCTTCCATTTTTTTTATTTTCTAATTTACGGAAAATGATGAAAAAGTGCAAAATCTTTTTCTTTAAATTTTTCATTTTCAATTGTTTTCTTGAAAAAGTGTGAAAGAAACTTATAACTGGGCCCCACTTACTTCATCTTCACACTTCACCCTCTCTTTTTCTTCTTTTTTTTTTATTTGCCCTCAACTAATATCGGTCCGCCAAATGACCCTTTTACCCTCGAATAAATGCAACATGTAGCACATAGGATGCATCAAGATGGTCTTTTCATTTCGGGTGCACCTGTCCTAGACAGACCCAACCCCTGTGTTGAGTCTCCAAAGTTAAATACACATGATGCAAGAAAACGTTCCTACTAGGGATCCGGCATGAGGTCTTGTTGTACTAGGTTCAAAACCTGGATTTATTATTCTAGACTTGGCTTACCCGAGCGAACAGCTCGAGCCGAGGGGGTGCAGTGTATCGGGAATACAGAAGCTTCACCGGCTTTGCAACTTGTCCGAACCTCGTTCTAAATTTGGGATATGACTTTAACAGAAAAGAAGTCACACGAAGTGCACACTTCTTCATGATTTAGAAGACTCAGAGAGAAGAGGGATTTCACAACAGTTTCTATACAGTTCACGAAATATTAAAGCGGTAAAAGCAATCAATTCGCACATCATGTAACAAATTCAGATAATGGATAAAGCCAACTATAACAATTATTCTAAGCTCGAATTCTTGAACCCTGAACCAGAGATTCTGGGTTCGATCCCCAACAGAGTCGCCAGAGCTCTCACACCTCCTTTTTTACCTATACCCCCGGTAAAGTGTATAAGGGAGTTTTTTCCAACTTAAAGTGACAAGCGAAGCGGGATCATTTTATTAAAAAATTCAGAGTCCCCACTTGGGATAATTTATGGTGTCCCAAGTCACCGGTTCAAATCCCGAATCGAGGAAAGATTGACTCTGTTCTATAGTCCGCGAATACAGAAATCCGGGTAAAGAATTCTGTTAACCAGGGAGAAGGTGTTAGGCATTCCCGGGCACCTACTACTACTATTCATCTTCTTTCTCACTGATTCAAATCGATTCAACCTCAACTCGTTTCCGAGTTCACTCAAATGGTCCCCTCCCCTCCACGTCATTTGATTCCTAACGGTTTTTGTGAGAAAGAATTCGAATATTCCATCAAATCGCACGATTTTTGTACTATAGGAACAATTTGTTGGATAAAAGGGAGCCGTGGATATATGTAAAACAATCCATACCCTCCATTTGTCCCAAAAATTGTTCAAAGACCTGAAGATTTTTCGGACTTTTGGGTAGATTTTTGAAGATTTTTAAGGCTATATATACACAAGGTAAGTCTGTGTGCTAGGTTAGAGAGAAATATCGGAGAAAAATCTTCAAAACTTAGCCGAGTAAAATTTCTAGGTTTTGGTCATTCTCTTCTAACCTTTTCCTTTCTAGTCGATTTTTTTAGAAAAGATAAAAAAATGGATCAACTTCAATTTTGAAACCCGGATTCGATCTCATTTTCTTTGTTAGGGTTTTTGACTACTGATATTTGCTGGTTTAATTGAGGTTTTGAGGCTATCTTCTTCTATTCATCTATTGGTGGTTTTTCTTAGTGATAGATCTTAAATACTCTTACCTTATGTTTTGATGATCTAACAAACTTACGGATAAGAACCAGATAGGGAACCTGACCTACTTGGATTGCTACAAACTGGTAACAGATCCCAGCTAAGGATGAACTGCTACAGATTCATGAGCTAGGAACCAAACAAAGACCTGATGCTCCTGTGGTTCCTATGTAGTAGTACAGAGTCATTTGGACACAGCTGGAACTGAAGTGACTAACGACACTATTTCTGCTGCACTGCAATATACTATCAGCCCATTCATTCTCTAACCAAACAAAGCACTCACATAACTTCAAGTGATGTGATCAAGATATACTCGATGAAGCATTACACAAAGACATCACTACAAGATTTCTGTTTCTCATCCAAGCCTTTTGCAAAAACAGAAAAATCATCCTCTCAAGCTTGAAAAAAAAGGTTGAACGCCATTACGGACCAGTTCCTAAAATATTGATTATTGTTGTCCTAGTTGAGTTGTAACCTTGTTATTGTACTTACTACATCTCCTAAATTGCTTACTTAGAAGCATACTAATTAGAAATCCTCTTATAAATTCTTAAACTCATTGAGTTTAGGTTGTGACTAGGTTTAGTCTTAAAGAAAAGACTTTGTAATTGTAGAATTACAAAGTGGCTTGTGATGATAGCACCACAAGTTAGAAAAAGCCTTTGTAACTAGGATAGTTACAAAGTGGCTTGTGGTAAAGGTACAAGAAGTTAGTTGAGTAAATCCTTTGCAATAGGAAGTATAGTAAAGCGGCTTGTAATAGGTAAGATTACAAGTTAGTAAAGTTAAAAGCCTACAGGTGTAGGTCGTGGTTTTTTGATCCCATTGTGCGGGATTTTTCCACGTAAAAATCCTCTGCCTCATTTACTTACTGCTTTACTAAGTGCTCTCAGCATAAACTTGTAGAGGACCAGGTACTCTACGATTTGGTGGACCCATATAAGCTATTAATTTGTATCAAAGCGGGTTCTTTCGATCAGGTTAGCGCCTAGGAAGGATCCTCATAACGACTCCACTAAATCTTGAAGAAGGTCAATCCATATACCACCCACCCAAGTTTGATGGAAAATGATATTGGTGGTGGAAAGCTAGAATGCATGATTTCATCATGGCTGAGGATTGCGAGCTTTGGGATGTTATCTGTGATGGTCTGTTTGTTCCAATCAAGGTACTGAATGAATTTCCATTTTCAATAAAAAAGACCAGCGGAAAATACATTGATGCAAACTAGAAAGCAACGGAGAAGAATTTTCTTGTGCGACACTGCCAAGGAACACCAAGAAAATTCTGGTGTATGGTTTGGAACCTAGAGAGTACGATAGAGTATCTATATGCGACACTGCCAAGGAAATATGTGAGGCTTTGCAAATAGCCTATGAGGGAACTACACAAGTAAAGCAAGATAAATCTAATATTGATGATAGTTCTACGATGGTAGTTGAAGGCGAAGAGATTGGATATGACTCAACACTTGCTTTGATGGCTCAATCAGACAATGATGAAGACAATGGCAATGAAGATGTAAACTTCAGGGATGTTCAGAAAAAATCTGAAATCCTATTCTCCAAAAAAAAACTCATGTGTTTAGCTGATGTTTAATTACTGCCTTTTGTAGTCTTGTGGAGGATAGTGATTCTTTGTTCTTAGAACTAGAAGAATCTGAACATATTAGAAAATACGTAGTAGCTGCAATTATTGATCAAAAGAAGGCCATTGAAATTCTTAGAAAAGAAAAGACTGATCTCTTGGCAGAAACTACTGACCATAGGGAACTAATAGCAAAGCCCTTGACTGAGTCAAAACCTGAAAGCTTTGAAAGAGGAAATGAGATAGTAAGTGAGGAATATTCTAGGATTGAAGATGAGGTGAAGGCCTTGAGATGTAGGATGAGCTCCTCCAAGCCAATCTAGAAAAAGTAATGAATGGTCTTGAAAAGTCTCTAAAGTGGATCTGGTCTGTAGAGGCTACCATTACCTTGCTCACTAATAACAGTGAAAAGGGCGGAGAGCAACATTTCCTAGGAAGAAAGATCCTTAAAACCCTCATAGAAAGAGCGCCACTGCATCTGACAACTGGCCTCGTACCCAATGTGGGAACACTGGGCACTCCAAGGAAGGTGTCCAGGCTAAGAATCAATCAGTCCCAAAAGATAAAGTGGCTGCTGAAACTGTGATCACAAAAGAGGGACCAGGTTCCACTCAAAGAAAACGCACATTACCTGCTTGGACTAAGAGAGCTCTTATTCATCCTCTTGGTTACTACAAGGGACCCAAACTTGTTTGGGTTCCTAAAACTAACTCCTAATTTTTTGTGCATGGAACAGTGAAGGGAAGTGGTCAACAATGGTTCATGGATAGTGGATGTTCAAAACACATGTCTAGGAACACCACAAACTTTCTTTCACTAAAAACCCTGCAAAGAGGGAGTGTATCCTTTGGCAATGGCAAAAAGTGGCACATTCTTGGAGTTGTAAAAGTTGGGAAGTCACTCACTCACACTATTGAAAATGTGTACTATGTCAACGGACTTAAGTATAGTCTCCTGAGTGTCTCTCAAATTTGTGATAAGGGAAACAAACTGGAGTTCTTGTCCAAAATATGTACAGTCACTGACCTTGTGACTGGTGAAATAGTCCTGGTGGCCAAAAGATACAAGAACGTCTATGTTGCTGATTTCGAATCCTTATAGAGTGGTGATCTGAGTTGTCTGAAGGCTGTAAACGATGATGCTGGACTATGGCATAGAAGACTGGGCCATGCAAGCTTCTCCCTTCTGAACAAACTAATTTAGAAGGACCTGGTCCATGGTTTGCCTATGTCACAATTCAAAACTCAAAAGGTCCGTGATTCCTGTGCCAGAGAAAAACATGTAAAGCCCTCCTTTATGTCAAAAAGAGATGTGAGCACCTCAAAACCGCTTGAGCTCCTGCATATGGATCTGTGTTGACCTATGAGGGCGCAAAGCATAGGAGAAAAGAGATACATTTTCGTGATCGTCGATGACTATTCCAGATTCACAGGACTCTGTTTCTCAAAATAAAAGATAAAACGGTTGAAGTATTTGTGGCCTTAGTGAAGAAAATCCAGGCGAAGAAAATTCAGGTGAAGATGGAGTCTAGAGTTGTATGCATTAGATTAGATCATGGGACAGAATTTGACAATGTCAAATTTGATGATTTCTACAATGAAAATGGCATCTCTCACAACTTCTCAGCTCCCAGAACTCCACAACAAAATGGAGTAGTAGAAAGAAAGAACATAACTCTCGAAGAAATGACAAGAACAATGCTGATTGACAGTGGACTTGTAAAGAACTTTTGGACTGAAGATGTCAACACTGCTTGCTACTTAGTGAATAGGTGCATGATCAGATCAATTCTGAACAAAAGCCCGTATGAATTGTTGAATGGAAGAAAACCCAAGCTGACTTACCTAAGAACATTTGGATGCAAATACTATGTTCTCAACAATGGAAAAGATCAGCTTGGTAAGTTCTATGCCAAAAGTGACGAAGGGGTATTTCTTGGCTACTCTTCTCAAAGTAAGGCTTACAAGATATATAACAAGAGAACTCAATGTGTTGAAGAAAGTGTCCATGTTATTTTTGATGAATCTCATCCATCATTTGAGAAGAATACTGAGGAAGATCAAGATGGAGAACCCTTACTTATTCCTGGTGAAGTCATTAACATGACAAATGAAAAGCAGATATGATGAGTCAAGTGAAGGAGGAAAATGAGGACAACACTGCCTCATCATCAACAGAACCAATCACTTCAACTACAACCACTGAAGCTAAAGAAAGAGTGGTTGATGCAGTTTAGGGATCTCCACTGGCATCTGAGAGAAGGATAACGTAAAATCAGCCAAACATACTTTTTTCCTCTCAGATTGAACCCCAGACATCTAACTGGAGACATCAAAGTTCTCACCCCATTGACAACATAATCATTCATCTAGATTCCAGAGTCCAAACCAGGTCAAGAGCTAGAAATTCACTTGCCTTTTCAGCCTTTCTCTCCCACATAGAACCCAAGAACATCAAGGAAGCCTTAAAAGATGCAAATTCGATTACAGCCATGCAAGACGAGTTGCATCAGTTTGAGAGAAATAGTGTTTGGCACCTGGTAGCCAAACCCCCAAATAGAACCATTACAGGAACCAGGTGGGTATTCAGAAACAAGCTCGATGAGCATGGAATTACCACAAGGAACAAGGCCAGGCTAGTGGTTCAAGGTTACAATCAGGAGGAAGGGATTGACTATGATGAAACTTTTGCTCCAGTGGCTCGCATGGAAGCCATCAAAATTCTGATAGCCTTTTCTTCTCATATGGAATTCACTTTGTTCCAAATGGATGTCAAAAGTGCATTCTTGAATGGACTACTTAAGGAAGAAGTCTATGTGAAGCAACCCTCTGGGTTTGAATTTCATGAGCACCCTGAATATGTGTTCAAATTGGACAAAGCCTTGTATGGGCTAAAGCAGGCTCCTCGAGCATGGTATGAAAGATTGTCAAAATTTCTCTTAGAAAATGGCTTTAATAAAGGGAAAATTGACAACACTCTTTTCTTAAAGAAATAAGGAAGGAACCTGCTCATTGTTCAGGTCTATGTTGATGATATCATTTTTGGAGCAACAACTGATTCTCTGTGTGAAGAATTTGTAAAACTTATGGTAAGTGAATTTGAAATGAGTATGATGGTGGAATTAAACTTCTTCTTGGGTCTTCAAGTAATACAGTACCCAAAGGGTACCTCCATCTGTCAGCAAAAATACATCAGGGAACTCTTGAAGAGGTTTGACATGGAAGAATCAAAGGTGATAGACACTCCCATTGCAACTGCCACTCGATTGGACATGGATGAAACCGGATCTCCTGTGAATCAAACAATGTATATAGGCATCATCGGGTCTCTTCTCTATCTCACTACCAATGACTTGATATTGCTTTCAATGTGGGGCTTTGTGCGAGGTTTTAATCAAATCCCAAGGAATCT
Source organism: Nicotiana sylvestris (assembly GCF_000393655.2). NCBI lineage: Eukaryota > Viridiplantae > Streptophyta > Magnoliopsida > Solanales > Solanaceae > Nicotiana > Nicotiana sylvestris. The sequence goes on from NC_091063.1 coordinate 96,926,084, forward strand.
CACTTGAAGGCTGCCAAAAGAATACTGAGATATCTCAAAGGCACGCAGGACCTGGAGTTATACTATCCATCAGGGGATAATTTTAATCTAATTAGGTATGCTGATGAAGACTATGCATGTTATCTTGTGGACAGAAAAAACACTTCTAGGATGGCTCACTTCTTAGGATCATGTCTTATCTCTTAGGGTACAAGAAAGCAAAATTCAGTGGCTCTTTCAACAACTAAAGTTGAATATGTAGCTGCAGCATCCTGTTGTGCTCAGCTTCTGTGGATCAAGCAACAATGGGAGGATTTTTGAGTTCTCACTGAGAATGTGCCCCTCCTATGTCACAACACCAGTGCACTCAACATGGCAAAGAATCCAGTTCAACATAAAAGGACCAAACATATTGATGTGAGACATCATTTTCTAAGAGATAATGTGGAGAAAGGGTTGATATGCATGAAGTTCTGCAGCATCGAAGATCAAATTGCAGACATTTTTACCAAGGCACTAAGTAGGGAACAATTTGAAAGCAACAGAGTAAAGTTGGGACTGTTGAGGCCAAATTAAGAACATGATTCCTTTTTGAGTTGGCTCGAGTTATTAAGAAATAATAGGTTCAAAGTGTTTTTTGGCCCTGTCTAACTCACTTCAATACCGTTGCAGGTAAACGCGCATGATGGGCATAGAAGCAGTAGATGCAGTACATGATTAATAAAAGAAGATTAATCCTTTTCAAAAAAAAGGGGGCTTGAAGAAAATGTTTTTCAAAGAATTAGGTTCTTGTACTAAAGGTTAGTAGTTCTGTACATCCTTTAATACAAGTCTTAAAAGGCACAAAATACAACTGCCTTGTCATCAACATTTCAGATCCGGTTGTCACGTCCTTTCAATTCAAAATGTTCCATCTCCCTCTGAAATGTCATAATTCTCCACGCCCAACCACCGTTTCAGAACCGGTGCCTATTATTCTCCCTTCATAATTATCCTCTCCGTTTAAAAAAACCCCTCTCTTCTGCCCTTCCTAACCATAAGCCCTATTATAGATTCACCTAAAAGGAAGGATCACCACACCACCTCTTCCAATGGCCGAGAAAACTTCCGACCCATCCATGTAACCTCTCTCCTTCATTGAGTTCGTGTCACCCTCTATCACTCCTACTGCTACAATCATACCTTCCCTAGTTTCCCAACATCTTCCCAACTCAAAAACCCCTGAAACTACCATTCTGTCCCCTCCGTCGCCTGCTGCCCACACCAGTCAAACCTTAAATGGAAAACAAGGTGAAAATACTAACTTCACAAAAGGCTCCGCCATCGTTGCCGTCAACTCCATGGTTGTGGAAACATCTGTTGAAGAAGAAAAGACTAAGTTTGTCGTATCCGCGAATGGAATATTGCATGAAGTTATTTCTCAGAGAAAAAAGTCACAAAGCGTGTGGGTAGAAGAGGCCCTTCTGGCTGTTGAAGGGGATGCAGTAGTATACACTACTGGGGTATCACATGAGGAACATAATCCCTCTTCGGAGGACCCAGGTCAGGACTCTCATCCCCAGGATAGTGTTGTACCTGCATCCGATGTTGTGCCCCTAAAAATTCAAGCACCAGAAATGTGATTTAGTGATGAAGAAGACCTGGATAACGTGGCCCTAGATGCATTCATAAGTAAGCACAGGGTTGTCACCACCCCTGAGTGTGAAAGTAAGCGACCTAATACCAGGCTTCAAGTCAAAGTAGCCTATGATTCTGCACTCCAAAAGATCAAGAAAATTAGTAATAAGAAAAGGAGAAAGTTGGTAAAGAATGGTGTCCCTGTGTGTGATGAAGTTATCCTTGTAGTTGTGGTGGAGGAAGGAACTCCTGAGGAACCTAGTTCCCTTGTAAGGCGGTCCTCGAAAAAGGCTGAGTCTGTTTCCATGGAAAAAGGATCTACTTCCATGTCCAAGACAAATAAGGGAGTGAATTCTTGTCAAGTCCAAGGGGAAAGGTAAAGTTAGTGGAGAAAAGCATAGGAAACACAAGTTTGAAATAGTTGAAGAACCCAGTTCTGGGAAGAAAGCCAGAAGTGACGTCTGCCTTAGCTCTGAGCGACTAAGGCATCAAAAGGTTTTGTTGGATCGTATGTTTGACCCAACAATCTCTAAGATGGCAAGAATGCATTAGCTTCTATAAATGGTGGAGTTTCAGCAATGGACACATATATTCTACATTGACGCTCCTAAAGTATATTAGGAGGAGGTCAAGAGTTTCTTCGCAAGTTTCTTTCCAATTGATGCTGACCACGTGTGTGCCTTAGTCAATGGGGTGGATATTGTTTTGACGTGAAATTGCTTGGGGAAATTTTGTAGGTTCCTACAGTTGGGGTGTCTAGTGTACGAGATGTCTGTCAATACAACTTCCGCAATGCAGTTGTGAAAGAAAATTCTAATCAGAAGGGGGACCAGGTGCATAAGAAAGCACTACTTCCTGTCTACTAGTTGTTGTTTGAGCTGGTTAATAAAGTTCTGTTGCCTCAAGCAGAAAGGCGATCTGTCACTTCTAAATCTGATGTATTCTTAATGGAGCAATTGGACAGTTTCAACCCTGTGAGTTTGCCTGCCATAATGATTGAGAACATGTAGAAAGTGTCTGATTTCAAGGATGGCAATCACGGGCTTCCCTATGGATTCTTGCTCATGCAAGTGTTCAAATACTTTGAGGTTCCATTGGGAACAGGTAAAGTAGGGACCCGTAAGCAGACATTCTCACAGACAACCTTGGAAGAGTGCGAGTGTATTGAGAAATATGGGGGTCTAGGAAGCACTACAACCGTGTCTCAGCTCATCAATGCCCAAAACAGTGCAACTGAGGAAATATGTCGATTGAAGGCCATGCATGCTATCCTGGAAGGCCAGCAAGCCCGAGCGGTTCCTAATTCGAATGATGAGCTGATCCGTTTGACCTAAGACAATGCTGACCTCAGGGCACAAGTTGAGAACCTGAAGGCTGAACTGCTCAACAAGCAAAAGTCGGGAAATGCCTGAATAGACCTTGTTCTCAAGACACTTGCTGTAGCTTCCAAGCCTTTTCCTCCTAGTGCCCCCCTAAGTTTCCCCTCAGTGACCAGTTATTTGGATATGTTCTTGTTACTTTTTGTTTCCTTGTTGATGGTTGGTGGATGTTTTTGTTGTTTATTATGTGGTTGGGATGTACTACTACTACTGCTCCCGTGATCAAGTCCAAATGCTACCTCTTCCTTTTTCAAAGGAAGAGGCATATTAAAAAATATTATTAATATAAATCCTCTTTTATTTTGTCTAGTAGTTTCTCTTTGTGTTCTATTTTTTCTCATGCTAGTGTGCACATATGTGGCATGAGTTAGCTTGACTGAACTTCTTTGTACTTTTATTCTTTTTAATGATGCCAAAAGGGGAAAAAGTATCAGAGGGGGAGCCACATTGGGGAACTGGTTCTTATATATGAATTGAAAAATTAAGGCATCGTCTCAGGGGAAACTCTTTGACACTGCTATCTACTGCCTTAATTCTGAACTTATAACTATTTAAGTTTGTCATCATCAAGAAGGGAAAATTGATAGATCTTAAATACTCTTACTTTATGTTTTGATGATCTAACAAACTTACTGATAAGAACTTGATAGGGAACCTGACCTACATGGATTGCTGCAAACTGGAACGGATCCCAGCTAAGGATGAACTGCTATAGATTCAGGAGCTAGGAACCAAACAAGGACCTGATACTCCTGTGGTTCCTATGTAGCAGTACAGAGTCATTTGGACACAGCTGGAATTGAAGTGACTGACGTCACTATTTCTGCCGCACTGCAATATACTGTCAGTCCACTCATTCTCTAACCAAACAAAGCATTCACATCACTTCAAGTGATGTGATCAAGATGTACCCGATGAAGCCTAATACAAAGACATCACTGGAAGGTTTCTGTTTCTCATTTAAGCCTTTTGCAAAAATAGAAAAATCATCCTCTCAAGCTTGAAGAACAAGGTTGAACGCCACTACGGACCAGTTCCTAAAAGATTGATTGTTACTGTCCTAGTTGAGTTGTAACTTTGTAATTGTACTTACTATATCTACTAAATCGCTTACTTAGAAGCATACTAATTAGGAATCCTCTTGTAAATCCTTAAACTCGCTGAGTTTAGGTTGTGACTATATTTAGTCATAAAGAAAAGTCTTTGTAATTGTAGAATTACAAAGTGGCTTGTGGTGATAGCACCACAAGTTAGAAAATGCCTTTGTAACTAGGATAATCACAAAGTGCCTTATGGTAAAGGTACCACACGTTAGTTGAGTAAATCCTTTGCAATATGACGTATTGTAAAGTGACTTGTAATAGGTAAGATTACAAGTTAGTAAAGTTAAAAGCCTACAGGTGTAGGTCATGATTTTTTGATCCCCTTGTGTGGGATTTTTCCACATAAAAATCCTCTGCCTTATTTACTTACTGCTTTACTAAGTGCTCTTAGTAGAAACTTGTAGAGGACCAGGTACTCTATGATTTTGTGGACCCATATAAGCTATCATTTACCCTTTGTTTGACAACGGTTCAATTTTGTTTAAGAATTTAGGTACACATCTCTTTTCTGTATTTCTGCTTTCCGATTTAAAATGAAGTCATTTGATGAAATAGTGTAAAATGGTTATTTACTTTGTTTTAAACATGAATGGATGTGAGGTCTTGGCAAGTTTAAGACTGAAAATCTACTATGGATTTGCCTGCTAAGGATCACTATAGTAATCCCTATTGTAACTGATTGTACACACACCCGCTCATCACATTTTATCGTTCATATGGTTTGTTAAAATTAGTATGTTGATTTGCTGAAAAAGTAAGATGAAGCCTTATAAAAGTCATGTTTTTTGAGCTGTTGAATCTTGATGAGGGGTTTAAATTATTTTACTTCCCTTACCAAGACATAGCTGAACATGGTTGTGCGTTTGATTTTAGGTTTGGTTAATCACTTCTTCTCCATTCATATGTAACTTGTTCAAAAGCTTTTTATGTAATTGTTCTGTTGCATTCCTTCGTTTCTGTCCCAGCTTGTAATGTTATTTGTTCAAATCTTGTGTTAAGGTCATGCTGAATCTGATTTTACTATAAAGTTGAGGCTTAAAGATATTAAGTGCGAATGGAGCTTCAAAATTGTACCGTGTGCTAACTAATCAGCCTTCGAAAGATTTGTTCTAAGATCAACCTGAATGTTGATGCTATCTCCTATAGCTATGCTGTTTTGTTTTCTACAATATCCCAACTAAGTCTGTGATGGTCACTATTTGAACAAATGGTCATTGTTTCTCTTTAATTTTAAGTTGGAGCAAGTCGATTTTTGTTCAATATGTTAAAGAAAATAATACTGTAGTCGTCCATTATTTACAACCATCGGAAAGCTGTTTTCACTAGGAGTCTAAGTTTATTAATCCTTACTCACCCATTAAGGTAGATTTTATCTTTTGGAAATGATAATCCTCTCATTTTGTTATAATTGAAGTTAATTCATTGGTTATAGTAGTAGCTTTCTAATTTAGTAGTTAAAAATGGAGGAAAGATCAAAGCCCAGCATGTCCTATGTCTCGACCTGTTTCTTTTGCATAATATTAAATTGATGGGCTATCTATTGGTTCAGTCCTTCAAAAAATAGTAGGACCAAATGACGTTGAATCATGCCTGGCCCATTTTACAAACTGATTTGTCCAAATACATACGTTTGAGTAATGGATATATAATGACGCTGACTTCTGCTATATTGTTCAAACTTAACTCTATTAGATTAGTTCTAATTTGTCAGCACTTAGCTTTGATTGAGCTTAATTTTGTTATTGCTTATTTCCCTTTTAAATGGAGGGACCATGGGAAAACAGTAGTACATGCGTAATTTCTGAGCTTCGCACGCGAATCCTAAAGCCTAGGACAATTAATTAATCATGAACAATCTTAGTTGCTTTTAGGCACGCTATAAAATTATTACAACTATGGGGTACGGCTCCCCTGACGTGATTGTGATACTTAGATATAAATTAGTTTAAAATAAGAATACCTTTAGTTTGTCCTTAAAATATATATAAACCTTTTTTTACTTGAGGTGTGTCATGCTTTGAATCTATAACACATGGCCCTCACAAATTTAGATAAAATAATTTGGGGTGTGCCATACACAAATAAAATCCTTTAATTTATGGACATCATATAAAATAAAAAATTACTTTAGAAATGACTCGAATTTTTGTAGTTTGCTTTAAGCGCGTTAATTAAATAATTGTCATAGCTATGGGTACGGTTCTCATGACGTAGTCGTGGCACCTAATTACTAAAATCTGTGGAACACTTATGTGACCTGGCCAAAAATTTAATCTTTAAAAATTAAACATGTTGTAGATCGTGGGTATGGTTCCTATGACATGATTCGCAATATGTAACAATAATTGAATAAAAGCGGTTATAAGGTAAAAATGAACAATACGTTAAAACATGTAATAAATCAGATAATAGGACAATTTTAATAGTTTAAGCGACTGTGCTAGAACCACGGAACCTGAAAATGCCTAACACCTTCTCTCGGGTTAACAAAATTCCTTACTTAGAATTTCTGGTTCGTAGACTTATAAAGTAAAGTCGAAATTTCCTCGATTTGAGATTTTAAAATAGACCGGTGACTTGGGACACCAAATAAACTATTCCAAGTGGCGACTCTAATAAATAAATTAATCTCATTTCGAATAATGTCACTTTAATTGGAAAAACTCCCTTATATACCTTCGGGTGTAAAAAGGAGGTGTGACATTGAGGAAAGTGTTCATGTTATTTTTGATGAGTCTTATCTATCATGTGAGAATAATGCTGAAGAACATAAAGATGGAGAACCCTTACTTGTACCTCGTGAAGTCATTGACATGGCAAATGGAAAGGCAGATATGATGAGTCGAGTAAAAGAGCTGAGTGAAGACAATACTATATTATCTTCAATGGAACCAGGTACTTCAATTACAACCACTAAAGCAGAAGAAAGAGTGGTTGATGCAGTTCAGGGTACTCCACTATCACCTGAGAGAAGAACTCAGGAAAACCAGTCAAATGTACCCACATCCTCTCTAAACGAACCTCAGACGTCTAACTTGAGACACAAAATGTCTTATCCTCTTGACAACATAATTACCCCTCTAGATTCTGGAGTACAAACCAGGTCAAAAGCCAGAAATTCACTTGCCTTCTCAGCCTTTCTCTCCGAAATAGAACCCAACAATATCAAGGAAGCCTTGAAAGATACAGATTGGATTACAGCAATGCAAGACGAGTTACATCAGTTTGAAAGGAACAATGTCTGGCACTAGTACCCAGACCCTCAGATCGAACCATTATAGGAACCAGGTAGGTATTCAGGAACAAGCTTGATGAACATGGGAATACCACAAGGAACAAGGCGAGGCTAGTGGTTCAAGGCTACAATCAGGAGGATGGGATTGACTATGACGAAATGTTTGCTCCGGTCTCTCGCATAGAAGCTATTAGAATTCTAATAGTTTTTGCATCTTATATGGAATTCACCATGTTCCAAATGGATGTCAAAATTGCATTTCTAAATGGACTTCTTAAGGAAGAAGTCTAAGTGAAGCAACCTCTAGGGTTTAAATGTCATGAACACCCTGAATATGTGTTTAAACTGGACAAAGCATTGTATGGGCTGAAGCAGGCTACTCGAGCTTGGTATGAAAGGCTGTCAAAGTTTCTCTTGGAAAATGTCTTTAAAAGAGGAAAAATTGACAACACCCTGTTCCTAAAGAAACGGGGAAGGAACCTGCTCATCGTTCACATCTATGTTGATGATATCATTTTTGGGGCAACAACTGATTCTCTGTGTGAAGAATTTGCAAAACTCATAAGAAGTGAGTTTGAAATGAGTATGATGGAGGAACTGAACTTCTTTTTGGGTCTTCCAGTAAAGCAATCCCCAAAGCGTACATTTATATGCCAGCAAAAATACATGACGAAGCTCTTGAAGAGGTTTGACATGGAAGCATCAAAGGTGATAGACACTCCCATTGCTACGGCCACTCGACTGGACATGGATGAAACTGGGACTCCTGTGAATCAAACCATGTATAGAGGCATTATTGGGTCTCTTCTCTATCTTACTACTAGTAGACCTGATATTGTGTTCAGTATGGGGCAATGTGCAAGGTTTCAATCAAATCCCAAGGAATCTCAATTGAAGGTAGCCAAAAGAATTCTGAGATATCTTAAAGGAACACAGGACCTGGTCCTTTATTATCCCTCATGTGACAGTTTTAATCTCATTGGATATGCTGATGCAGACTATACAGGTTAACTTGTGGACAGGAAAAGCACTTCTATAAAGGCTCATTCCTAGGTTCATGTCTCATCTCTTGGGGCACAAAGAAGCAAAACTGAGTGGCTCTTTCAACAGCTGAAGCAGAATATGTAGCAACAGCATCTTGTTGTGCACAACTTTTATGGACTAAGCAATAATTGGAGGACTTTGGGGCACTCACTGAGAGTGTGCCCCTTCTATGTGATAACACCAGTGCACTCAACATGGTCAAGAATCCAGTTCAACACAAAAGGACCAAGCATATTGATGTAAGACATCACTTTCTGAAGGACAATGTGGAGAAAGGGTTGATATGTATGAAGTTCTGTAGCACAAAAACCCAAATTGCAGACATCTTTACCAAGGTTTTAAGTAGGGAACACTTTGAAAGAAACAGAGTGCAGTTGGGATTTTAAAGCCCAATTGAGAACCTGATTCCTCATTGTTGGCTGTGAAAATCACCTTCAAGAAAAACTGGCTAAAAGTGTTTTCTAGCCATGTCTAACTTACTTTAATACCGTTGCAAGTAAACACGCATGATGAGTATAGAAGACATACATGCAGTGCATGGATGATAAACAAGGATTAATATTTTCAAATAACAGGTCAAGAACCTGGTTCTTGTACCAAAGGTTAGTAGTTCTGTGCAGTCTTTAATATGTCTTAAAAAGGTACAAAACACAACTGTCATGTCATCCTACTTTTCAGATCCTGCTGTCACGTCTCTTCACTTCAAATCGTTCCATCTCCCTCTGAAACATTGCACTTCTCCACGCCCAACCACCGTTTCAGAACCGGTGCCTATATCTCTCTTCATAATTATCCATTCTTAATAAAAAAAAACCCTCTATTCTCCACAAACCATAAGTCCTCTATTAGAACTTCCCAAAGCACCTTTGCTTTATCATTCCAATGGCTGATACAAACTTCGACCTCCCTGCCTCAGTCATACCTGTTATTAAAAACCTATAGAGTCCTCTGTCCCTACTGAGCCTTCTTTAACCATTCTTACCTTTCCTGCTAAAATCACACCTCACCCAGATTCCCCGTCTCTCTCTATTTCAGAAACCCCTAAAATTGTTGATTCGTCCTCCCCATCTTCCGAGGTTCCCACAAATCAAAGACCAAGTGGTGAACAAGGACAAAACCCTAAGGTCACAGAGGGTTCCACCATTGTTGCTACCGATCCCGTGGTGGCAGTAGTGCTGATTGAGGAAGAAAATGTTGTAACTGTATTTGTGGTGTCTGCATGAGATCATATCTCAAAAAAATGAAGTACAAGGAATGGGGGAAGAAGGGTCCATTGTAACAATTGAAGGCGCTACACTAGCAGATACTACTGGGCCATCAAATGAGGAACCTGATCCCTCTCCAGAGGACCCAGGTCAAGGTTGTCATTTCCAGGACAGTTCTACTCCTGCATTCATTGTTGTGCCCTTGGAAATACAGGCACCTGAGATGAGGTACAGTGATGAGGAAGATCTAGATAACCTGGTTCTCGATGCGTTCATAGTTAAGCGAAAGGTGGTGTCCACTCCTGAGTCTTCCACCAAGCGACCCACTACCAGGTTGCAAGCTAAGGTGGCCTACGACTTTGCCCTTCAAAAGAGCAGAAAAGGTAGTAAGAAGCAAAGGAGGAAGCTGGTGAAAGATTGTGTGCCCATAAGTGATAACGCGATCCCTGTGGTAGAGGTGGAAGAAGAAACACCAGATGAACCTGGTTCACTGGTTAGACAGTCTTAGAAAAAGAAGCAGCCTGCTTCCGTAGAGAAGGTTTCAACCTCTAGCTCTAAGTTGAAGGATGTTGTGAGTGAGTTCTCGATATCTGATGAAGATGTGTTAGTCAAAACCAAGGGAAAAGAAAAATCAAGTGGTGGGAAGTCCAGTAAACGAAAGTTTGAAAATGTTCAGGAACCTGGTTCTGTGAAGAGGATGAGAAGTGAAGTGAGCCTTGGCTCAGAACGGCTGAGGCACCAAAGAGTTTTGCTCGGTCTTACGTTTGACCCAGTAATCTCTGAAATGGCTGGTATGCGACAAATTCTTGAAATGGTTTAGTTTCAACGATGGACGCATCTATTCCAAATAGATGCACCTAAGGCATATGAGGATGAGGTACAAAGCTTCTTTGCTAGCCTTTTTCCCATTGAGACAGACCGCATCTATGCTTTGGTGAATGGAGTAGATATCGTGTTCGATGTAAAGTTGCTTGGAGAAATTCTTAAAGTTCCTACAGCTGGTGTGTCCAGTGTAAAGGATGTATGTCAGTTTAACTTTAGAAATGTTGTGGTAAAAGACAATGCAAACTAGAAAGGGGACAAAATCCATAAGAAAGTGTTACTCCCTGTCTATCAGCTGTTGTTCGAATTGGTAAACAAAGTTCTATTGCCTCAAGCTGAGAGGAGGTTAGTGACTTCTAAGTATGACCTGTTCTTGATGGAGCAACTGGATAGATTTACTCCTGTGAGCCTGCCTGCTATTATGATTGAACACATGCAAAAGGTCACCACCTTCAAACATGGTAATCATGTCCTTCCCTACGACTTCTTGCTTACGCGCGTGTTTAAATTCTTTGAGTTGCCACTAGGGCTAAGCAAGGTAGGGATTAAAAGCATACTTTCTCATAGACAACATTGGAAGAATGCGAGTGCATAGAAAATAATGGGGGGGGGGGGTAGGAAGTACATCAACCGTCTCACAGCTTATTAATGCTTAGAATAGTGCAGTTGAGGAGATCCGTCGGTTGAAGGCCGGGAATGCTATCCTAGAAGGTCAGCAACCCCAAGGGGTTTTGGCATCAAATGATGAAGTAGCTCGTTTGACAAAAGAGAATGTTAATCTTAAGGTGCAAGTAGAGAACCAGAAAGCAAAACTGCTCAATGAGCAAAAGTCGGCCAATGCCCGAATAGACCTTGTTCTCCAAACACTTGCTGCAACTTCCAAGCCCTCTACTCTTAGCACCCCCTAAGTACCCCATCAGTGACCAGTTTCTGGAAATGTTCTTTTAAGTTTTTTGTTTGGCAGATGTTTTGTTTTCTTTTTTTTTTTTGATGTGGTTGGATGAAACAGTACTGCTCCCGTCTTAACAGTCCAATGTTGCCTTTTCTTTTTTAAGCCAAGGTATATTAAATTTTATTAATATCAAATCTATCCTCTTTTATTATCTCATTTCTTAAATTCTATGTTTCTCTTCTCTATCATGTTGTGTGCACATATGTGACATGAGTTAGCTCGGCTAGATTTCTTTCTTCTATTTATCTGATTGTGTTTTTTAAGTGATGCCAAAAAGGGGAATAAAGTCAGGGGGGAACACATATATGTAGCATAAGTTCATATCAAACAGGAAGGAATGCATAAAGTCAGGGGGAACTTATGCTTTATCTGGTTCATCTTTCTCTAAATAACAACGTTATCTGTTTAAGTTCGCCATCATCAAAAAGGGGGAAATTGATAGGTTTTTCAATGTCTTTGACTTATGTTTTGATGATCTAACAAACTTTGTCAAGAATCAAATAGGGAACCTGACGTACTTGGGTTGTACTGCAAGTTAATAGATTCTAGCTCAATATGAACTGTTATAGCTTCAGGGGATAAAGAACCAAACAAGGACCTGATAACCTTGTTTTTCCCTCATAGCAGTACGCGGTCAATGGGACACAGGTGTAAGACATGACTTCCTATACTGTTTCTGCCTGCACTGCACTGCTTCCAGTGCCCACTTATTCCTCGACCAACTAAAGTGCTTACATCATTTCAAGTGATGTCATCAAGGTGTATCAACAATGAGTTTATATCAAAACATCACCTGAACACTTTTGTTTCTTTTTCAAGCCTTTTGCGAAACAGAGAAATCAATTCTCATGAGCTTGAAGAACAAAGTTAAACGCTACTACAGACTAGGTCCTAAAGTTAGTATTTTGTTGTCCTTAGTTGAGTTATAACTTTGTGATTGTTCTTATTGTATCTCCTAAACTGCTTAGCCAGAAGCGTTGATTAGGAATCCTCTTGTAAAATCTGTAAACTCTCTGAGTTTATGTTGTGACTCGGTTTAGTCATAAGTTAAAGTCTTTGTCACTAGAGAGTGACAAAGTGGCTTGTGGTGAGAGTATCACAAGTTAGTCAAAGTTTTTGTAACTAGAGAGTCACAAAGTGGCTTGTGGTGAGAGTGACATAAGTTAGCTGAGTTGAATCCTTTGTAGTAAAGTTATTACAAAGTGGCTTGTAATAGGTGGTTACAAGTTAGTGAAGTTGAAAGCCTACAGGTGTAGGTCGTGGTTTTTGTCCCCTTGAGTTGTGATTTTTCCACGTGAAAATCCTGTGTCTCACTTACTTATAGTTTTACTAGCGTTCTCAGCATAACCTCATAGAGGACCAGGTACTCTACTGTTTAGTGGACTCATACAATCTAACATGCCATTATACTATCTCCTTTCTACCTCTGATATTTAGAGTGATACTACAATTTTCTGAATCACGATTTCTATACTCATTGGGGTTTAATAATCAGACTCCTAATTCACTTAGCTAATGTAACTCTTTAGTTTCCTCTTCTATATTAGCCTTTAAGTAAGCTTACTTTATCTCCTAATATGCGGGTCAAGGTATTAGTTATTACTTTTGCCCCTCGTGGACGCTATGGAACATCCATGATATAACCTTATAGCAATTCAAGCTTTTGTCTGCGATACAGACTCAATTCTTTCTTTTAACTTATACTGGAGTATCCTATAGCTGTATCATTGTCAACATATATGTTGCATGGATAACACTCTAAAATCTTAAGTGTGTTCATAACGTAACTAACTCTGGATCATAGATCGAATAATTCCTTTCGTGCCTTCTCAACGTTCGTTAAAAGTAAGCAATTACTTTTTTTGGCCGTTCTGCCACTTGTTGCATGAATACTTGGCTTATCTTAGTACCCATATATATTGGAATTTATGCAACTCATATGATCTCAAACATTATTTTGGAATTTACTACCCGTTCCTTAGTCATAATAGTTACCACTTTCTTAAAGACTGCATACGATGTTGTAGTGAGACTGATTTTACAAGACCATTATTTATTTAGGTCATTGTGCTTAGTTTGAAGGCTTCTTCCTTATTTCACCAGCTAGTCTTCCATTGTAGCATTTAGGGAAGACTCTATGACTCTTGTAAAGCTATGAGATTACCCCATCATATACCTGACAGAATTTTTGATGTTCTTACTCACCTGTAAATATCCTTAGATACATACCTTTGTGCCCTTGTTCTCGTAGGGTTACTTCTGAACTCAATTTTTTTTGTATACTAGCCTATGTTGATTTCAATGACTCCGAGGGATCTAACTTAGCCTTCTGGTAATCACGTTGGACTCACCAATGCATTTCTCGAAATGAGGATATGAATTTTAGCCTATACTCTTTTATTGTCTCAATGCATATCACCTCTTGTCTTTTCCTTCACTTGACTACAGACTCTGTCATCATCTCATATTTTGATTTACCATTATCACCCATTTATCACATCTTACTCATAATATTTTATTTACTCTCTTCTTATTCTCCTGCTAATATTTTCATCTATTACATTGTTTTAAAAAAATCAACAAAATATTCTTTCGCTTTTATCTCCCTTTGCTCTATCCACTGGCTCTTCGGGTCGCCTAGCATTCTCTCTTAACTAGGTACGGGATCCATACAAAGGTAAATATTTATCCCTTCTAGGATTCCACTGCCTATCTTCTGATATTTTTCTGGACATTCTAGTATTCATATCTAAATGTACTATTCTAGAGTGCACCATCAGGGTATCTCACACGGAGAACTATTACCACGTTCGCAATATCCTTTGGAAATGTCAGGTAATGCTAATAATCCACCTACCAATTTGGGTTACTCTAAGCCCAGCTAGATCATTATATCCCATCATTCTCTTAAACAATATCTGTTAGCTCCCAGAGGGCACAACTAAGATGGGCATGACCAATTGTACATACTTTATTTACTGTTGATGGTAACTCAAATACTTATATTTCTCTACCTGAATTTTAAATACTAATAATCTCATTGACTAGGTACCTCATACTCTTCTCCTCCTTGCTTCTTTTACTTATTGAAATTTGTATCTACATTCTGATACTCTCATTTCTTTTTATTGTATGGGTAGATAAATATTCATGCCTTAGGGATCCTTACCAAGAAGCTTACACGTCTTAGTACACACATGATCTGCTGAAGACCACACATTTACTAATCGTAAGCATGATGCGAAATCGAGTTCTTCTGACTCAACTCTTCTACAACCATAGTCAATCTCTTACCAACTGTCAGTCTGGATGTAGGTATTGTTGTATTACGAATAAAATAAAAGTTAGGAGTTTGAATCTTACAATTGATCTCTACCACACGATCTAGAGAAAGAAGAAAGAGTGAAAGTACTAAATGCCTTGTAGCATCCTGCTTATAAGTGTGGTGCACAACACACCCTTAAACAAGACTATACTAGACACGCCTTATAGACTCCCTAGGATAGAACTACTCTAATACCAAGTTTTTCATGCCCCAGACCTAAGGAGATGTGGCCAGCACTGGGTGCCATACTCGTCCCGAGCATACCACTCTATAACTGTGAACTTTGGAGGAGTAATCCTCAACTTAGCCGATGAGGCCATATTCTGAATCATCTGAAAATAATGTCTACAACCAGCAATACCAAACTAAACATCTACATGGGGCTGGTAAAGCCACAATACTAATATAAAAAATGTACATGACTTGTCTACTAGCCTCTAGGGATAACTAAGCAGTATCATGGTCGGCACAGGGCATCAAACTACCCATCAAATTTGTATATATAAAATGGACTTCAAGGTATAGACATGGTAACTTCGAGGAAGTGGATCTTACCAACCAAAATAATGTTTGGCTTTGTCTACTAGGAAGGTCTATCCAGCTGTCTATCATGACCTGCAGGCATGAAATGCAGCGTCCCAGGCAAAAGGAATGTCAGTATATTGAAGGCAACAAAATAACTAAAAGTTGAAACTGAACTGATAATATAATAACTGAAAGTATCTGGGAGTCAAATATAATTTGAAAATATGTTTACCTGCTGATAATGACTCATCTATATCAATATAACAAGTAAAACAATTGCCTGGCCCTATAAAGCTCGGTATGTGTAACTACTCTGCCGTAGTAGGCTCGCTCATGGGCACTCGGCCATACTAGACTCTGTATCTTGGCAATTATGGGCTTGCTCATAGGCGCTCGACCATAGTAGGCTCGGTATATAACTTACCATCTAATCAGAGGTTGCCCAATAGGGGCCTGCCGATCTATTATAGCTCGATGGTGGGGACAATACAGTACTATTATACACACACACATACACATACACGCACACACACACACACACACACACACACACACATATATATATATATATATATATATATATATATACACACACACACTGGTCTCTTGAATGAAAGAAGACAACATTAAACTGAATATGAAGACCTGATAAGAGAGAATATTGTAGCTTTTGAGAATTGGATAATGTACATAAATTCACGAATAAGACTTTCTCTTTATGACTCGTTATCAAACGCATGTAGTTATCTAACCATGGCAAAGTGAAGGAAAGGTTTAGATTTAACATACCTTAACCTAGTTGAGTCCTTAATGGCTTCCTAGCAACTCTTCAAACAACTCAACTCAGTCTACCATAGCATAAGGAGATTTAAAATCACTGTTGAGTAAAGGCAAAGTCTGTAACTCAAGCTAGTAGCTCGTTTTATGTAAATTTGGGTAGCATCTCCCTTGTAACAAGGGCCTCTTCCAATACCATATACCAACAACAACAACCAGAAAAATACAAGAAGAACAACATCACAATAGGGTACAAAATATTTTATTAACAAGTCGTCCACATATCACGACGAGCGGAAAACTCGGATTGAAACCCTTTAGCACCCTGCAACCCCATTATCACTCCTTATATACTTTTTACATTAACTTAACAGCTCCAACTATCTTCAATTAGCAACTTTATTCACTAGTTCATGTCTAGTCCATCCATTTAACTTAATCAACATCAAGATAAACTTGAGAACATGCAAAAACGCTATACAAATACCTCTTAAAGTAGCTTCAAGTTGAAATCCAAGTTATATTTAGCTTACAACAGCCCTCAATGGCAATACAATACCATAAAAGTGACTTAAGCTAATCAGAGCATTATCTTGTAGTTTATCATCCTAACAACTTAACCAACATACAAGTAAGCTTAAGTACAATTAGTATTCTTTTATAATCACTTTAACCAGTAGAAAAAACTTGAAATTTCAGCCAAACACATCCCACAACTATCCCCAATGACAATACAACCTCAAAGAGGTGTTGTTCTCCGCAAAAACTAACTTTTGATGTTAAAATATGGTGTAATCCATTTGCAATACTTGAAATAACCTAGTTGTTATATGAAAACCTAGGGAGATTATATTAAATAACTTAAACCACTTAAAACAACCTCCCACGCGAGCTGGAATTACCCAAAAATCAGCAACAACAAGAAGAACACGATTCTTACTAGCGCGACGGGATTCACGACACTTGATTTGTGTTGTTCGCCCTTTGTTTGGGTATTGGATGATGAGAGAAACTTGATAGAGTGTTTTTAGGTATATAGGGTCTGAAGATATTGAAAAATAATAAGTTAAAACAGGGTTGATGCATCTTATATATATCAATATATCTCAATTGCCACTGTGGGTCCCATAGAGAGCTGCTTGGCGCAGTCTTGCGGAAAAGAGAATATCTCTCTACTCTGATATCTTATAAATAAATGGTTTAATGAGTTATAATCTAGACTCATATATATTCAATTTGGTTGGTAGATCACCCCATAATTCGAAGTAAATTAGGAGAAAATCGCGTCTATATTTGACCTAATTTTCAGCACATTTATGAATGTAACTTGTGATGACCTTTGCCAACTTTTGTTCCACGGGTTGCATGACTTAAAAACATAATACACAAGTATCATACAACTAAAATAACTCATAAGATAACTTCCTTATCTTGATAAGCACCGTAGTCTCATCACAAAAGTACACGTTATAACATTCACAACTTGTCGACATTCGATGAAACTTATTTTCTTCAATTTGTATAGCTTCTTAGACTTTCAAACCTTTTGGTACTTGTTATCCATGATCTTAAATATTTGTAATCTCCAAGGTAACATGATTAACTTACTTTATGTACTCTCAAAGATAATCTCATTTCTGAGCTTACATCAATTGACTTATGAATACTCTTTCCTACGAATATGTGGGTTGTAACATGTGCAGTTTCTGGTTATCGGTGCATTGGTGGATGAATAATGACTAAGAAAAGAAAACATCAATGGAAATTCGGGCAAAGAACTTGATTAATGTGTGCTACATTTTGCCTTATCAATTCATGTGCAGATTTTTGGATGATTCAGAGTTTATGCATCTTATGGATGTGATGTACAAGGAAAACAATTCATCTAGTTGCTTGTTTGGGAGCGTTCATATGCTAACAACGCACTAGAGTTTGGTTATATATTCGGGACCAAGTCAGAGTGGGTGACTCCCAACAGTGGTTCTAGTGGGTTCAAGAATTTAAGCGTGGTGTCTAAGGATTTTGGGTTTGTTATGGGTAAAGATCGGGATTTTGCAGATGAGTATGAATAATATTTGGAGAATTTTCTATGTTGTCATCGGGTCTGCAGTGCAATATTAGAGAAATGGGAGAAACAACTTCGGATTCGTGAAAGGTCATTCAGAACGGGTGTGCCAGGTGGAGATACTATTGTGTACATGAGGAGGCTATGAAATGGTTCATGGGTTATTGAGACGATGTAGTGTAGTCCCGCAATTTGGGTCACTCGGAATAAGTGTTGTTGAGTTTTCCTATATTTTTGAATGAAGCTATTATTATTTTGTTGGAAATTCAAGAGTAAATTTGAAGAATTTCGGTCAGTTAATAGTGGTTTAAATCAGCATGGCTGTGAAAATGGTTAGTTCTTGCGGTGTGTAAAACTATTCAGATGATTCATTGTTGTACGTGCGGGCTAGACAGCCACCGCAATTGATTGATTGAAGATACTTGTTTTTTATGGCCATGTTAATGTAGATAAATGATCTACCGGATAATCAAGTTGTACCGGAATGTCTACGCTCCCATATTAAAGAAGAGATTCGGAAGAGTTATGGCGATTTAGACTGTGACTTGAGGTTTGTATTTTTTGCAGTTATGGGATTTGGATTGCGTATTGCAATTATTCTTCTGAAATAAGTGGAGTGAAAGGGTGCTATCTGATAAAGTATTTATTCTACTAGTGGTTCAGGGGTAATAATGAAACTTTTGTACTCTCGCATAATGGCATGATAGGTCCAGTAAGCAGTATGGAAATTGAAAGTCGAGGATCAAGGTTGCGATTAGTTTTGATAAGAATGTCTCTAGCTCGGAGGAGTGGGAGAGGATTTCAGTTATTCAGAGTTTGGTGACACTATTTTTGGACAACTTGAGTATGGTCTGTTTGTGGAAGAAGTGTTGGGTGTTGAAATGTAGATGCTTGACTAGCACTATATAAATAGCATGGTCGATGGCCATTAATGTTCATATTTTACTACCTGGTGTAGAAGGTTGTGGGAGTATATCCCACGGGAAGATCGTGTAGGTGTGACATGTTAGTCATTTGATTGTTAGATATTGAAATTAGGCATGGAGATTTTTGTACTCTTGCTAATGGGTGAGTTTATGCCTGAGAGGCACTCTATTCCTTTGCTTGTGGACAGTGGGAGTTCTTTTCAGATTAAACAGTTGCTCGTACGTGTAATGAATAGGATCATTGTGGATCTTAGGAAGGTTGTTAGCCTAGTATGGGATGACCAGAATTGACTTGAGATCCGTTAGTAGATCTAATGTGAATGTATGCTCTACATCAGGTCATATGTGTTCACTCAGCGTAACATTGCTTATGGAGGAGTCTTCGAGTGTTGGATGTTATTCCTATCATCAACTATTTTATGTAATACGCTATTATGCCATGTGGGTTATGAGATGGCTTGATTATTCGCACATGTGTTTTGATCACGTGTAGCTTGTGGCGTTATATGAGCAAGATAGCTCTCTAGATACATGTCATTTATTGCACCTTAGTCGTGCTTGGGGGTTTGTAGTGCACGGTGCTTTCTGTCTCCCCCAGGGTTGTACTTATGCACTTGGCGTTCTTGTGGTTAATATTCGGGCATTTCTTGGGTATGCGCATCATGACTTGATGGATGTTTCCTTATTTATTGTCATGTGTGTATCGGATGGCACGCCGCCACAAGCATGGTATTGGATTGGGTGGCACGCTGCCATAGGCATGGTGTTGGATCGGGTTGCACACAACAGTATTATGTTCGGATTGGGTTTCATGCTGCAACGGTATTATGTTCGGATCGAGTTGCATGCCACAAAGGTATTATGTTCGGTTTGGGTTGCATGTTGTAACGATATCATATGTAGATCGGTTTGCACGGTGCAACAGTGAGATGTTGAGTACGTTTCCCTATGCTTATTTTGTGTGCCTTGTTTCTCATCTCTGAGAAAGGTTCGTAGCATCTATTTGGTCATTTTATTTGTTACGCGGGCTGGGTAGTTCCTTGCTAGAGTTCATTCTTCCTTGTAGGTCATATTTGAGTTGTAGTTCGTTGGTGCATTGATGGCGTCATATGAGATTTAAGATGGTGTTTGAGGTGGCTTATATCCCGAGTAGCTTGTACTAGGTGAGACGAGGTTGTTGGACCTAAAATCACTGCAATCAGATGTATGTAAGGTATGTTAAAGGGAAAACATCTCTCATCAGTTTAGAATGAGGTAATGGTCCTTGACAGGTGGAGAGACTCCATGATTTATTGATTTGGCAGGTGGTTATGAGCTTCTACGCGTCATTTCGTTGTTTCAGTATTTCAAGGGATAGATTAGGGCTTATCGCATATAAGGTATAATACGGGCATCAGGCTAGTGAGTTTACAGCTCCTACGGTTGGAGGATGTTATTATGGGCATATGAATTATGCGGTGCATTGTGTGGTATCAACATGGGTACGTGATCATGTTTGGTACAATGTGTTGAGATTGATACGGTGTTTGTATGTTAGAATGAGGTCTCATAGAGAATTTCGGATGTTAGAATTTGGTTCTAAGGTTTGTGGGCTAAGATAAAAAGAAGGATCTTTAGTCTGGCTCGAGCTAATGTGCTCACATGGGTTGTGGAGGCACGGTAGGTACACGAAGTGTTATGCGGTGGTTTTAGGGCAACTCTGAAGCGATTCTTGGCACGTTCGAGGATGAACACATGTTTAAGTAGGGGAGAATATAACGATCCAACTGGTCATCTTGGGCTCTAGCCCGTTGTTCGGCAGTGTGAGGCCTTGAGTAGCTTCACTTCATGTTTTATGACTTGTACGTATGGTTGGAATGAAATTTCGGGAAGTTCGGAATTGATTCGGAAGGAAATTCTCAATTTAGAAGCTTTAAGTTGGAGGAGTTGACCATGGTTTGAATTTTGAGTAAACGACCTCAAAATCAAGATTTGAAGGTTCCAATAGGTTCATATGATGATTTCAGACGTGGGCATATGTTCGGGTTGAGTATCGAGTGGTCCGGGAGCATTTCAGTTCTTATTGTGGAAAGTTGCATTTTGATGATTTTTGGAATTTCCTCAGTTTGGTTTGAAGAGTACTTTTGTGTTATCGATATCCTTTGGGGTTCCGAGCCTTGGAGTAGGTTTGTACTATGATTTATGACTTGTACGTAAAGTTTGGCATCATTCAAAAATGTCTAGATATGGATCGGATGCGTTCATCGAAGTTTGAATGTTTGAAAGTTGAGAGAATGATTTTATCATCAATTCGTAATTTTGATGTTGTTTGACGTGATTTGAGGCCCCGATTAAGTTTTCATCGTGTGTTATAATGAGTGGGTATGGTTGGATCGGGTCCCGGGGGCCTCGGGTGAGAATCAGATTGGAATTAGATCGCGTTTTGGACTTAAATAATTGTTAAAGCTTAAGTCTTCTGGTGCGATCGCACTTGCGAGGTTTTGGCCATAGGTGTGAGACCGCAGAAGCGGCCCAAGGGCCACATAAATAGTTGGGGTTGAGGCTGGATAGATTCGTTGGTGCAAGGAAATCATCACACCAACGAGCACGCATATGCGTACGTTCAAGCGCATGAGCGCTTCCGTAGGTGTGACGTTTGTTTCCATAAAAACAGATATGTGCCATGGGATGAAGATGCGCAAAAGTGGATACTTGTCTGCAGAAGTGAAAATGTTGGAGGCAGAGGATGTTCGCAGATGCGATCTTTGGACCGCACCTGCGAGACCGCCGCAGGTTTGACGATCGCTGGGCAAAAGTAAGTTTTTATTTCGGGACATAGCCCATTCCTCTCATATTTTCACTTGTTTGGGCGATTTTTGGAGCTCTTGAAGAGGAGATTCTCATAATCTATTATGAGGTAAGTTATTCCCACTTGTTGTAAGTCAAATACATGATTTTTATATATATTTAAGCGTGAGATTTCGTAGAAATTGTGGGATTTGGAAAACCTAAAATTTGGTATTTTTGGATTTTGACCATGAACTTTGACATAAAAATAGGAATAAATTATATATTTGAGTTTGTGGTATCATAGGTAATGTTTAACATGGGTTGACTTTGTTCACTTATTGAGTGGAGTTGGAAATTGTTATAAATTGGTTAATTATGAGTGTTATAGTGTATTTTTATTGCTTTGCATATTTTTTGACTAGTTATAGCTTGATGGGCAACGATTTGAGGTGTTAGAGAGGCGTTAGAGCCGGTATAGAACTTCGGAGCGAGGTAAGTCTCATGTCTAACCTTGTTAGGGGAAAACTACCCCCTAGGTGATGTCGTTGTTATGTGCTACTAGTTGTGGGTGCTATGTACGCACTAGGTGACGAGAGTCCCTACATAGCTAAAACATGTTTATGTTCGGGTAAACTTAATATCTTATCATGTGATATTTGAATTATTTGAACTCAATTTTCTAGCTTAATTAATTGAATTTAAAATTGAAATTGATCTGCAAATATATTAGGCCGAGCCTTATTACCCTGAGTTTTTTGGTGAGATAATTAATGAACAGTAAAAAGTCATATTTACTTTATGCTCCTGCGTTTGTGTTGTATACACATGACTCCTAAGTCATTAAGTTTCTTCCTTTCATGTGGATCAATCCACACGCCTCGACACTATATTGAGATGCATCTTTGGTTCGCGCTGATCGACCCTCGGTAGCGTACATATCACTCTGGACCGGGCCATATGACCTCGGCATAATCGTGGGTTATATTGCTAGTAGTCCGGATATTCACTAGATTCACCTTATACTAAGGACTAGCATTTTATGTAATGTTCTTTATCAGTTTGAGATTGGCACTTGATATTTCTGAAGTGTTGAGATAGAATATGAGATTTGAGAGATTTATATCATTAAAGTAAAATTTTGGGGTGTAACGACCCTGTCGGTCGTTTTGAGAGTACTAGCCTCGATCCCCTATTTACTACTTCCCTTGTATCATTTTATGCTTATGTGACTTGCCGGAAGGTTTTGTTTTTAGGTCTGGAGTGAAATGGGACACTTAGTCCCTAAAATGGAAGCTTAAGTTCTACGAATTTGATCGGAGTTGGAACTGTGTGAAGACGACTCTAGAATAGAGTTTTGTCTATTTTGTTAGCTACGTTTTGTGATTTTGGATTTTTGAGCGTTTCCGGTTTGTGATTTGGAGGTCCGTAGTTGAATTAGGCTTGAAATGGCGAAAGTTGGATTTTTGGGAAGTTTGACTAGAAGTGGACTTTTTGATATCAAGGTCGGATTCTGATTCCCGAAGTTGGAGTAGATCTGTAATGTCGAATATGACTTGTGTTAAAATTTGAGGTCAATCAGACGTGCTATGATAGGTTTTGATATCGGTTGTAGAAGTTTGAAGTTTCAAAGTTCATTAAGTTTGAATTGGAGTGTGATTCATGTTTTTAGTGTTGTTGATGTGATTTGAAGGCTAGACTAAGTTCGTATGATATTTTAGGACTTGTTGGTATATTTGGTTGAGGTCCCGGGGGCCTCGGGTGGATTCTGGGTGGTTAACGGACTAGTTTTGGAGTTGTTGGAATTGCAGAAAATCTTGTGTTTCAGTGTTGGTTTTCTTCATCGCGTTCGCAAGAGAGGTCTCGCATTCGTTAGGGTATCTGGAGGCCAGAGGAGTTTTGTTCTTCGCGTTCGCGATGTAGGATTCTCATTTACGAAGCTGTGAGGTATTAGGCCTAGGCATTCGCGATAAGGACCTCGTGTTTGCGTAGAGAAGCTAGTCTGTGGGGTCATCAGGCATTTAGCCTACGCATTCGTGATGAGGGTCCCGCGTTCACGAAGGGTCAACTTGTCTAAGCTCAGTGTTCGCGAGAGATCACTTGCGCTCGCGTAAGAGAATTTTTGGTCAGTAGCTTAATTTTGCTATGAGAACGCAAAAGTGAGGTCGCGTTCGTGAAGAAGGATTTACCTGGGCAGCAGATTATATTTCAAAAACGAGGGGTTCGCCATTTTTATCAAAACATGAGATAGAGAGCTAGGATTTAGGCGAGGTTTTTGAGGGATTTTCACAAACATCGATTGGGTAATGATTCTTGACTCGTTTTTGGTTATATCCCACTAATCTATCGTTAATTTCATCTTTTAATTTAAGATTTGGGTTGAGAAATTGGGGGGAAAAGTAGAAAAGTCCTTCAGTCAAATTTTTGGGTTTTGATTGAGATTTTAGTATCGGATTTGAGTAATTTTTGTACGTGTGAACTCGTAGTTGAAAAAGTGTTCATATTTTATGACTTTTACCTAATTCCGAGACGTGGGCCCGGATCGACATTTTGGGGCGAATTTCTAATTTCTTGTTAAAGTCTTGATTTTATTAATTAGATTAGTTTCTTATAGTTATATTTATAGTATGTAATTGCTTTTAGCTAGATTTGTGCCATTCGGAGTCGAAAAGTAGTGGAAAAGGCATTCTTACTGATTGATTGAGCTTGGTTCGAGGTAAGTGGATTGCCTAACCTTATGGTGGGGAAATCCCCTTAGGATTTCGTACTATTGTGATACTTCTGTGTGAAGTAAGTGTCGTGTATGCGAGGTGATGAGTGAGTACATGGGCTAACTGTTGTAAAATCTTGATTTTACCGAGCAGTAACCTGTTACACCTTAATTGAGTTATACCAGTATGTGTAGTTAAGTTGTTTAGCCTAATATCGCATGTCTACTTGTCTTAAATGCTTAATTGAAATATTTGTAGCATGCTTAGTTAAATTCCTATTTTTCCTTGATTGGTATCAGTCTTAAACTGTAGAGTTCTTGTTGTTAATTGTTGTTTCCCTCAGCTTCGAGCTGTGTGTTTACTTTTGGGACTACGAGGCGGTACTTCGAGAGATCACCTGCATATTTTCTTTTGGGACTACGAGGAGATACCTCGGGAGATCCCCCTGCACATTTACTTTTGGGACTACAAGAAGGTAACTCGGGAGATCCCTTTGCATATTTAATTTTGGGACTACAAGATGGTATCTCGGAGATCCCCTATTGAGCATTTATTTTGGGACTACGGGATGGTATATCGGAAGAGCCCCTGTTGTTTATCCCTATGTGTTATGCAATTATCTTCTGTAGTTTCCCCTTGTTAAATTTCCAGTCTCTTGTTACATTGCTATATTTTTGTGCCTTAAATTATTATATTCCAGTAGGGCCCTGACCTGACCTCGTCACTACTCTACCGAGGTTAGGCTTGGAACCTACTGGGTACCATTATGGTGTACTCATGCTACTCTTCTGCACATATTTTGTGTGTAGACCTAGGTACCTCTTATTAGCCCTACGATTAGTCGAGAGTATTTGTTGTAGCTTTTGGAGACTTCAAGGTACATCTGCCAGCGTCCGCAGAACTCGGAGTCCCCCTCTATCCCTTATGTTGTTTCTTCTTATTGTTCCTAAACACTGATTTATACATACAGTTAGAATTTCCCCTAGAGATTGTGCTTGTGACTACCGGGTTTTGGGAATATTGTTTATACCCAAGTGTTGGTTTACTTGTACATGCCGAGTGCCATTTTATCAGTTATATAGTTATCTATTGAAATTTAGTTGTTAAGCTTTGCCTTTATTTCCGTTATTCCGCAAATTGTTAGGCTTACCTAGTCTTAGATACTAGGTGCCGTCACGACATCTTATAGAGGGAGATTTGGGTTGTGACATGGAGGGTTTTGTTAGTAACAATTTTTATCTCATTACAATTGTTGTGCTTCATATCTATTATTAGTTATCATATTGATTTATTGGACCATTAGTAAGTGTCGATATCAAACCCTTGTCACTACTTCTCCGGGGTTAGGCTAGATACTTATTTGGTATGCGTTGATTTACGTACTAATGCTACACTTCTACACTAAATGTGTAGGATCTGACAGGTTCGTTTAGTGGTCATCTTGGAACATAGGCGCAGCTACTGAGGAGACTTTATGGTGAGCTGCATCCCAGTCTACGTATCGCAGCCCACAGAGTCTCCATCGTATTATTTACTTCATCGTGTCTAATTTATATTCCAGGTGGAGGTTGTATTCTTATTATTGTACTCCTTAGTAAATGCTCATGCACTTGTGACACCGAGTTTTGGGATATTTTAGTTGATATTACGGATTTGCATATTATTATCACCTTTTAGTTTTATGCCTCATTAATTATGTACGTACCCGTGCTTTTAAATGCATAAATATCTTTACCTGATAAAATTTATGATTTTGAAAGTAGTAAAATAAATAATTAAGTTGGTAGTTCACAGTTGGGTTGTCTAACGGCAACGTTGGGCACCATAAGACTTACAGTTTCAATAATCTTACTAAGTCGATTAAAAAAAGTAAATTTACTAAATTCTATATACATCCCAAGGACTGGTAGTACAAATCATGAGCTTCTAAGAATAGAGTTTACAAATCGGAAATGAAATAAATACATAGTCTTTTTGAAAAGTACATAAACATAATTTTATAAACTAAGGCTACCCCGAACAAAGGAGGCAGCTACAATAGGGACGTCGGTACATCTTCAAGTCCCGCAACCATCGAGCACAACAACAATAGCTACCGACATCTGCACGCAATGTGCAGAAGTGTAGTATCAGTACAACCGACCCCATGTACTGAATAAGCAACAGACCTAACCTTAGGCTGAAAGTAGTGATGAGCTAACACAGGATCGGGTCCAATGCCAATATTTTCCACAACAGTTCATAATAACATAAATCCAATTATATAAGAGATATCTCAAAAGTAAAATACTCGGCTCGTTCACAGTTCTAAAAAATAGTCATGCTTTTCAAATATCTCAGTGAAAGAAAATCCCAAATCTCTTACTGAAAATGCCAAAAGTACAAGTAAGTTTGAAAATTGTAACTTTCCAAATATCTTTTTTACAATAAATAAAATATTTCATTTTCTTTCCAAATAACAAGTATAATGCGACACTCCATACTCACATATCAATGTGTATAATAAGTTATGAATGATGTGATACTATATAGCATGAGGGAAAATGTATCTCAATGTCTGTATGTCATGTATGCATGTAAATGCCATGTATTTCAGAGCTGAAATATGTACTCACACTCTCAGAGTATTTAATCTCATTGCCTCGCATCCTTTATTACGAAGCTCAATAGTCAGCACACTAAATCACTCAACGGTGTACAATAACTGTTGCGGCGTGCAGCCCGATCTATATATATATATATATATAGTCGACTACGCTCACTAGGGGTGTACAAACTCCGGAGGGGCTCCTTCAGCACAAGCACTATATCACTGCGGTGTGCAGCCCGATCCATATATATATATATGTATACATATATATATATATATATATATACATATATATGTATACATATATATATATATATATATATATATATATATATATATATATATACATATATTCTCAACTAGGCCCTCGGCCTCACTTAGTCAACACTCTCTCCAGTCTCGCTCACGGGCTTAAAATATCATGAAACTAGCCCAGCAACAATGATCTGATGCATCAACAACAACAACTGAGACTGAAATATGATATGAATGCATGAATATGACTGAGTACAAAATATCAATGGAAATCAGTGAGATGACAACAAGAAATAACCATTATGGGTACAAACAATATCAGCATAAAGCCTAAACATGATATTTAGCATGATTGACAGCTCAATAACTTTATCACATGATGAAAACACAAATATAAAAAAAATCGGGCCATTATACAGGGCCATGAGAACAACAAAGTCTCATTTCACAGGGTGCACGCCCACATGCCCGTCACCTAGCATGTGTGTCACCTTAATACCAATCACATAACACTTAGTTCGGTGTTTCATACCCTCAGCACTAAGCTTAGAAGAGTTACTTATCTTAAATAAGCCAATTCCCATACTGAGCAAGCCAAGCGATGCTCCAAGAAACCCATCACGCGCATTCCGACCTCCGAATAGCTCGAAACTAATCAAAAACAACTCAAATAATCAAACAATGCTAAAGGAACCAACCCCAATCGGAAAAGGTCGAATCTTTAATCAAAAGCCCAAAATCGGCCAAAAAGTCCAACCCGGGCCTGCACCTCGGAACCCGACAAAACTCATAATCCGTCAACTCATTCAATTATGAGTCCAACCATACTAGTTTCACTCATATCCAAATCTGAATCGGTGTTAAAACCTCAAAAATTCATATTATAAAACTTTAGGCCAAAATCCACAATTTCTTCTTTAAAATTCATCAACCAAAAGCTAAAATCGAAGATAGATTCATCAAATATAACCAAAAGCGAATAGAGAACACTTACCCCAATTCATATGTTAAAAAGTGCCTCGAAAAATTTCACAATTCCGTGTTCCCCAACTCAAAATATGTTAAATGCATAAAACTCTCGTTTTAAAACTGTTTGCCTCATTTATTGTGCCAAAAAATCCCGACACTCACTTTTGATATCTCCAATAGATTCCTTGTGAAATTCTAGTCAAGATAGGCTCTTGAATCACTCTATTTGACCTTATATTGAAGGAGATATACTGGTTTCAATATTTGAAAATACTGCGGATTTTTAAACACGCAGCAGTGGCAATTTCGTAATTAATCTGAAATAAAACTGACAACCCAATTATTAGTAAAATGATCATAAAATCTTCATACGATGTCCAAATTTGACGATTCTTTTTGATATGGCTCGCTAATTACGATACAGATCTAATGCTTCAATAAAAATAGAAATCGGAGCTCATTTGTTCAATGTAGTACCATTTATGCTTGAAAAACGACGTCGAAATATAAGAAAAACGAGCGCAACACAACCCAAACCTATCTGAAACTCACCTGAGCCCCTCGGGACCCTGTCTAAACATACCAAAAAGTTTCATGTCATAATGCGGACCTACTCGAGACCTCAAAACACACATAACAATATCGAAACGACGAAATGCACCTCAAATCAAACTTAATGATCTTTCAAACTTTCAACTTCCAAAAACCCACGCCGAAACATATCAAATTAACTCGGAATTAACCCAAATTTTGCACACAAGTCCTAATACATCATACGGAGCTACTCGTACCCCCAAACTATCGAGCGAAAAGCAAATGCTCAAAACGATCGATCGAGTGGAAATTGGGTCTTGACAGAAAAACTCTCTATGTAAATAGGTTTGTAATGTCGCATGACTAGATAAAAATGTCATAGAATATTCAACCCAATGCACTTAAATTTAGTAGATTGCATTAATTTGTTTTCTTATGAATTAAATTTTACACCCCACTAATATACATAGTAGCACACAACTATACTAGGAATGCATGGTTGCAGGAGTAGTTCACGGAAGAATGGTCGAGAAACGGAACTAAGAGACGGGAAAGAGAAACAAGGCATGAATGGAACTTATTGATACCCGGAGTTTATTTCGAATCATGCAATTCAAAATCTTAACAATTACACTAAAAGTTAAAATATATATCACTTAATTATGGTTATGCATAAAAATATGTGTATAGAAGACAAGCCATCTTATAAGTGGGATAGTGATATTTATAAAAAATCAAGATATACTAGTGTTGGTGAGAACTGAGAACTAATATTTTGGTGAAATAAGAAAAGTTAAAATATTTTTTTTTCAAAAGACTCTCTTTTTTAAATTTTTTTCAAAAATATTAATAATTAAAATTTTGATATACGTAATAAAAACAACGAAAAAGTGCTATTTTCTTCTAATTATAGGTCAAATGAACGACTTGAGCTACACTTGGATGGATTAAAGTAGGTTGAACCAAAAAATGAGTTAGATTATAACTCGAGCAATGTTTGCTGGGGACAAAATGGACGAGTCAATTTGATATAAGCAATGGATTGGGTTATAACTCCCACAACTCAAACGTATTTCCCTTTTATTCGTTTGTTCTTTTAAAAATTTAATTACTATCTATCATGATTATTTCAGACAAACTAAACCTAAAAAATTATTTTTAAGTAGCTTGATAAATTTTCTTATGGGAGTTTTGTAGTTTTACCGGTAAAAACTAAACTAACTATCCTTGCCTATTCATTGATTTTTCTACCCACTAAACTAATTGTTTACCTCGAAAATATGAGTAACAATTAAATTTAATTTGTGGTTTTAAAGATATGTGATTTAGTTCAATACCAATTAATAATCAAGAAATATGAAGTAGAAATAAAAAAGACAAGTGAATCAAACAAATATTACCCAACATCGGTGACCTCGAGGTGGGCTTAGAACAATAAGAACAATTAAGCAAGAAAAGTAAAGTAAGAACAATAGAGCTAAAGGATAATTCTGATGAACAATAGGCAAAAAGTAGAGAGTATATTCTTTTCTCAATGATTAGATGATGTTACAAAATGATTGGGGTCCACTTTATATAATTGGGGAACCCTAAATATGTATATTTCTATTTACAGTTAGGAATATTCTTGATACAGCTGTCTAACCGCTTAATACGGAATTGTACAATCCTATTCCGGGATTCGCGCCATGATCTTGGGGACGTGGCAAGAATCTAGCTCATTCTGTTACAAGTCCATAACGGTACTATTTCGGGGTCGATCATACTCGGTTTCGATATTCCTCGCACTCCTATTTTTGGGCATTGCATTATATCTCCGAGCTTGAGTCTGGTCCATCGGGCTCGAACTCGACCTCGCCCTCGAGCCTATTAATCGGGTAGCCCCGATTTCTACCGTATACAAATAGTCCCAGCGTTTCTTAGAGTATAACAACAAGAAACGATTTGAGTCTTTGATTTTTACCCCAATTTTCCACGACATCATCATCGTGACGCAAGCGACTGATGAAACGAAAGTTTGGAAGCTGGCTTTTCCCAAGGAAAACTTCGAGAACATTTAGCGAGTGCTGCGGCGGGGAAGATTCTTAGAGCGAAGACACTTCTGCCAATAAGGACCGTGCTGCTTAGGTTTCGTGCTCTTAGTAATTTTTTGCTTTTGAGGTTGATCGTCCCTTGCGAGGAACTCTCTATCGTGACCTATAACATCTTGTAAAGAGGTTTATACAAAGCCCTATTTTCCTTACATGGCTTCCGAATCTGTTACCCTTTTGCGCGGGTCAAAGCGCCTTAGCATAAAACTCCCTTTGAATGTCCAAAGTTTGAGATGGTAATGACCGATAATAAGTTCTGCCCTCGAACGTTTCTGATCAATGTTCCTCGAGTGATCTTTCGAAATTGAACTTAAGTAGCTCTTAGGATCAACAGTCGATGGGGTAAGGTAGTCGTTGGGCTTGATAGTTGAGTGAGTGGACGCTCGAACTTGAAATAAAAATATCCCTAAGGCCTTATGTCCAGGTGAGGATTTGCTCTAACTCGAAATAAAGTTAGCTCTTAGGCTTCATAGATAGTCCCCGAGTGAGAATTTTCTCAAACTCGAGTAGCCCTTGGGCTTAGTAGTCGAGTGAGTACTTGCTCGAACTCGAGATAGCCCTTAGGCTTTATAGTCGACTGAGGATTTGCTCAAACTCGAGGTAAAGTCATCCCTTAGGCCTTTTTAACATTGGCCCTTAGACTCTTTTATATTGGCCCTTAGGCTCTTTTAGATCGGCCCTTAGGATCTTTAAGTTGGGCCAATTCGGCCTCTAAAGAAGGCTATAATTCTTCCCTCCTATTGGCTAAAAGACTTAGTAAAAATTTCTTTATGCCTTAGCATGTGTTTTTTGTATCCGTTGGGTTTTTCGAAGGTTCAATCAACCAGAACTCGTTCGTGCTAATGCCTCTAGAGGCTTTTTCGAAGGCTAATGTTATCAAAGCCTTTAAATTATTCGAGGGCTGATTTTATCAAAGCCCTTTTTTTTTGCCGAGGGTAACCGAGTTTAACAGGTTTCTCAAAGTATTTGAAGGCCTTTAATTTATGGCGGAAGTCGGACATCTTCGAGCCACATTATTTCGGTCGTAGCCTTTACATGACCGTAGTCTTTAATATGGTTGTAGCCTTCGGGTATGTCTCTTAGACTTGTTTCCCGATAGCCTTTCTAACTTATCCGAAAGGTTAGTCCCCGAGTATGATGGCATTGGCCTATATATCGGGGGGTGTCTTTTTGAGGTCTTATGATTTCGAACTTGGATAGCTCGAGTAGGTAGTCCCCGAGTGTTCGAGGTATGCTTTCACTTGGGTTAAGATAGCTTGTGGTCCTTTATGATCGAGTGAGGAGTTGATCGAACTCGAAGTAAAGTTAGCCCGTAGGCTTTGTAGATAGTCCCCGAATGAGAGTTTGCTCAAACATGGGTTAAGATAGCCCTTGGGCTTTTGTATTCGTTATGGATTTTGACGTCCCCGATCCGCGTTATTTTAGCCGTAGCTTTTTTAGGTTGGAACTTGCCCTTTGGGATTATCTTCCATTTCACTTCGAGCTTGACCGAAGAGTCAGTCCCTGAGTGGGGTGGCTGTGGCCCATAAAATTGAGGATCGCCTTTAAGGTCTTATGGTCGCGAAATGTTGGCATTTTGAACTTCTGTTGTGATCAGCCCTTAAGCATATTTACACAATAAATCAAGAGTATAA
Source organism: Nicotiana sylvestris (assembly GCF_000393655.2). NCBI lineage: Eukaryota > Viridiplantae > Streptophyta > Magnoliopsida > Solanales > Solanaceae > Nicotiana > Nicotiana sylvestris. Next base: position 96,958,587 of record NC_091063.1, read on the forward strand.
AATAGAAAAGTTTTCTAGAAGTATGAGATATCGGCAAGGAAAAAAACTTTTCTCAATGGACGATTATACATGCGCATATGTTTGACGTTAGGGCCCAAGTAACCTATATGGGCACGACTCATCTAACCGTTTGACCCTTACAACATTTTCCTATCGAGACCCTATTTTCATGGAGTAATTTCCATGCAACAAAGTGGACATTCGAGGGTAACGCCTACAAGATCTCGAGGCTTATCTAAGGGAACCTCAAATACCTTTGAACTGCCCTAAGCCAGCAAGAACAGTGGTTGCCTCATTAAAAACCTTATCGGAAAAACCCGTTTGGGACAAAAATCGGTCCAAGGAAAAAAGAGTGCAACGCATGCTTTAAGATTCAAAGCTTCGCGCAGATCCTTGTCGATAGCCTGCAAGTGTTAGTCGAAAAAATAGAGAGAATCAGAATGGGGTCGTACCTTTATTCGGATTTTGGATAGTTAATGTGATCAGGCCCTCGACCATTTCTCCTCTCACTTTGTGCGAAACCCAGACCCGCTACCTCTATGGTCTCCGTTGTACGGTTGATATCGATCTCTATTTGACCTCCACTTTCGATCGATGTCCCCTTTGATCCTACCCATAGTTCTGCTAGGATAAACGGACCCCGAAGGAGTCCCCAATTGATCATTTTTTATTCTAATCTTCGACTGGTACAGACTTTACACATCGGCCCAAGTGACAGCCGGGTACTCGAGCAAACTTTGCTTCAACTGACGTGAAGCTATAGAACTCTGAGTGTTGAGACCTTGAGTGAAAGCTTGAACGGCCCAGTCATTGGTGACCGGAGGCAAATCCATTCTCTCTGCTTGGAACCGAGATACGAATTCCCTGAGCATCTCGTTTTCTTTCTACCTTACCTTGAAAAGGTCTGACTTCCTCGTTGTAATTTTGATGGCTCCGGCATGTGCTTTTACAAAAGAATCTGCAAGCAAAGCAAACAAATCAATAGAATTAAGGGGTAAGTTATGATACTTATTGGCCCAAGTAAAGGTGAGTTTTGAAGACTAACAGAGGAACTCAGACATCGACTAGGTCCATCTTAGTGAAGTACAGATATGGTAAACTCAAGCATGTGAGATGCATGTGAAGGAGATAAACCTAACTTACAAGAAGTAATATCTCATGATCTTGATTGAAAAGTTTGCATATTGGATAAGGAGAAAGACGCCTTACTCAAAGAGAACACGGTCTAAGAGAAGGATAGAGTTAGAGGTTAAGATCAACTAGAACTCTTCCACCAAGGAAGAGTAGCATCAGAATTTTAGTCAATCTCTATTTACTAACTCCATAAATATTAGTGTTGTTCTCTTTTATAGGAAACGCACATAAGCAGAAGTTAAATGTGAATTGAGAGCAAAATAGCAAGGCAATTTTGCTAGCAATTATGTGTGATTCAAGCGTGCAAACCTTAAGCTACTTAAACCAGATAGAAGAACCAGTTCCAAGTGTCTGTCTTTTATTTCTAGTTCAATTGTAGTAGGTGTTTTCATATTGTACCTTTCAGCTTATCTAGAAGCAATTGTATTAGGTACTCAGAGTTTTCAAGTTAGAGTTAACTTGAAGTTGTCGCAACAGTTAAGGCTGTGTGCTACAACGGGATTAGAGTTAATCCTAGGTTTACAAAAGAGTTTTTGTAAATGCAGTTTTTGGCTTAGTGATTTTAGTGGATAGTTTGGGAAAATCCTATTGGAAAGTAGGTCGTGGTTTTTTCACCTTTTGAGCCAGGTGTTTTCCACGTAAAAACTCTGTGTTCTTTAATTTATGTACTTATTGTTTTGCAACATTAGTAGTTGGAACACGTAGAAGAACCAGGTCCTTCCATAATTAGTTTCAGCGAAAAATTGGTCAACACGCAAATCACCCCCCTTTTGTGTGGTATTGAAGTATAAAACAACAATACCATATCAAGGCATCATTGGGCATAGTCTCCCTGAATTGCTTCAGCAATACAGATTTAATTTCATCATCTTCCAAGTCATTTCCTTTGATGGCCCACGTATACGAGGTGACATGTTCATTTGGATCGGTTGTCCCGTTATACTTAGGAATATTGGGCATATGAAACTTCTTAGGAATTGGCTTTGGAGCCGTATTAGAGGGGAAGTATCTTTGCACATACTTTTTAGAGTCTAGTTCTTCTAAGATCAGGGGTGCCCTCGGTATTTTATCAACACGGGAGTTATAAGTCTCCACTTTTTTGTGATTATCCTCGATCTTCTTCTCCCCGAACTCCATTCTCTTGGTGAGTTCCTTGAGCATCCTCATAATCATGGGGTTAGTCGCCGAGCCACTTTCACCTGGCCTTTCTAACGCCATTTCGGTACGTCGAGTGTTTACTGGTTCGGCTGTATATGGAGGGTTAGTTTGACTCTGAAGTTGAACGATGGCAATTTGCTGAGCTTGCAGCATCTCAAATATCACTTGGAGGTTAACTCCCCCATCCCCTATTCCTGGTGCTCCTTGTCCACCAGATCGGGTTTCTCTGCGTGTATTCCCCCCGGGGTCTGTGCCAAAATCTGCATTTAGAGTAATGTGTGAACTAACATCAACTGGTTCCATATTTGGCGCTTCCCCTGGATTTATCGGTGGTACACCGACGTCTGCGTTGCTATTCTCTCTTGGGTTTAGAGCAATGTGTGTGTTTTGTGAGCTAGGCCTGTTTCAACCTGAGAATCAGAAATTCTTGACAAGAAAAAGTTTAAAAGTAACGTGTGTACTGATAATCAGTAAAGAAATAATCACTATTATCATTAGCCCCACTGTGGGTTCTTTATCTCGAAAATAGGAGTAACAATTAAATTTGATTTATGGTTTTAAAGATATGTGATTTAGTTCAATACCAATGAATAATTAAGAAATATGAAGTAGAAATGAAAAAGACAAGTGAATCAAACTAATGTTACCCAACATCGGTGACCTCGAGCTTAGTGACCTCGAGGTGGGCTTAGGACAGTAAGAATAATTAAGCAAGAAATTAAATTAAGAATAGTAGAGCTAAAGGATAATTTTGATGAACAATAGGTAAAAAGTAGAGAGTATATTATTTTCTCAATGATTAGATGATGTTACAAAATGAATGGGGTCCCCTTTATATAATGGGGGAGCCCTAAATAAGGTATATTTCTATTTATAGTAAGGAATATTCTTGATACAATTGTCTAACCATCTAGTACGGAATTGTACAATCTTATTCCGGGATTTGCGCCATGATGTTGGGACGTGGCTGAAATCTAGCTCATTCTGTTACAAGTCCATAATAGTACTATTTCGGGGTTGAGCATACTCGGCTTCGATATTCCTTGCACTCCTATCTCTGGGCATTGCATTCTGTCTCCCAGCAGGAGTCTGGTCCATCGGGATCGAACTCGACCTAGCCCTCAAGCCTATTAATCGGGTAGCCCCGATTTCTACCGTATACACTAATTACTCTTCTTATCCTTTGACTATTAGGTCAATACTGAATTTAAAAAATAATTATTTAAATTTCACGCGACAACTTCTTACTGGTCGAAATTAAAACATCTAACTTATTAGAAAGACCTCGAAATACTAACCTGGCCCGAATAAAAAATTCAAGTAAAATAAAGATGCCCCACTTTCATCTATCCCATAGATCTTCATGTGTTCATGTTCTTGATTAATTTCATGTATAGCATTATCATTGAATAAAGGTTTTTGAACAAATTAAACAAACAAGAAAAACCTAGCATGAATGAGCTAATAATTTTCTTGACAATAATGTGCGACAGAAAACTAGGGGTAGTCCAAAGGTTTATAATATCTTCTAAAAATCGCTTTGAGATCTTTTCGTTATATGAAAATGATTAAATTAAAATCATCTTGAATATAATGCATTTTGTGTCTATCATGTAAATTGAACTGGATTCCCTAACAAGAAAAACAAAACCATGTCATAAATTTGCATCTACGTGTTCGCTGCAACTTTCAAGGAGCTTTTGTTCCATAGAGTGTAATAACCTGAAAATATAATAATATTATTATATATCTATTAATTGTGAAATTGGAGAATTAATTTAGTTTATTACTATTGGGTCAAATACTAAATTAGTAAAATAGAATTTATTATAATATATAAGATGCCATATAAGATAGTGCATTAAATAAGTGATTAATGGGCCTAGTTTACAATTAGAAAGATAGTAGTTTCTAATAATTTGAAGAAAAAAAGGGCTCTAAGCCCATACCTTATGCTAGGGGTGAGCATAAAATCCGAAAAATCGAATTCTGAACCGAATCGAATTAATTTGGTATTTCGATTTTGATTTTATCGGTATTTCGGTACAAAAGTTGCGGTATTTCGGTAGATCATTACGATATAGAATATTGAGATTTTGATATTTTGGTATACCAAAATACCGAAATATTTTAGTCCAAAACCCAACTCTATTTTTATTTCTAGCCCAATAAGCCTAATGTCACGACCCAATATTCTAACATGCCGTGATGACGCCTAACGTGGTACTAGGCAAGCCAATATTTTTAAAATATTCCCAACATTAACAGAAAAATAAATCATAGTAGTTTTAAATAAGAAAAGTTCTCATATATGGGGTAGAAATCCAAAACATAATGTGGAAACTTCCAAAATGGGGTGTCACTGAGTTCATGAGCATCTATACATCACAAGTCTGGAAAAGTAATATCTATGAAAGTCTAGATCTGAATACAATAAGATCAAACATAGGAAAGGAGAGACAAGGTCTGCAAAAATGTTAGGCAGCTACCTCGAAATCACCAAACAGTCAACTGAGCAAAAGAAGTAAACACTCGTCGTGTCCGAAAATACCTGAATCTGCACAGGAAGTGCAGGGTGTAGCGTGAGTACAACCAACTTAGTAAGTAACAAAACTAAATAAAGTACTGAAGATAGCGACGAGCTACACATTTATAGTTTAATTTCAGTAGTCTCAACAAGGAAAATAGGCATGCTTTCAAATCCGACAATTTAGTCAAATCAGTTTATACATGTAAAGTTCAAGTAAAATCAGATGTAATATCTCTCGGAAATTTCAAAGCAGTTATATATGGTATCTAAGTGCAAAAATAATAAAATCAAAAGCATCATCTCAGAGCAACAGTCACTCATTATTTCTCAATAGCTCAACACTCTGCACTCAGTAGGTGCCTGCACTCACTGGAGGTGTGTACAGACTCCGGAGGGGCTCCTTCAGCCCAAGCGCTATAAACCGCACGGACAACTCACGTGCTGCACGGACAACTCATGTGCTATAGTATCAATTTCTCACAATGAAGCCCTCAACCTCACTAAGTCATCAACCTCTCTATCTCTTAGGCTCTCAGTAATCATAGAAATTAGCCCAAAACAGAAATGATATAATGTATCAACAAGGAACAATAGAGACTGAGGTGTGATATGCAAGTAAAATTGTGACTGAGTATAAGTAGCAATTAGCAGGTAATTCAATAGATATCACGGCTTCTGTGGGTCTTTACAGTATCAACTCATAGCCTAAATATGATTTCTAACATGATTTGCAGTCAAATTTCTATAACACATGAAGATCATACATTTAACAAAAGGTTATTCAACTTCACAGTTTCATGGAATGGATCAAGTCACAATTCCTACGGTGCACGCCCATACTCTCGTCACCTATAATGCGTGTCACCTACAAATCAAATCACAAGACACATAAAACGGTGTTTCATACTCTCAGAACTAGATTTAGAACTATTACTTACCTCAATCCGAGCGAATTTCTACTCCGACACGCCTATGCCTGACAAAATCGGCCTCCAAATTCCTCAAATTAAACCACAAACAATACAATACAATCAACACGGGCTAAAGATATCAATTCCACAAGAAAATACAAAGTTATAATTCAAAAATTCAAAATTGGATCCAAGCTGACCCTCGGGCCCACGTAGCGAAATCCAACAAAAATTACAAAACCCGAAAGACCCATTCAACCACGAGTCTAACCATACTAAATTCATCAAAATTCGACACCAAATTGTCACCCAAATTCCCAAAATTAACTCTCCAAATCCATAGCCTCAAACCCCAAGTTATACCTCAAAAACACACCAACTAGGTGGAAAAATAAATGGGAAAACAAGATTATTTATCAAAAACGAGCACAAGGAGCTTACCTCCAGAATCTTTTCAAAAAACCATCTCAAATATCAGCTAAGATGGAGCTCAAAATGTTAGAAGTGGTGAAAATCTCGGAACCCTCATTTTTGTATGTTCTGCCTAGGCTTTCCGCACCTGCAACAATTTAGTCGCTTTTGCAGCATCACATGAGTGACATTTCTACCACATCTGCGGCTCCATCCGCTTCTGCGGTCCATCCACACGCTTTTGCGGACTCACTTCTGCGAGTAACAACTCCACTTCTTCGGAACCAATCCCCTCTCCATTTCCGCTGTGACCTTTGCCTATTTCCTTTCTGGCCACTTCTACAGTTCCATTCTCGCTTCTGGGAGCTCGCATCTGCGGTGCCCACTCCGCAGGTTCAATTACACCAGCAGCTGCAAATCTTCAGCAATTTTTTAAGTTCAAAATTTAATCTGTTAACCACCCAAAATCAATCTGAGGCCCCAAGGGTCTCAACCAAATATACCATCAAGTCCCAAAACATCATACGAACTTAGTCGAGCCCTCAAATCACCTCAAACAACTTAAAAAACATGAAATCACACATAGATTAAAGCCTAAAGAACTAAGGAAATTTCTAACTTCTTCAAACAACGCCAAAACTTATCAAATCACGTTCGAATGACCTCAAATTTTGCACACAAGTCACAAATGACACCACAGACCTACTCCAACTTCCGGAATCTAAATCTGACCCCGATATCAAAAAGTCCACTCTTGATCAAACTGTCTAAGTTTCCAACTTTCGCCATTTCAAGCCTAATTTAACTACGGGTCTCCAAATCACAATTCGGACACGCTCCTGAGTCCAAAATCACCCAACATAGCTAACGAGACCATCAAAACTTCATTTCGGAGTTATTTACACATAAGTCAACATCCGATCAACTTTTTCAATTTAAGCTTTCAATTATGAGACTAGGTATCTCAATTCATTCCGAAATCCTTCCGGACTCGAACCGTCTAATCCGGTAAGTCATAGAACAATAGAATAACACAAAATAATTAGTAAATGGGGGAACGGGGCTACAACTCTCGAAATGACCGGCCGGGTCGTTAAACCTAAGCCCACACCCAAGCCCCCCAATTCCCTAATCCCTTAGAGGCTTAGAGCTCAAGTAGACTTACGGGCTGTGTCTGCTCTTACCCCCTTTTCCTTTCTATTTGCTAACCTACTTCTCTAAAAAATTCCAACATTGCTTGGCTGCTGCTGATTCACGACTACAATAGCAGAGGGCGACGATGACTTCATAACCTCAGCGAGCGGCGACTCCTCTCCATGACGACTGCTTGATTGCTCATCTTTGACCTTCATTCAAGTTCATAACATCTTCATTCTTCAATCTTGAGGTTTTATGTAAGTCTTCAACTGCTTCTTTTGTCCTTTTTCACCTTATGATTTCATTGGCAGGTTGGGTAGGTAAAGATACTTGTTTTATGACTTGGAGCTATAACTTTTTGGATTTAATTTTGTTGATACTTGTTGTTAGCCTTTAGTTAGCTGGTTGTTTAGTTAGCGTTGAATCCATTTAGGAGATGTAGAGACTGTGTGGAATGTTGATTTAGCTATTACTCTATTTCGTTAGCTGGCTGATTTTTGTTGATGCTTGTTAGATGGCAGATGCTTGAAATTTTGGTTTTGCACTTCAGTTGTTACTCTATTTCTTCCAAATATCATATCAAACATAAATTCTTTTACAGTTCAACCAAACACAATAGCCACGAGTATTGTCTAGCAGGCAACAACTAGCTTAGCACATCGTGTCCAGACGTCCGGTCCCCTGTCCACTCTATCTATATCATCTATTCCATTAATGTATCTAACCGAAACAGTATCGAACCAAAATAAGAAATATCGAACCATACCGAATTACTTTGGTACGGTATTTGATATACACAATTGATAAATCGAATATCAAATACCGAATTGAAGTTTTTAAATACTGAATCGAAGTACCGAATGCTCACCCCTGCCTTATGCTGCTAAGTTTAGGACTTAGGGATTAGAATATATTTTTATTGTCTAGTTCTTTGAGAAAAAATAGTTACAATAGTATTGGGAAAACCCTGTGACGTCAGCGTGAATATATAGAAGCTAGACTAATATTTGATTCCAATTACCAATCATTGTGCGGGAATCTTTGTGGAAAAAGCCAAGTTACAAGGTACACTTATATGTAATTCTTAATACAGTAACATGTTCAAGGGAACTGAGATGAACCAATATCATTTATAATGATTAGTTCTAGTGATTTGGCAATGATGATCTCTTAGGATTAGATACAAAAATTGAATTTCTAACAGAGAATGCTCACATATGTATACGGCAGTAATGGGGAATCTATCGCATTTTAATTTCTCTTAATCTAGGGTTTTGAGTATCTATTATTAAGTATAGACAGGTTTCAACTCTTACTCTGGTTATTATAATTGGTATCCAGTACTAGTTTATAGAAATTAAAGATAACTATCGTGTTTAGATTGATATACTAGAATATCATTTCACTTTTTGAATTTGTGACTTGACGTGTAAATATTGAAATATAGCTTTAAGTCTAAAATTAAGAAAAAAATAAAATTGAGTTATGACCCATTAAATGACACCGTTTATCAATATGTTTTATAGATTGAGGCCACTATATACCGTTTGCTTACTTTTAAAACCTGTTTAGAAAATGTATTTTCTCTGCCTTGTTCATGACTTTGGACAAGCGTGCCCTTGGCAAAACTGGTGGTCTTTCATTAGCCGCTGATATATTATTTTATAAAAAAATACTGAAATTATTTTCTAAATTGTTTGATGGTGTGATACGTTTTTGAGCCATGATGTTGGGCTTGATGGTGTGATACGGCTGTGAGCCATGATGTTGGATTTGATGATTTGATACAGATGTGAGCCATGATATTGGGGCATTGTGTATGCCTTTGTACATCACCCGAGCATTGTGTATGATTCTTGATATTTTAGGCATTGTGTATGCTTCAGTGAGCATTATGTATGCTTTGTTATATATTTGAGACATTGTGGTGCTGTTATGGATTTATAGAGGTGTTGGTTAATTTCTTTCACTATAGTTATGACAAGTCCTTAGTGTGTAGTGGGTTGAGATACGTGTGTTCTTGTTAGTTAATTATTATTAACTATGTTAATACCTATATATTGTGTTATTGAATAGTTATTGTATTTAGTATATTGCTTTTGTTGTTGTCTGATTTTATTTTCTATCACTTGTTCCAGAGGTATTTAAAGTGGCGGGTCGAGGATCTTACTTGGTTATATTTATGTATAACTCACTCCTTACCTGCATCTCTATGCAGATATCATTGCGGGAGATAGAGCTAGTGATTGGGGAGTTCATTCGAGTGGATCTTATTGCTCAGGTGAGGCACCGCATTGTTGTGGGGGCTTTCGTTCAGCTTTATCTAGATCGTGTTAGATATTTCCTTTTCTTTGATATTTGCATACCCTTTAGTTAAACTCATATTACTCTGTTATATGCTCCATGATCTTAATGTGGGATTTGGGCTAGAATTTTATTATTTGAGTGATTGTTGATTTTTCTATCAATTGACTAATGTATTGATTGTTAACTATTTCGGCTTTAATGGTTAGTAATACTTTTAGACCTGCACTTATTCTTTTCTCTTAGTGTTAGTATAAATGGTTAAACGTTTGAGAAAAGGGTTCACCTAGTAGGTGGTGTTAGCTGGATGTCAATCACGTCTAGGGGGGTAGTTCGGGACGTGACATGGAGTTTGATAGAAGTGGGGCATCTTTTTCTTAGTTGAACTTTTTGTTCAGGTCAAATTAGTGTTTGAAATGGGTTAGTACGAAAAAACTGATAGATATGGGTGGGTCTTTGTAATGGGTTAGATGTTTAAATTTTTGCCAAAAAGAAGTTGCTACGTGGATTTTAGATAATTATTATTTATAATTCAGCATTGAGCTAATGGTCAAAGGATATAAGTGAACCAAAAAGGTGGATGAAGGAATATTTTTAACCCAATAGGTAAATGAAGGATATTTTTAATCTTTTCCAATAATTTAGAGATATTTTTAATCCTTTTTCGTTAAAAATAAGTTGATTTTAGAAGCTTGTCAAATATGCTATTAATCTCGACTCTAAAGTCAAGCTGGGACGCCATTTCATTCCTTTTTAGGGGAAAAAGGTTTGTCCGTTAAGTAAGTGACTTTTGAGAATAGTTTAAGTCTTGTTTATAACAAACATGAGTTAACATTTTTCAAGTGTTATAAATACCTATGTTTTCCTCAAAAGTAAATACTAAAACAAGATCATATTTTGCCTAAACATTGCTTCTATTCTTCCTCTTCAAACTCAGAACAGTGTGTTTAATCCAAAAAATGTATCTTTCGATCAAAGCCATTTTTAGAAAAACTCGGGTTACTGATAACCAAGAAATTTCGAACTTTTACAATTATATGAAAGGAAAAGAACAAGAGTGTCACGACCCTAACCTGGACCCAGTCGTTATGGCGCCTCTAGTGAAGACAAGGCTAACCGACACTTCCCATTTTTCAGTTTTAACAGTTAAGCATTTAAGAAACGGTCTAAACATGATAAAATAAATCCGAAAATCACAACGATAACATAAATACACAGAAGAATACCGATACACAGCCCTAACCGGGGTGTCACTAGTCATGAGCATCTATAAGTCATAATACAATTCTACTAAATTCGTATCTAATACACTTTGAAAGGAAATAGAAGCGATAAATGTGTAGAAACACGGGGCTGCGAACGTCAACAGCTACCTCGTGATCTCCAAAGGTCCGCTTGAAGCTGGAGGAATCAACACTAGGGAGCGGAACCAGCTACGCCTGAATCTGCACACAGGGGTGCAGGGAGTAAAGTGAGTAGTCTAACTCAGTGAGTAACAAATAATGACTGAAAGTAAGAAAACACGTAAGGCACAAGGCATTCTATAATGAAGCAGTAAAATCATTTAAAAAAGTAAGCCAGTAAAAAATCAAGTAAAATCCTCTTTCAACAAGTAAACAAGTAATTGACAGGTAATTAAGATAAAGCAAACAAATAGAAGTTCGCCCCGCGGGCACAGAATCACCACATCCGCCCCTCGGGCAACATCTCAGAATAATAACAGCCCCTCAAGCTCAATCTCACATCACAATGGGTACCCGCGCTCACTAGAGGTGTGCAGGCTCCTGGAGGGGGCCCTTTCTGCCCAAGCGCAATAACAAGTCATCTCGTGGCATCAAATCTAGGCCCTCGGCCTCATATCAATCAAACTACCTCGTGGGGTATATATCTTAGACCTTCGGCCTCAAATCAGTATCAGTGTTTCCTCACAACTAGGCCCTCGATCTTACTCAGTCAAAAATACTCACAAGCCCCTCGGACAATAGTAAAATAGTGTTTCTCAGCCCAAACATCATTTAAAATATCATTTAAGTCTTAAAACTGAGTAAACATGGTTGAGTAGTAAAATAGTGAAAAATAGCATGACTAAGTTCAAGTAATATATCAAAACAGTTAGGAAATATCAATAAAAATCCCCAAAAGATTCAAATAGTTGGCACTAGGCCCAAATATGGCATTCAGCCCAAATAATGATGATAGCAAATGTTTTCAATCAAATACGCGGTAAAATCATCAATCGAGATGGACCAAGTCACAATCCCCAATAGTGCACAACCCCATGCTCGTCATCGAGCATGTGCCTCACATCAATATAGCACTACGATATGCAGTACGAGGTTTTAAACCCTCAGAGCATCATTTACAATCATTACTCACCTCGAATCGGCTAAATCTCTAGCTCGCGACGCCTTTGCCCCCTGAATCGGCCTCCACGCGCATCGAATCTATCCAAAATCAGAACAAGTACGTCAACATATGCTAAAGAAATAAAGCCCAAGCGAAAACAATCAACAAAGGGCACAAATCCCAAAATTACCAAAAACCCAACCCTCGAGCCCACGTCTCGAAATTCAGAAATTTTTACACCAATATATTCCTTATCTTCCCACAAGTCTATATATATCAAAAGTTCAGAAATCCGACCCCAAATGGTCCATCAAATCCTCAATCATAAGTCTCCAATTCTAAACCCTAGGTTTCCCAAAATTTCACCCTTAATTTCCTTGATTTTTAGCTCTAATCCGTGAAATAATAGCATAGGAACAACTTTTAAGTCCAAATCCCTTACCTCAATGAAGTTTCCTTGAAATCCCTCTTTCAAATCGCCCAAAACGCTCCAAAGCCGAAGTAAAAAATGGTGAAATATTCCAAAATTCACAAAGAACCCTTTTTATACTTTCTGCCCAGTTGTTCCGCATCTGCAGTACCGCATATGCGGTCTCTCTTCCGCTTCTGCGGAAATCACTTAACGGGCCCTTCCGCATCTGCGATCCAATCTCCGCACCTGCGACTCCGTAGGTGCGGTCCAACTACCGCATCTGCGGCTCCTGGATCTTTCTATAAAATCCACTTTTGCGACTCCCCTTCCACACGTGCGGCGCCACACCTGCAGTCCCCAAACCGCAGGTGCGAAAACACGAGAAGCAGAAAAATATCAGCAACTGCAATAACCTTTCAACTTCTCCGACGACCACCTGAAATCATCCCGAGGCCCCCGGGACCTCAACCAAAAGCACAAACATAACCCAATACCTTATACAAACTTGTTCCAATCATTAAAACACTTCAAACAACATCAAATAAACTAAACACCTCGGATTCAAGCCAAACTTTCTAAAATCTTCCAAATTACGTTTTCGATCGAAAACCAAAACCAAACCATGTCTAAATGACCTGAAATCTTGCTCACACATCCCAAATCTCACAATGGAACTACTTCAACTCTCTGAATCCCATTCCGACCCCTATATCAAAATCTCGCCTACCAACTGGAAATCGCCAAAATATCAACTTCGCCAATTCAAGCCAAATCCACTACGAACCTCCAAAATTCATCTCGATCGCGCTCCTAAGCCACAAATCACCTCCTGAAGCTATCTAAACCATCGTAACTCACATACGATCCCTCTAACACATAAGTCAACATCCAGTTGACTTTTCCAACTTAAACTCACTCTAAAAAGACTAAGTGTCTCAAACCTTACCAAATCCTTCCTGAACTCGATCCGACCAACCCGATACCACATAACATGGATAAATAAAGCATAACAAATTAGAAATGGGGAAAATAGAGCAGTAATTCACGAGTCGACTGGCCGGGTCGTCACAAAGAGTAAGTAAGGAAATAGCTGATTGCAAAATCAATATAGAGAAAAGCAGAAAAGTAAAGTGAATATATTCTGATATTGTCTTAGATGTCTTTACAAGTGAAATTCTCTTCCCTTATATAGGAATTTACAAATATAACATTTCCTCCCTTTTATAGCAGAATCATTATGATCATTAATGACATTAATGAACCGTTATAATTAACAATCATAACTAATTATGAACATTCTGTAACGGTTCCAATTCTTTTTCCTCATTAGTTTGAGGTTCATGAATCTTCTTTTTCTTATTGTCATGATTCATTCAGCCCGTGTCTACTGAATGATTTATACTCGAGCAAATGCATCCCTTCATCTTGTGAGTGATTTACGCGTACCTCCTGTAACTCGTGCACCTTTTAATGCAATATTCCAGTTGTCATCTTCTTAGTGATCCACGTAACATGACTTGTCAGCCACACATAATTCTACATTTCATATTTATTATCTACTAATACAAATAGTCCCTCCACTTGCCGAATATTCAGCAATTGAATATTTGGAAAGTAGTATGTATTTATGGCGGGAATTTTTGCCGCCGTTTCCTATGTATCATTATGTTTTTTTCAGAACCAACGAATCGTATGTCATTTGCATTGAATGCATGTCCCATGTGGCCTTTGTCGATTGGGTCTGCGACTCTTCAGCGGTTTATAGGGCTTTCTTATGGTTGCGTCAGTCATGAAGTGACTGTTTCATTATGATGTTTCCATCATGACTCGGTTTACATGATGGCTGCTTCTTCTTATAAATACCTCATGTGCCTTTAGTTTCATGAAAACCTTCAATCTACAATATTCTTCTTCTTTAATCGTTCTCATTCTTCAGTACACATTATTTTCTTGCATCCATGTCTTCATCAAACCCCAATCCTCACAGAACAGCAATTTTAGATGAACTTCCCCCTTCAACTGCTCCTATTAGGAGTAGAAGAGGTGGTAGGTTACGCATCTTAGGGTTTGTTCGTAGTTCTACTTCTCAACCCAATGTTGTTACCCCTTCTTCATCTAGGACTAGGGCTTCATCAACCCATAGATCTTCTGCTAGAAATTGGGAATCAAGTGAACCCATTCAAGAACCAACAGTTAATGAAATTATTCTTGTAGAATTTTCTTTCTCCACTGATCGTGAATCAATTAGAAACCAAGTTACTTATATGACTTCCCATGATCGAGCCGATGTCTATCCTTCTTAGATTACTGATAGCTTGATTTCTCTTGTGCGAAGAGAATGCTATTGGAAATCTGATTTTCCAATTTTAGCTCCTGGTCCAAACCAAAGGATAACTTCGTTCCTAGCTGGTTATTCTTTCGTTTACACATATCTTTTTACTTTAGGTTTCAGACCCCCCTAGTTATCAGAATGTGTCATTTCTTCAGTGTTTGGTTAGAACAGATTAGTCCTATTGTATGGAGAGTTGTTGCATGTTTACGATACTTGTCTAATTTTGCCTCTTTAATCTTCACCTCTCAGCATTTGCTTCATATTTATTCCCATATGTTGTTCCTTTCAAGGGATTTTACTCTCGCTGCCAGGAGCAAAAGGGTTTTGGTTAGCCTTGAAGATGATAAGGATCGTGGCTGGTATGCCAGTTTCATTGATTCTCCTACAAGTGGTTTAGTGGGTGAGGAGAACATGCCTTTTCCAGAGAAATGGAATTTTGCAAGTATGTCTTTTTTTATATCTCTCCTCTTTCAAGAGAGAGGAAGAAACTAACGATCTCATGGCTGTTTTTTCTCTTTTTAGCAACCATGGAAGTTTTTGAAGAAATACCAAACTTCCGTGCTTGGGTAGAAAAGTTGTTATCGGTTGATCCTATAGAAAGAAGGTCTTCGAAATACCTTTCTCATAGGTTTGGCTGGAAATCAAAACTCATAGTATCCTTCCCTTTAATTTTCTTCATTTCTTTTGTATTTACTTGGAGATTTCTAACTTTTTCCTTTGTTAAGATTTCCCATTCGAGGTGTTAGTGTCGCGTCTATTACTTCATCAAGGCTTTCTTTGTCTCTTGCTCAAGAAATGATTTTGAATTCTTCATCAAAGAGAAAAGCAGAGAGAGCTCATGGCTCTGAAGATGAAGAGGAACTAGAAGAGGATTCCTTAGTGCGCAGGCCTCGAGCTAGGATGCGCGCTATTTCGGATGGTGAATCCACCCCTCCTCCAAGTTCAGTTCCCATGAATGAGCCTGAAAGTGTCATTGTAAGGAGCTCTGATGAAGAGATGAATGTTACACCTCGTGACTCTACCGATCAATTATTTTCCCGTGGTTTTGATAATGTAGATTTTGGGCTTGTTTCTGAAGAAGCACCTCTTGCCTCCTTTCCAGTGTCTGTTCCAATTGGTTCTCAAGTTTCTGCTCATGTCGTTGCTGCTACTGCTCCTCCCGTGGCTATTTTTACTTCCTCAACAGTCCTTATTGCTACCACTTCTCATGTTGAAATTGGTTCTTCCAATAGCAATAGGGTGATGAAAAAAGTTACCGTTGAAGTCCCCGAGGATGGTAATCTTTTAAAAAAATTTGATCAAGCCGATGTATGGCTAAAACCTCTAATTGGCCCAGTTTAAAGTGTATGTTGGAAAGTCATAGTTCTTTAACATGGATGAATGATATTGTTCATTCATCTTTGAATGTATAAGCCTTAGATTTTTCTTATTTCCCTCGTAATTTTTAATCTTTATTTGATAATCACTTCTTTCCTTTCTTTTGTATATCAACTTGATAGGCATAGAGCTTATGAAGAGAATTGTCCATACTGAGCAGCTAGTCATCGATTATCATATGTAAGCAGATAACTAGAAAGAATAGTATGAGGGTTTTCAATTGGAAAAAATAAGTTTTAGATGAGGAGAAGTGCACTTTGGAACAACAAGTAAAAGTGATGGTAGCAGAATTGACAATTGAAAAAGCCTCTTCCAATCAATTGGGCAAGGACAAAGACATTCTTGAGTCTTTATTTATAGAGCAACTTTCTAAACTATCGAAAAAATTAGGGGTTTGAAAGAACTACTTAATCAGAATGAGATCTCTGCCGGGGAGCTTGTTCAAACACTCACTCAGGCTCAAGAAGACCTCCGTGCATCTTCAGACAAGGTCAAGTACTTGGAGAGATCACTCGCCCTTTTGAAGGCTTCTTATGATGCTTATTTAACTGAAAGAGAAGAGTTGGAGGCCAGAATTGAGCAATGGGAGAGAGATTACGAGGCCCTTGAAGATAAATCAAGTCTTGATGTAAGCAGGGCTTTTTTGAATACGCACCTCAAGACTTTGATGGAGGCTAGCCAGGAAGGCTTTGTGTGATGACCCGGCCGGTCATCTTAACAATTTATGCCCCGGTCCCGTATTAACTACTTTCTCCGAGTTTATTTCTGCTATTTTGATTTGCCGGGACGTTTGATTTTGAGTTTCGGAGAGTTGTGGGACTCTTAGTCCCTAAATGAGAGCTTAAGTGTTTGAAAGTTGACCGTAGTCAAAATAGTGTGAAGACGGACTTGGAATGGAAATGCAATGGTTCCATTAGCTCCGTTAGGTGATTTCGGGCTTAGGGGCGTGTTTGGATTGTGTTTTGGAGGTCCGTAGATAATTTAGGCTTGAAATGCCGAAAGTTGAATTTTTGAAGTTTCCCATCTGATAGTGAGATTTTGATTTGATGGTCGGAATAAAATTCCGGAAGTTGGAGTAGCTCCGTAGTGTTGAATGTGACGTGTGTGTAAACTTTAGGTCATTCAGACAATTTTCGATATACGTTTTGATCGTAAGCGTATTTTTAACGTTTTTGGAATTCTTAGGCTTGAATTCGATGAAAAATAGGTGTTTTGACATTGTTTTGAGCGTTCCGAAGGTTGGAACAAGTTTGAATGATATTTTAGGATTGGTTAGTATGTTTGGTTGAGGTCTCGGAGGCCTCGAGATGAATTCGGATGGTTGATGGAAAGATTCTGGAGTTAGAGTTGTAACTTCAGCTGCTGGTCCTATCATAACCACACCTGCGGTTTGGGTTCCGCAAGTGCGGTGCTACAGAAGCGGCTCAGTGTCCGCAGAAGAGGAATTTGGTCATTCCTTCATGACCGTAGAAGCAGTGGTAATACCGCAAAATCGGTACCGCATCTGCGGATTGGGAGTCGCAAAAGCGGAACCTGGCCCTTTAATGAAAAGTCGCAGATGCAATCTTGGCTCCGCAGAAGAGGGAGTGCAGATGCGGTACTAGGGCCGCAAACGCGGAAATCACTGGGTAGAACATATAAATTCTTGCTTTCGTGAAATTTAGCCATTTTCATCTTTTCAAAACGGGAAGAAGCTTGGGGAGCACTTTACAAGAGGGATTTTCAAAGGAGTTCATTAGGGTATGCTCCTTGGTCCCTAAACTCGTAATTGGAATGATTTTTATCAATTTATGCATGAAAAATTAAGGAAAATCAGTGGTAACTGGGGGGTTAGGGCTTGTATAATTGGAGACCTTTGAGTGATGATTTGAGGGAAAAATTGAGGTTCGATTTGGTACTTTTGATATGACTGAACTCGTGAGAGTGAGAGGTTACTGGAAATATAAATTTTACCCGATTCTGAGACGTGGGCCTGAGGGGAATTTTGGCAATTTTACATAATTTCGCGTATTAGCTTAGAATTTAATTGTAGAACCAGTTACTTGAAGTGTTATTTACAATATGCAATCGAATTTAATAGATTTGGGCCATTTGGACTCGAGTAATTGTGGCAGGAGCGTGGTTTCGAATTGATTTTTGAGCCGGTTCGAGGTAAGTGACTTGTTTAACCTTGTGTGGGGGACCTCCCCCGTAGGATTTGATATTATTGTTAATTGAAATGCCTTGTACGTGAGGTAACGAGTGCATACTTGTGCTAATTATTGAAAATACGGTTTACATTAAGTAGTTACTAGTATGTTTCCTTTCCTTTTTATATTACTTGCACTTTAAGCCTGTTGTTAGCTTAGAAAAGCATGTCTAAGAGATTTAATTACTTTATTTGCTCAAACTGTTTTACCTGAATTATGTGCAGCATGCTAGACTAGAATTACCTGGTTGCCTTAATATGAAACTGATATTTGCTGAATATATTCCCATGTTGCTGCTGTGTATTTACATTTGGGACTATGGATGTGGGATTCTGGTAGATCCCCCTTGCCTGTTTATTTGGGACTACAGATATGGGATTCCGGTAGATCCCCCTTGTCTGTTTATTTGGGACTACGGATGTGGGATTCCGGTATATCCCCCTTGTCTGTTATATAGAACTACGGGACTACACCTGGTAGATTCCCCTAGTACTGGGTATTTACATTTGGGGACTACGGAATGGGATTCTGGTAGATCCCCGGCGCATTATGAGTTGGACTATGGGATGACACCCGGGAGATCCACTAGACATTTACTTTTGGGGGCTACAGGACGGTATCCTAGTAGATTCCTGGTTGCTATCTCTGTGTTGAGTTGTGTTCCCTCAGTGATTATTTTGCCTCTCTTCTAGTTGTTGTTGCTTTTTATATTCTATGTTATTTCTTACTGTTGCACTTAATTCTATTGTCTTGTCCTACACTGTTATACTTTGTATTTTATTTAACCTCAGTAGGACCCTGACCTTCCTCGCCACTACCCGACCAAGGTTAGGCTTGGCACTTACTAAGTACCGCTGTAGTGTACTCATGCCCCTTTCTGCGCATGTTTTCATGTGCAGATCCAGGTACTTTCACTCAGTCTTATCATCCTTGAGGCGAGGCACTTCTGCAGAGACTTCGAGGTATATCTGCCGCGTCCGCAGACCGAGGAGTCCTTTTATATCTTTTTGTAATAGTATAGCCCTTTAGTACTTCCCTTTTGTTAGACATTTCTGGAGTTAGAGCTTCTTATATATCTCTTAGCTTGTGATTCATGGGTTTTTCGGTTTTGGGAGAGATATATTTTATATTTGAGAGTTATATTTTGTATGTCGAGCGACACTTTTAAATGCTGGTTTATTATATTATTTCTGTTTTAAATGATATTCTTCCGCAAATTGGTTTATCTTTCGCATTTTAGGCTTACCTAGTCGTAGAGACTAGGTGTTGTCATGATGGTTCACGGAGGGCAAACCAGGATCGTGACAAGTTGGTATCAGAGCTCTAGGTTCATAAGAGTTATGAATCACAAGCATGTTTATTAGAGTCTCGCTGATCGGTACAGAGACGTCTGTACTTATCTACGAGAGGCTATGTAACCGTTAGGAAAATTCCACTTCATTTGATTTCCCTGTCATGCGAGATTTTTGAGATCATGAATCCTAAACCTCAGTCTTCCATTCTCTCAGAAATGGAGAGGACACGTACTACCAGAGATGATCAGACCCCCACACCCCTACTAAAACCGTCATAGGTCGGGGCTGGGGTAGAGGCCAAAGAGACACATGCGGTGTAGCCAGAGCACCCGCGCGAGCTGCCACCGATGAGCCACCAGTAGTTATAGCTAGAGCCTAAGCACCGGATGCGCCTACTGCTACTACTACTTCAGCACTTCAGGAGACATTAGCACAAATCTTGAGCATGTTTGGTACGTTAGTTCAGGCGGGGTTGATTCAGGTTGTACCAACTACTTCATAGATTGGGGAAGGGACCCAGACTTCTGCTACCCCCACTCCAAAGCAGCGAGTTCTCATTAGCCGAGTTCCAGATGTCATAGCGACACAGCTGGTGGTCGCAGTTCAGCGGGTGGTGAGGACCTCTCACCGAGTGGAGGACAGGTTGGTCCAGGAGAGAGAGGACATAAGAGGTCAGGAGAGAGAGTATCGGGAAGTGAGGAAACCTCATAGACGGGAGAGATCCACTGGTCCTTATTTTGGGGAAGAGTACGGCATGGTAGAGGCTTTGTGGATCAGCCAGCTCAGTTTGCATCTCAAACTTCACTTAGTGTTTTAGGGGTCTCAGATTACCCGTACCGCACAGTTTCCACTGCCACATCAGCCGCGAGGTTGCTTTGAGTGTGGTGACATACGCCATATGGTGAAGTATTGCCCTAGACTTGGGAGTAGTGTACCTCCACAGACTTCTCAGCCACAGCGTGCCCCGTACAGTTCTCGAGCTATGGTTACAGCACCAGTTGCTACCCCAGCTGCTCAGCCAGCTAGAGGGTGAGGCCAGGACAAATATTATGCCCTTTCTACCTATACTAAGGATGTTGCATTTGATTCTGTTATCATAGGTATTATAGTGGTTTGTCACAGAGATGCATCGATTCTATTCGATCCAAGTTCCACTTATTCTTATGTGTCTTTTTATTTATCTTCGCATTTAGGTGTATCTAGAGATTCTTTGAGTTCCCCTATTTATGTTTCTACTCCCTATGGGAGATTCTCTAGTTGTGAACCGCATCTATCGGTCGTGTTTGGTGGATCTTAGTGGTTTTGAGACCAAAGCCGATTTATTGTTACTCAGCATGGTTGACTTTGATATTATCTTGGGCATGGACTGGTTGTCGCCCCATTATACTATTCTTGATTGTCATGCCAAAACCAAGACGCTGGCTATGCCAGGTGTACTGCGTGTTGAGTGGAGGGGTACTTTAGATCACACTCCCAGTAGAGTTATTTCTTTTCTTAAAGCTCAGCATATGGTTAAGAAGGGTTGTGACGCGTATTTAGCTTATGTGAGAGATGTCAATATTGATACCCCTTCAGTTGATTCAGTTCCAGTAGTACGGGATTTCCCCGATGTGTTTCCAGCTGATCTTCCAAGCATGCCGCTTGAGAGAAATATTGATTTTTGCATTGATCTGTTGCCGGGTACTCAGCCCATTTCTATTCCTCTGTATCGTATGACTCCTCCTGAGTTGAAAGAGTTGAAGGATTTGTTACATGAATTGCTTAATAAGGGTTTTATCTGGCCTAGTGTATCACCTTGGGGTGCTCATGTCTTGTTTGTAAAGAAAAAGGATGGTTCTCTGCATATGTGTATTAATTATCGCAAGTTGAACAAGGTTACAGTGAAGAACTGTTATCCTTTACCTCGTATTGATGACCTGTTTTACCAGCTTCAGGGCGCATAGGTGTTTTCTAAGATTGATTTACACTCAGGTTACCATAAACTAAAGATTCGGGAGCCAGATATCCTGAAGACTGCTTTCAGGACTCGGGAAGGTCACTACGCATTCCTTGTTATGTCATTTGGGCTGACTAATGCCCCAGCAGCCTTTATGCATTCATGCACAGTGTATTCCAATTGTATCTCGACTCGTTCGTCATTATCTTTATTGATGATATTATGGTGTATTCCCGGAGTCGGGAAGATCATGGGCAGCACCTGAGGACTGTGCTTCAGACTCTGAGAGAGAAGAAGTTATATGCTAAGTTCTCGAAATGTGAGTTTTGGTTTGATTCAGTGACATTCTTAGGACACGTGGTATCTAAGGGTATTCAGGTGGATCTGAAGAAGATAAAGGTCGTACAGAGTTGGCCCAGACCATCCTCAGCTACCAAGATCCATAGTTTCCTTGGCTTGGCAGGTTACTACTATCGTTTAGTGGAGGGGTTTTCATCAATTGCGGCCCCTATGACCAGGTTGACCCAGAAAGGTGGTCTATTCCAGTGGCCGGAGGAGTGTGAGGCGAGCTTTCAGAAGCTCAAGACAACTTTGACTACTGCCCCAATTTTGATACTGCCTACATGTTTGGGGTCTTATATGGTCTATTTTGATGCCTCGAGGGTTGGCCTCGGAGCGGTGTTGATGCAGGACGGTAGGGCGATTGACTACACGTCTAGATGGTTGAATATACATGAGAAGAACTACCCTGTTCACGACCTTGAGTTAGCTGCCATTGTTCACGCCCTGAAGATTTGGCACCATTATTTATACGGGGTTCCCTGTGAGATTTATACTGACCATCAGAGCTTGCAGCACCTGTTCAAGCAAAAGGTTCTAAATTTGTGCCAGAGGAGGTAGTTAGAGTTGCTGAAGGACTATGACATCACTATTTTGTATCACCTGGGCAAAGCCAATGTGTTGGCCGATGCTTTGAGTCGCCGGGTATAAAGTTTGGAGAGTTTGGCTTATTTACTAGTATCAGAGAGGCCTATGGCGATGGATGTTCAGGCCTATTGGATCTTTCGGAGCC
The DNA here is from genome assembly GCF_000393655.2 of Nicotiana sylvestris. Classification (NCBI taxonomy): domain Eukaryota; kingdom Viridiplantae; phylum Streptophyta; class Magnoliopsida; order Solanales; family Solanaceae; genus Nicotiana; species Nicotiana sylvestris. Next base: position 96,981,131 of record NC_091063.1, read on the forward strand.
CAGTTAGGTTCTAGCTTACGTGGTTTCTCGGTCTTCCCTATTTGATCGTATCAGGGAGCGGCAATATGATGACCCTTATTTTCTTATCCTCAAGGACAAAGTTCAGCACGGTGATGCTAGCGATGTGACTATTGGTGATGATGGGGTATTGATGATGCAGGATCGGATTTGTGTACCCAATGTTGATGGGCTTTGGGAGTTGATTCTGGAGGAGGCCCATAGCTCGCGGTATTCCATTCATCCGGGTGCCGCGAAGATGTATCAGGATTTGAGGCAGCACTATTGGTGGAGGCGTATGAAGAAAGATATAGTTGGATTTGTAGCTTGGTGCCTTAACTGTCAGCAGGTGAAGTATGAGCACCAGCAGATAGAGATTCCGAAGTGGAAGTGGGAGCGGATCACCATGGACTTTGTAGTTGGGCTCCTACGAACATTGAGAAAGTTCGATGCTATTTAGGTGATTGTGGATCTGCTGACCAAGTCCGCTCACTTTATTCATGTGTGTACTACTTATTCCTCGGAGCGGTTGGCAGAGATTTATATTCGGGAAATTGTTCGTATGCATGGTATTCCAGTGTCCATAATTTCAGATAGAGGTACTCAGTTCACATCACAGTTCTGGAGGGCCGTTCAGCATGAGTTGGGTACTCGGGTGGAGTTAAGTACAATATTTCACCCTCAGACGGACGGACAGTCCGAAGGCCACTATTCAGATTCTTGAGGATATGCTCCGTGCATGTGTGATTGAGTTTGGAGGGTCTTGGGATCAGTTCTTGCCATCGGCAGAGTTTGCTTACAACAACAGCTATCAGTCTAGCATTCAGATGGCACCGTTTGAGGCTCAATATGGGAGACAGCATAGATCCCCAGTGGGTTGGTTTATGTCGGGTGAGGCCAGATTATTGGGCACAGACTTAGTTCAGGATGCTTTGGAGAAGGTTAAGTGATTCAGGATAGACTTCGCACAGCCCAATCCAGACAGAAGAGTTACGCGGACCGGAAGGTTCGTGATGTTTCCTATATGGTTGGAGAGCGGGTTCTACTTCGTGTTTTGCCTATGAAGGGCGTTATGATATTTGGTAAGAATTTGAAAGTTGAGTCCGAGGTTTATTGGCCCTTTTGAGATATTGAGGCGTGTTGGGGAGGATGCTTTTGAGCTTGCCTTACCTCCCAGCCTAGCAGGAGTTCATCCGGTATTTCATGTTTCGATGCTCCGGAGGTATCACGATGATCCATTGCACGTGTTGGATTTCAGTTCAATCCAGTTGGAGAAGGATCTATCTTATGTTGAGGAGCCAGTGGAAATATTGGATAGGCGGGTTAGAAAGATAAGGTCAAAGAACATTGCATCAGTAAAGGTTCAATGGCGGGGTCAGCTGGTCGAGGAGGCGACCTAGGAGACCGAGCAGGATATGCGCAGCCTTTACCCTCATCTTTTCACTACTTCGGGTAAGTCTTTATGCTCGTTCGAGGACGAACGAATATTTAAGTGTACGAGGATTTGACGACCCGGCCGGTCGTCTTACCAATATGCACCCCGGTCCCCTATTAACTTTTTTCCCCGAGTTTATTTCTGCTATTTTGATTTGCCGGGACGTTCGGTTTTGAGTTTCGGGGAGTTTTGGGATACTTAGTCCCTAAATGAGAGCTTAAGTGTTGAACAGTGTAAAGACGGCTTCGGAATGAAAATATGATGGTTCCGTTAGGTGATTCCGAGCTTAGAGGCGTGTTCGGATTGTGTTTTGGAGGTCCGTAGCTAATTTAGGCTTGAAATGCCGAAAGTTGAATTTTTGAATTTTCCGGTCCGATAGTAAGATTTTGATCCTAGGGTCGAAATCGAATTCCGAAAGTTGGAGTAGCTCCGTAGTGTTGAATGTGACGTGTGTGCAAAATTTCGGGTCATTCGGACAAGGTTCGATATACGTTTTGATCGTAAGCATATTTTTAGAGTTTTTGAAATTCTTAGGCTTGAATTCGATGAAAATAGGTGTTTTGACATTGTTTTGAGCGTTCCGAAAGTTGGAACAAGTTTTAATGATGTTTTAGGATTGGTTGTTATATTTGGTTGAGGTTCTGGAGGCCTCAGGATGAATTAGGATGGTTGACGAAAGATTTTGGAGTTAGAGTTGCAACTTCAGCTGCTGATTCTGTCATAACCACACCTACGGTTTGGGTTGCGCAGGTGCGGCGCTGCAAAAGTGGAATTTGGTCATTTCTTCAGGACCGCAAAAGCGGTACCGCATCTGCGGATTTGCGTCACAGATGCGGAAGCTGGCCCTTTAATGAAAAGTCGCAGATGCGACCCTAGCTCCGCAGATGCGGGACAGCATCTAGGCTGCAAATGCGGAAATCGCTAGGCAGAACATATAAATTCTTGTCTTCGCGAAATTTAGCCATTTTTCATCTTTTCAAAATGGGAACAGGCTTGGAGAGCACTTTACAAGAGGGATTTTCAAAAAATTCATTGGGGTAAGGTCTTTGGTCCCTAAACTCGTTATTAAAATGATATTTATCAATTTAAGCATGAAAAATTAAGGAAAATCGGTGGTAATTGGGGGGGTTAGGGCTTGTATAATTGGAGACCTTTGAGTGATGATTTGAGGTACAAATTGAGATCATATTTTGGTACTTTTGATATGACTGAACTCGTGAGAGTGCAAGGTTTCTGGAAATATAAATTTTACCTGATTCCGAGACGTGTGCCCGAGGGGCATTTTGGTCATTTTACATAATTTCGCATATCAACTTAGATTTCAATTGTAGAATCAGTTAATTGAAGTCTTATTTATATTATGCTATCGAATTGAATAGATTTGAGCCTTTTGGAGTCGAGTACTTGTGGCAAGAGCGTGGTTTCGGATTGATTTTTGAGCCCGTTCGAGGTAAGTGACTTGTCTAACCTTGTGTGGAGGACCTTCCCCTTAGGATTTGGTATTATTGTTAGTTGAACTGCCTTGTACGTGAGGTGATGACTATGTACTTGTGCTAATTGTTGAAAATTTGGTTTTCATTAAGTAATTACTAGTATGTTTCCTTTCTTGTTTATATTACTTGCACTTTAAGCCTGTTGTTAGCTTAGGAAAGCATGTCCAAGGGATTTAATTGCTTTATTTGCTCAAACTGTTTTACCTGAATTCCATGCAGTATCTTACTAGAATTACCTGGTTGCCTTAATATGAAACTGACATTTGCTGAATATATTCCCATATTACTGCTGTGTATTTACATTTAGAACTACGGATGTGGGATTCCAGTAGATCCCCCTTGCCTGTTTATTTAGGACTGCGGATGTGGGATTCTGGTAGATCCCCCTTGTCTGTTTATTTAGGACTACGGATGTGAGATTCTGGTAGACCCCCCTTGTCTGTTATATGGAACTACGGGACTGCACCCGGTAGATTCCCCTAGTACTGGGTATTTACATTTGGGAACTACAGAACGGGATTCCGGTAGATCCCTGGCGCATTATGAGTTGGACTACGGGATGACACCCGGGAGATCAACTGGACATTTACATTTGGGGGCTATAGGAAGGTATCCTGGTAGATCCCCGGTTGTTATCTCTGTGTTGAGCTGTGTTCCCTCAGTGATTATTTTGTCTCTGTTCTAGTTGTTGTTGTTCTTTCTATTCTATGTTATTTCTTACTGTTGCACTTAATTGTACTGTCTTGTCCTACACTATTATACTTTGTATTTTATTTAACCTCAGTAGGGCCCTGACCTTCCTCGCAACTACCCGATCGAGGTTAGGCTTGACACTTACTGAGTACCGCTGTGGTGTACTCATGCCCCTTTCTGCGCATGTTTTTCTTGTACAGATCCAGGTACTTTCACTCAGTCTTATCATCCTTGAGGCGAGGCGCTTCTGTAGAGACTTCGAGGTATATCTGCCACGTCCACAGACCGAGAAGTCCCTTTCTATCTTTCTGCAATAGATAGCCCTTCAGTACTTCCCTTTTTCTAGACATTTTTTGAGTTAGAGCTTCTTATGTATCTCTTAGCGTGTGATTCATGGGTTTCCGGGTTTTGAGAGATATATATTAGATTTGAGAGTTATATTTATTATGTCGAGCGGCACTTTTAAATGCTGTTTTATTATATTATTTCTATTTTAAATTGTATTCTTCCGCAAATTAGTTTATCTTTCGTGTTTTAGGCTTACCTAGTCGTAGAGACTAGGTGCCGTCACGATGGTTCACAGAGAGTGAACTGGGGTTGTAACACTTTGACTTGACTACTGAGATTGCAAAGGCTAAGGAAACTATTGAAAAAACTCAGCAATGTCAGAACTTTTCATCACCTGAAGTCGGCGTTCCCGAAGGTGATGAACTTACTCCTGGTGAAGTTGGTGTTCAATCCTCTTATTCTAAAGTTGTATCTTCTCCCGTTGTTGATACCTTATTGGATTCTACCTCTCTCGCTGCAGATGGTACTCCTTTAGATCCTGCCCTATAGTGTTTTGTGAATTTTTGTTGGGATTTTTTTTTACTTTTGGAATAGTTGGTAAGTTTTTACCTCTGGTTTGTTTTGTGGTTTGTTATCAAATTTCCTTGGTTTTGAGTTTGTTGGGATTTCCTTGGTTTTCAGACAAATATGGTACTCGTTTGAGTTTCTTTCTACTCTTCATTTACAAATGCTTTAGTAATTCGTGATTTTTGAATAGACACAATTTTTTGTAAAAGAGGGCTGTTTTATAAACGACACTAATGAGGAAGACGTCTTAACTTCATATTTGTCTGAACATATGAAAAAAGTCTTAAAATACATATTTCAAAGAAATATCTTGAATAATTTGAGGAAGTTCTGTATTTTGACATTCAAATTATATAACACTTTACAAGTACTCAAGTAGATTTTTGTAAAACATCTACAACTCTTTCATAACTTTTTTCTTTATAAATGATTTCACAAAATTCTATGGTATATTTTGCGACCCATGACTAAACATTGCCTTTAACCTAAGTATTCGTAGGATCTTGTAATTTACATCCGCAAGTTTATACTTCATCAAAGCTTATTACAAAGGTTTTTGGAATCAGGCTTGTGTTTTTGGCTCTTGATTTGCTCTTGACTTTTGATTTTTGGGTTGATCCAGGCTTGAATTCTGACTTTTAGTCTTCTTGAATCTTCTTTGACTTTCAGTCTACTTTGACTTTATATCTATAGTCCCTCAAGTGTTAGAGCTTTGAAGTATGAAATCTCGAGCACTTGATTATTCCTTCTATTTGGTCCATTTCCTGAAAAGGAAAATTGATACGAGACTCGGTGGAATATTTTTAGATGACGAATGCTTAAACCTTTTTACTTATATCAGAAAGGTTATAACCCAGATCGGGGATAATATTGCATCCTGTGTGTCTTTTAGATCTAAAATCATCATTTGGTGTGGGTTAGTTTTATGCGTATCATCTAAAATGATTAGTATAATTAAAAAAGAATAAATCTAAACCTTGCATAAACGATACCTGATCGGGGGTTCTTCCTTTAGAAGTAATACTTCTTCAAATGAACAGAATTCCAATTTGATGGGAGTACTTTGCCGTCCATTGTTTCTATCTCATATGCACCCTTTCCAGCAATACCTCGAATCCTGTAAGGTCCTTCCCAATTTGGACACAATTTTACTACATTGGCCGCTTTTTATGATTGAAAAACTTTTTTGAGTACGAAGTCCCCAATCTTGAAGTATCTAAGAAGGGCTTTCCGATGTAATATCGCTCAATAATTTGTTTCTCCGCTGCCATCCTTATTAGAGCAACTTCTCTCCTTTCTTGAAGCAAATCGAGATTTATTCGCATCTCTTCCTCATTTGATTCTTCGGTTGCCTGGGTGTATCTTGTACTTGGTTTACCTATTTCAACTAGGATTAAGGCTTCAATACCATACACAAGTGATGATGGAGTCTCTCCCGTACCTGTTTTTGCTGTCGTCCGGTAAGCCCATAAAACTCTTGGTAACACTTCTGGCCACTTACCTTTTGACTCCTTTAACCTTTTCTTCAAGTTATTAATTATAACCTTGTTTATCGATTCAGCTTGTCCATTAGCCACGTGATGATAAGGTGTTGAAGTTATCATTTTAATCTGCCAACTCTAAAAGAATTTTATGCTTTTCGCACCTATGAATTGCGGGTCGTTATCACACACAATTTCATTTGGAACTCCAAACCGGCATATGATGTTTCTCCAAATGAAGTCCCTAACTTCTTTTTCCCACACTTGCTTGAAAGCACTTGCTTCTATCCACTTGGTAAAATAATCTATTAGTACTAATAAAATTTGTACCTTTCCTTTGGCTTGTGGTAGTGGACTCACGATATCCATCCCCCACTTCATAAAAGCCCATGGTGCAATAACCAGATGTAATAGCTCTGTTGGGCGATGCATGTTGTTACCATATCGTTGGCATTTGTCACACTTGGCCACAAAACTTTCACAATCTTCTTCCATTTTTTGCTAATAATATCCTGCTCTAATTAGAGTTTTTACCAAGCATCTTCCTCCTGCGTGATTTCCACAATATCCTTCATGTACTTCTCTCATCACATACTCTATTTGAGAAGTCCGAGACATCTTGCTAAAGGTGCACAGAACATCTTTCGATATAGGTTTCCACGATCCAAACAATAAGGGGCAACTTTTCATTGAAGTGACTTAGCTTTTCTCTTATCTTCGGGTAGAATCCCGTACTGTAAAAAATTAACATTTTTGTTTCTCGAATCCCAAGTTAAATTATTGAAATTTACCTCGTTTTCGTCCTGATGGAGTGCTAAATGAAACAAATGCATTACAGAAGCATTTTCTACATTTGTTACTTTTACAACAGATGCGATATTAGCCAACGTGTCTGCTTCAGCATTTTCTTCCCTGGGTATTTGCATGATTTTCCAAGATTAGAATTGTCTAATTAAGTCTCGTGCCTTTTCTAAATATTGTTGCATCCTCACCTCTCTAGCTACATAAGTCCCCTGCATTTGATTAATTACACGCTGCGAGTCACTTTTAATTATCATCTGCATTATTCTGAGCTCTCGTGCCAATTCCAGACCTGCAATTACAGCTTCATATTATGCTTCATTATTAGTAATGGGGTGGCATTTTATTTCCCGCCTTATGGTTTATCCTGAGGGTGGGATTAGAACAATGCCTAAACCCAATCCTTTAACATTTGAGGAACCGTCAGTAAATAGGGTCCAGGTACCCGGATTAGACCCGCTGAACACATGCAGTTCCTTTTCTGCTTTTGGTATTATCCCTGGGTTGAACTCTACTAAACCTTGTGATTTTATCACAGTTCTAAGTTGATATATGATATCATATTCACTGAGCGCTATAGACCACTTAGCTAATCTACCTGATAATTCTTGCTTATGCAATATATTTCTTAAGGGGTAAGCGGTCACTAGAGAGATATGATGACATTGGAAATAAGGCCTCAATTTTCTAGATGCCATGATTAGTGGTAAAACAAGTTTTTCTAAATGAGTATATCAAGTCTCAGCATCCAATAAAGATTTGCCAACATAATATATTGGAGATTGTTTACCTTTGTCTTCTCGTACTAATACTGCACTTACCGCCATTTCTGATACAGCGAGATAGATGAGCAGCCTTTCTCCATCCTTTGGTTTAGCCAGCAATGGTGGATTTGATAAGTATGCTTTTATATTTTTGTGTGGTTGTTGACATTCTCCAGTCCACTCAAATTGGCTTTGCCTTTTCAACACTGAAAAGAACATAAAACTCTTCTCCGAAGATTTGGAAATAAATCTTCCTAATGCTGTTATCCTACCTGTCAACTTCTGCACCTCCTTTTTTCTCGTGAGTACGTCTGGTATTTCTTCAATAGTTTTGATCTGTATAGGGTATACTTCTACTCCTCGGTTAGAAACAATGAAACCTATAAACTTACCTGAAGACATGCCAAATGCACACTTTTCGGGATATAACTTCATATTGAATTTGCGGAGAATATGAAATGTATCTGACAAATGTTGGATGTGATACCCCGCCTGTGTTGACTTGACTAGCATGTCATCGATGTAGACTTCCATAGTTTTTCCTAGGTGTTCTTGAAATATTTTTGTTACTAACCTCTGGTACGCGGCTCCATCATTCTTTAGACGAAAGGCATGACCTTATAACAGTAAGTCCCCTTGTCCGTAATAAAGTAAGTCTTTTCCTCATCTAAAGGATCCATTTTTATCTGATTATACTTTGAATAGGCATCTAAAAAACTCAACAATTCATGTCCTGCAGTAGCATCAATTAGTTGATCTATTTGCGGTAAAGGATAAGAATCCTTAGGGCAATCTTTATTCAAGTTAGTACAATTTACACAAACTCTTCATTTACCATTCTTCTTTGGTACTACTACAGTATTAGCTAGCCAATTAAGATTTTTACCTCTCGGATAGACCGGATTTTTAAAAGCTTTTGTACCTCATCCTGAATCACCTAGTTTTTGAAGGATCCTTGCTTCCTTTCTTTTGTTTGATAGGTGGATATGGTGGATCTTAATTTAGCTTGTGGGTCATCAACTCTGGTGTTATACCTGTCATATCTGAATGCGACCAAGCAAAGCAGTCTGCATTAGCTTTTAAGAATTCAGTTAACTTACCTTTTATCTTTCCACTCAAGTTGGCTCCGATGTATACTTTTCTGTTCGGCCAATGTATAAACAACATCACTGCTTTGAGTTCTTCAATCGTTGTTTTGAAGTTTTCGTTCTCTTCTGTCTCTTGAATGATATCAGGACTTGAGTATACATCTATTTGCCTATCTCTAGTTGAGGTTTGTGTTGCTAAATCCTCAACTGAAGTCTCTAATTGCTATTTTTTGTCTGCAACATCATTCTTTATGCCTAAATCCGCCACTGAATTGATACTTCTAGAAGCCTGTTGATCACCACGGATTTGTCTAATTTTCCATTGTGAAGGGAACTTAATAACCTGATGTAAAGTAGACGGAACAACATCCATCTCGTGAATCCAAGGTCTGTCGAGAATTATATTATATGCCATGTCTATATCTATCACTTGAAAATTCGTCTCTTTGACAAATCCTTCTACGAATGTGGTGAGCACTATTTCCCCTTTTGTAATAACGCTCAAATCCAGATAAGGTACATGTTTTGGGCACCAAATTATCATCGGTTTGCATCTCGTTTACCACTCTTAAAAGAATGATATTTACAAAGCTACCTGGATCAATCAAAACTCGTTTCACATTAGTATCATGTAAAAGTAAAGATATTACCAGTGCATCATTTTGAGGGATCATAATGCTATATGCCTCTGCATCATAAAACATTATGATGTCTTCTTCCAAAACTAAGCGAACTCGCTTTCCGTAGGTAACTCTTACTTTTGAAGTCTTTTTTTGCAGTCATATAGGTCACTCTGTTGACCTCCTCTCCTTCGCTTATCACATTTACCATTCTTTTTGGTAACGGAGGTTTTGGTGGCTCTTGTCTATTCTTCATATACGCTTGCTTACCTTTCTCACTAAACTAATCGGTTAAATAACCTTGTTTTAACAAGTGCTCTATCTCACATTGTAGCAGTCTGCAATCTACCGTTTCATGACCGTGATCACTACAAAAATCGCACCAAAAATTCGGGTTTCTTCTCCTAAGGTTCGATCTCATTTCTTTTGGCCACCACACCTTATCTCCCATACTTCTCAAAACAGCTACCAACTCAGGTGTGCTAACATTGAAACTATAATCACCAATCTTTGCCTTTGCATTAACATTGTTATCCCGTGTATCTCGCTCCTTTCAAAACTTGGATGATGAATATGCATCTCTGTCCTGTGATCTAGAACCGTACCTCAAGTGTTTGTGTTTAGAACGTGAATCCCATCCTGCTGGTCCCATGTAAGGTTTCTACCTATTTTTTTCGGACCTCTTTTCAGTTTCTGGTCGTCTCAAACTTATTCTTTCATCTCCCCATGACTGAGTGATGGTATCTTCCTCTATTCGTAGCTTCGTGTTGTACCTATTGTAAACGTCATTCCAAGTTGTAGCAGGGAAGTCTCGTAAGCTTTCCTTGAGCCTCTCATGGCATCTGATCTTTTTTCATTTGAATTACTTGAAAATGCTATGGCCGCCCAATTATCTGGTACATGCGGTAACATCATTCTTTCGCATTGAAATCTATCCCCAAATTCCCTGAGTAGTTCCGTATCTCCTTGTTTTATTTTGAAGATTTTGTCTATCCTTTTTTCAACTTTTTAAGCTCCCGAGTGTGCTTTTATAAATGAATCTGCAAGCTTAGCAAAAGAATCAATAGAATTTTTTGGTAAAAGAGAATATCTTGTCAGTGCTCTTTTTGCAAATCAGAATTATTTGGGGTACCTAACCTTCCATTGCAAAATTCGCTGGGAGTTACTCCGCTGCCTGAATTAGCAAGTCCCGAGCGTGAGTTCTCTATGGTTGCAGTATTTTTTGGAGGTGGAGTTTGTGGTGCAGTTGGTAATCCACTAACGAAAGCTTGAAGGGCATTGTTGACATGTTCTGCAATTAGCTGTTTTAATGCATCTTCAACAGTCTGATCGTCTCCTTGTTGATTATTCGTATGTGATGTTGATATTTGAGGTTACCCCTCTCGGGAGTGCTAAGGAGAATTTTGGGGTGACGGGATTAGAGTTTCATTTTTTTGTTGATTCTGTTGGTTCAGTTGGTTTTGTTGGTTGTTGTCGTTGGCAGTCGACACGGTTGTTTGACAGAAAAATGAATTTGGAAAATGAAAAGATTATCAAATTTTCAGTAACGGAACCAATTTGTTTAACCAAAAAATATATCTTTCGGTCAAAACCTATTTTTAAAAGAATCCGGATTACTGATAACAAAGAAATTTCGTACTTTAACAATTATATGAAAGGAAAAGAGCAAGAGTAAATAAGGAAATAACTGATTGCAAAGTTAATATAGAGAAAAGCATAAAAGTAAAGTGAATATATTCCAATATTGTTTCAGATGTCTTTACAAGTGAAATTCTCTTCGCTTATATAGGAATTTACAAATATAATGTTTCCTCCCTTTTTTGGCCGAATCATTATGATCATTAATGACATTAATGAACCGTTATGATTGACAACCGTAACTGTTTATTTTAGATTATGTAATGGTTTCAATTCTTCTTCCTCATTAATTAGAGGTTCGTGAATCTTCTTCTTCTTACTGTCTTGATTCATTCAGCTCGTGTCTACTGAATGATTTAGACTCAAGCAACTGCATCCCTTCATCTCGTGAGTGATTTGCTCGTGCCTCCTGTAACTCGTGCACCTTTTAATGCAATATTCCAGTTATCATCTTCTTAGTGATCCACGTAATGTGCCTTATTAGTTACACATAATTCCACGTGTCATATTTATTTTCTACTAAAACACTTTGTTCTTGGGAGAAATTCGCTAAGTTTTGATAGACTTGAATTCCGGAGAAATTCTGACAAAATCCACAGATTCTCTATTCTGATCCCAAAGTTTTTTAACATATAACATCTCATTTTCTCTCTTTTTCCGATTTGGAATTTGCCTAAAAGGTTATGTACACCTTCTGAAGTTTTCTAACCTAAAAAGCTGGCTGTCCTCTATCTTGATAAGCACTCATTGCCAGCCTTCTATCAGAGGCGTCATAAACTCACAATTTCATTTCATAATATTATGCGTAGTCACACAAATAATTTACTCATCTCAATGCATTTTCGTAGAGTAATTAACAGTTTCACACTTTCGTATTATAGTTCGGCTACCAAACAACACCAAATATTCATAGACATAACTTGATCTTTGTTTTCATTCCCTGAATGTGGTTGCACGTAGTTCGCCCGATATGACAAGATATTAAATCTTGGATCGGATGATACAATAATTATTGAAACCATATCGAAGAAATTAATGGCAGACAACATAGTGAACTTCAGAAATACAAGTTACAATGTAATGTGCGGTACATGTATTTCAAGATTACACGGACAAGTTCTTGCAAACGCAGTATTATACTTATCTTGATCACACGTCAATCTTGGAATATGTTCCTTTAGGAAAAAAGGAAAAGAATATTACAAAAGAAGAATTTGGAAAGAAGTTGAAAAGTTTGAACTTCTAAGTGAGTAAAGCAAGCCGTATACTTCAGTGAATGTCGTTTAATAGTCAAAATGAAGCAAGTGACTGTCATGTGTCGTTGTATGTACACACAGACTTATAATGTAAAGTTGTCTGACTTAAAAAAGGCCACAATTTGAGATTCGGTCGGTCGTTTGGAGTGTTGTACCCCTATTCCCCCATTTACTGCTTATTTTATGCTCAATTGTTGTTATGTGACTTGTAGGAGTAATTGGTTTGGCTCCAGGGATGTTTCGGAATGAAAAGGGACACTTAGTTCCAAGGTTGGAAGCTTAAGGTGAAAGTGTTGACCGGATGTTGACTTATGTATAAACGACTCCGGAATGGAGTTTTGATGGTTCCGATCTCCGTATGGTGATTTTGGACTTAGGAATGTGTCTGGATATTGATTTGGAGGTCCGTAGGTGATTTTGGCTTGAAATGACGAAAGTTGAAAAATTAGGAGCCCGTTTGGACATTAATAAAATTTAACTTTTTTACGAAAAAATTTCACATTTTTTCTGAAACCAGTTTTGGCCATAAAACTTTTAATTTTCACTTGAAGATGAATTTTGAAATTTTTCGAAAATTTGAAAAACTCCAAAAAGCTATTTTTCAATTTTTCACTTTGATTACTCACAAAACTTCAAATAACAACCCAAAATTATATTCATGTCCAAATACAACTCTAATTTTCAAATACCATTTTCACTTGAAAATTTACTCACTTTTTTTGTAAAAAATTATTTTTATAATTCTTATGTCCAAACGCCCACTAGAAATTTTGAAAGTTGAGAAGTTCGACCGAGAGTTAACTTTGTGGTTACTGAGCTCGGATTATAATTTTTGAAGTCGGAATATGTTCATTGTGTCAATTATGACTTGTGTACAAAATTTGAGATTAATTGGAGTTAATTTGATAGGTTTTGGCATCGATCGTAGAAGTTGGAATTCATCAGCTTTTAGTAGGCTTGAATTGGGGTGCGATTCATATCTTTGATGTTGTTTGATGTAATTGGAGGCCTCAATTAAGTTTGTATTGTATTTTAGAACTTGTTGGTATATTTGGTTGAGGTCTTGGGGGCCTGGGAATGATTCAGATGGGAATCAGATTTGAAATTGGACTTAGGAGGATTCTGTTACTGCTGATGTCTAGTGACATCGCGCCTGTGGAGTTTTGGTCACGGGTGAGCCACCGAAAAAGCAAGGCAGTGGTTGCAGGTGTGGCTTGGAATGATTTGGGCAGTGATCGTAGCTGCGAGGTTATTTTTCCGTACATGCAAGATCGTAGATGCGGAGTGTCGAGGCGTAGGTGTGAAGCTCGGTTAGGGGACCTGGGTATCAAAGAAGGTTGTTATTCCTAAATGCCCAAGTAGCCTCCAACTTATGGATGTGGTCGACAACACACCGATAAGAAGGACTCTACTAGACACGGCTCCGAGACATCCTAGGATACTTTAAAACTTTAGGCTATGATACCAAGTTTGTCACGTCCCAACTTTGGGAGGTGCGATCGGCGCTCAATCTAGTGAACCCAACTGAGCAAGCCTTATCAACCGCTATCTACCCAACTCGATAGGAATAAGGAAGCCATGCTTACCTTTATTTAAACTAGGAAATATAGTATATTCAACATCTTAGTTAATTTTATATCACAATATTTAAAACGTGGTTAAACTTCCAAGGTTCCATACAAGTTATAGTGTAGAAGAAAGCAAGAGTACAAGGTTACAACATGTTTCATTGACCTATCCAATACCCATACATAACCCACACAAACGTCTACGGAGCCTTTGAGGATACAAAAGACGTGATACAATGTCGGTAACAAGGCCTCGGCTATACCTCAAAAGTGAAAGTCCAAAATAAGAAGATGTACAATATAACCCCTTGAAGGAGAAGGGGCTCACCAAGACTTTGAGAAGAAGGTACTCCACTATGCGCGATCGGCACTATCCGCAATGGAGCCACCTACATTCATAAAAAATGTAGCGCCCCCGGCAAAAGGGACGTTAGTGCCATCGAATAGCACTAGTATGTATAACTAAACACAATTTTACTAGAAAGAACTATCAAGCAAGTACAAGTAAATCACATGAGTAAATCAAATATGCAATTCATTCAATCCTTCATATAATTTCCAAAACTTAGTTTGGTGCGTTTCTTTCATATTTTCATCACTCTTCTCAATGCCACCGCTATCTTCAGTGGAGTCCGATCACAACCCGACTGGCTAGGTTGCCTCATTGGATGCATATATCTCAATCACTATTTCATTTCCCTTATACCCAATTCAATATCACCACATTACCACCATGTGTATGGCATGATGTCCGATCACGACCCGATCGGCTAGGCCGCCTTATCTAGGTGTTGTTCCTTTCTCATTAGTCATCACATATGAATCTTTATTTCATATATATATATCATATCAATTCCTTGGCACTCAGAGCCACCATTATCACATCGTTTTCCATTTTCAAGTATTCATCTCGCAGGTTGTGATCATAGGCATATATAAAAGTAATTCAAGTTGTAGTACAAGTAAGTGGGAACATATCTATCATGAATAATTCTCAATTTCTATCTTGTCTTATAGCCTAAGCATTTCAACACATAATTGTATTCTTCATACTTCTCTAATTATCAAGAATGGTACATTACTCACATTGAGGCACATCCTTCACGTATATGTGTAGTTAATTGCAAATCAATTAATGCGCAATAACAATCAATACATTAACCAATTCAAATCTTACCACACTTTTGTAAATGCCAACGAAGCTCAATTTCTAATAAAAGGGGGTTTTAGCCATACATACCTCAAAGAGCTTTTCCGTAAGTTACTACAACATTCTATAAATTCTAGCAATGCCCATCTACTTCGAGACATAACAAAATTGAACACAAATTAGGAAGATATTCATAATTCTAGCTCATTTGAGCACTTTATCAAATACCATATGAGCGTTAAATCTTTATGGTCCTTTTATAGAGGATTCCATCAACCCACAACCCATACTTTTCCATTTTTAGCTCAACCATGTTCCTACACCTTTTGACAACACATGCAAACAAGATAACAACTCCAATACCCACAAACTTTCTTGATAAATACCCGCCTTTAGCTAAAATTCGAAATTAAGGGTTAGCGTATAGAATCTTACCTCAAGGATGAAGACCTAGTGTGGTTTTCCTTGTTAATCCTTCAAGATTTGAGCAAAAGTTGTAGGAGAATTGATGAGGAACACTTTCCCACTCTAGGGAATTCTCTCTCTCTAAAAATATCTAATTTTTCCTCAAGAAATGGTCCCTTCCATCTATTTGACGAAATGAGGTCGTTTATAACAACCCGATTTTGTATAGCCGTGCCGCGTGGGGCGTCGCATGGGGCACCGTGGTTGTATAAAAAAAGTGCTCATAATTTCTGGTATGAGTGTCCGAATGACGAATGGTTTAAAGAGTTAGAAACTAGACTCAAAAACCTTTCATTTGATAGGTTGTGCATCGCACAAAACCTTATATAAATAGAGATACACTTGTCCAAAGTGAGGTCTTGTGCGTACTCATTTACAACTTTAGTCTATTTGGTAATTTTCCAACTTGTCTTAGACTTAGGCTTCTCCTTAGACACTAAATCAATTATAATAAGACTTATACACTTATTACCATATCCAAATGATATCCATAATATCATTAATCCTCATTTGCACGCAAGATAAAATAATTAGCCTACCTTGGCATCACAAAATCTTAAATTACTAAGCAAAATTTTCTGGGGCTTTACAGACCGGAAGTGTGGAGGTGTTTTTGTAGATGCGGATTCACTTCTGCACATGAACTATCACATATGTGGAAGTGGGATGGAGGCTGTGGATCACGGAAGAGATGAGGAATTTGCAAAAGGGGGACCACATATGTGGTTAAGTGGAGCGCGACAGATTATATTCGAAGGGTTTCTGGGATTTTTGTCATTTTCGACTTTAGAAGCTCGGCTGGAGGCGATCTTTGAGAGGGTTTCACGTGATTTCTAGAGGTATGCTACTTTGGATCATTTTCATTCAATAATATTGATTACCCATTGAATGTTCCCACCTAGTTTATATCTTTTCAAGGTGAAACTTTGGGAGGTTTGGGCTAGGGATTGGAGAGTAAGAAATGGGGATTTGAGTGACGATTTGGTGGCGGAAAATTTTGTATGGCTGGACTCGTGGATGAATGGGTGTTCGAATATTTTAACTTTTGTTGGATTTCGAGACGTGGGCTCGGAGTTGACTTTTTGAATCTAATTAAGAACTTAGCATTTTTCATATGGATTTGATTCTTATAGCTTGTGTTGATTTTATCGAGTTATTTGTGACTAGATTCAAAGCTTTCGGAGGCCGATTCACGAGGAAAGGGCTTGTTGGAGTAGAGATTTGTGTGGCTTGAGGTAAGTAACACTTTTAAATTTGATTCTAAGGGTTTGAATCCCTAAATTTACGTGTTATGTGATCAGTGTTGAGGTGACGCATATGCTAGGTGAAGGGAATGTGGGCGTGCACCGTAGGAATTATCACTCGGTCGATTTCTTGGAACTGTGTAGTCAAATAATCTTGTTACTATCCATATATTCTCCATGTGTTAGAGAAATTGAGCTGTGATTTATGTTAAAAATCATGCCTAGGCTATATGCTGGTACTATTGGGACCTACGTAGGTGGTGTTGCTGTTGAATTACTTACTTAATTTGCAACTATGTACTCAATCACATCTATCATTTTCATATCGTATCTTAGTCTCTGTTACCATATATTGATACATCATATCATCATTTTTTAGGCTGCGTTTCATGACATTGTGAGCCTGAGAGACTAGAGAGATTGATGACTGAGTGAGGCCGAGGGCCTTGTTGTGAGGATATTTATGGGATTGGGCTGCATGTCGCATCAAACTTTATTGATTCATGCCATGATTGGCTTATTTTAGTGCTCGGGCAGGATACGACCCTCGTGAATCCGACTTATCAGCAATGAGCACAGGTACCTACTGAGTGCGAGTGTGCGTGCCGAGCGCGAGTGTCGTGTGCGAGTGCCGAGCAAGTGTGGTGAGCGATTGGGAGGATTAACTGACTGTGAGGATTGAGTGATTATGAGGATTGAGTGACTAAGAGGAATGAGTGATTGTGAGGATTGAGTGAATAAGAGGACTGAGTGCACTGATACTCCGACAGTATACATATGATTTGATTCTATCACTGTGTTGCATTACAGTTGGCATGTATAATTGACATATAGAAATATAGATGAATCATTCCTCACTTCAGTCATTGTTAACATATTTTTTCTGTTTTGAGCTAAAACTGTTGAACTTGAAACCATGTCTACATTCCTGTACTGTTATCCATATATTTGGACTATACCTGTTTAGTTCGTCACTACTTTCAGCCCAAAGGTTAGTTTTGTTACTTATTGGGTACATTTGTCGGTTGTCTCATACTATACCATGTACTTGGTGTGAAGATTTAGGTATTTTCTGGCACAGTGGTTGCTGATTTTGGAGTTGATACCAGCTCAGAGATTCTCAAGGTAGCTGCTTTGACGTCTGCAGTCCTTGACTCTCCTCCTCTATCTTTTATCTTTACTTATACTGTTCTACCTTCCTAGACGGTGTTTCGGACTGTGTTATTGTATATATGCTCATGTACTCATTGACACCCGAATTTTTGGGAAATATTATATTGAGTCACGATATTTTCTTTTCAGTATTTATGAGATTTCTTTCATGAACTTATATTAGTATGTTTTTCAAATTTAAAATGTGTGGTCTTATTGTGAATGTCAACTTGCCTTGTATTGCGATAGGCTCCATCACAGCTTGTGAGATTTGGGTTGTGACAGACATTTACCATCTTTTCCCAACATCTTTTCCCAACAGAAGTCGGTATATGTAATGATCTAATTAGTTATTTTTAGTTCTAGAACTCTATTTCTCTAGTTGTGACTCTTCATAGGTTGGTTTGATTGATTTATGACTTTCGGGATTGTCACGACCCAAACTCTCCCCGAAGTCGTGAAGGCGCCTAACACTGCTTACTAGGTCGACCAACCATATCACAAGGACAATAAACTCAATTAACATAAGTTTAATAATAACGACAATGGTAATATCATAAAATATTTGAGAAAAACAACAATAACTCAGCTACACCCAAGCCAATGATTTGGTGCCAACGAGTCCATGAGCTGTACCGAATCTCAAATACAAAATACAGAGTTAATAATCAATACAAAACTATCTGAAGGATAGAGCAAAGATAATAAAATAAACTAAAAGAGGACTTTATGGTCTGCAAACGACATAACAGCTACCTTGTAGTATCCATAAGCTGAACCCGTGCCCACCGCGCCGCAAAGTATCTGGATCTACACATAATGTGCAGAGTATAATATGAGTACAACCGAATGTACTCAATAAGTAACAAACCTAACCTCGGGTTGAAAGTAGTAATGAGCCCGGAAGAAAGTCAGTGCCCAACATCAATAATCAATAACAACTAAAAATATAATGAAGAAAGTAAAACTAAACAATTTAAATATATCATGTTCAGCTCGTTCATAATTAAGAAAGAATTAGACATGCTTTTCAAGTATAATAGTCAAAGCCAAATCTTTCTCTGAAAATGTTAAAACATGAGTTTAATAAGGAAACTATGGGTTTCCAAACTTTTGGCAACAGATAAGATATTTCGTTTACCCGCTACCATGAGAAAAATGTATCTCTATGCCTACATATCAAGTCAATAACATCATAGCAGAATTAATCAAGTACACTCACTCTCAGCACACTCACGGTGCCTGGAACAAGTTCCCACCATCATCACACGCATACAATGACACTCAACAATGTACGGATGCCAGGCACAAATTCCCCTCACCAAAGCACATATATAACTCTGTGCCTACGCTCACTATGATGTCAGACTCTATAGGGGCGGGCCGTTGCCCAATATCTAATCAATAATTAATACAACCGTTGCAGCATGCAACCCCATCCAAAATATCAATCTGTTGCGGCATGCAACCCGATCCAATATAACTCACAACCCAACTCTATGGCAAATATCAGTCATCAACCGCTCAAGTCTCAACCACTCACATCTCATAGAACTTAGCCTAAATAGTATCATATATAGAAGGCAACAACAGCATGTGATATGACAGACAAATAAGGTACAAAGCTGAGGAATAACGTGCCAATGAGGAATTGTGACCCAGAATATGACTTCAATTAAGGCAAACAATTTAAAGTAGAAAGAATAGCCCTATCATGTCTAAACAAATAAGTACATAGCCTACATATGATTTCTAACACGAATCATAGCTCAAATGATCATCTAAGTAGAGAAAACGCAGATATAATGAGGCATGAAAGCAACCAAGTCCTATAGTAGCTTAACTTTACCCAGATCATGTATACCTCCGCGTACACACACATGCCCATCACCTAGCATGTGCATCAACCCCAAAACATCATACGTATCATAGTTCACAATGATAATTGCCCTCAAACTAAGTTTAGACATGTTACTTACATCAAAACGTGCGATTCAATACTCCAAAAGGCCATTATCGCACGAATCGTCTTCCGAACTACTCAAACCTAGTCACAAAAAATTTAATATCATCAAATAATGCCATAGGAAATAATCCAAAATATTAAAGCGATCTTCAACAAATAAAACATTCAACCCAAGTCTGCTTTCCGGAATCTGACAAAAGTCACAAATTCCAAACCCTCATTCAAATACGAGTCCAACAATACTAGTTTTATCCAATTCTTACTCTAAATCGGGGTTCAAATCCTCAAATTTATTTAGAAATTTTTTTACTAAAATTCCCAGTTTCTTCACTTAGATTCATCAATCAATCACTAACATCAAGGTTGAAATCATGAATAATAAACAAATCCGAGCCAAAAATACTTATCCCAATCCAAATCGTGGAAATTTCCTCAAATATTTGTAACAATGCGACTGGTTGTTTTGAGTAATGTAGCCTCGTTCCCCCCATTTATTTCTTATTCTATGTTCTTTTATTGTTATGTGACTTTCTGTGGTGGTTGGTTTGGTTCTGCAGATGTTACAGAGTGAAATGGAATACTTAGTCCCAAGGTTAGGATCCTAAGTTGTAAGAGTTGACCAGATGTTGCCTTGTGTGTAAACGACTTTAGAATGGAGTTTTGATGGTCCTGATAGCTCTGTATGGTAATTTTGGACTTAGGAATGTGTCCAGATATTGATTTGGAGGTCTGTACGTGGTTTTGGCTTGAATTGGCAAAAGCTGGAAAAGTTAGAGTTTGGACAATTGAGGAGTTTGACCAAGAGTTGACTTTGTTTATACCGAGGTCATATTTTAGTTTTGAAAGTTGGAATAAGTCCGTTGTGTCATTTATAACTTGTGTGCAAAATTTGAGGTTAATCGGAGTTGGTTTGATAGGTTTCAGTATTGATTGTAGTATTTGGAAATCCATTAGTTTCAATAGGCTTGAATTGAGTGTGATTCGTGTTTTTGATGTTGTGTGATGTGATTTGAAGTCTTGACTAAATTTGTATGATGTTTTAAGATGGGTTGATATGTTTTTATGGGGTCCCCGGGGGCCTCATGTGTGATTCATATTAAAATCAGATGGAATTTTAGACTTGTATAAGTGTTGGGATGTTCAATTCCGGTATGTTCGCACCTGCGGTGGGAGTGGCTGCAGGTGCGACATTTTGGTTGCAGATGCAGACTAGAGTTAAGGCAGGGAGGCCCATAAAAGCGGGTGAGTTTTTGCAGAAGCGAAAGCGCCTCTGCCATGAGGAGTCCGAAAGTGCGGAGATTGGAAGCTTGGCATGGATGCACAGATGCAGACATGGGGCCGCAGGAGCGGTCTTGCAGGTGCGAGCTTTTGGCCGCAGAAGTGGCTGGTCGATTGTCTAGTGTTTTTTGTAGATGTAGATATGCAACTCCAGAATGGAGTTTTGATAGTTTTGATAGCTCTGTATGGTGATTTTGGACTTAGGAGTGTGTCAGGATATAGATTTGGAGGTTCGTAGGTGGTTTTTTCTTGAATTGGCAAAAGTTGGAAAAGTTGAAATTTGTAGAGTTGAAGAGTTTGACCGAGAGTTGTCTTTTTTGATACCGGGCTCGAACTTTTGTTCTAGAAGTTAGAATAGTTCCATTGTCATTTATGACTTGTGTGCACAAGTTGAGGTTAATAGCAGTTGGTTTGATAGGTTTCGACATCGACTGTCGTATTTGGAAATCCGTTAGTTTCAATAGGCTTGAATTGGGTGTGATTTGTGTGTTTTGAAGTTGTGTGATGTGGCCTCGACTAAGTTCGTATGATTTTTTAGGATGCGTTGGTATGTTTGGATGGGTTCCCGGGGGGTCTTGGGTGCCATTCACATTGAAATTAGATGAAATTTTGGACTTGTATAAGTGCTGGTGTGATTAGTTCTACTGCTTTTGCACCTGCGGTGGGAGTGGCTACTTGATGCAGTACTGCAGGTGTGGCGCTTTGGCTGCAGACGCGGACTGGAGTGAAGGCAGGGTGGCCCGCAGAACCGGGTGTGTTTCCGCAAAAGCGAAAGCACTTCTGCAATGAGTAGTCTGCAGGTGCAGAGATTGGAAGCTTGGACTGGATGCGCAGATGTGGACATGGGGCAGCAGGAACGGTCTTGCAGGTGCGAGATTTTGGCCGAGAAAGCGGCTGGTCGGGTGTCTAGTGTTTATCGCAGATGTGGATATGCGACCGCAGAAGTGGAGGTCATGACCGCAGGTGCGGTTTCGCCGACAGAATAGATATAAACGAAGGTTAGAGTATTTTCTTCATTTTTTGTGGGAGCTCAAATTGAGGCAATCTTTTAAGGGGTTTTCACTTAGATTGAATAGGTAAATGATTTTTGATAATTTTTTCCATGCATATTAGATATTGATTATTTCACCTATTTGTCATGAATCTATGTTATAATTTGGGAATTTCTGAAATATGTATTGGAGAGTAAGATTTGGGGGTTTGAGTGCCGATTTGTTGTCGAAATTGGATGATTTTGGTATGGTTGGACTCGTTATTGAATTGTTGTGAATTTTATCGAGTTCCGAGACATGAGCTCGGGGTTGACTTTTTTACTTTAGTTAAAGAATATAGCTTTATCGTATGGAATCGATTCCTATAGCTTGTATTGATTATATTAAGTTATTTGTGGCTTGATTCGTGTTATTCAGAGGCCGATTCGCAAGGCAAGGGCTTGTTGGAGTTGTGATAGGCGCCATCAAGACATTTTGAGATTTTTTTTGTCATAGAATCACCCAAATGCGAGCTCTATAACTCAAAATGTGATAAAATAACTCAAAGTCCCGAAATTGATATTTTAACGGTCTGCCCAGGCATATGGATCGCGACCACGGAACCCTCATCGCGATTGCGAAGACCAAAATTTCCAGTTCCACAAAAGACCCTACACGAACGTGGCCCCAGGCTCACGATCATGATTCACTAGTTTCCAAGCCTACATGAATGCAGACCTTCCCATGTGACCACGAAGGCTAAACTCCTGACGCGCTTGCCCATCATTCTCTTCTATGCGAATGCGACTCCCCGCATACGAACGCGAAGGCCACTTCTCCACAAGCTCCGCGAATGCGACCCCACATTGCAAATGCGAAGAGAAAAACTCATCTACTACCAAATATACTCCACGATTGCGAATCTCCTTACGCAATCGCGATGAACACCAGAAGACAACTGATGCAAAATAAGGGAAAATGGTCTAAAACAACCCCGAAACACACCCAAGGCCCTCGGGACCCAACCAATCACACCAACCAATAAAAAAATATAACACAGACCTGCTCGAGGCCTCACATCACATAAATTAACATCAAAACCAGGAATCGCACCTCGATTTAAGCCTAAGGAACTAATAAATTTTCACCTTCAAAAACTCAGGTCGAAACATATAAATTCAACGCGGAATGACCTCAAATTTGAGTACAAGTCCGAAATGACACAATGGACCTATTCCAACTCCCAAAATTACAATCTGAACCCAATTTTATCAAAGTCAACTTCCGGTCAAAACTATGAACCTTCCAAACCTTTATTTTTCACACTTTCGCCAAAAAATACCAAATCAACCTACGGACCTCCAAATCCAAATCTGAACATATTCATAAGTCTAAAATCACCATATGAACCTACTGGAACCATCAAAATACCACTTGAAAATCTTCAATATAAAAGTCAAACTCCGGTCAACTTTTATAACTCAAGCTTCCAACCTTGATACTAAGTGTTCCATTTCACTCCAAAACCTTCCTGAACCCGAACTAACCATCCCTGCAAGTTATATAAAAATAATTATACATATGTAAAGCATCAAAAAGGGTAACATGACTAAAATACTCAAAACAATCAATCGGGTCACTACAGGGATGGGTGATTCAGTTTTCGAGAAATTGTGGAGTGATTTGGAACACTTAGTTCCTAAGTTGAGGCTTAAGGTTAGAAGAGTTGATCAACATCAACATTATTGATAAACGATCTTGGATTAATATTTCAAAGATTCCAATAGGCCCGTATGATAATTTTAGACTTGTACGTATATTTAGTTCGGATCTCGGGTGGCCCGGAGTTGATTCAGCCCTTTGAGTCAAAAGTTGGGATCCTGAACTTAAGAGCTTTGAGATTTTTTATTTGATGCATAATTGTTGTATTTGATGTTGTTTTTAGTATTTTGAGCATTTGAATAAGCTCATATAGGGTATGCAGACTTGTTAGGATGATCGAACAAGATCCCGGGGCCCGGATGAGTTTTGAGGTAATTTTTGATGATTTTAAGCTAATTTGTATTGCTGATTTTTGATGCACAACACTGCATTGCAGTCACATAGTTGTGTCTCGCAATCGTAGAAAGGAGATTTTGGGGCCAGCATTTTCGTGCTTCACGACTGCGTAAATGGGGCTCGCAAATTGCATTGAGATGGCAGATGGTGCTTTATAGTGGTGTGAGGTTCAATCATGATTACGTAGAAGGTCTTGGTTGGGGGAGCTTACTCTATGTTTTTCATCATGTGGATAGGATTCTGATCACGTAAGATCATTTGGATGTGTTTTGCAATTGCGTGTAGTAGGGTCACAATCGCATATGGTTGTTTGCGTGTGCTTTGAAATAGTATGGGAGGAGTCATGATCGTGATTAAGGACTTCTTGCAGATGTCTTGTACTTCGTTATCACGTGAGTTGGCAGTCGTGTTCACGATGGGTATTTTACTGGCAGATGTATTTTATGCAAAATTTTGGGATTTATCTTATTTTCATCATTTTTTAGTCTTGGAACGGGAATAGAAGATTTTGAAGAGGATTTTCACTTTAATCTTGAGGGTAAGTAATTCTTTATTGGTTTTAATTATATATCATGATTACTGTTACGCAACGCCTTCCTGATGATCTTTGGAAGGGCAACGTAAGGCTAAGCAACCGATGTCAGTGCGGTTGCTGTCCGCCAATGAGGTCCTCGCCGCACGCTAGACTAGATTGTCAGTGCCGTGCGGGAAAACCAATGTCGTAAGCAAATTGCGGAAGCTGAGAGAGAATTGGGTTTTGAATGATGATGATGATTTTATTGCTGAATGAAAATGATGATTACAATGATGTGGTGTCGAGGGGGAGAGACACCAGAAAATGCTGATTGAAATGTTTGATTGTTTGGTCCCCCTTAATAATGCTTAAAAAAAATAAACCAACATTACAAGACTAGTCCTAATAAAGCTGTAGAAGCACACTGAAATGAAAATGATGAAAACTAGTCTATGATTACAATGAAAAGGACTTAGATTATTACAAGGAAAAACTAAGTCCGATGGCAGCATCTTTGTCTTGCGGGTCTGCGCGCGCGTTGCTGTGGGCGCGCGCGACACTTGATGTGCTGGCCTGAGGCTGGGCACTGGTGCTTGGCATCAGGGTCTGTGCGCGAGGCGCTGCTGGAATGGGCCTGCAGCTGGGCGCTGGCGAGGCATCAGGATCTGCGCGCGCGGCATTGTCAGGGCGCGCGGCGCTGTTGTCATTGGCCAGCCCTTGGGCGCTGGCGAGAGGCATCGGTGGGGCGACAGAGGCACATGCGCGCTTGTCACTTGGCGCAGCCAAGACCACGGGGCCGACCATGGCGCTAGGCATTGTGAGGCTTGCTAGGCCGCCATGGGGCGCGGCCAAGGGGTCATGGGGCATGTCTGGAAAGCAGCCCATGACATTCTCCCCCACCTGAGTTGGCGCCGTCCTCGGAGCCTTATGATGATGATGATGATGATGATGTTTCTGATGGTTGTTGGATGGGAGGTCTGCGCCCCTCTGTTGTTTGAGCTTGCTGTTGTAGCGAAGCAATGATTTCATGCGGCTGACATGGAAGACTGGATGGATCTTCCACCAGGATGGAGTTTTTACCTGGTATGTGGACTCCCCAATGCGTTTTTCAATGGACAGGGGCCCGATGTATTTTTGTTGCAGGCGAGGGTCATGGGTCCTTTCTGCAAACAAGTACTGCTTTGGGATGCGTAGCATTACTTTGTCCCCTGGTTGATGTTGGGCAAAGCAAAGATTTTGTTCGGTGAACCTTTTTGCCCGCTCTTGGGCCCTGGTGAGATAGCTCCGCACTATCTCCATGTTGCGCTCCCATTCGCTCGAGAAGTTGGCAGCTCGAGGAGATTTCGGCATGGTTGATGCATTCACCGTCTGCGGGAGAAGCGGTTGCTGTCCGGTAACAATTTCAAAAGGGCTTCTTGTTTGTATGATGGCTCTTTTGAGAATTGAAACACAGTTGAGCAGCATCCAGGAGCTTCACCCAATGCTTCTGTGATCCGGTTGCGAAGTTGCGGAGATATTCCTCCAGCATGTCATCGAACCGGTCTGTCTGGCCATCCGATGGTGGATGGATGTCTGTGTTGTGACTCAATGTTGACCCAAAGCACCTGAAGAGATGGGTCCAAAAGTTGCTAGTGAAGCGTGAGTCGCGCCTACTAACAATGTTTTTGGGCAGGCCCCAATGTTTGACAATGTGCGAGAAGAAGAGTCGAGCTGTATCTTCTGCTGAGATGTTTTGCGGGGCTGCTATGAAAGTTGCATAGTCTGAGAACTGATCTATGACAACCATGATGGATGCAAGATTGCTGACTTGGGGCAATCCCGTGATGAATCTGAGGGAAACACTTTCCCATGGTCTCTGAGGGACATGTAATGGCTGCGAGGGTCCCGGCTGTGATGAGTGATCCGACTTGTCCTTGTGGCATGGCTGACAAGTCTTCACACGATGATGAGCGTCACCAGTCTTTTGAGGCCGATGACATGATGGCTGATTGTTGCTGCGAAGGGTAGCCTGAACCTGAGGTTCATGTCTGTTGACTACCTTCTCCAACTGCATGGCCGAGATGTTTTCAGCGGCCATCTTTATGGGGAAGCATGGTATGGTGCAGGGCTTGGCCCCTTTTTCTCCCATCATCAGGAGCATGTTGGCAAATGGTACCGGAATGGTGTTGGTTTGCCTCATGAACTCTAAACCCACTATGATGTCGAAGTCATCTATGATTGCGATGCGCAGGTCGATGCTTCCTTTGTATGGGCCAAGTTTCACTGGGACATTTGTAGCTGTTCCACCCAATGTCTGAGGTGGTGAGTTGATAGCCTTGACGCGGCCTTTGCTCTTTTGTACCACAAGACCTAGGCGCTCTACTTGCGTTGATGACAAGTAGTTATGGGTGGCACCCGTGTCTATCAATGCGTGAAGGGGCTTGCCGTTCACTTTCAATTCGACGAACATTAGGGTCCTCGCTTGCTTAGGAGGTCCTTCGTCCATCTTTTCTTTCCCTTTCCTGGTGATCGGGACTGATGTTTTCTTAGGAGGACATGCACTGGTCCCCGCTAAGGCATGTGGGATAGAGCCAACAATTGCATTGAAGGCGCCTACCTGGTTGTCTTCAGATGTGTCTGATGCATCTGTCTCATCCTCGACAGTCTGATGAGCATTGACCTTGATGTTTGGGCATTCATTGTTCCAATGTGCCCCGCCGCAATGACGGCATTCTGAGGGAGGCTTTCTCCCCTGATTGTTGTTGATGGATGCAGCACTGTTGCTGTTGGAGGGAGGAGTCTTAGTTTTGGATGCACTCCGATCTCCCCCACTTTTGCTTGGGCCACCATTGCTGGGATGGTGCCCGTTGGATCCCCCTCGGACAGACGGCTGGGGCCTGTCGTTCTGAGTTCCCAAATGATAATCGCCAAGGCATTCTGCAGCTTGAATGGCCTTGGGCAGGGTGTCTACCCGTTGTCGTTGTAGTTCCATACGGGCATGAGGTTTCAAACCTTCTATGAATGCGAAGAGTTTGTCTTTGTCCCCCATGTCGCGTATGTTTAGCATGAGTGCGGAGAATTCGCGCACGTACTCCCTCACTGATCTGGTGTGGCGGAGGTCCCGTAGCTTTCTCCTGGAATTGTATTCCACATTTTCGGGAAAGAACTGCAGGCGTATGGCTACCTTCAATTCGTCCCATGTCTGAAGAGTATCTTCACCGGCCTTGATGGCTTCGTGTTTGACCCGCCACCAAAGTTTGGCATCGCCCTGAAGATACATGGCAGCAGTCGCTACCTTTTTGGATTCCTCCAAATGGCCCACGGCATCGAAGTATTGTTCGATGTCGAAGATGAAGTTTTCCACTTCTTTAGCATCCCGGGATCCGTCGTATGGCTTTGGCTCCGGTATCTTAAGCTTTTGTGGAATGGGGGTGAGGTTTGCTGCACCCCTGATGTGATGGTCGCCTTCTCGAAGTAGGCTCTGTAAGGCAGCATTGACAACGTTGAGCTTGTCAGTCAAGTCGTTTATGGTTTGCTGCATGGCAGTTAGTCTGTCTGCCTCATGTTGCTGATGGGCTAAATCGTCGGCACGCTCCTGTTGGAGGTCCTCAAATTTGCCATGAATATTGGCAGTTTCGATGGCTGCCGTTTGTCGGTCCTCGTCGGAGTCACGACTGATGTTTGCAATGTCATTTTCGGCCTGCCGCATTCGGCGGTCCAGGTCGTCCAACCTTTGCACTAGGTTGTTGCTTTGATCAGGCACCGTTTCTACGATGGGTCGTAATCGGTCAACCGTCTCTTCTAGGGATGCTAGACGCTCCCCATGATTCACCATGGTCAGAAATGGTGATGATGGCAAATGTTTTCCCTCGTCCGATGTCGAGCCTAGGCTCTGATACCAACTGTTACGCAACGCCTTCCTGATGATCTTTGGAAGGGCAACGTAAGGCTAAGCAACCGATGTCAGTGCGGTTGCTGTCCGCCAATGAGGTCCTCGCCGCACGCTAGACTAGATTGTCAGTGCCGTGCGGGAAAACCAATGTCGTAAGCAAATTGCGGAAGCTGAGAGAGAATTGGGTTTTGAATGATGATGATGATTTTATTGCTGAATGAAAATGATGATTACAATGATGTGGTGTCGAGGGGGAGAGACACCAGAAAATGCTGATTGAAATGTTTGATTGTTTGGTCCCCCTTAATAATGCTTAAAAAAAATAAACCAACATTACAAGACTAGTCCTAATAAAGCTGTAGAAGCACACTGAAATGAAAATGATGAAAACTAGTCTATGATTACAATGAAAAGGACTTAGATTATTACAAGGAAAAACTAAGTCCGATGGCAGCATCTTTGTCTTGCGGGTCTGCGCGCGCGTTGCTGTGGGCGCGCGCGACACTTGATGTGCTGGCCTGAGGCTGGGCACTGGTGCTTGGCATCAGGGTCTGTGCGCGAGGCGCTGCTGGAATGGGCCTGCAGCTGGGCGCTGGCGAGGCATCAGGATCTGCGCGCGCGGCATTGTCAGGGCGCGCGGCGCTGTTGTCATTGGCCAGCCCTTGGGCGCTGGCGAGAGGCATCGGTGGGGCGACAGAGGCACATGCGCGCTTGTCACTTGGCGCAGCCAAGACCACGGGGCCGACCATGGCGCTAGGCATTGTGAGGCTTGCTAGGCCGCCATGGGGCGCGGCCAAGGGGTCATGGGGCATGTCTGGAAAGCAGCCCATGACAGTAAGTATGAACAAATTCAGACTGTGAAACTGCGAATGGCTCATTAAATCAGTTATAGTTTGTTTGATGGTATCTACTACTCGGATAACCGTAGTAATTCTAGAGCTAATACGTGCAACAAACCCCGACTTCTGGAAGGGATGCATTTATTAGACTTGAGTTTTGATAATATAAGCTCGGGTTGACCTTTAATCGACTTTGATTTATTTAAAGATTGAAACTTTATTGTTTGGAATTGGTTTCTATGACTTTATTTTACCCTATTAAGTATTATTTGGATAGATTTAGAATGTTTAGAGGAGAACTTCAAAGGAAAAGTGATTTGAGGGTTGAAGCGGTTTTGGTAGGAAGTAAGTCTCTTGTCTAACCTTGTTAAGATAGAAGTTTCAACATATTAGACTTATATGCTACATGCTAATTGATTCGGGAGTAATGTATATGCGAGGTGACGAACGTATATACGTACTCTAAGGCTAAACTATGTTTGGATAGTTTTAGGCTTCTTTATGTCTTGTTTCATAGTGTGTTCCTTTTTGACTTATGTTCTATTTAATTCTATGACTATGTGAGTCTATTTATTCATGCTAGAAATCATGTTTTAGTTATTATCTTATTTGGAGATCATAGGCTATTCTTGAGATTTGTTGATATACTTAATTTCACCACATTTATACTTTATATCATGATTCCATATGCATCTTTAGTTAGTTTATCCTTGTGCTTATTATTGGTTATTTCTTTAGCATATGCATATATCCATAGAGATGGAGATGTTGATACAAATTGATTGATTATGGAATATTTGGACATTTGAGCGTAGTGATATTGTTATGGCATGATAGTTTATACCATATGGTTATTGTACCATGTGGTTATTGAGATATTGATATATTATGACATGATAAAATTTTGTCTATTGCTTAGAAATAGATTCGCCCTCCAAAGTGAGGTAATTACCCATCTTATAACATTAGGCCCTATGACTGCACATCGTGTTGAGCACGTGAGACATGTTGGATCATGTAGAAGCATTCATATATGTTCTACTTGGTGCATGTCACCTTTATATGTGTACTAGCGACTGAATTGTGTTCTGGCTATCTTGTTTGAGAAGCATGCTTATCCTATCTCTGTTCTTTTGCACTACATTGTTACACATGTTGTTCTTTATTATTTTATATTATTATGAACTGTTCATGTTAAGAAGGTGAGTACAACTACTTCTTTGATATTAGATTTGATCTTTACTAAGTTTACATTGGTTTGTACTCATACTACACTTCTGCATATTTTGTGTAAATTTTGGCTTTGGCGTTGACACTAGTGGATTTCAGAAGGATGCCAGTAGCTGACTCTAGAGACTCGAGGTAGTGCTTTTTGGTTGACCGCAGACCCTTGAAGTGACCTTCTACCCCTTTATCATACTTTTATATTATTTCAGACAATGCTCTTGTATTTTATGAGGCTCAGTTACATTTCATCTTAGTATTTTATGAAATTCACACAATCGAGTTTTGGGAGGTTTTGTTAGATTTTGCAATTGGCATTTTTGGGTTGAGTCTTTATCAATGTTATCTCATCAGATTATCCTTTATTGTCTTGATTTGATTGGTTACTATTATTGTCTTACCTAGCCAGTTGGATTAGGTGCCATCACGACCATTGGTGAAATTTTGGGTTGTACAAAGTTTATTTTAGAGCTATAGGTTTATAGGTTCTACGGGTCATGAGCTTGACCAGTAGAGTCTTGTGGATCGGTATAGAGACGTTTATGCTTATCTTTGAGAGACTATGGGACATTTAGGAAGCTTTACTTTCTTCTTTCATTATAGTACACCTTTATTTCATCCTAAAGATTGAATATTTACTCTATTATGCTCTCATAGATGGTGAGAGCATGTGCATTAGCAACGTCATAGCAGGAGACGGTGCACCATGTTACAACCGCTACTCGAGGTAGAGGTTGGGGCAGAGGTAGGGATAGAGCCCAAATCAAGGCATGTGAAACAACACCTAGAGATGGAGAAACTGCAACTACTCGTGCTCGTGCTAGAACAGCCTCGAAGGAGCCACCTATAGCTCCAGAGATGGATTATGTTCCAGATCAGGTAGTTCTATTCGGACTATCTCAGGTTCCCGAAGGTTTAATTTCTTCCCTAGTGCTTCAACACACTATGGTTTGGACTTCAACTTACTTCAACGGTTAGGAAAAAGCTAAGATGATTCATGTGGTCCCATCTACTTCTTAGTTTGGAAGGGGAGCACAGATCTACTCACACTCAAGAGTAGGCCGGCCACTGCTATGTTTCAAACTCCGGAAGTTTCAATTATTCAAGTGATTGGGGTAGTTCAGCCTATTGCTTTAGTTAGGCCGGAGATTGGCCCTACTATATCTATTAATTAGCTAAAGAGGATGGTTTGTTCCAGATGTTAGATCCTCTGCAGTTTGACGGTGATCTCATAGCTAATGCTCAGGATTTCTTGGATAGGTTCATGAGATTTTCTGTAATGCGGGTCTCGTTTAATCCAATTGAGTTTATTTTACCACTTTTTAGTTAAGAGGGCCAACCAAGAGGTAGTGGTAGACTTATGAGAAGATCTGACCCACATGGTCATTTTTTCTCACTTAGACTCAATTTTCTACTCTCTTCCTGGAGAAGTTCATTCCACTCACTAGGAGAAATGAAATGCATAGTCAGTTTAAGCACTTGTTGTAGGATGGTATGTCAGTCACTCGGTATGAGATAAGGTTTGCGGAGTTGTCCTATTATACAGCTTTCTTGATTCTTACGAAGTCTAAGAAGGTGAAAAGGGTAATTGAGGGGATTTTTTTTGGAATTAAGCGTATTATGGCTAAGGACTGAGAGGTTGCATGGATGATTGAGCACATCTGTGGTCAGGGGAGAGAGGCAGTGAAAGGTAAGAGGCCTCATCATTTAGGAGGATTCAGTAGTGCCTGGCTTTGAGGCAAGATTTATTTTTGTAGAGGCTACTCTAGGAGGCTAATTTACTCAGCACTTTAGACTTCTCATGGTGCTCCAATTAATTATGGTCCCGATAATATTCGTTCGGGGAAAGCATCCTACAGTGCATCTCTAGCTTATGATTCGTATGATTGTTACTTTGGTTGACAGGGTTAGACTCGGTCCCAGTAGTCGTACCAACAGAGATGTTGCTTTAAGTACGAAAATTCTAAGAATCTTTGGAGAGAGTGTCTTAGACTTCGAAGTGGTGTATCTCAGTAGAGTACTCAGGCTCTGGCTCTAGCCGCAGCTGCCACACCACCTACCCAGCCAGCTAGAGGTGGAGGTCAATCCATTAGATTATAGGAGAAGAACAGGTCGATGGAGGTCAGGCTCGTTGTTATACTTTTTCAGGTAGACTTGAGGCAGTGGCACCAGATGTAGTCATTACAACGATTGTTTTAGTCTGTCATAGAGATGTTTCAGTATTGTTTGATCTAGATTCTACTTATTCTTAAATTTCATATTACTTTACATCATATTTGGGTATATCTTGTCATTATTTGGATATCCATATTTATGTGTCGGTGCCTATTGGATATTTTATTATTCTGGATTGGGTTTATTTGTCTAGTGTGCTTACAATTAATGGCTAAGATATGATGATTGATCTCTTGTTGTTGGTCATGGTAGACTTTGAGGTAATTTGTGGCATGGACTAATTATCTCAGCATCATGCTATCTTGGGTTGTCACGTCAAGATAATGACTTTAGCTATTCTAGGGTTGCCTAGATTAGAGTGGAGAAGGTAAATTATTCATTCTATAAATAGGGTGATTTTATTGAAGGCTCATCGTATGATTAAGAAAGTATGTCTATCATATTTAGCTTTTATTCGAGAGTCTAGTATAAAGATTCCTCTTATGAATTCGGTACCTATTGTGAGAGAATTCCAATAGGTGTTCCCTACAAACTTATCACGTATGCACTATATAGGGATATTGGTTTTAGTATTGACTTGGTTTTGACACTTGGTCATATATATTCCATAATACCGTATGGCTCCAACTGAATTAAAAGAGTTGAAGGATCAGTTATAAGATTTACTTAGAAAGGGGTTCATCATACCTTGTGCTTCTTCTTGAGGTGCACCAATATTTTTTTATAAATAAGAATGATGACACTATAAGGATGTACATTAATTATAGGCAGTTGAACAAAGTTACTATCACGAATAAGTATTCATTGCCTCATATTGGTGTGTCATGTGAGGTTTATACTAATCATCGCGGCCCTCGACACTTGTTTAAGTAGAAGGATTTGAATTTGAGGCAAAAGG
The DNA here is from genome assembly GCF_000393655.2 of Nicotiana sylvestris. Taxonomy (NCBI): domain Eukaryota; kingdom Viridiplantae; phylum Streptophyta; class Magnoliopsida; order Solanales; family Solanaceae; genus Nicotiana; species Nicotiana sylvestris. The sequence continues at coordinate 97,014,625 of NC_091063.1, forward strand.
GGTGGCCTGAGGTTCTTTCGGATTATGCTATCACTATTTTATATCATTCGGGTAAGGAAAATATGATAATAGATGCTTTGAGTTGAAAGACAGAGAGTATGGGTAGTTTGGTATTCATTCTAACTGAGGAGAGGCCTTTCGTTATTGATGTTTAGGCCTTAGTCAAATAGGTTTGTGAGATTGGATATATATGAGCATAGTAGAGTTCTTGCTTGTGTTGTTGCGCAATCGTCCTTGTTTGACCGCATTAAGCTCGCCAGTATAATGATCTTCATTTGGTATTGCTTAATTACATAGTGCAGAGGAGTGGTTCTAAGAAGGATGTTTTTGTAGATAATGGTGTTATGCGACTTCAAGGTTGACTTTGTGTTCCTAATATTGATGTTTGAGGAAGTTGTTACATCATGAGCCTCACAGTTTGTGATATTCTATTCATCTAGGTGCTATGAAGATGTATCATGACTTGAAGAAACACTATTGATGGCAGAGGATGAAGAAGGACTTTGTTGGTCATGTTTTATAATGTTTGAATTGCAGCAAGTTAAGTATGAACATTAGAAACCAGGTGGTTTAACTCAGAAGATGGTTATACCGGGATGAAAGAGCATATCACTATGGACTTTGTGGTAGAGTTACCATATACTAAAGATGTTTGATACTATTTCGGTCATTATGGATAGGTTGACCAAGTCCATGCACTTTATACCAGCGTTGACTACTTATACTTCAGAGAGGTTGGCCTAGATTTATATCAAAGAGGTAGTTCATTTGTATGTCGTACCTACCTTTATCATTTTAGACTATGGCACTAAGTTCACATCTCACTTTTGGAAAGTACTACGAAGGCAGTTGGGTAACAGGTCAGGCTTAGCATAGTTTTTCACCCACAGATAGGTGGCTAGTCCAAGCGTACTATTCTAACTCTTGAAGACATGTTGAGATTTTATGTGATCAACTTTGGAGATCATTGGGATCAGTTCTTACATTTGGCGGAGATTACTTATAATAACTGTTATCTTCCAACATTTAGATAAATCCATATGAGTCTTTGTATAGTAGATGGTATGGTTCTCATGTTGGATGGTTTGAGTTTGATGAGGCTAGGTTGTTGGGAATAAATTTGGTATGTAATATTTTAAGGAAGGTAAAGTCTATTCAAGAACAACTTCGGACAGCTTAGAGTAAGCCGAAGAGTTATACAAACAACAAAATATGTGATGTGGCATTTATGGAGGGTGAAAAAGTACTTTAAAAGTTTCACCCATGAAGGGTGTGATGAGGTTTTTATAAAAAGGAAAGTAAAGTTCTAAGTTTATTGGACAATTTGTGGTGTTGGAGAGAGTTTGTAAGGTTACCTACAGTATTGGTTTGCCTCCTAGCCTATCGGGATATATCCGATATTTTATGTTTCTATGCTTTGAAGGTATAATGAAGATAAGTCATATGTTTTGGACTTCAGCATTGTGCATTTAGATGAGAATTTGACCTATGAGAAAGAGCCGATAGCTATTTTAGACAAGTAGATTTTAAAGTTAAGGCAAAAGGAGATCGTTTCGCTAAAGAAGCTTTGGAAAGTAAACCAATTAAGGAAGCTACTTTGGAGACCGAGTCAGATATGAGAAGTATATATCCTATTATACCCCATGTTTTCGTACATAAGAGTACGTCAGAAGTCAATTAATGTAAGCTCAGAAATGGAATCATCTTTGAAAAGTTTACAAAGTTAGTTCATCATGAAAACGTGGAGGTTACAAGTATTTAAAATCATTGATACCAAGTTGCAAGAGGGTTTGAAGGCTTAGAAACTAAACAAATTGAAGAAAATAAGTTTCGTCGAAACTCGACATGTTTGATTGTTTTACCATGTACTTTTGGGGTGAAACTAGGGTTATTAACATTATAAGGAGATTATAATATGAGTTATTTTAGTCGTATGATAGTTTGTGTTATGTTTTGAAGTCAAGCGAGTTATGGAACAAAAGTTGGAAAAGGTCATCACAAATTCCATTCATAAATGTGCTGAAAATTAGGTCAAATGTAACTGAGCTTTTCTCCCAATATACTGGGAATTAGGGGATGATCTACCTACAAAATTAAATATCTATGAGTCTAGTTTCTAAATCATTAAACGTTTTGTCGATATAAAGTTGGAGTAGAGAGATACTCGTATTTTTGCGAGACTGCGCAGGCTGGTAGGTGACAAGTAGGTGCATCACCTACTTGCCAAAAGGAGAGGCCTCAACTAAGTCGGTCAACAAGGGACTTTTAAGGGATAATTAACTCATTTATTTCACTCGTATTTCATACCATTAAAACCAGAGTTAACCCCTGCAACTCCTCCCCAAAAATCCCACACATACCCTAGGTTATTCCGGATGTTACGATGTCATTCTAGTGCCGAAAACCCCGGACAACTTGCTAGTTTCTCTTTCTCCTTCATGTTGTTGCGTTGGGGGACTGATTTTTGATGGATAAGGACTAGGTTTTGTTGTTATACTCAGTCCAAGGTAAGTTTATGCTTCTCCTTCCATTATCTATGCTTGTACGAGTTGTAACTCGACCGTAAAGACTAGACCTAGCGAGTTTCGAATGAGTGGTATGCTGTTTGTTGTTGCATCACTGTTGGCTGGTTGTGAACTTATTTTTATGTTGAATTGATGCCATGTTTATAGGATAAGAGGATGAATTATGTAATTTTGGTTTTGTTGCTCAATTTGAAAGAAAAGACAAGTCGAAACATGTTTTAATATAACGAAAAATCAGTTTTGAGTTGTTGAACTTGTGGGACTATTTTGTGGGCTGTTTCGTATTGCTGTTGGGTTGTCTATTTTGCTAATGTTTTTATTGATTTTGGGAGGAGAAAGAGTATGGAGAAACACCACATAAGTGCAGGGCAGTTGGCTGTTCGTTCGTCGTTATAATCTTTAGGTTGTGGGACACTACTTTGGTTGTCGTTTTATGTATGAAGTGATTAGGGTGTGTGGGCTATTTTATTGTATATTGTTATGGATATAAGGTTGGAACATGATGCATACATGTTGTTATTGTTGTGCTCTTGTTGTTTTTGGTATATGGCATTGGAGGATGGCCTTGTTATAGGGGAGATGCTGCCAAAATTCACTTAAACAAGCTACTAGTTTAATTTGCGGACTTAGCCTTTACTCAACACTGATTTTGAATCTCCTTATGCTGTGGTAGATTAAATTGAGTTGTTTGAAGAATTGCTTGGAAGGTATTAAGGACTCAATGGAGTTAAGGTATGTTAAGTCACTTCCTTCTTTCTTTTGGCATGATCTAATGTGAAATGAATACGATATTTTATAACGGATCTACTCATAGCAACTAAGGTTATCCATGTTGTTCTTGCCTTATAAAGTTATTCTAAGAAAGTGTTTATAATCTTTGAATCCTACTGAGGTTCATATTGAGGGTATGTTTGTCCATAATGTTAAGAAGTTGCAATGACCTTAAGTCACACCGAAAGGTTTAGAACATGATTCCACGAGTCTAGCATGCATTATTTATAGTATCTATTTTACTCTACCGAGTCACGCTACAGTCAGCCGAGTACGACACCTATTGTGAAACCACTGATCAGTTGGGTTTGACGAGCTCCACGTGGCCGAGTACAATTCTACCGAGCCTTATGATGGTCGAGCACATTTTTACCGAGTCCTCTTTGAGGTCAGGTATGATATGATGATGATGATGCCCACAGAGGTGTATGTTTTTAAAAGTTTGTGTATATATATATATATATATATATATATATATATATATATATGTATTATGAATTTCGTGTCAGTATCCCCCAGAGGCACTCAAATGTTACAGGTTGTATCTCATCTGTCTCTCTTTACATGACTGTTCTTGTTTATGCTTTTCTGCCTTACATACTCGGTACTTTATTCGTACTGATGTCCCGTTTGCTTGGGGAAGCTGCGTTTCATGCCCGCAGGTCCCAATTGATAGGTTGACAGTCCTCCTAGTAGGCTATCAGCTCAGCGGAGGTGTTGGTGCACTCCACTTGCTCCGGAGTTGCCTATTTGGTCCGTATGATTTGGATATGTATTGATTGGTATGGCGGGGTCCTGTCCCTACCTTTATGATTTTATGTTCTCTTGGAGGCTTGTAGACAGATGTCAGGCGTATGGATACTTTTATGGCCATGTCGGCCTATGTTTTGAGTTTACAAATGGTCATGTCGGCCTTATAGGCCCGTATGTCACATGTATAAGTTTGTATATCATGTTGGGTCGTCATATGTTGAGTATTCCCTTATGTTTTATTCTTGTTATCTTATGACGTGTTTTCTGGCTCATTTACTCATGATAGTATAATAAGAAAGATATGGTATGTTGGTACTCGGTTGAGTAAGACACCGGGTGCCCATCACGGCCCTTCGGTTTGGGTCGTGACAAAAGTGGTATCAAAGCAGTTCTGTCCTAGGGAGTCTACAAGCTGTGTCTAGTAGAGTCTTGTTTATGGGTGTGTATTGCACCACACTTATAAGAAGGAGGCTGCAGGCCAGACTATCACTCTTTCTTCTTACTCTAGATCGTTTAGTAGAGCTCAATTGTAAGAATTCAAACTTCTAAATTCTATTTTATTTGTAACACAATGATACCTCATACAAACATATAGTTGGTAAGAGATTAAATGTTGTTGTGGAAGAGTTGAGTCAATGGAACTCGACTTTGCATCATGCTTATAATGAGTAAATGTAAGGTCTTCAGTAGATTATGTATGTACTAAGACGCGTAAGTTTCTTGATAAGGAGACCTAATGAAGGAATATCTATCCACCCATATGGTTTAAAAACGAACAAGAGAATTAGAAGGTAGATACAAGTTTCAACAAATAAAAGAAGCAAAGTGGCAAAGGTTACGAGGTACCAGTTAGTGAAGGTTTTGAGTTTTTACAATTCAGATAGAGAAATATATCTATTCTGAGTTACATTCAACAGTAACATAGGTATGTACAATTGGACACGCCCATCTCTGTATGCCCTATGGGAGTTGACGGATATAGTTTAAGAGAAAAAGGGGATAGCAAAATCCAATTGGGGCTAGAGTAACCCAAAAAGGTACATGGATTATTATCATTAGCTAACATTTCCTAAGGATATTGCAAATGTGGTAATAGTTCTCCTTGTAAGACACCCCGGTGGTGCAATCCAGAATAGTACATTTAGATATGAATACTAGAATGTCTGGAAAATTTAGAAGATTGGCACTGGAATCCTAGAAGGGATAAATATTTACCTTTGTATGGCTCTCGTTCCTAGTAAAGAGAGAATGATAGGTGACCTAAAGATCCAGTGAGATGAAGCAAGGGGAGTTAAAAGTAAAAGAATGATTTGTTGAAGTTATCAGAATAAAGTGATAGACAGAAATATTAGCCGGAGAATAAGAAGAGAGTAAATGAAGCATTATGAGTAAGATGTAATAAATGAGTGATAACAGTAAATCAAAATACAACACGATGACAGAGTTTATAGTCAAGTAAAGGAAGATACAATAGGTGACAGGACTTAAGGCAATAAAAGAGTATAAGACATAAAGTCATATTCCCATTTCAAGAAATGATTTGGTGACTCCAACGTGATTACCAGAAGGAAAGGTTAGACCCTAAAGTAATAGAAATCAGTCTGGGCTGGTAAACAAGATAAATCGAATATGAATAAGAGACCGAATGAGTTTATAATAGTCTTCATCCTGAGAATTTCAGAGATAGAATTGCAACAATAATAGAATGGACAACAAAAGAGTAACCTTTAAGGTTTATTCAGGAAGACGCTTCCCTAAAGCAAGCACAGTGAGCAGAGTTAAGCTTAAGGGACTAAGTGTACCAATTACACTAAGTTTCACCCATGTGCATAAGAATTTCAACTACCCCCGGTATAGAAAGGTTATCTCACGGTAAGTAAAATGTCAGTGAAGATGTGGAAAGAAAATAACAAAGTTAAAGAGGTAATTATGGGATATTAAAGGAACCATGCGGTAAAAAGGTGAAAGGAATGAGAATGCATCTGTTCAGATCCTACAGATATGATATGACTCCAAAACATTATGCAAGTATGATGCCGGAGAGAAGCAATAAGGGTTTTGCGCTCGATGATATTGATAAATAAGTGCAAAATGAACACTTGATACATAAGGAGCCAGTACGATAGGTAACTTAAGACAAAGTAAATAACCAAAGAGAGATTACGCGGAATATAGATATTAAAATGGAACAACGAGTAGTTGTAGTTGATTCAGGAAGAGCCATTTTATGGTTAGACAAGAGGTTATAAGCAAATCAATAGACATGCAAGATAAACGTAGTGAATCCTAATATAGTGAATTTAGTCTCGCAGATATAACGTCATAACCCTTGAGAAATGCTCAGATAGGAGTTGGGGTATTTAAAGGTATTGTATAAGTGTTACGGGAATAATGGAGAGTGTCATTAAGGAGAAAATCAAAATCTGAGTTTAGAAGTAACCCAACAAGTACAAGGGCACGGAGGTATGTAACTAAGGATGTTTGTACGCGAGTAAGAATATCGAAAATTCCTTCGTGTATACAGTATAACAAGATCACAACTTTACAAGATCCAGAAGGTCTCCTAAGTACTACCACAAAAGTCTAGCTCATGAAATAAGGAAGAGGGCTTCAACCTAAGCATATTAACTTGAAGAAGAATTGATCTGGTAACAGTAGTCTCACTGCAACATTGGATGCACTCCATAAGAAAGTGGCGCCTATAGTGGCTAATGAATGGAAAAATAAATCAAAGGTATATGAGGTACAGGAAATATATAGTATTTGTGGGCAATAAGACAAGCCAAGTATTCATGCAACAAGTGGCAAAATGACCAGGAAGAGTAATTGCTTACATTTAAAGACAATTGAGAAGGCACAAAAGGAAATCTGTGTTGTTAGCAAGTTAAAGGAAGGATGTGAGTAGTACAATAGATATGTGTAGGTCGCAATCTAAAGTATGGCAGAGTGACAAGATTTTCGGTATATGGGAGTAAGGATAAGAAAACGTGAGTAATAAGCTGATAAGAATAGGTAAGACCTCATTATTAAGCCCATTAAACAATAGAGTTGATGGTTGAAGTATGTTATAAAAAGTTCAATATAGCTTGAATTAACACAGAGGAGTCTAAGACTAAGAGCAATTAGAAGACATGAAATGATGCCCCGGTAGTAGAATAAGGGTGTAAATTGTGATAGATAAGAGGATGTCATTTAGGCCTTTGATTGAGGAATAATTTAAAGAAAAGGGATTTTACGAATTGCACGGGATTGCAATACCCCCATAAGATGAATCATGTTAGGATGCTATGAAATACGATTATGGAAGTATAGTATCATCCCTAAGTGGATCAGACAAATCACTACAGATATTCCCCGATGAGACGTGAGCCCTAACGATAATGTACTACGTAAGGGGTTTCAAGTTATCAGCGGTGTATTATGGATCAACGTTAAGGTGAATCACAAATGGATGGATAAAAATTGCAAAGTATGAGATGAGATTAGACCGTCATTATTAAGATGAAAAGTAATGAGAAAGCATTAAAGGACTTAGATTTATACATATAGGACAAGCAGCGAAAGAGTAACCCGGAGCTGGGTGGCAGACTTCGGTAATAATAAACCGAAGTAAGAGTTAGGATATAGTATGAACTAATTATATGTAGTAAAAACATAAGCATAGGTAACCAAGGCTATGAAGCAATGTATAGCAATAGTCGTAAGTTTGACTATATATATATATATTATGCATTTCATGTCAGTAGCCCCAGAGGCACTCAGATGTTACAGGTTGTATCTCATCTGTCTCTCTTTACATTACTATTCTTGTTTATGCTTTTCTGCCTTACATACTAGGTACTTTATTCGTACTGATGTTCCGTTTGCTTGGGGACGTTGCATTTCATGCCCGCAGGTCCCAATTGATAGGTTGACAGTCCTCCTAGTAGGCTATCAGCTCAGCGGAGGTGTTGGTGAAATCCACTTGCTCCGGAGTTGCCTATTTGGTCAGTATGATTTGGATATGTATTGATTGGTATGGCGAGGTCCTGT